>NC_090927.1:9116515-9726515 GCF_040938575.1 Ambystoma mexicanum
CTTTCCTTGGTCTTCTTGAAACTCAAGTGACCAGCCAAAGGTATCTCATGGGCTAGTTGTAAGAACTGTTGTCGGTTCTCTTGTGGGACTACAAGGCGTTTGTAGTCTCCAGGTTCAGACTCAGTCGGTTCACTGTAGAAGAGGCCATCTTCCCAGTGTAACCTATACTTCCCAGGCTCTTGCCCATCAGCCTGAGAAGCTGCCTGGTGGCGGAGACCTTCCAGAGTTGGACATTCTCTTTGCCCCTTACGAAAAGCTGCCCTGCTAGGCCCAACTTCTGCCAGTAAAGACTGCAGCTCAGGATGGTCCTCAGGGTCCAAATCTCCAATAAGGTTGGGGCCTCCTTCTAGCTCTTCCTCAGAGTCTAGCTCAACCACACAGGTTTGTACCTCCCTCTCAGCCTCAGCTGGAGGTGGAGTTACAGGTGTAACTTTGGACAACCTAGGGGAAGTCCTTGTTGGAAGCACTGGAGTGCTTGCTGCTGGCTTTTTCCTAGGAGTCTTGGGTTGCCCCTTTGCTCCTGATCTGGTAGTTACTGCAGTAAGTTGCTCCAGTGGGAGAGGAGTGATTTCTGTCATCATCTCCTGAGATAACCCTCGCAGGGTTTTCTCTCTTGCAGGTTTTGTGAGCTCCTGTAACCTTTTGCTAGGTGGTCTGGGGGTATGTGACACAACTCCAAGAGCTTTGAGGTCATTACCCAACAGAACCCTACCTGGCACTTCACATTGTACACTGACAGGTATTTTTACAGCCATATCATTACATTGGATGAGAACTGGTAACTGGGGACACATCTGCACAGGCCCACCAGCTAACTTGGTGAGGCATTTGGGTGCCTTAGCAACATCCCCTGCCTTGAAAAATGATTCATCCACCACAGTTATGCTGGCTCCAGTGTCCCTAATGCAGGAGTCTCCTGACCATTCACCCGGACACTGTCCTTATAATACTCTTTAGTATTATCTGGGATAGAGTTATAGACATCTAAATTCTGTTGTTCCCACAACCCCAGAGAGACTAAAGAAACACTAGCTGAGACTCCAGTGGGTTCATCAGCTAGTAATAGAAAGTTTCCACTTGCCATATGTACTTCCTCTTCTGGAGCGAAGGCTAAGGAGGCAAGCTGGACCCCTGAAGGTTTACCCTTACATCTGGGATCTCCTTTCACATGGTCAGTAGCCTTACAAACAAAGCATGAGCCAAAGGCTCGCTGGAATGGAGGCTTGTTCTGACCTCCTTCTGGTCTGGGACCAGAAGGTACACTAGCCTGATTTGGTTTCCCTTGTGGCTTACCCTTATAGTTTTGTTTGGGGCCCTCTTTGGAATTTGTAGTATTAGAATTCTCTTTGGAGTCCTTTTTAGGCTGTTTCTCCCCATCCTTCTTCTGAGTTACCCCAGAATCCTTGTGAGTGGCCCTGTTGGCAACCCACAAGTCAGCAGCCTTAGCTAGTTTCCGGGAATCCAATTCCCTGGAATCAGCCAAGTGTTGTCTGAGCTCAGGAGAGCAGGCATCATAAATAGTCTCCAACATAAACAAATTCTTCATACCTTCATAAGTGTTCACCTTGTAACCCTTAATCCATCCCTCTAAGTTTTTCAACCCTTCACTCACCCAGGTAGCCCAAGGGGTACCATCATGCTTTTTGAGGCTCCTAAACCTCTTAAGATACTGGGAAGGGGTCTTCCCAAACCTAGCTATTAAAGCTAGCTTCACACATTCATAGTCCTTCTTATCCTCCTCCCCCATCTCCATTACCACATCAGTTGCAACAGGGGGAAGCCTAGAGAACAACCAGGGGAGTAAGTCATTTCCTGTGATGTTCTGGAGCCCATGATTATATTCAAACAGAGACAACCGATCCAACACATCCAACTTAGGCTCATACATACCAACCAATTCTTTAGGCATCCGGGGTCTTTTAGGACTGGAACTTCTAGAGGAGCCAGAGAGAGAAGCATTCTCAACAGATAATTTCTTCATTTCTAAGTCATACTTGAGCTCCATTTCCCTTAGCCTTAGCTCTTTGTCAGTTTGAGCATTAAGTTTCTTATACTCCAATTCTAGTTTCATTTTCTCCAGTTCAAAGTACTGAGGACTAAATGTGGGACCTGGTAAAGGTCCAGTAGGTACAGCAGGTAGAGCAGGCAGAGGCCTAGGGGGGACAGTCACAACAGCCTCACCCTCCTCTTCTGACTCTTCCTCAGAATCATCAACATTTTGCTCCATGTTAACTTCAATACTGTCATCTACAGTTGCTGGAGTGGTAGGTTCCTCTGAACCATCACCCAGACTTTGGTTAGCTAACAATCTTTCAATCAGCTCCATTTTCTTGCCCTTAGTCAGGAGATCCTTATGTTTACAGAGCACTCTTAAACAATCAGCAGTTTTGGCTGCAAGGGACTCTTGACTATAGCTTTCTATAACTGACATGTTAGAGGATTACTTTTACAGTGCTAAGCTTTGTGGTTAGTTGCACTAAGGTATCTAGAGCACAATAAAATGTATACTCAATACAAATCCCACCGCTGTACACCAGTGTTAGGCAGAAACCTGTGCAGTTCCCTTGGGGAACACTGCAAAAGATTTAAGACTACAGGTATAGCAGTAAATCCACTTGGTAGCAGTCCGCACCACCCAGATTTACCTGGTAGCTGTGGCTGAGCAGTCAGACTTCCCTCAAGAAGAGTTAGGCAGTATGCAAAGTATACACAATATGTACTCAGACACAATAGCACAAGCAAACACTGACCAGAGCTTGGTTTCAAAAGTATATAGTTATTTATTTTCAAGAACACATAAGTTGAAAACACTCTAGCAAAATATAGTGAAACACTCTAAACACAGTTATATGGAAAGCAGTCCCAATCCTTATTCCTATCTAGACAACTCTAGGTTAACACCACATAATTCAAACAGAGGTGAGCGCTTAACGTTAGATGACACTCTAGTAGGTAAAAAGAAGGGAGAAGGAGCAGAATTAGGATAAACACACCACTCTAAGGTTAAGAACACTTTTTGTAAGCTCAAAGAAGCACAAAGTCACAGGTGAGGAAAAAGTCACTAAGCAGGGCCCACTCTTAGAGCAGACAGAGCGAAAACGTGCCCAAGATCACACAGTTGGTAGGGATTCAGAGTCTTGCAAAAGAGTTCGGAAAAGGGTTAGAGAGGCTTAGAAAGTTTAGCCAAAGTGTCCCAGGCAATCCCAGGATCGAAAGCCGGGGGCTAAAACTACCCCGTACAGTCGGTGGCAAGGGAAGCCAGGCGGAACACGGTACCTTAACGGAAAGGATCCTCCAGCGGGGGCAGTTGTTCTAGGCAGTGGCAGCAAGGCTCGACGTCGGTCAGGGGAGAAGAAGATCTCGCTGAAGAGCAGAAGAAGAAGGTCGTTGCACTGCCCGGGAAGAAACCAGCCGCGGAGTCCTCCGGTTAAAGGGTTGTACCGACTTTCGCGGTTGGGGTAAAAGTGGTGGGTATTCCGGTTGCCGGGGTGCTTGGCACTGGCAAGGCGGCCACGAGATACCTCGAAGAGCGGAAAGAAGGTGAAAACTGGTTGTCCCCACCAGTCAAGGGAAGGAGCCACTCCGTTAAGAGTTCTCCTCGGTCGTCGGGAAAAGTGGTGAGATGGTCCAGCAGGGCTCCACCGGCGGTGTCGTCGTAGCAGATCAGCTCAGCTCGTCCCTCATTGGATTCTTAGGTCCTGTGGCGACTTTTGAAGTTCCAGTCCCCAAAGCCCTGCTTTTATGCAGCAACCCCCATTCACCCAGCCTAGCTGTCACTCAAACATGCTAAGTGGTGAGCCGGCCGGCTCACCACTTGGGCCAATCAGGACGGAGTGCGACTTGAGTTACCTAGGTAACTCAGTCCAGGGTGCCTAAATCCCCCTCCACCCCTCCTAAGTACCCCAGACAGAGTGGCACCACTTTGGAGGGCTTCTGTGGAGAAGCCCGCCAAAAGTGGGACAAAGGGCTCCACTTTGGGTCAGAGTTACAGAGGCGAATGCCAACGCCATTTTAGCATCAAGTTTTGGCAAAAAATCCCAACCGGAGTTATAATAATAAATATATAAACCGGCGGTATGTTTAAGGCTACCGTAAATAAATAATTAAATGTGTTAGCCTAAAACAATGGGAAATCCCATAGGAAAATATTCGCGGTCGAATATAAAACGTAGTTTCCACTGCCACCAGCCAAAACTCGATCAGGGGGGACGGAGACGTGCCCCCTCGACTAACAGACCCTGGGGCAATCGAATTGCCCCAGCCAGTACGTCCACAATATGATGGTTTGTACTGGTTCTGTTCATGATTTAAGACTAGTAAAGTCTTTGGTGACTTTACATGCCCTGGGAGACAGTAGTCAGTCCCAGGGTATGGAGTCTATGTTGGGGAGTCCCTAGGACACCCCTGGGTTATGGCACAGAGGGTGCTGTGTAACCCACATCACAAAAATATATGAGGCCCTATGGAGTAAAAGACCCCATAGCCCATTCAACACAAGGTTTAACCAAGAAAACACACTTCAACATGCCCAAGAGTGAGGGTAAAAGAGTCTCACTCTTGGCAGGAGAAAAATAATAAACCCCAGCAATCCAGCAAAGCTGCTGGGGGACTCACTAGGTAGGGAAATTCAGCCTAAACAGAGAATTCTCCCTAACAAGGGTGGCAGGAATTGGTTGAAGTGTCAGGGAGACAGGTTAGACCCCTGGGGAACATCACAGGTGGAGAGTGAGATAGAGGAAAGGAAGGACCCAAGTTGGACTTGGGAGGGTCGGTTGAAGAGGAAAGAGGTCAGCCAGGCCAGGGCCTGATCCGTGATACCCAGGTTATCACAAGTCGGTTGAGCAGGATGGTATGGTAATGAACATATAAGGACTGGACATTAACATAAACACAAAATATAACTTACCTATTCTTACAGGTCTCCAAGGTGGGGGGGATCTCCACACAGTATTGCAACTTGACTCTAAAGAAAGCATTCTGCCATAGTTTTAAAGTGTTGCTTACATATGTACATTTATGCCTATGGGGTTAAGCAGTGTGTAATAATCTTAGAACATTTCTATGACCATTCCCAGTTGGTGCACTATTACTGAGGCTACAAAAAACTGTGGTGCTGAATAACCCTGTATATATTGTATTAAGTAGTGGAGTAGATAACATAGCGTGTAGACATTCCTCTGTGGGGACTTGGGGATTCACTGTACCTCCCTGGAGTCTCAGCCTTGGTTGGCCGTCCATTGCTACCCTTTGAGAGCCTTGACAGGGGTGCTTCTGTGCCTCTACCCCAACCAAAGTGGGTAGTATGACAGATAAACCCCTCCAGTCTTTACAGGGTGTTTGCCCCATACCATGTTGATATCTTCAGCATTACTTTCGTAGGTGTGGTTCTCTGGACCTTTTCTTTCTTACAGCAAGCTTATTTCAGTGCTGAAATGGCTGCCATGTTTGAAGCCCTGTCTTTGGGCTGCCTTCAATGAAGGCAAAGGCAGGATGTGGCCACATAGGGGCACCCTCTTCCCCAGACCCACGGAAGTAGCTTCTTTGTGCGGAAGTGACGGGCAAATTTGAAAATAAGATCCTACTAATGGAGGGTTCTCCCTCAGCCACTAAGCAGGACCTTCAACCAATCATTGTGAGAAATTTGGAGAGTGAGGATCTGACTAACTCCACTATTCCATCAACCATTGATGTCGCTCAGAGAGAATCAGCAAGAATTGACGCGCCCACAATTGTTATGGCGTCCGCAAGTATAACCCACCTTGGCCAAGATTACTGAATCACCGATATGTATTCCTCTTGATAATTCTAGCAACACGATCAGGAAGGCTGGCATTCATTTGCATGGAGCAACATCTCATATTAGCGACTGCCAAAGTGTGATAGCAGTGGGAAGCCACTCCAAGAGGTCATGACAGGCCATTCCAAGGATATTCAGTTTTCCTCCACAAAAGTATAAGGGAAAATGCAAATCATTATGGACTTCTTATCTTGTTTTTAAAACATCGGATCTTAATATGCTTTTAACTATGGATGATACTTTCAGAGACTTGAAAAAATACCCCTTTACCATTTTGGCATCAAATAACTGTGATTGTGTGTCATAATAGCAAACTTAAACTTGGGAAGCCATAAAAACACCACAAGCTGTGTCCTATCTGGTTCTGTGTTCCACCTGATGATACCTCATCAATATCAGACGAGGGGAATAAGAACCTAGAATTAACGAGGTGGCGGCCGATGTTCTTGTTGGTCCTGGATTATCAGGACCTTCTGCTTTTGATTTATTTAATTATTTGTAAAAGACCGGCACACAGGGCACAGGCATAAGGGCGTGAGCACAAACATAAACAGCAAACACACCTACACAAATAGTCCAAAACATATAACAAGAGCATAGCAGACCAGGGAAAAGGAAAAGAATAAATGCATTAATTCAGTACAATCCTTAACTTGGAAGCCTGTGATGAGTCATTCATGTTATTGTAGTGACTCAAGAATAAAGGCAGGTTGCTTTGGCCACAACCAACAATAATACAATCCATGTCCTTCCCAGAACACCAGTCTTTAATTTGCTCCCTACACAACAATCGAAGATCTCGTACTCTAATACAGCCATGGCCCGTTTTAGAGCGTAACCAAAAGAGGAGCTTGTTTCTAAGCGCCTCTCTGGTTGGTTTCAGTCCGCTCTGGTTTATTTAGATTGGTGATAACAATGTTTCTGAGATCCGTCACAAACCCTCTTTGGTGAACGTCAGTGACCTCAGGCATGCTGGACTTCCTCATGTGAATATCTTTGCATGAGAGGAAGCAGCCAGACTATGTATAGAGTTAGATGTATGCAAAGTCTTCTGAGAGGATAAGGTACCTCCTGAAGAAGCTGTGGGTACCACTCGCAGAACGGAACTAGAATCTGGACAGATGGGAACCGGCTGATGGACACTGGTTTCCTGATGAGGAATTGATATAGTGGTGTCTTCAAGCACCATAGTTTGCCCGGCTACGTCTGCCATAGTAGTCTGGGTTCCTGGCTATTAATTAGATCAGTTAGAGACACTTTATTAGCCTCGCCAGAGGGCGATTGTGATATGATCTCAAAGGATTCAATCCTTTCAGTAAAATCTGCTTTTACATTGATTAAGATCCTGAATACTCTTTACTTTAATATAGCGCCAGATTACAGGCCCTCGCTCGAACCCTTATTTTCAATACAATCCTGAGAGACGA
The DNA here is from genome assembly GCF_040938575.1 of Ambystoma mexicanum. NCBI lineage: Eukaryota > Metazoa > Chordata > Amphibia > Caudata > Ambystomatidae > Ambystoma > Ambystoma mexicanum. The sequence continues at coordinate 9,123,740 of NC_090927.1, forward strand.
CATCCACGATAACATTTTCCATACTCATTGAAGGGGGCTGGAATGCCGCACTCACAGCTTGTGAAATTCCAGCTGGAACTCCCAATTGACTATCAGCCCGTACTTCGTCTGATGGACGCACAGATCCTTCTGGTCAGCAGCTTCCTCCTTCTCCAACCCAAGATTTATCATCAGGTAACCCTGTTGGTGATACTGGCGGGCTTCCGCCAAACTCAGAATAATTTAATGGTGCATGACTTCCGGGTGCCACCGGGAGATTACAGCCACGACGGGCCGGGAAGTCAAGCGCTCGTAAATTCTAAGTCCCCATTCCCATTGAGTCCCATTGGACTCTATGGGAGTGGGAACCACAGAAGCAACAGCACCGTTGCGAACATATATTGAGGAGGAAGCACCGTTAAGAGAGAAGGTAATTCTGGCACTGCTGTGTATGCGTAGGCTCTAGTAATAGGCATTATCAAAGGCTTGAGGCCGGAAAAAGCAAAGAAAAACTCTTTAATACCGGAAATGGCAAAGGCTAAGCCAGCCACATATTACATACGGACTAAATGGTAAACTTACAAGTTACCCCATTAACCTGCCGCACCAAACCGTACCAGATATGTCCCCGGACCTATTCACCTCTCACCCTTTGCTCCACAGACAAGTGCACGACGGGATGCAGATACACGGGAAGCACGGTGCATAGAGTGTGACAAATGCTGAAACTCAATGTTAGGCAGAATCCTGTGCAGTTCTCTTAGGGAACACTACAGAAGATTAAGACTACATGTATATGCAATAAATCCCCTTTGGTATCCGTCTGTACGATACAGATTTAGTTGGTAGCTGTGGCTAAGCAGTCAGACTTATCTCAAGAGGGAGATGAGCAGTATTCAGGGTTTACAGAATAGGACTACAGCACTATGGCACAAGGAAACACTGACCAAAGCTTTCTATTAAAAAGAATATATATTTATTTTACACATTTCTAGTTCAACACATTAATCACAGTTAATAAAGCAAGTTAAAATCAGTCAAGAAAAGTATATACAACTCCCTAGTTAAATTGTAGAAAAGGTTCAGCAAGAGTGAAAACTGAGCAAAATGGCACAGTGAAAACCAAACACAAATGGCAATCTAGCAATTTCTCACAAGGGAGGGAAAGAACAAGTTATACCGCAATATATTCTTAGGTACCTTAGCAACAATTCCCAATAAGTTTGTGAACAAGTTAGGCAAGGCAGTACTTTAGCATAGAGTACACTTAAATGAAAACCGAGCAAAATGGCACTTCACAAGTTTTAAAAGTGGGAAGGAAAAGGTGGTTATAAGAAATAGGTGCAACAACACAGTTCTAGTTGAGAAGCAATCTAGAGAAGGCAGTTCTAACAAATGTAGCCAGAGTCAGTGGTACAGGGCCAAGGGCCCAGGAGCAAAATGTTCTTGTAGCTGCAGTCAAGTCTTTGGTTAACGATTCGAAAAGGTGGGTGCAGAAGGCGAAAGACAATGTTAGACGATAGGGGCGGCCAACCCAACAGGAAGGAAAAGGATTTAAAACACCTCTAGAGCTACCGCACGAAAAGGGAGGCCTGGCGGAATAAAGTACCTTAAAATGAAGAAGAGGCTCCTGCGGTGGCGGTTGTTCCTGGTAGTTCCTACAGTTTGGGTAATCCAGCAGAGTAAGAGGGACTTTCGTCATGGAGGAAGGTTCGAGTGACTGCACTACCCAGGGATGAAACCAGCCTCGGTGCTGCCCAACGAATAAAAGGTACGCTCCTTTAAATCGAGGTCCGGGTGGATGGCTGCCTGGCTCTCCGGCCTCCAAGTGTTGGGCACTGTTGATTCGACCAAGGCAGGTCCAAGAAGGCAATTGGAAAACTGGTTGGCCCCACCAGCTCAAGGGAAGAAGGCTTTCCAGATGAAGATCTCCTCTCGTCATGTGGAGGAAAGTGGTGAGACGCTGCAGCAGGGCTTCACCGGTGGTTCAGTTGTTGCAGAATTCTTTGGCTTCTCTCCTCATCGGTTCCGTAGTTCCAGTGGCGACGTCTTGCTCTTCCAGTCCTCAGGACCCTGCATTTATGCAAAAAGATCCCCATTCATACAGCCTAGCTGTCACTCACACAGTGGAGTGGTCATCCTGGCGGGAGACCCTCCAGCCTATCAGGTTAGAGTGCGACATGGGTTGCTGAGGCAACCCTGTCCAGTGGTCCTACTCCCCCTCCCACACAACGGACCCACCCCAGACTCAGTGGTGCCGAAAGGAGGGCTTCTTGGCAGAAGCCCGCCAAAAGGACGAACAAAGGATCACTGACCTAGTTAGGAGTTTAGAAAAAGACACGAGAAAGAACTGATATTAAAGTTCTGGCAAATAAAACCTACCGGAGTAAACTTAATATTTGCGGTCAAATATTTTCAGTAGTAACCACTGCCACCAGCCAGAAACCTTTGAGAGAGGGACTGTACGGTACCCTCTCGAAAATGAACACCAGAGAAAAACTATTAACCCTTCCCAGTACCTCCATAGTAAGATGGGTTGTACTGGTTTAGTTCATAACAATTGACTAGTAAAGTCAATTGGGACTTTACATGCCCTGGGAGACAGTAGTCAGTCCCAGGGTATGGAGTCTACGTTTGGGTGTCGCTACAACACCCCTGTGTCACTGCACGGAGGGTGCTGTGTAACACATGTGTAAAAAGATGGTTCCTATGGGTGAGAGAAAAGATCCCAAAGGCATTAAACACAATAAATAGCCTAGAACACACATAGCAAAAATGCCTAAGAGTGGAAAAAAGGGTCTCACTCTTAGCAGGAAAAAGAAACAAAACCCTTCAAATCCAGCAAAGCTGCTGGGGGACTCTATAGGTAAGGGAAATTAGCCATTGAATGAGAATTCTCCCTAACACTCGAAACACCAAACTCCACTCTTCTGAATTAGAGGAAAGGGCCTCACACCATATTCATCCATAGACCATCATGCCGCACTGCTGAAAGCGAACACCTCTGACAGCACTCCTCCTAGTCCTCAGTTGAAGGATGATGACACTGTAAAAATAGCAGCAAGAACAGCGTTCAACACCCTATATTAATACCTGCATTACATTTATCCCCAGCTGCCCTAGCCTTGGTGGGGGTTATTGGAGGGGTGGAGCCATTACCAATCGACATCTACACTTGTAGATGGAGCTACTCATTGGATAAATACTAGGAGGGCGGGGCCTAGTGTGAATCCTAACTCTATTCTGATGGCAAGGAGGGTAAACTGGGTGGGAGTTACTCAGAAATATCTAATTGGAGACTGGTCACGTTTTCTAATCCAAGCATCGCACATTTTGTTATAACCTCCACAATTGGTAAATAAACAGTAGAGAATGTTACTGCTGTCATATTTTTATCCGCCAGAGTTGTTTTCCACAACCAATAGACATAGCAATGCAAAGATTCCCTGACTGTCATCCCAAAAGCAGGATTCCAGTGCATGAAGACCAGCAAAACACAAGGCTGCATGCCGATCATTCTCAATAACATTACTCCATCTGATTTCATGATCTCAAACAGGAAGGTCATGACATTTGAGAAGCACACGACGACCAGACTCATCGAGTCCAATGTGTTTACTAGGGAAGTGTTCAGGGGGTGGACAAAACTAAATATAGAAAGATAATTTGCCGAAAAGAGCAAACAAACAAGAAACCCAGCATGGCCTCCTCTAATCTCCCCCTTTCAGTTCTCCTTCCACTCTCCAGTGCGGGGCTGTGGGTGCGAGTGGCTGAGCTCCTTATCATAGTTGCTGGTGTATAATTTAAGATTCCAGTGCTCCTAAGAGGGCTACTTCACCTGGCCCGAAACCAGACTTCTGCTCAGTAAACCTAGATGGTCCGAACACTGAGACAAAACCAGTCCCCAATATCCTGGAGGGTGATGAATTGGGGGTCAGCCTGATGAGATATGGAAGTATCATCCGGTATTAGCTTTCTTTTGTGAGTCTGTCATTCCCACTGCCTTTTTAAGCTATCACTGTGCTCCCTGATACCCAACGGGACCTGCTTCCTGGGTTTAGACCTGCAGGAGGCCTGGCCAGGCTCTGCAGAACCTCCTTCTGGCTGACTTTTCCTTATCCTTCCCCTTATACTCTTGAGCCAATAGCTTGATAAAAGTCCAATCTCTTTTCTCTATATCCCTCTTTCCTCCTCTACTTTTCCGTAACATTCAGCAGTTCCTCCCCAATCTCATATTCCTTCCTCCAACTCTTCTCATCTGAAGTAATTTCTTATTCTCACTCACCTCCATCACTGGAGCCAGGGATGCAAGTTTGTCGCGCTATTTTCAAGGCTGAGCCTTACTGCCTCAATGATGACAAAACTGAACTCCTCATAGTAGGCTCAGTGTACTGTCTTAAATGGCTAGACCCTGCCTTTGCATCCTTCTGCATTGACTGAAACCCAATGTCATCTGGTGAGGGGTACATGCAGTGAATCCGTCTCCACAACATTCACCAAGATGAGATGTTAAAAGCACTCGCCAATCCTAGATCTGCAATGTGAGTCTTCACGTTTACCATCAATGTAATCTGATAGTGATGGATCGAGCAGCACCTTACCCCAGTCTCTGTATTCTGCAGCCTGGATCTTTCAGTCCTTCACATAGCTTTGTCACTCCAGAGTCCCCCAGGTTATTCCCGCTCAGGTTGAGCTCCGTGAGAGATGGGCTTTGTTTGAGAACAGAGGAGAGAGCTGCACAGCATGAACCAGTGAGAGAGCAGCTCTCCAACCTGCAGGAGACAGAGGGAGATAAAGCGGAGAATGAAAAGGGACATCACAGCTGTACCCCACTCAGTTGCAGATCAGGGCCTCCCCACCATGACCTTTATACAGCCCGTTCCACCAGAGAGAGAAAAACAGAACGAAGGATAAATAGAACACATTCTTCACACTTTATAAGGACAGGAGGGTCCGATTAAATTGTGCAGAATGTGTACCATTTGCCCTTCGTTCTTGTAAATAACACATCCCATGTACAATTTACAAGGGCAAAGAGGGGAGTTCCGGGAAACAGAGCATGTCAAGGCCCCACAGGGCTGAAGTGCATTTCACTGTGTGTCCGTCCGTCCGGGGCTCTGTTGCATGTCTGGCTTTAGTCGATGCTGTGTGTTACACTATGATAAAAGCATGCTTCATGCAAAGCCTCGTGAATGCTGTCGGTTAGTGTAAATTGTGTTACATTAGTGTGGGCCACTGCTGTTAGACACACTTATTCAAAGGCTTTGTGTCAGTTTTAAGTGGAAATCCATTGCTTGTATGTTACTAGTATTTCCTTCATGTACCCTCCGTGTATTTGTCATGTTTAATCATTTTACGGGGTAAATATTCGGCTGTATGGACTGCGCTAATAACTTCCCATTAGGGGCGTTAATGAGTGTGTTGGTTGCAGATGCTAGAAGTGGTTTTAGGACATAAGGTATAACTGTTTAGTGGGGTGCAGAATTGAAAGGGGAGCAGGGGGTCCAATAACAGTATGTTGGGGACGCACCGGAGCAGGGACATGTTCTCTTTATATTGTCTGGTGGGCTGTAAATGTCCACTATGGGGTGGGCACGGCTCCCTCGCATCACGAGGTGTGGGAACCCATGGCCCCCCAACACAGTGAAAAGCTGGCACCTACAAATATGCGCACAGTAAGTGGATGTTCCTGAAAATGCAATATACAAGTTTCCCCTTAGAAGAATCCTTTAACATATTTTAACATCGAATTTTGGTTTTGGAGAATAGTGAAAAGAAACAGCAGCAAATCCTTGGGCTTATATGTCATTAAACTGTGACCCATGGGGGGGAGGGGCTTGTGTGCATGCATAGGAATAATAAATGTTGCCTCTTGGCTATAATTGCGACGTTGTGATAAAAAGACCACGTTTCTAATCCACCCTTCCTCTCACTGCCGCGTCGTGTGATCTTTGGCACATTGGTGATGTAGCTTTACCTGTTTCATTAAACTGAGACAGGGGAGACATGTATGTGTTGAGGGCCGGCGTGCCATTTTATATAGCTCCTCTTGCGCCACATATAGCTCCTCTGTCTCCGAGGCTTCTATTAGCACAATACGTTTTATTTGGGCAGTGAGATGCATTTGCCGGGCACTGCCACAGTGGTACTGCCCGGCCCTCATTGGTAGCAGCTGCTTCTGGTGCCAGTATGCCTGGGCAACTAACCTTGGTGTCTGCAAAGGTCGAATACTTATGCACAGGCTAAGACTGTTGGCTTTGGCAATGCCCTTTTAACAGGACTTCAGGGAAGGACAGCAGAGTGCTCATAAATAGGGTGAATGAAGGCAGACCTGGTTAGGACGTTTTATTCCACCTTAACTCGTTTACAGCTCCAAGTGAGTCATTAACTCTCAGAAGACTGCTTTGCAAAACACTGGCAGACACTTTGAGCACAACGCTTGATGGTGTGGGATGTTTTTACCCATGCATCCGAGCCCTACCACAAAAACTGTGCAGTACTGGCATTGAAAACATCATGATGGCCAGAGCTTCCCAGAAAATGCCCAGGGAAATGCATGAAGAATAGGCTGCCACCCATTTTTGCCGATGTTATGGGCACAGAAGGGCACTGCCTAAAACCACCATTGGACTACCCACACAGTAGCCTGAAACCATTGGGAATGGCAATGCTGATTGCCAAAAGCAACCTAGAATTGTGGGGAATTCATTTTCTTAAATCCCAAAAATGGGTGCATTACCAGTACTCACCACTATCAAAAAGCCGGCGTTTTAAAACAACACCAGACTTTTTTGTGCAAAACTGAATAAATGAACCCAAAGCAGGCCAAAGAAAGACTTACTGAGAGGTGGATACAATGTAAAGTTATATTCTGAAGTGACTTGAAGGTTTATAACAAGACTGGCTGAGCTGTGGATTTCAGCAGTTTAAGTAAATTTGGACTGAAAGACACTAAAAATCTAAATATTTAAAAGAAATGAGTGACCTATTTTGAGTGTCACATAGGTTGCAATTGTTTAAATGTCATAGTTTTAAACTTAGAATCAGCATTCTAGCTGCATATGTAAAAATTGTTAGTTTTATTTGAATGCAGAAAACTGGGTAACTAAAAGTGACATTAGCTGGGGCCTGGCTTAAGGAACTGGATTCTGCTTGACAACTTCCCCCAATTGGAGTGAAACTGGATCCACAGCAGTTCCCAGACCTAGCTGCCTTTTGCTGTTCCCACCAAAAGGGATATGACACTTCTCTGATTGAATTACCTGGGCTCTGCAGGAAATTGAACAAAGCCCTGTCCTGACTCAGGCAAATGTTTTATTGGTGGGAGTCGTAAATGTGGCTTCCTCCTGGAAGGAAAGGGGAGGAGCACTGCCTGTGAGAGCAAGCTGGCTTGGCAGAACTGGAAAAACCAGAAATTCAACCTTGTGCTGGGGGGAAACCACACCCCTTTGGGGCCAGAACATAAATCTAAAAAGATGGATCATTCATAGAGCGGACTTGTGAAAATTTTATAAGTGATATCATTATTCTTGTGATTTTTCTGTGCACATTTGAAGACGTGTTAGGACCCGGTGGTATGTTCAGGGGGGTTTTTAGCGGAAAAGAGGATATTACTCTAAATGTATGTATGTTAAAAATGACACTCCACCACCTAATGCCCACATGCTTTGCGAACATTTGTGTAAATTCGGGGACAAATCCAATATTGGTAACCCTCGTTTGCCTCTTAAGAACCATCCCTGAATCATTGCTAGAGTGAGCCTGGACTAATATTAACTAGATACCACTCACCCTGAACCTCTAGAGGGAATTAAAAGCATTTTAGCATATTTTTCACTTCATTGCCAGCACATATCAAAGCACTTTTGCCTGTCTTTCAAACTTCTGTAGTCTAAGCTTGCTGGGGCGAACTGAATTACATTTGATTGCATTTCTGAGAACTGTGTGCTTTCCTTCCATTTCCTTGCATTGCATAAAGGGGGGGGAGTGGATTGCCAGAGAAAAGTGATTACATTGTTTTGTTGAAATCATATTGAGTATTTTCTGTATTGCATTTTCATTCAACACTGCATCCATCTGAACTTATATAAAGCATTCTCTACCACCTTATTCTTCTGTTCCTATTCACAAGTGTGCTAGTGTCAGACTATACATTATTGATTACTGCTCAGATTAAGTGTAATATCCAATTATTAATTTATCATAAAGTGTGATATATATATATATATATATATATATATATATATATATATATATATATAGTTTAAATTCTCAAATAAACCCTTTTAACTTGCAAAACAGAACTACTTCTTGGCTCAGTGGGGTCAGGGGGATTCCAAGAGAGGGGTGTTATATAGGGGTAGTCATCCAGAACGCATGAACTGGACATAAAGATATATCAATAAGGATTTCCATTCAGTATCCCAGACTAGGCATTGACTTAGCTGTAGTGTTGAATTGAATCCTCTTACAATGGTAAGGCTGGTGACAGTCACCCAAAGAGATCCCAGGTTGATGTGTTTTGGCGAGGGGGGGGTCAGCCCAAAGAGATCCCAGGTGGATGTGTTAGTGCGGGGTGGGGGTTGGGGTGGGAAGCGGCTGGGTAGACATAGGGATTACCAAGGCCATGGACCGTCAATGACTGCATAAATACCCAATAAAAACCTGCGAGCTTTGTGACCCTCTGCATACGCCATCTCTCATTTCCCCCTGGCTACACTCCAATGCAATAGTTTCAGTTTATAGGTGGCGCTCAATACGAGCAACACAAACATGTGCCCAGTTCTGTTACCATGACTACTCCAAGAAAGACTCAGCAAATCCTAAAAGGGAATCAAACACGAGGATACCCGATCCTAAAAGGAAGGCTAACACACTCACTCCACCTCAAGGAGATCCCAGGCACATGATAGGGTAGGGACACAGGTACATGCCATAGCGGGGTAGAGACACAGGTACATGCCATAGCGAGGTAGGGACACAGGTACATGCCATAGCGGGGTAGGGACACAGGTACATGCCATAGCGAGGTAGGGACACAGGTGCATGCCATAGCGGGGTAGAGACACATGTACATGCCATAGCGAGGTAGGGACACAGGTACATGCCATTGCGGGGTAGGGACACAGGTACATGCCATAGCGGGGTAGGGACACATGTACATGCCATAGCAAGGTAGGGACACAGGTGCATGCCATAGCGAGGTAGGGACACAGGTACATGCCATAGCGGGGTAGGGACACAGGTACATGCCATAGCGGGGTAGGGACACAGGTGCATGCCATAGCGGGGTAGGGACACATGCACATGCCGTAGTGGGGTAGGGACACATGCACATGCCATAGCGAGGTAGGGACACAGGTACATACTATAGCGGGGTAGGGACACAGGTACATGCCATAGTGGGGTAGGAACACAGGTACATGCTATAGCGGGGTAGGGGCACAGGTACATGCCATAGTGGGGTAGGGACACCGGTACATGCCATAGCGGGGTAGGGACACAGGTATATGCAATAGAGAGGTAGGGACACAGGTACATGCCATAGCAGGGTAGAGACACAGGTACATGCCATAGCAGGGTAGTGACACATGTACATGCCATAGCGGGTTAGGGACACAGGTACATGCCATATCGGGGTAGGGACACGGGTACATGCCATAGCGGGGTAGGGACACATGTACATGCCATAGCGGGGTAGGGACACATGTACAGGCCATAGCTGGGTAGGGACACAGGTACATGCCATACCGGAATAGGGAGACAAGTACATGTCATAGCGGGGTAGTGAAACAGGAACATGTCATAGTGGGGCTGGGAGACAGCTACATGAAATAGTGGGGTAGGGACACATGTACATGCCATAGCGGGGTAGGGCCACAGGTACATGCCATAGCGGGGTAGGGCCACAGGTACATGCCATAGTGGGGTAGGGACACATGTACATGCCATAGCGGGGCAGGGACACAGGTACATGCCATAGCAGGGTAGGGACACAGGTACATGCCATAGCGGGTAGGAACACATGTACATGTCATAGCGGGGTAGGGACACCGGTACATACCATAGCGGCGTAGGGACACAGGTACATGCCATAGCGGGGTAGGGACACATGTACATGCCATAGCAGGGTAGGGACACATGTACATGCCATAGCGGGGTAGGGACACAGGTACATGCCATAGCGAGGTAGGGACACATGTACATGCCATAGCAGGGTAGGGACACATGTACATGCCATAGCGGGGTAGTGACACAGGTACATGCCATAGCGAGGTAGGGACACAGGTACATGCCATAGCCGGGTAGGGACACAGGTACATGCCATAGTGAGGTAGGGACACAGGTACATGCCATAGCGGGGTAGGGACACAGGTACATGCCATAGCGGGGTAGGGACCCAGGTATATGCCATAGCGTGGTAGGGACACATGTACATGCCATAGCGGGGTAGGGACACATGTACATGCCATAGCGGGGTAGGGACACAGGTACATGCCATAGCAGGGTAGGGAGACGTGTACATGCCATAGCAGGGTAGAGACACGGGTACATGCCATAGCGGGGTAGGGACACATGTACATGCCATAGCGGGGTAGGGACACAGGTACATGCCATAGCGGGGTAGGGAGACATGTACATGCCATAGCAGGGTAGAGACACAGGTACATGCCATAGCGGGGTAGGGACACATGTACATGCCATAGCAGGGTAGGGACACATGTACATGCCATAGCGGGGTAGGCACACCAGTACATGCGATAGCAGGGTAGGGACACATGTACATGCCATAGCGGGGTATGGAGACATGTACATGCCATAGCAGGGTAGGGACACATGTACATGCCATAGCGGGGTAGGCACATCAGTACATGCCATAGCAAGGTAGGGACACATGTACATGCCATAGCGGGGTATGGAGACATGTACATGCCATAGCGGGGTAGGGACACATGTACATGCCATAGCGGGGTAAGGACACATGTACATGTCATAGCGGGTAGGGACACATGTAAATGCCATAGCGGGGTAGGGACACAGGTACATGCCATAGCAGGGTAGGGACACATGTACATGCCATAGCAGGGTAGGGAGACATGTAAATGCCATAGCGGGGTAGGGACACAGGTACATGCCATAGTAGGGTAGGGACACATGTACATGCCAGAGCGGGATAGGGACACATGTACATGCCATAGCGGGGTAGGGACACATGTACATGCCATATCGGGGTAGGGACATGGGTACATGCCATAGCGGGGTAGGGACACTGGTACATGCCATAGCAGGGGAGGGACACATGTACATGCCATAGCGGGGTAGGGACACATGTACAGGCCATAGCGGGGTAGGGACACATGTAAATGCCATAGCGGGGTAGGGACACAGGTACATGCCATAGAGGGGTAGGGACACAGGTACATGACATAGTAAGGTAGGGACACAGGTACATGCCATAGCAGGGTAGGGACACATGTACATGCCAAAGTGGGGTAGGGAGACAGGTACATGCCATAGCAGGGTAGGGACACATGTACATGCCATAGCGGGGTAGGGACACAGGTACATGCCATAGCAGGGAAGGGAGACATGTAAATGCCATAGCGGGGTAGGGACACAGGTACATGCCATAGCAGGGTAGGGACACATGTACATGCCAGAGCGGGATAGGGACACATGTACATGCCATAGCGGGGTAGGGACACGGGTACATGCCATATCGGGGTAGGGACACAGGTACATGCCATAGCGGGGTAGGGACACTGGTACATGCCATAGCGGGGGAGGGACACATGTACATGCCATAGCGGGGTAGGGACACATGTACAGGCCATAGCGGGGTAGGGACACAGGTACATGCCATACCGGATTAGGGACACATGTACATGTCATAGCGGGGTAGGGACACAGGTACATACCATAGCGGGGCAGGGAGACAGGTACATGAAATAGTGGGTTAGGGACACATGTACATGCCATAGTGGGGTAGGGCCACAGGTACATGCCATAGCGGGATAGGGACACAGGTACATGCCATAGCGGGGTAGAGACACAGGTACATGCCATAGTGGGTAGGAACACATGTACAAGACATAGCGGGGTAGGATCACAGGTACATGCCATAGGGGCGTAGGGACACAGGTACATGCCATAGCGGGGTAGGGACACATGTACATGCCATAGCGGGGTAGGGACACAGGTACATGCCATAGCGAGGTAGGGACACAGGTACATGCCATAGCTGGGTAGGGACACAGGTACATGCCAAAGCGGGGTAGTGACACATGTACATGCCATAGCAGGGTAGGGACACAGGTACATACCATAGCGGGGTATGGACACAGGTACATGCCATAGTGGGCTAGGGACACAGGTACATGCCATAGTGGGGTAGGGACAAAGGAACATACCATAGCGGGGTAGGGACACATGCACATGCCATAGCGGGGTAAGGACACAGGTAAATGCCATAGCAGGGTAGGGACACATGTACATGCCATAGCGGGGTAGGGACACATGTACATGCCATAGCAGGGTAGGGACACAGGTATATGCCATAGCGTGGTAGGGACACATGTACATGCCATAGCGGGGTAGTGAGACATGTACATGCCATAGTGGGGTAGGAACACAGGTATATGCCATAGCATGGTAGGGACACACGTACATGCCATAGTGGGGTAGTGACACATGTACATGCCATGGTGGAGTAGGGACACATGTACATGCCATAGCGGGGTAGGGACACAGGTACATGCCATAGTGGGGTAGGGACACATGCACATGCAATATCAGGATAGAGACACAGATAGATGCCATAGCAGGGTAGGGACACATGTACATGCCATAGCAGGGTAGGGACACAGGTACATGCCATAGTGGGGTACGGAGACATGTACATGCCATAGCGGAGTAGGGACACAGGTACATGGCATAGCAGGGTAGGGATACATGTACATGCCATAGCGGGAAAGGGACACATTTACATGCCATAGCGGGTTAAGGACACAGGTACATGCCATAGTGGGGTAGGGAGACATGTACATGCCATAGCAGGGTAGGGACACAGGTACAGTCCATAGCGGGGTAGGGACACATGCCATAGCAGGGTAGGGACATATGTACATGCCATAGCAGGGTAGGGACACAGGTACATGCCATAGCGGGGCATAGACACAGGTATATGCCATAGCGGGGTAAAGATACAGGTACATGCCATCGCGGGGTAGGGACACAGGTACATGCCATAGCGAGGTAGGGACACAGGTACATGCCATAGAAGGGTAGGGACACAGGTACATGCCATAGTGGGGTAGGGACACAGGTACATGCCATAGCGGGGTAGTGACACATGTACATGCCATGGTGGGTTAGGGACACATGTCCATGCCATAGCGGGGTAGGGACACAGGTACATGCCATAGCGGGGTAGGGACACGGGTATATTCCATAGCGGGGTAGGGACACAGGTACATGCCATAGCAAGGTAGGCACACAGGTGCATGCCATAGCTGGCTAGGGACTCATGTACATGCCATAGCGGGGTAGGAACACAGGTACATGCCATAGCGGGGTACGGACACAGGTACATGCCAAAGCGGGGGAGGGACACAGGTACATGCCATCGCAGGGTAGGGACACATGTACATGCCATAGCGGGGTAAGGACACATGTACATGTCATAGCGGGGTAGGGACACAGGTATATGCCATAGCGGGATAGGGACACATGTACATGCCATAGCAGGGTAGGGACACAGGTACATGCCATAGCGGGGCAGGGACACAGGTACATGCCATATCAGGGTAGGGACACAAGTACATGCCATAGCGGGGTAGGGACACAGGTACATGCCATAGCAGGGTAGGGACACATGTACATGCCACAGCGGGGTAGGGACACAGGTACATGCCATAGCGGGGTAGGGACACATGTACATGCCATAGCAGGGTAGGGAAACAGGTACATGTCATAGCAGGGTAGGCACACTTGTACATGCCATAGTGGGGTAGTGCCACATGTACATGCCATAGTGGGGTAGGGACACATGTCCATGCCATAGCAGGGTAGGGACACAGGTACATACATGAAATTGTGCTAGTTTGGCATTATTCTTCTCATCTCGAATAGGAGACTCAAAATCCCAGAATGCCATTCAGCAGAAGGCTAAACATGGCAGCTGAGTTTTGCTTACATGCTTTCAAGACCTGGCCTAGTATGAGAAAAGCTACACGTTCATGTGTCAACATATGATACATTCATGCTTTATGTGGCGCAAAGTAAATGTTACAGTTTTACCAAAGACAAACTATCTTTAGTGCTTTAAACATGTACATTTGCAGTGGGTTTTAAGTGGCCTGGAGGGGTTCGGGGGGTAGATTTGGGCAGGTAACATCAGCTGTGTTAATCCCCCTGCCCCTAGGGTATCAAGGAAGGTTGAAAGCAGTGGGTTTTAAGTGGCCTGGTGGGGGCGGGGGTAGATTTGGGCAGGTAACATCAGCTGTGTTAATCCCCCTGCCCCTAGGGTATCAAGGAAGGTTGAAAGCAGTGGGTTTTTAGTGGCCTGGAGGGGATGGGGTAGATTTGGGAAGGTCACATTGGCTGTGTTAACCCCCCTTGCTCCTAGATTATCAAGGAAGGTTGAAAGCAGTGGGTTGTAGGTGGCCTGGAGGGGGGTGGGGTAGATTTGGGAAGGTAATATCGGCTGTGTTAATCCCCCTTGCTCCTTGGGTATCAGGGAAGGTTGAAAGCAGTGGGTTTAAGCGTCCTGGAGGCGGTGGGGTAGATTTGGCAGGTAACATTGGCTGTGTTATTCCCCCTTGCTCCTAGGGTATCAAGGAAGGTTGAAAGCAGTGGGTTTTAAGTGGCCTGGAGGGTGAGGGCGTAGATATGGGCAGGTAACATTGGCTGTGTTAATCCCCCTTGCTCCTTGGGTATCAGGGAAGGTTGAAAGCAATGGGTTTAAGCGTCCTGGGGGGGAGGGGGTAGATTTGGCAGGTAACATCAGCTGTGTTAATCCCCCTTGCTTCTAGGTATCAAGGAAGGTTAAAAGCAGTGGGTTTTAAGTGGCCTTGAGCGAGTGGGGTGTTAGGGATAATTCTCATTCTTACCTATAGAGTCCCTCAGCAGCTTTGCTGGATTTGAAGGGTTTATTTTTTTCTCCTGCTAAGAGTGTGACTCTTTTTCCCACTCTTAGGCATTTTTTGCTATGTGTGTTCTAGGCTATTGTTGGTGTTTAATGTCTATGGGGTCATCTCACCCTCATAGGAACCATCTTTTTACACATGTGTTACACAGCACCCTCCGTGCAGTTGCACAGGGGTGTCGTAGCGACCCAAAAACATAGACTCCATACCCTGGGACTGACTATTGTCTCCCAGGCCATGTAAAGTCCCCATTGACTTTACTAGTCAAATCCTATGAACTAAACCAGTACAACCCATCTTACTATGGAGGTACTGGAAGGGGTTAATAGTTTTTCCCCTATGTTCATTTTCGAGAGGGTAATGTACAGTCCCTCTCTCAAAAGTTTCTGGCTGGTGGCAGTGGTTACTTCCATAAATATTCAACCGTGAACATTTCCCTATGGGATTTTCCCATTGTTCGAGGCTACCACTTTTTCTGACAGCCTCTAACATGGTTTATAATCATAATGTCGAAAACAAAAATGTCGAAAGTCATAATGTAGAAAAAAAAAATATTTCAATACGTTTTTTTTCGAAATGGGGGGGTTCCCCCAACCCCCCTTTTTAAATTTTTTTTTAGTATTTTACCCATTTTTTATACTTACCAAACCCAAAAAATACATATAAATAAAAAAATAATAGATTCAACTTTTTTTTTTCGACATTTGACATTTTTGTCATTCGACATTTTTTTTTCGACATTTTGACTGACCACCCTCTAAAATACCGCCGGTGAATTTTAATATTAACTTTGCTCCGGTAGTTTTTTTTTTGCCAGAACTTTAATATAACTTCTTTCTCGTGTCTTTCTCTAAACTCCTAACCCAGGTCGGGGATTCTTTGTTCGTCCTTTTGGCGGGCTTCTACCGAGAAGCCCTCCTTTCAGCGCCACTGAGTCTGGGGTGGGTCCATTGTGTGGGAGGGGGAGTAGGACCACTGGACAGGGTTGCCTCAGCAACCCATGTTGCACTCTATCCTGATAGGCTGGAGGGTCTCCCGCCAAGATGACCACTCCACTGTGTGAGTGACAGCTAGGCAGTATGAATGTGGATCTTTTTGCATAAAAACAGGGTCCTGAGGACTGGAAGAGCAAGATGTCACCACTGGAACTAAGAAGCCGAAGAGGAGAGAAGCCAAAGACATCTGCAACAACTGAACCACCGGTGAAGCCCTGCTGCAGAGTCTCACCACTTTTCTCCACACGATGAGAGAAGATCTTCACCTGCAAGAGCCTTCTTCCCTTGAGCTGGTGGGGCCAACCAGTTTGCCAATCGCCTTCCAGGACCTGCCTTGGTCGAATCGCCAGTGCCCTGCACTCGGAGACCGGATAGCAGGCACCCGTCCACCACGACCGCAATTTAAAGTAGCGTACCTTTTATTCATCAGGCAACACCACGGCTGGTTTCATCCCTGGGTAGTGCAGTAACTCGAACCTTCCTCCACGAAGAGAGCCTCTCTTCCTCTGCTGGATCCTCCGAACTGCAGGAACTACCAGGAACAACCGCCACCGCAGGAGCCACTTCTTCATTTAAAGGTACATTGTTCTGCCAGGCCGCCCTTTCTTCGCGGTAGCACTAAAGGTGTTTTAAATCCTTTACCTACCTGTTGGGTTGGCCGCCCCTCTCTCTTAACATTGTCTTTTCAACTTATGCAAACCACCTTTTCAAATTTGTTAACCAAAGACTTGACTGCAGCTACAAGAACATTTGGCTCCTGGGCCCTTGCCCTGCACCACTGACTCTGGCACAGGCCTAATGACTCTGGGCAAATTTGTTAGATCTGCTTTATTTAGATTGATTCTCACTGAGAACTGTGTTGGTGCACCTATTTCTTTTAACTACCCTTTCCTTCCCATGCTTAAACATTGTGAAATGCCATTTTGCTCAGTTTTCATTTTAAGTATTGCCTATACTAATGCACTGTCTTGCTGAACTGGTTCACAAACTGATGGGAAGTGTTGCTAGGGTGTATAAGAAACTATTTCTAGATAACTTGTGTTTTCCCTCTCTTGTGAGGAATTGTTAGAGAATCCCTTGTGTGTAGTTGTCACTGTGCCGTTTTGCTCAGTTTTCACTCTGGTTCACTTGGTCTACAATTTAACTTGGGAGTGTGTATATTTTTCCTTTGACTTAATTTAACTTGCTTGATGACTGTGATACATGTGTTTTATTAGAAGTGTATAAAATAAATACATATCTACTTTTTAAATACAAAGCTTTGGTCAGTGTTCCCTTGTTCTATAGTCTAGTGGACCTAGTGTGTAAACCCTGAATACTGCTCATCTTCCTTTTGAGATAAGTCTGACTGCTCAGCCACAGCTACCAAATAAATCGTTGTGGTACAGACTGATACTAAAGGGGATTTATTTCTCTCACCTGTAGTCCTAATCTGGTGTAGTGCTCCCTAAGGGAACTGCACTGGATTCTGCCTAACACCCCTGCCATTAGAGACTCTGGGCCCAGCATTACTGTGGTGGATGAAACTTTTTTCAAGGTGGAGGATGTTGCTAAGACACCCAAACAACTCACCAAGTTAGCTGGAGGGCCTGTGCAGATGCTTCCCCAATTACCAGCTCTCATCCAGTGCAATGAAATGACTGTGAGGATACCTGTTGGTGTGCAATCCGAAGTGCCTGTAAGGGTTCTTTTAGGGAATGACCTTAAGGAACTGGGAGTAGTGTCCAGTACTCCCAGACCTCCCAGCAAAAGATTGCAGGAGCTCACCAGACCTGCAAGGGAGAGGACCTTGAGGGGCTCTCATGAGGAGATGATAGACAAAGAAATCACTCCTACTCCACTGGAGTCACTAACTGTTATTTCAAAGCAACCAGAAGCAAAGGGGAAACCCAAGACTTCTAAGAAGAAACCAGCAGAAAGCACACCAGTGCTTCCAACCAGGAAATCTCCTAGGTTGTCAAAAATCATGCCTGTGATACCTCCTCCAGCTGAGGCTTAGAGGGAGGTAACACCCTGTGTGGTTGAACTAGAGCCTGAGGACTCAGATCTAGTGGAAGGCCAGGAACTCATTGGAGATCTTGACCCTGTGGACCAGCCTGAGCTGCAGTCTTTACTGGCAGAAGGTGGCCCCAACAGGGCAGACTTCAGTAGGGGACAAAGAGAATGTCCAACTCTGGAAGATATTCAGCACCAGGCAGCCTCTCAGATTGAAGGGCAAGAGCCTGGGAAGTACAGGTTACACTGGGAAGATGGCCTCTTCTATAGTGAACCGATAGAGTCAATTCCTGGAGACTACAAAAGACTTGTAGTGCCCCAAGAAAACAGACTCCAATTCTTGCAACTAGCCCATGAGATACCTTTGGCTGGTCACTTGAGTTTCAAGAAGACCAAGGAAAGGCTCTCTCTCTACTTTTATTGGCCTAAAATGGGGGCTGAGGTAGATAAGTATTGCAAGAGTTGCCACACTTGCCAAATTTCTGGTAAAAGTGGCTCTAAGAACGTGGCACCTTTAGTGCCTCTCCCTGTGGTTGGAGTACCATTTGAAAGGCTAGGGATTGACATTGTTGGTTCTCTTGACCCTCCAACTTCTTCAGGTAACAGGTTTATACTTATTGTAGTAGACCATGCTACTAGGTACCCTGAAGCAATTCCTATGAGAACTGTTACAGCGCAGGCTGTAGCTAAGGCCCTCCTTGGTATTTTTATCAGGGTTGGGTTTCCTTAGGAGGTGATATCCAACAGGGGGTCACATTTTATGTTCCACTACATGAAGGCCATGTGGAAAAACGGTGAAGTTACCTACAAGTTCTCAACCGCATACCACCCTCAGACAAATGGATTGGTAGAAAGGTTTAACAGAACTATGAAGAGCATGATAGGAGCTTTAGAGGATCCCCTTAAGAAAAAGTGGGATCTTCTACTGCCATGCCTTCTCTTTGCATATAGAAATGTCCCTCACGAGGGAGTGGGTTACAGTCCCTTTGAACTTCTCTATGGCCATCCAGTCAGAGATCCATTGGCCCTGATTAAGGAGGTGTTGGAGAGTGCTCCTTCCCCCAAGCCAGTCAGAGGGACTGACTATGAGATAGGACTCCGGAGGAGAATGTCACACATGTTGGCTCAAGCAAGTGACAACTTGAAAGCAGGTCAGGCTCTGGTTAAGCATTGGCATGACCAGAAGGCCAACATGGTTGAGTTCGCCCAAGACCTGCTACTTCTTGTTATGGTGCCAACAAGGCAGAGGGCCTTGCAGGACAAGTGGATAGGACCCTTCAAGGTTGTGGGAAAACTTGGAGAGGTGAACTATCTGGTGGACTAAGGCAATCCTAGGAGGTTCCAAGAGTCTTTCACACCAACCGTTTAAAGGCTTATGTCTCGAGACCAGAACTGTGAGCTTTGCTTCTAGCTTCAGGCCAAGAGGAGGAGGAGAGTGAACCTCTGCCTGACCTTCTCAGAGGCAAAACCTTTAGATGAGAAAATAGGAGTTCATCTTTCTTCTACTCTGACTTCTGAACAACAGCAGGAATGCAAGGTTGTGTTGAATCAATTTGCCCCCCTGTTCTCACTTTCACCAGGCTTGACCCCTTGGGGCCAGCATGATACCAACACTGGTGACTGTTTACCTGTCAAAATCAGGGCTTAAAGAATGTCAGAGAATGTAAGAACCCACATCAAAGGAGAGGTCAACAAGATGCTTGATCTCAGGGTAATAGAGCCCTCTACTAGTCCATGCTCCAGCCCAGTTGTGTTAGTACCAAAGGCAGGATCAAAGGAGTTGAGATTCTGTGTGGACTATAGAGCTCTAAATGCAGTCACTAAGACTGATGCCCATCCTTTGCCAAGGACAGATGAGCTGGTGGATAGACTTGGTTCAGCCAAGTACCTCAGCACATTTGATCAAACATCAGGCTATTGACAAATGGCCATGACAGACCATGTCAAGGAGAAAACTGCATTCTCCACCCTAGCTGGCTTATACCAATTTAAGGTTATGTCTTTTGGATTAAAGAATGCACCTGCTACATTCCAAAGGATGGTTAATCATGTTCTGAATGGGACGGAGGACTTCTGCATGCATACTTGGATGACATTGCAGTGTTCAGCCCTACTTGGAACGAACATGTTGACCACCTAGGATATGTTTTTCAGGCTCTTAGGCAGGCCCAGCTGACCATAAAGGCAAGCAAATGTCAAATTGGTCAGAGTAAAGGGGTCTACCATGGTCATGAGGTGGTGAAATAAGGCCACTGGCTAGCAAGATAGAAGCTGTGCAAAATTGGACAACCCCTTCTACTCAAATCCAGATGAGAGCCTTTTTAGGCATCACTGGGTACTACAGATATTTCATAGAAAACGATGGGACCATAGCTTCTCCACTGAATGTAATCTCCTCTCCAAAATACCCTAAATGGTCAAATGGAATGAGGAGTGCAATCAGGCCTTTGAAAGCCTGCAAAGAGCCCTTTGTCAAGCTCCAGTTCTAAGAGCTCCTGGCGACCACCAGCCCTTCATTGTGCAAACAGATGCTTCCAATACAGGTATAGGTGCAGCCCTTAGTCAACTGGATAAGAAAGGTAGGGAGCACCCCATTTGCTTCATCAGTAGGGTACTGAAGGAACCGGAAACAAGGTGGGCAACCATTGAGAGAGAATGTTTTGCCATTGTGTGGTCTCTGAAGAAGTTTAGACCATACTTGTATGCATCTACTTTTATTATTCAGACTGACCACCAACCCTTGAGATGGTTGATGCAAATGAAAGGGGAAAACCCAAAACTATTAAGATGGTCAATCTGCCTCCAAGAGATTGATTTTACCATTGAGCACAGGTCAGGATGTCACCATCAAAATGCTGATAGTCTCTCTAGGATGTTTTTAACCGACTAGAGGTAAGAGACTCATCCATGAGTTGATTAGATCTGCCTGTCCCTTAGTCTGGGGGCGGGGGGTGAGTGTTAGGAAGAATCCTCTTCTAAGGCTAATTTCCCTTACCTATAGAGTCCCCCAGCAGCTTTGCTGGATTTGAAAGGTTTATTTTTTTCTCCTGCTAAGAGTGAAACTCTTTTTTCCCCACTCTTAGGCCTATTTTTGATGTGTGTTTGAGGCTATTTTTGTGCTTATGGGCTATGGAGTTTTTCTCACTCCATAGGTATCATCTTATGTATGTGTGTTACACAGCACCCTCAGTGCAGTAACACAGGGGTGTCATAGTGACCCCCAAACATAGAGTCCATACCCTGGGACTGACTACTGTCTCCCAGGGCATGCAAAGTTACCATTGACTTTGCTAGTCAATAGTTATGAACAAAACCAGTACAAGCCACCTTACTATGGAGGTACTGGGAAGGGTTAATAGTTTTTCCCTGGTGTTCATTTTCGAGAGGGTGCTGTCCAGTCCCTCACTCCAAAGTTTCTGGCTGGTGGCAGTGGTTACTACCATTAATATTCGACCGCAAATATTTTCCTATGGGATTTTCCCATTTTTCAAGGCTACCACTTTTTATGATAGCCTTTAACAAACCGCCGTGTTATTTTATTATTAACTTTCCTCCGTTTTTTTTTTTTTTGCCAGATTTTTTAATACATTTTCTTTCTCGTGTCTTTCTCTGTAATCCAAACCGAGATCGGGGCCCTTTGTTCGTCCTTTTGGCTGGCTTCTGGAAAGAAGCCCTCCTTTAGGCGCCAGTGAGTCTGGGGTAGACAGGATGTGTGGGAGGGGGAATAGGCACCCTGGACAGGGTTGCCTAAGCAACCCAAGTCACACTCTGCCCTGATAGGCTGGGGGGTTATCCCGCCAGGATAACCCCCCTGCTGTGTGAGTGACAGCTAGGCTATATGAATGGGGGGTTTTCTGCATAAAAGCAGGGACCTGCGGACTAGAAGACAGAAGTTGCCACTGGACCTGAGAAATCTGAAGAGGAGAGAAGCCAAAGACATCTGCAATGACTGAACCACCGGTGAAGCCCTGCTGCAGATACTCACCAATTTTCTCCAATGACAAGAGAAGATCTCTTCACCTGCAAGAGCCTTCTTCCCTTGCCTGCCTTGGTAGAATCACCAGTGCCAAGCACTAGGAGACCGGATAGCCAGGCACCTGTCCACCCTGACCACAATTTAAAGGAGCATACAATGTATTCAGTTTTGGCATCACCGCAGCTAGCTTCTTCCCTGGGAAGTGCAGTGACTCTAACCTTCCTCCACGACGAGAGCCTCTCTTCCTCTGCTGGATCATCCCGAACTGCAGGAACTGCCAGGAACTACTGCCGCCGCAGGCGCCTCATCCACTTTCAAGGAACATTGTTCCGCCAGGCCTCCCGTTTCGTTGGGTACTGCTAAAGGTGTTTTAAATCCTTTACTTACCTTCTGGGCTGACCGCCCCAATCGTCTAACATTATCTTTTTACCTTCTGCATCCTCTTTTCCAACCGTTAAACAAAGACTTGACTGCCGCTACGAGAACCATTTGATCCTGGGCACTTTGCCTTGTACCACTGACTCTGGCACAGGCCTATTGACTCTGGCTAAATCTGTTACAACTGCCTTCTCTAGATTGCTTTTCATCAAGAAATGTGTTGGTGCACCTAAAACTCTTATAACCACCTTTCCTTCCCCCTTATTTATTGTTGAAGTGCCATTTTGCTCGGTTTTCACCTAAGTATTGCTTATGCTAAAGTACTACCTTGCCTAACTTGTTCACAATCCAATTGGGAAGTGTTGCAGGTGTGTTTAGGAGTCTAACCCTGTATAACTTGACCTTTCCCTCCCTCTGAAGAAATTGTTAGAGTGCCATTTCTGCTTGGTTTACACTGTGCCATATTGCTCAGTTTTCACTCCTGCTCAAACTTGTCTACAATTTAAATAGGGAGTTGTGTGTACTTTTCTTGACTGTTTTAACTTGTTTTGATAATAGTGATTTGTGTGTTGAGTTCAGAGTGTGTAAAATAAATATATATTTTCTTTTTGATACAAAGCTTTGGTCAGTATTTCCTTGTTCCATAGTACTGTAGTCCTATTGTGCAAACCCTGAATACTGCTCATCTCCCTCTTGAGATAAGTCTGACTGCTTAGCCACAGCTACCAACTAAATTTTTGTACAGACTGATACCAAAGGTGATTTATTGCTCTCACCTGTAGTCCTAATCTTCTGTAGTGCTCCCTAAGGGAACTGCACAGGATTCTGCCTAACATGCTATTAGGGGCTGTAGGGACACGGAAGGTGCAGTGCAGGTGTGCAACTGGTGGGGAGGGGACCTGTGCCTGAGATCAGAGGGTAGCCAAGTAACCAGTGAAGTTTCATATTCAGCCAGGAGATCAGCAGGGGAGACTAGGAGAGAAAGCAGAAGCAAATAGGAAGCTCTTGAGGTGCTTCCAGAACCGGTGATGGTTGCGACTGACACTGAGGGATTTGGATGGGGAATGAGGAAAGAGTTTGAGAGGGGAGATATTTTGGAAGAGAGAGTTGAAGGTATTGAGGTCCCAGGCCCCAGAAGGCCTTGTGGACAATGCAGACGGTTTTGAACTTAATCCTCACCGCCACTGGGAACCACTGCAGAGATGTCAGTCCTGGAGAGATAAGATTCCTGGGCTTGAGGCCAAGGACAAGTCTCGCAGTCCTGTTCTGGAGGAGTTGCAGAGGACGGAGAGTCGAGACAGGCAGGTTTAGAAAGAGGCTGTTGCAGTAACCCAGCCTAGAGAGAACCAGAGCTCTGGAGACAGTGAGCTTCTGGGGGAAGGAGAGGAAAGGGAGAATACCTCTAAGGAGGTTCAGCTGGTAGTGTAACTTCTTAGAGACGTCAGAGATGTGAGGAGAGAAGGAAAGTGTGGAGTCGAAGATGACCCTGAGTTTTTTACCCTCACTGGTGGGAGCTGGAAGAAGGCCAACAGAGGCCGGCCAGAGAGTAACAGGAAAGGAGGGAGCAGTTTTGCCGATGAGGAGAATCTCGGTCTTACTGACATTAAGGCAGAGATCATTGGTGGCGCATCACTGCTGGGGGGGAATATTTCATGAATAAATAAATAAATGGCTAGGCAGCATGAGTTCATTGACATCTGATAATAAATAATTAAATAGCATCAATTCAGACACTTGATGTGGAGGGGTTGTTTGGATGGGGATATTTCATAAATAAATAAGTGGCTAGGTAGCATGAGTTCATTGGCATCTGATAATAAACAATTAAACAGCATCAATTAATGAGGTCACCTGGACAGAGGGGTGTTAGAATCAGTATACTTTATAACTAAATAAATAAGTTCCTAGGTAGCATGAGTTCATTGGCATCTGACAATACATAAGTAAATAGTATCCATTCCATACTCTGGGAGGATGAGGGTGGGGCGCAAGTTCATTCACTTTTGAAAATAAATAATTAAATAACATCAATTCAGTCAGTTCAGGTGTACTGGCCTCCTGTTGCCTTTGTATTCACTTGAGGCCATTGGCATCTGACAATACATAAGTAAATAGCATCAATTCAGTACTCTGGGAGAATGGGTGTTGGGCACAAGTTCATTCACTTTTGAAAATAAATAATTAAATAGCATTAATTCCATACTCTGGGAGGATGAGTGTGGGGCATAAATTCATTCACTTATGAAAATAAATAATTAAATATCATTAATTCCGTACTCTGGGAGGATCGGTGTAGGGCGTAAATTCATTCACTTATGAAAATAAATAATTAAATAACATCAATTCATCAGTTCAGGTGTACTGGCCTCCTGTTGCCTTTGTATTCACTTGAGCGCACTCCAGTATTATTAAGCTCCTGGTAGCTGCAGACTACCAGAAGATACCTAGGACACCGACCAACATATACACAATCAGTTTAAACCGGGACCCGGGTAATCCAGAGAACCGCGATGCATCGGGCCACAGTACTCCTCTTCCCTGGGTTACTGCCCTCCAATCTCACAGAAATACCCCATGGATGGGCTTTACATCACCAACAGGGGCGCAACAGGGGATAAGAAAATGCTGTAATAAACCGCTCCCAAATGGCAGCTTGCTGTGCTCCTCTCATCCCGCCGGTCTTGCTAACTGACAAAATCCCCGATGAAAGTGGAAGAAGGGGAAAGGGACTATCCCACACCCAGAAACAAATAAAATAATGAGGGTAGAACAACCGCAGGGACAAGCTGGCCATCTGAAGCTTCACACGGGGTAAAGCCAGAAAAACAACGGGTCGGTGACCACACGCCCTCTCTCTTTTTTTCGTGTCCCCAAGGGCCTCCCACCAGGACCTTACCCCATAGAGGGTACTTAAAACTGTAATGAGTGGAGATACTTTCCACCCCACATGTAACCAAGGCCAACGATAAAACTGGGGCCGCCCTCCAGAAACACCTGCTGACAGGACTTGCCCAGACTGGCACGTGGACACTGGGCTGACAGTAAAATGGAGAGAGAGAGAGACACAGCCCCCTTCGCGCCACTCGAGGACCCTATTATCATTATTGGTCATGCCCACCTGCGGCTCTAAGCGTGTGACTTCTGACAGGAACTGAGGTGGAATCACCTTATCCACACTTCCCTTGCCCCTGCTGGCAGAGTACAGCATGGCCACCTAGGAACTCCTCGCACTGGGAGCACGATAGGAAAAGAAAACAAATGCCCACCAAAACAACGTGCACACAGCCCCTTCTCACACAGAAACCCACAATAAATATGGGTTTACACTTGCACTTGCGTTCTCCCATTTCCCATCCATCTTGTAGTTGTCAGTTCCGCTTATACTGCAGCCAAGCACGTGAGCGCCGCCGCGTGAGGGGGGCCGGTCTGTGCCGGTCTGTGTTTGGTCCTCTTGGGGGCTTCACAACTGTCTCTGGTTTTCTCCTCCTGCTAACAGTCTGGGTTCTGATTGCAGAGGTAAGAGTTGTCACCGTCAGGTTATTTAGTGGTAGTACCTGACTGCCTTGCCGACAACATCAATCTCACCTTTGCAATAGGCTCAAAACCGGATGTTTTTAGAAACCATGTTGCGATTGACACCCCCAGTCACTCACTCATTGCTGACATTTCTCTGCTCCCTGTTCGTTTGGGAATCACAAACACTATCGCTATGAACTCCCCTGCTGAGAGGAACGTTTCCCACCCCTGCCTGCATGTTGGACTTCTGAACAAGCAGTCTTTGGTCAAACACACTGATGAGGTCTCTGGTCCAATTCTCACACAAGAACTTGACATACCATGTCTTACAGAGACCTGTCTCTCTGATATCACCAATCACTCGGCCGTTGCCTCTTCCCGGTCTGGCTACCAGCTGTTCCGTACAGATCGGGACATTGGCCGGGTTGGAGGCACGGCTGTCATTGTTAAAACACTCTTACCTCCTTAAGAGGTAATTCCTTGCATATAGATGAATGCCAGCACACTGTGATTAAAATTACTATTGATTCTAACGCTACTATCTGCATCCTTACTATCTGTCGTCCTCCCATGGCTATGCCACTGCTTGAGGAACAGCTTCTCAAGCTACTTGGCAACCTTATGAAAACTACTTCTTATGCCATTGTTCTGGGTGATTTTAACCTTTGGGCCAATCACTGAGATGGTCATTGTGATGCTTGAAATGCATTGGAGGCACAGGGCCTCCCCATCCTTGTCCTGTAGTCCTTTTTCATGATGTGTTCTATCATATTTTCTGCACAGGAGTCCATGTGGGACTCCTGGCAGTGCAGCTCTTCCTCTTTTTGGTTTAGTGAACAGACGCGTGGGATACCCTTATGGCACCCATGGGTGGGGGTACAACCCTGTACCCCTAGTGTATGTTTGGGCACCTATGTGTGGGCCACAGAGCAGGGTATGGGCTAGTGGCAGCTCCATGCTGAATTTGACAAGTGCTCTGAATATCCTCCATTTTGTGATACCCAGGCCCTGCCATTGGAATCAGTTGATTTCTGATCCAAGACAAAATGGCCCCTGTGGCCACTTGCTTTCGATTGCTTGTTACCTTGTATTCCCAAAGTCCTGGGAAGCCCTGACTCTGTCCCTTCCAATGACTGGCTGTTGGGTGGACGTTCCCTATATGGTAGTGCCCCCTGACTGGCTGTTGTGTGGAAGCTCCATATATGGTATTGTGGGGAAGGCCAGGCCAGACTGGCTGGAGCCTTCCCAGTGACTGTATGTTGCGGGTACACCCTTGGGGTGGGACCTGGGTGAATGGAGTGTGTGACCAATATGCACTTCTTGTTGTGGTTGTCTGGTTTCTGGTATGTGATACAAAGACTGAGACAGCCCTGCCCGAATACTGGTATGAATGCAGTATGTAGTGTTGAATGGCTGGGTACTTGTCCCAATACACATTCCTTGTTGTGAGTGTCTGAGAGGGAGGAGAAAGGCCTGAATGCACAGTGCGCCTAATTGGCTGCCTGACTGCATGAATGCCCTTCTGAGTGATTGGTTGCTTGAGTGTGACCAGCAGAATGAATGAGAGACAGAACTGTATATCTGGAGGCCTCTCACTGCTAGAATTTGTTCAGAAGCTGAAGTTGAAACTTGATGCTTGTTCTCGAGGGCCGAGCCCAAAGAAGAAGTTTGACTGCCTTTACCTTCATAGCAATCTGAAAGCAGCCATGACGTTGAGACTGATCCAAGAGAGGACCTGGTTAGGAGACCTCTTCCCGAGCTATGAGGGACCATCGTGCACCGCTAACCTTCGCCGAAGCTCCCTGGAAGTCAGACCCCCGACAGGCTGCTGACCAGAGATGGGGACCGCCGAGGAGAACGAAGAGAAGCACCGGACAGCCGTCCACCATCATCGACCAGGGTCTGCAGGTTTGCTATAACCACTGGAGGCCCGTTGAAGTTGTGTTGCCCAGAATCAGGAACCAATTGACGCTGTGCGGCCGAAGACCGGAGCTGCAACGCTCGCCCCGATTAAGACATTTGAATCCAAGGACTCTCTTGTGCGCCCCGTTGTCTGTTTTGTCCCAAGGAGAAAGTGAAGGCCGCTGACCCACCGAGGAGTATCCACTGGTGGGTTTCCTGCCAACCGAAGACCGCAGAGATGCCGGACGACTCTACGCCCTTGCGAAGACCCCAGAGACGCCGGACGACTCGACGCCCTTGCTGGGCCTAAGTTCTTCATAGATTCTTTGCGGTCCTGAACTAACGAAGCCGAGGTGCCCCACACGCCTCATCTTCGTAGGATGTCCACGACCGATCATCGACGAGCACCGTCAGGAGCGAAGCTGCTGGCTCGCCACCGTTGTTCACCCTTTTTTTCATTGGATCTCGACAAGCTCACGCCTTAAAGGGGGCTGCTCAAGAAGGATCTGTTTTACGACCCAATGTCGAACTCTGCTATTCAAGGTACACTTGGGTGGTAGAACTATTTAGAAGGAAATAAGACTCATTTTGAACAATATAGTGTTCTGTCAATTGTTCTAACCAACTGCTTTCCTCCCATATCTATGGTTGGTTCCCTTTATTAATTGATTTGTGTGACATTTGACCAAAGTAAAGTTGATGCACTTTAATGAAATCTGATAGTAATTGTGGTAACACGTAGAATTGTGTATGTATTTGCCATTATAGATTAACTGAGCATAAAGTGAGTTATTGTGATTGTGTATATAACCTTGAACCTTAATTATATAAAGACTGTGTTTTTACTTATACAGTGTGTGGACATTACTTTGTTGGTGCTTTGGGACTACACTGTAATTAGGAACCAGCCTGCATCACCTCCTGAGAGCTAGGTCTTGATTGCTCGTCAACGTTTTACCAAATAGATAATCTTGGTTGGGGTCCTCTGTGCCTCTCCTCTGCCATATAGAGAGCAGGAGTACAGACACCCGCTCCAGTCTTTACACTGGTGGCAGCAGTGGGATGCTTATGGATTTAAGAATCAGTGTGTATCTGTGCCACTTACAAAATAACTACACTTTGTTGAATTGAGGTTTAGTTGTGTACAAGATAACTGCATTACAAGCAATGGAGTCTATTGCAAATGGTAAATTGACTAGGATGAGCTTAGAGGCTCTCCAGAGTGCTTGTGAAGCCAGGGAGTTAGACTCTGAGGATAAATCTAGGGCTGAGCTGATAGCTGCCCTGGTGGACTACCAGACTGATTGTGAAGCTCTTTAAGGGGCGGGGGATGTAACCAATGAGGGCCCTACCCCTGGTATCTGAGAATGCCACCATTCCTGCTGCCTCTGTTCCAAACCCCAGCACTGCACTTCAGGGGGAAGCCCTGAAGATTGAACTTTTAAAATTGGAGCTACAACGAGAACAGTCAGCCTTTCAATGCAAAAAGTTGGAAACAGAGGCTGAGTTAAAAAAAGAGGAGTTGGCACAGCAAGTGATGCTCAAAGAAAGGGACACTGAGCATCAGAACATTCAGCTGCAGAGAGCTAGAGTGGAGACTTCAGCAAAACCAGTTGAGAGTGTCAGGTTCCCAGTCACCAAGTTTATGAAAGATTTGGCTGGTGTGTATGCAGAGGCTTCTGATATCCTCCAATGGATTGAAGTGTTTGAGATGGCTTGTGGAATCCATGATGTTGACAAGAGAGATTGGGCTAAGTGTTTGTTAAGCAGAGTGCCTCAGACTGGGTATGACTGTGTGTTTGTTTTTATTGTTTGTAATGCGCGCCTAACCCGTAGGTAGCAGGGCGCAAAGGCAACAAGAGGATTGTACAGGTTAAGTTACATAGGGAACAGCAAAAGTAGAGTACCGCTAAGGTTACAGTACTGGACACAACAACATTAGAACGATGTGCAAAGTTACATATTTACATACATACAATATTTATAATTACAAGTTGCATGTTAGATCAGCAAGTATGAGCGGAAGCATAGGAAATACCAAAGATATAGGTTATTTGAAATGCTCCTTAATCCAGTGGATGAGGTTAGATCTGAATTATGTGTAAGGGAGGTCTTCCCATAAGGATGGAGGAAGGGAGTTCCAATTTTGTGCTGCTTTGACAGGAAAGCTACTCCCCCCTGTCATAGAGCGTTTAAATCTAGGAACCAGTAAGAGGTTGGAGTTGGCCTTTCTTGAGGGGCGGCTAGATGCTTGTCTAGTAAATCTCGCTATGAGGTATTGAGGGGCAGATTGGTGGAGACATTTGTGAGTCAGTGAGGCTGATTTAAGGAGAATCTTGTCTTTCGTAGAAAGCCAATTGACAGATCCTCTGATGTCTAAGATATGTGCTTTCTTTGGGAGACTTAGGGCTGCTCTTAAGGCGTTATTTTGCAAAATTTGAATCTTGTTCGTAATGTATTTGTTACTGCCTATGTAAAGCGCATTACAATAGTCCAGTTTGGACAAGATTAGGGCTCTGGCTAGGGTAACGCAGTCGGTAGATGAGAGGAATGGTTTAGCTGCTCTAATTAATTTCAGGTATATGAGGTAGCAGAAGCCATAGAATTTACCTGTTTTTTGAAGGTTAATGAGGAGTCTAGATGAAAACCCAGGGTTTTAACCTCCTTGGCCACAGTAATGATGTTATTGTCAATTTTAGCGAGGAGTAGTCTTAGCTTAATTCTTTTTGATTGGAAGTAGTACCTAATATGAGGAGTTCCATTTGGCATCATTCAGGCATAGACCGTGTGAGGCCATCCATGCCTGGATGATGAGATATACTCTGTTCACAAAGGCCAAATCCTTGTCATAATCCCCGTCAGCGGGATGAGGATCTGGGTATCATCGGCGTAGTTAGTGTAAGTGATACCCAGGCCATCAAGATCATCGAAGAGGGGCTTTGTGAAAATGTTGTACAGTGTAGGGGAAACACAAGACCCCTGAGGCACCCCACAAGTGATGGACATAGGGTCCGCAGCAGCTAGGGGGGAAAAGACTTGCATTGTTCTGTTGTTGAGGAAGGACTGAATCCTGTCAACTGCCTCTTGGGAGAAGTGGGCTGCAGACTCTAAATGGTTGCAAAGGATCCCATGGTCAACCAGGTTGAATGCTGCTGAGAGATCAAGGAGCAGCAGTAGTGCAGTCTTGACCTCGTCTCTCAGCACGTCTATTTGTGCCTTAAGGTCTACAAGCGCAGTCTCAGTTCCATGTTGGGGTCTGAAACCTGACTGGCGGACTCCTAGAAGGTGTTGGATTTGTAGGTAGGCAATTTTGTCGAGGATTTTGAGTAGGAAGGGCACTGTTGTGATGGGGCGGTAATGAGTTGGGATGGAGGGATCTAGATTTTGTTTTTTAAGGAGTGGGAGGACCCAAGATTGTTTCAAGTTTTTAGGTATCGTGCCTGATGTGAAGGAGGCATTTATAAGTTTGGTAATGAAGGGGGAGAGTTCACGAGCTGCGTCTTTTATGAGTTGTGCTGGGCCTAGGTCACCATGGCAGTTCGAGGGTTTAAGAGTCAAGATAACTTTTTCAACTTCCTTGGTAGATACTTTATGGAAGTTAAAGTAGGGAATATGCGAGAGGAGTGGAGTCGGGATGGTTTGACCTGACCTGAATTGGGGCACCGGTGTAATGGTGTTATTTGACTTAGAAGTAGTAAGGAGAGAGTTTTTTTTGTTGTTGATCTTGGACTGGAGTGTAATAATTTTATTGGCCAGAGCGTCTTGTATACTCATGCACCAGTTCATATCCTTTAGGCAGGAGTCTGGGGTTGAATGGGAGATTCCACTTCTTTCAGGATTGCAGACAACTCTTTGGTGTTGGACTTAGCCTGAGAAATTCGGAGGTTGTAAGAGGTTTGTTTGGCTAGGACAATTTCTTTTTTGTAGGTGGAAGCTAATTTACTCAAGTTATTCTTGTCAGACTCTGAGGGGTCTAATCTCCGAATGTTTTGACTTCAGCGTTTCTCTTGTCTGAGTGCTTTTAGATGAGGGGAAAACCAGGTATTCACATGTTTCCGGGGTTTGCTCGTTCTAATTTTCAGTGGTGCTATGGTGTCAAGGGATGCTGACATCACTTTGTTGTACATGTCTACCCTAGTGAACGGGTCTGTATGGTCTGAAATTGAATTCAGAGTAGGTAGAATCAAAGGGATGAGGTTTTCAGGAGTGGTGTTTCTTTTGTTCCTAGTAGGGACAGCTGGCGCTGTGCTATCAGTATACAGGGGAAGTGAAGCCTCTAGAGAAAATGAGATCAAATAGTGATTGGACCAAGGCTGAGGCATTATAGAAGTAATGGTTGTTTGACAGTTATGCTCAGCAATCCAATCAAGGGTTCTACCTTTGAAGTGGGTGGCACCTGAGATCTTTTGGGGGAATCCTAGTTCCTCTAATGAGTTGTTGATCTGGGTGGTATTAGAGTCTAGTGGGTCTCTGAAGCCCAAGTTGAAGTCTCCTAGAATGAGTCTCTGAGAAGAGTTCTTAAGGCTGTTGGAGAGGATGTTCGTAAGGTCTTCTTCAAAAGAACCTAGGGGGCCTGGCGGTCGCTATATAAGGTGGATAGATACAGACTGGGTGTTGGAGATGGTTAACTTGGCGGTGAGGGCTTCACATGAGTCAGTATTATGGGGTGGAGTGAGTCTTAGGGTTAAGTTGGTTTTGGCGATTATAGCAAGACCTCCGCCTCGAGAGGTGGCGCGGTCAATTCTTAAGAGGGTGTAATCATCTGGAATGGCTAGCATAATTGCAGGACCAGCTGCGGGGTGGAGCCAAGATTCCGTAATGGCTAGGAAGTCTATGTTTTCACTTTGAAGAAGGTTTGCTATGTCAGTTGCGTGGGCCACCATAGAGCGGGCATTTATAAGTTCTCCTTTTATTCCTGTCTGAGCTAGTTGAACCTCTTATAATTGTACCTTAGGTTGGTGTTTCAGGGTAGCGATAGGCTCTCGGAAGAGTCTACTGTTAAGCTTTAGTGGGTGTTGGGAGTGGTCAGATTTGCAAGCGGGGTAATGGCGTTACGCGACACTGTTTTAATTAGAGGATCGTACAGTCTAGGAAGTCCGGCAGGAAATTTAAGGTTTCTCTGTAGAAGGGTGCAAGGTCTAGTAATCATGTCAACTTGCTTAGAAGATACAGGTGGTTGTAACGGTGATGGTTGGAGCATAATAAAGTCTTTTAGGGTAATTATGTGGAGGAGGGTTCTTAGTAGAACAGTGTGGATCAAAGGAAAATGCATATCGTAGTAAGCTATACGAACTACAGTCTAAAAACGTATGAGTAGAAAGGTTTTAGTACCCTGGGGTAGGATTAGGCAAGCAGACTCCTAGGTCCAAAGGTAACTAAACATATGGCACACACATTACGATGGTACAGTGTAGGGCTGCAGTCTATAAACTTGCATGCCATGATGAGTCAGGCAAAGCTAGCATGGTGCATATTTGTCTGACCGTAGGTTATACAAGGTAGAGATGCACATGGATACTAACAACCAGGCAGGGAGAGAATGTACTAAACTGGTGGATACATGAAATGCTGGCTACTGCATGCAGACAAGAGGAGAGTATAAGTCAATTCGACATTCAGATTGTAAGTCTAATATAAGCAAGTACAAACATAAGGTAGCAATTGGCTCTGAGCTAAATGCAATATTCAGGTGAGGAGTCAGATTTAAACCGACTAGCATTTTTAGATAGTAGGGTAATAGAGGTATGGAGCGTAATCGAAGAGAAAGGATGTATGGACACTTAAAATAAAGATAACAAATATGCGAGCAGTCAGATTTGGTTATTATGGCAGGTTGGTTCAAACAATGCAGTTATTTCGGCATAAGATTTTGGCAACTTGGTAAATAACAGGTAGATACGTACAGTAAATCATAGTTACAGGCATGTGCAAAGGACAAATCGGAACTAAGTGTAGTATACATTCTATGGGCAAACAGCGAGTATAGGCATTAACTGGAACATAGTAGGTTAGATATATGGCATCGGAGTAGATCCAGCACGCCAGCCATGTAGTTTATAGCCAGTAGGTAGCTATTGTGTGATGAAAGGGGGGTAGGGTCTCAGGCCCTTAAGTGAAATGACAGTACCTTAGTTGTGCGTTGTCCAGCGAAGGCGGGTTTGCGAGGTACAGGGCCCCTGGCAAGAGGCAAGGCCAGGCAAAGACAGGCTGAGACAGGTAACAGCCTTTGTTCCTGCTGGCCTTCGTTCGGATGGCCGGCTCACGCCTCCCGGCGCTCGATTGGCTATCTTGTAACCTGTGCAGGCCAATGGGTGTAGCTGGTGGGGCCAGGTGGGGAAGGCAGGATAGGAGCCTGGAGTAGCTAGGCATCCATCTTGGAATGGTAGCCCACGTGCAGCCTGATAAGGGTGCACAATTAGTAAAAGGAGGTTGCTGCTTCAAAATGCCTTGCTAATATTAATTTAGCAGGCACGGATGGCGTTGGTGCGCATTAAGCCGCACTTGGG
Source organism: Ambystoma mexicanum (assembly GCF_040938575.1). Lineage (NCBI taxonomy): Eukaryota > Metazoa > Chordata > Amphibia > Caudata > Ambystomatidae > Ambystoma > Ambystoma mexicanum. Next base: position 9,158,133 of record NC_090927.1, read on the forward strand.
GAAAAAAGTGAAGTGGCACAGAGGAAGCGCTGGCAGCGTGGTTCGGTGCTTACCTTGAGGAAGGGAAGCTCCAGCTTCGCCTTCTCAAGGGGAGCACTGCTCGGGCAGTGTTGTTGGGAGCTCCTGCTCTTTGGACAAGGTCAGGTCAAACTGTATTCTTAAACTGAGTGTGGAAGAAAGGGGTCAGTATGAGTGCATGAAGTCTGCTTTGATTGCCAAGTTTTACAAGACACCGACCCAATACCTTAAAAGGTCCTGGGAATTTAAGAAGAGAGAGAATGTGTCTTGGATTGACTGGGTGAGTGCTGCACATATAAACAGGATGGGGTGGATTGATGGTTACAAAGTGAAAATGTTTGTTGAATTATCCCACCTGTTGTTTTGTGAGCATTTTTCAGAAGCCTGTTCACCAGAGCTGCGTCAGTATGTTGCTCACCAGAACATTTTAGATCCCTTTCAGTTGGCCAGGCTATCTGACAAGTGGGTCTCTCACCGGGTGTCCCCTAAGGACTCCAGTGGGAATGACAAGGACAAAGAAAGGGGACCTCTCTGAAAGCTGAGGAGTCCCAGAAGCAGTCACAGTCGGGTAAACCTAAACCCTCCTCTCCTAAGACCCAAAAACCTAGTGGGGATAAGTCATCTGTGGGTGGGAATAAGAGTAGTGGTCCACCTGCTGCAAAGCAGGCTCCCAGTGGTTCCAGTACTGTACCCCGCACTCCCGGCACTTGTTGGGACTGTGGGACTCTGGATCACAAAAAGGGTGACACCAAGTGTAAAGGTAAGGCACTTGGAGTACAGGCTGTCAGACTGACCTACCCATACCCTATGTCTGAGGTGGAGGCCACTGTCCTCCCCTCCTCTACAGGGATCACATTTGGTGCTCCTGTAGAGATTTCCTTAGTGTCCCTTGGGGCCTGGGACCAGTATGCAGAAGTACTGGCGACTATCCCACAGAACACCCGTAGGTTTTTGAGAAGTGTCCTCTTGAATGGCCAGCCTTCGACTGGTTTGAGAGACACTGGGGCAAGCATGACAGTGGTGGACAGGACCCTGCTCAAGCCAGAGGACTATGGAGATGCTCCTCTGAGAACCACAAGGTTAAATGGTGGGCCTCCCAAATTATCGCCTGTAGCCCGAGTCACACTCATGATTGGAGACAAGACAGCAAAGCTTCCTGTCCTGGTTCAGGACAAAGTACCTGCTAACATTCTGTTAGGCAATGATCTAGTAGAGTTGGGGTTGATCTCTGATGGTCCCCCATGACTGCTGCTGCAGTCACTAGGTCACAGGTGACACCGGGTCTGACTGAGAGTCAGGTACCCGAGCCAAAGGGGCAACCCAAGGCAAGAAGACGGAAGAGTAAGAAGGCCACTTTGGTGAAGGGGGCTCCTTCTCTTGTTGCTGTTCCTACAGCACCTATTGGGATCCATGCTCTGGACAGGCTGGGTCCAGTGGAAAACCCAAACTCAACTCCTGAGGGAGAAGAGGCAGAAGACCCTCCAGCAGGAGAGGTGCTGAACCCGCAGGACCACCCCGACCTTCAATGTCTGTTAGCTGAAGGGGGACCCTCCCGGCGGACTTCTGTAGGGGTCAGAGAGAGTGCCACTCTCTCGAGGGTCTGAGGAAACAGGCCCTGTTCCAGGCACAGGGAGAAGTGCCTATGACATTCTGGATCTATTGGGAGGGTGAGCTCCTTGTTAGTGAGCCCACTAAGCCTGAACCTGCTGCCCTCACGAGGCTGGTGGTACCCCAGGTTTACAGGCCCTTCCTACTGCAGTTGGCGCATGAGGTGCTCTTGGCTGGTCATCTTGGGACCAAAAAGACCAAGCAAAGGCTTTCTGCCCATTTCTACTGGCCCCGGATGGGAGTAGAAGTGGAGTCCCACTGCAGGACCAGCCCAACTTGTCAGTTGTCTGGCAAGACTGGAGGCAGTGTCATTGCTCCACTGCAGCCGTTGCCAGTGGTTGGCACACCATTTGAGAGGGTGGGCATCAACATTGTCAGTCCTCTTGACCCTCCCACTTCAGGTGGACATCGGCTCATCCTGGTCTTGGTAGATCATGCCACCAGGTACCCTGAGGCTATACCCCTTAGGACGGTTATGGCCAAGGTAGTTGCCAGGGCTCCTCTGGGCATTTCTACCTGTGTTAGATTCCCTAAGGAGGTTGTCTCTGACAGAGGATCCAACTTCATGTCTAGTTACATGAAGACCATGTGGAAAGAGTGCGGGGTAACCTATAAGTTCTCCACCTCTTACCATCCCCAGACCAATGGTCTGGTTGAGAGATTTAATAAAACTCTCAAGGGCATGCTAGGTGCTTTGGAAGAGCCCCTACAGAGGAAATGAGATCTCCTCCTGCCATGCCTGCTGTTCGCTTACAGAGAGGTACCTCAAGAGGGTGTTGGTTTCAGCCCCTTTGAGTTACTCTTTGGACATCCCGTGAGGGTGCCTCTTGCCTTGATCAGAGAAGGTTTGGAAGCCGCCCCTCCAAGTCCTGCCAAGCAAGTGGGGGACTAAGTGGTAGGCATCAGACGGAGGATGACACAAATGATGGGTCAAGCGACAACAAACCTCAAGGCAAGCCAGGAATTGAGCAAATACTGGCATGACCTTAAAGCCTCGCAAGTGGATTGGACTCCAGGACAGGTGATCCTTGTGATGGAGCCTACCAAGCCTAGAGCTTTGGCACACAAGTGGACTGGACCCTTCAGGATCATATCCAAGACGGGCAAAGTCAATTATCTGGTTGACATGGTGTTAAGGAGGATTTCTGAACTCTGACCTGGTGGGCAGAAGTTGAGAAGGCCAGCCTAGTTTCTTGGAACAGGTTAACCTCTGGACAAGCCAGACCAATCAAGGTAGCTATGGCAGGCGGTCAAGACTAAGTCTCAGAAGGGGTGAGGGTGACTGAAAGACCTCAATGAGCACACAAAGCAACAACACTTACAAATTACTCCAGGCAGGTGTTATATTAAAAGTATAGACACATTTATTACAAGGCCTTTGTAACATAGACCATAGCAAAAGAATCACAGTATCACTCAGTAACCCAACACATCACAATCAATACAATATATATCCAAGACCATTGGGGTCCAAAAGGGTGACTGCACAAAATATGTCGACAACCTAGAGGGGAAGTAAACAGGCAGTGCAGATAGTCTTTAGGCCCAGTTCAACATCAACAATACACCTAACTAAGAGGCAGTCCAAGCCCTACGAAGAGAGGAGCCTTGTGCTCAATAGTACATGCAGTGCAGGTGCCCGTGCTTGTGCCAAAAGGCAGAATTGGGTCTCTTCAAGGGTCCATAGCAGCTCAGGAAGGTGGATGAGGCGATGCAGAACAAGTTCCCACTATTCAAGAAGGGCCTCCACTTGAAGGCAGAGGCAGTTCGAGAGTGCGGGATGGAGTCGCTATTTCGCAAAAGCAGTGCAAAGGAGAGGGACCCTCAGGGTCCACTCGTGCATAAAATGGGCTCTTGTGCTAGGGGCCACCGGTTAGGGTATGGTGTACTCACCAGTCCCCAACGCAAGCAGACCCAAACTTCACCAGTTCAGTCCACTTCGCTGGCAGGTTTGAATGCGGCAAAAAGGACATCTCGGCACCTTTCAGTTCCTGAGATACAGTGATGATTCTCAAATGGGACAGTGGCGATTTCTCCACTCTGGGTGGATGAATTGACCCAGTTTCACTGCAGCAGGCTTCAGGGGCAAGAGGGTCACAAATGCAGCAGACTTGCAAAGGAAGTTGCCGCGGCAGGGCAACAGGGTAATTGTGTCTACTCCGGTCCTGTCGCACTCGTCTAACTTCAGACCTGGGAATGCCAAGTGTATGAAATTTGGTATGAAGGTGCCGAGGACACAGAGCTAGCAGTAACCCAGGTTTCGAGGGCCTTCTTGAAACGACGGCGGTGACAGAGCAAAGCTACTGGGTAAGCTGGTCAGTCCACTGGTTGGCCCAGGGACAAATCTGAGAAAGCTTACTTGCAGGGTTTGGTCCTTTCATGGGTTGCCTGATAGCAATAGAGGATGAAAATGGCATTATTTCCTTTCATGGGTTGCCTGATAGATAGCAAGGGGTGTGATGAGAGGGAGAGATGTTATAGATGATGAAAATAGCATTATTTCCTTTCATGGATTGCCTGATAGATAGCAAGGGGTGTGATGAGACGGAGAGATGTTATAGAAGATGTAAATGGCATTATTTCCTTTCATGGATTGCCTGATAGATAGCAAGGGGTGTGATGAGCGGGAGAGATGTTATAGATGATGAAAATAGCATTATTTCCTTTCATGGATTGCCTGATAGATAGCAAGGGGTGTGATGAGCGGGAGAGATGTTATAGATGATGAAAATAGCATTATTTCCTTTCATGGATTGGCTGATAGATAGCAAGGGGTGTGATGAGAGGGAGAGATGTTATAGAGGATGAAAATAGCATTATTTCCTTTCATGGATTGCCTGATAGATAGCAAGGGGTGTGATGAGAGGGAGAGATGTTACAGAGGATGAAAATAGCATTATTTCCTTTCATGGATTGCCTGATAGATAGCAACGGGTGTGATGAGTGGGAGAGATGTTATAGATGATGAAAATAGCATTATTTCCTTTCATGGATTGGCTGATAGATAGCAAGGGGTGTGATGAGAGGGAGATATGTTACAGAGGATGAAAATAGCATTATTTCCTTTCATGGATTGTCTGATAGATAGCAAGGGGTGTGATGAGCGGGAGAGATGTTATAGAGGATGAAAATAGCATTATTTCCTTTCATGGATTGCCTGATAGATAGCAAGGGGTGTGATGAGCGGGAGAGATGTTATAGATGATGAAAATAGCATGATTTCCTTTCATGGATTGGCTGATAGATAGCAAGGGGTGTGATGAGAGGGAGAGATGTTACAGAGGATGAAAATAGCATTCTTTCCTTTCATGGATTGCCTGATAGATAGCAAGGGGTGTGATGAGAGGGAGAGATGTTACAGAGGATGAAAATAGCATTATTTCCTTTCATGGATTGCCTGATAGATAGCAAGGGGTGTGATGAGTGGGAGAGATGTTATTGTTGATGAAAATAGCATTATTTCCTTTCATGGATTGCCTGATAGATAGCAAGGGGTGTGATGAGAGGGAGAGATGTTATAGATGATGAAAATAGCATTATTTCCTTTCATGGATTGCCTGATAGATAGCAAGGGGTGTGATGAGAGGGAGAGAAGTTATAGATGATGAAAACAGCATTATTTTCTTTCATGGATTGCCTGATAGATAGCAAGGGGTGTGATGAGACGGAGAGATGTTACAGAGCATGAAAATAGCATTATTTCCTTTCATGGATTGCCTGATAGATAGCAAGTGGTGTGATGAGTGGGAGAGATGTTATTGTTGATGAAAATAGCATTATTTCCTTTCATGGATTGCCTGATAGATAGCAAGGGGTGTGATGAGAGGGAGAGATGTTATTGTTGATGAAAATAGCATTATTTCCTTTCATGGATTGCCTGATAGATAGCAAGGGGTGTGATGAGCGGGAGAGATGTTATAGAGGATGAAAATAGCATTATTTCCTTTCATGGATTGGCTGATAGATAGCAAGGGGTGTGATGAGAGGGAGAGATGTTACAGAGGATGAAAATAGCATTATTTCCTTTCATGGATTGGCTGATAGATAGCAAGGGGTGTGATGAGAGGGAGAGATGTTACAGAGGATGGCAATAGCATTATTTCCTTTCATGGATTGCCTGATAGATAGCAAGGGGTGTGATGAGTGGGAGAGATGTTATTGTTGATGAAAATAGCATTATTTCCTTTAATGGATTGCCTGATAGGTAGCAAGGGGTGTGATGAGAGGGAGAGATGTTATTGTTGATGAAAATAGCATTATTTCCTTTCATGGATTGCCTGATACATACCAAGGGGTGTGATGAGAGGGAGAGGTGTTACAGAGGATGAAAATAGCATTATTTCCTTTCATGGATTGCCTGATAGATAGCAAGGGGTGTGATGAGTGGGGGAGATGTTATTGTTGATGAAAATAGCATTATTTCCTTTCATGGATTGCCTGATAGATAGCAAGGGGTGTGATGAGAGGAGAGGGAGAGAGGTTATTGTTGATGAAAATAGCATTATTTCCTTTCATGGATTGGCTGATAGATAGCAAGGGGTGTGATGAGAGGGAGAGATGTTATAGATGATGAAAATAGCATTATTTCCTTTCATGGATTGCATGATAGATAGCAAGGGGTGTGATGAGAGGGAGAGATGTTACAGAGGATGAAAATAGCATTATTTCCTTTCATGGATTGCCTGAAAGATAGCAAGGGGTGTGATGAGAGGGAGAGATGTTACAGAGATGAAAATAGCATTATTTCCTTTCATGGATTGCCTGATAGATAGCAAGGGGTATGATGAGTGGGAGAGATGTTATTGTTGATGAACATAGCATTATTTCCTTTCATGGATTGCCTGAAAGATAGCAAGGGGTGTGATGAGAGGGTGAGATGTTACAGAGCATGAAAATAGCATTATTTCCTTTCATGGATTGCCTGATAGATAGCAAGGGGTGTGATGAGGGGGAGAGATGTTACAGAGGATGAAAATAGCATTATTTCCTTTCATGGATTGCCTGATAGATATCATGGGGTGTGATGATTGGGAGAGATGTTATTGTTGATGAAAATAGCATTATTTCCTTTCATGGATTGCCTGATAGATAGCAAGGGGTGTAATGAGAGGGAGAGATGTTATAGATGATGAAAATAACATTATTTCCTTTCATGGATTGCCTGATAGATAGCAAAGGGTGTGATGAGAGGGAGAGATGTTACAGAGGATGAAAATAGCATTATTTCCTTTCATGGATTACCTGATAGATAGCAAGGGGTGTGATGAGTGGGAGAGATGTTATTGTTGATGAAAATAGCATTATTTCCTTTCATGGATTGCCTGATAGATAGCAAGGGGTGTGATGAGAGGGAGAGATGTTACAGAGGATGAAAATAGCATTATTTCCTTTCATGGATTGCCTGATAGATAGCAAGGGGTGTGATGAGAGGGAGAGATGTTATAGATGATGAAAATAGCATTATTTCCTTTCATGGATTGCATGATAGATAGCAAGGGGTGTGATGAGTGGGAGAGATGTTATTGTTGAGGAAAATAGCATTATTTCCTTTCATGGATTGGCTGATAGATAGCAAGGGGTGTGATGAGCGGGAGAGATGTTATAGAGGATGAAAAAAGCATTATTTCCTTTCATGGATTGCCTGATAGATAGCAAGGGGTGTGATGAGCGGGAGAGATGTTATAGAGGATGAAAATTGCATTATTTCCTTTCATGGATTGCCTGATAGATAGCAAGGGGTGTGATGAGAGGGAGGGATGTTATAGAGGATGAAAATAGCATTATTTCCTTTCATGGATTGCCTGATAGATAGCAAGGGGTGTGATGAGAGGGAGAGATGTTATAGATGATGAAAATAGCATTATTTCCTTTCATGGATTGCATGATAGATAGCAAGGGGTGTGATGACTGGGAGAGATGTTATTGTTGATGAAAATAGCATTATTTCCTTTCATGGATTGGCTGATAGATAGCAAGGGGTGTGATGAGTGGGAGAGATGTTATTGTTGATGAAAATAGCATTATTTCCTTTCATGGATTGGCTGATAGATAGCAAGGGGTGTGATGAGAGGGAGAGATGTTATTGATGATGAAAATAGCATTATTTCCTTTCATGGATTGCATGATAGATAGCAAGGGGTGTGATGAGCGGGAGATATGTTATAGATGATGATAATAGCATTATTTCCTTTCATGGATTGGCTGATAGATAGCAAGGGGTGTGATGAGAGGGAGAGATGTTACAGAGGATGAAAATAGCATTATTTCCTTTCATGGATTGCCTGATAGATAGCAAGGGGTGTGATGAGTGGGAGAGATGTTATTGTTGATGAAAATAGCATTATTTCCTTTCATGGATTGCATGATCGATAGCAAGGGGTGTGATGAGTGGTAGAGATGTTATTGTTGATGAAAATAGCATTATTTCCTTTCATGGATTGCCTGATAGGTAGCAAGGGGTGTGATGAGAGGGAGAGATGTTATTGTTGATGAAAATAGCATTATTTCCTTTCATGGATTGCCTGATACATACCAAGGGGTGTGATGAGAGGGAGAGATGTTACAGAGGATGAAAATAGCATTATTTCCTTTCATGGATTGCCTGATAGATAGCAAGGGGTGTGATGAGTGGGAGAGATGTTATTGTTGATGAAAATAGCATTATTTCCTTTCATGGATTGCCTGATAGATAGCAAGGGGTGTGATGAGAGGAGAGGGAGAGAGGTTATTGTTGATGAAAATAGCATTATTTCCTTTCATGGATTGGCTGATAGATAGCAAGGGGTGTGATGAGAGGGAGAGATGTTATAGATGATGAAAATAGCATTATTTCCTTTCATGGATTGCATGATAGATAGCAAGGGGTGTGATGAGAGGGAGAGATGTTACAGAGGATGAAAATAGCATTTTTTCCTTTCATTGATTGCCTGAAAGATAGCAAGGGGTGTGATGAGAGGGAGAGATGTTACAGAGGATGAAAATAGCATTATTTCCTTTCATGGATTGCCTGATAGATAGCAAGGGGTATGATGAGTGGGAGAGATGTTATTGTTGATGAACATAGCATTATTTCCTTTCATGGATTGCCTGAAAGATAGCAAGGGGTGTGATGAGCGGGAGAGATGTTACAGAGGATGAAAATAGCATTATTTCCTTTCATGGATTGCCTGATAGATAGCAAGTGGTGTGATGAGGGGGAGATATGTTACAGAGGATGAAAATAGCATTATTTCCTTTCATGGATTGCCTGATAGATAGCACAGGGTGTGATGATTGGGAGAGATGTTATTGTTGATGAAAATAGCATTATTTCCTTTCATGGATTGCCTGATAGATAGCAAGGGGTGTGATGAGAGGGAGAGATGTTACAGAGGATGAAAATAGCATTATTTCCTTTCATGGATTGCCTGATAGATAGCAAGGGGTGTGATGAGTGGGAGAGATGTTATTGTTGATGAAAATAGCATTATTTCCTTTCATGGATTGCATGATCGATAGCAAGGGGTGTGATGAGTGGGAGAGATGTTATTGTTGATGAAAATAGCATTATTTCCTTTCATGGATTGCCTGATAGGTAGCAAGGGGTGTGATGAGAGGGAGAGATGTTATTGTTGATGAAAATAGCATTATTTCCTTTCATGGATTGCCTGATACATACCAAGGGGTGTGATGAGAGGGAGAGATGTTACAGAGGATGAAAATAGCAATATTTCCTTTCATGGATTGCCTGATAGATAGCAAGGGGTGTGATGAGTGGGAGAGATGTTATTGTTGATGAAAATAGAATTATTTCCTTTCATGGATTGCCTGATAGATAGTAAGGGGTGTGATGAGAGGAGAGGGAGAGAGGTTATTGTTGATGAAAATAGCATTATTTCCTTTCATGGATTGGCTGATAGATAGCAAGGGGTGTGATGAGAGGGAGAGATGTTATAGATGATGAAAATAGCATTATTTCCTTTCATGGATTGCATGATAGATAGCAAGGGGTGTGATGAGAGGGAGATATGTTACAGAGGATGAAAATAGAATTATTTCCTTTCATTGATTGCCTGAAAGATAGCAAGGGGTGTGATGAGAGGGAGAGATGTTACAGAGGATGAAAATAGCATTATTTCCTTTCATGGATTGCCTGATAGATAGCAAGGGGTATGATGAGTGGGAGAGATGTTATTGTTGATGAACATAGCATTATTTCCTTTCATGGATTGCCTGAAAGATAGCAAGGGGTGTGATGAGCGGGAGAGATGTTACAGAGGATGAAAATAGCATTATTTCCTTTCATGGATTGCCTGATAGATAGCAAGGGGTGTGATGAGGGGGAGAGATGTTACAGAGGATGAAAATAGCATTATTTCCTTTCATGGATTGCCTGATAGATAGCACAGGGTGTGATGATTGGGAGAGATGTTATTGTTGATGAAAATAGCATTATTTCCTTTCATGGATTGCCTAATAGATAGCAAGGGGTGTGATGAGAGGGAGAGATGTTATAGATGATGAAAATAACATTATTTCCTTTCATGGATTACCTGATAGATAGCAAGGGGTGTGATGAGTGGGAGAGATGTTATTGTTGAGGAAAATAGCATTATTTCCTTTCATGGATTGGCTGATAGATAGCAAGGGGTGTGATGAGCGGGAGAGATGTTACAGAGGATGAAAATAGCATTATTTCCTTTCATGGATTGCCTGATAGATAGCAAGGGGTGTGATGAGTGAGAGAGATGTTATTGTTGATGAAAATAGCATTATTTCCTTTCATGGATTGCCTGATAGATAGCAAGGGGTGTGATGAGAGGAGAGGGAGAGAGGTTATTGTTGATGAAAATAGCATTATTTCCTTTCATGGATTGGCTGATAGATAGCAAGGGGTGTGATGAGAGGGAGAGATGTTATAGATGATGAAAATAGCATTATTTCCTTTCATGGATTGCATGATAGATAGCAAGGGGTGTGATGAGAGGGAGAGATGTTACAGAGGATGAAAATAGCATTATTTCCTTTCATTGATTGCCTGAAAGATAGCAAGGGGTGTGATGAGAGGGAGAGATGTTACAGAGGATGAAAATAGCATTATTTCCTTTCATGGATTGCCTGATAGATAGCACAGGGTGTGATGATTGGGAGAGATGTTATTGTTGATGAAAATAGCATTATTTCCTTTCATGGATTGCCTGATAGATAGCAAGGGGTGTAATGAGAGGGAGAGATGTTATAGATGATGAAAATAACATTATTTCCTTTCATGGATTGCCTGATAGATAGCAAAGGGTGTGATGAGAGGGAGAGATGTTACAGAGGATGAAAATAGCATTATTTCCTTTCATGGATTACCTGATAGATAGCAAGGGGTGTGATGAGTGGGAGAGATGTTATTGTTGATGAAAATAGCATTATTTCCTTTCATGGATTGCCTGATAGATAGCAAGGGGTGTGATGAGAGGGAGAGATGTTACAGAGGATGAAAATAGCATTATTTCCTTTCATGGATTGCCTGATAGATAGCAAGGGGTGTGATGAGAGGGAGAGATGTTATAGATGATGAAAATAGCATTATTTCCTTTCATGGATTGCATGATAGATAGCAAGGGGTGTGATGAGTGGGAGAGATGTTATTGTTGAGGAAAATAGCATTATTTCCTTTCATGGATTGGCTGATAGATAGCAAGGGGTGTGATGAGCGGGAGAGATGTTACAGAGGATGAAAATAGCATTATTTCCTTTCATGGATTGCCTGATAGATAGCAAGGGGTGTGATGAGTGGGAGAGATGTTATTGTTGATGAAAATAGCATTATTTCCTTTCATGGATTGCCTGATAGATAGCAAGGGGTGTGATGAGAGGAGAGGGAGAGAGGTTATTGTTGATGAAAATAGCATTATTTCCTTTCATGGATTGGCTGATAGATAGCAAGGGGTGTGATGAGAGGGAGAGATGTTATAGATGATGAAAATAGCATTATTTCCTTTCATGGATTGCATGATAGATAGCAAGGGGTGTGATGAGAGGGAGAGATGTTACAGAGGATGAAAATAGCATTATTTCCTTTCATTGATTGCCTGAAAGATAGCAAGGGGTGTGATGAGAGGGAGAGATGTTACAGAGGATGAAAATAGCATTATTTCCTTTCATGGATTGCCTGATAGATAGCACGGGGTGTGATGATTGGGAGAGATGTTATTGTTGATGAAAATAGCATTATTTCCTTTCATGGATTGCCTGATAGATAGCAAGGGGTGTAATGAGAGGGAGAGATGTTATAGATGATGAAAATAACATTATTTCCTTTCATGGATTGCCTGATAGATAGCAAAGGGTGTGATGAGAGGGAGAGATGTTACAGAGGATGAAAATAGCATTATTTCCTTTCATGGATTACCTGATAGATAGCAAGGGGTGTGATGAGTGGGAGAGATGTTATTGTTGATGAAAATAGCATTATTTCCTTTCATGGATTGCCTGATAGATAGCAAGGGGTGTGATGAGAGGGAGAGATGTCACAGAGGATGAAAATAGCATTATTTCCTTTCATGGATTGCCTGATAGATAGCAAGGGGTGTGATGAGAGGGAGAGATGTTATAGATGATGAAAATAGCATTATTTCCTTTCATGGATTGCATGATAGATAGCAAGGGGTGTGATGAGTGGGAGAGATGTTATTGTTGAGGAAAATAGCATTATTTCCTTTCATGGATTGGCTGATAGATAGCAAGGGGTGTGATGAGCGGGAGAGATGTTATAGAGGATGAAAAAAGCATTATTTCCTTTCATGGATTGCCTGATAGATAGCAAGGGGTGTGATGAGCGGGAGAGATGTTATAGAGGATGAAAATTGCATTATTTCCTTTCATGGATTGCCTGATAGATAGCAAGGGGTGTGATGAGAGGGAGGGATGTTATAGAGGATGAAAATAGCATTATTTCCTTTCATGGATTGCCTGATAGATAGCAAGGGGTGTGATGAGAGGGAGAGATGTTATAGATGATGAAAATAGCATTATTTCCTTTCATGGATTGCATGATAGATAGCAAGGGGTGTGATGAGTGGGAGAGATGTTATTGTTGATGAAAATAGCATTATTTCCTTTCATGGATTGGCTGATAGATAGCAAGGGGTGTGATGAGTGGGAGAGATGTTATTGTTGATGAAAATAGCATTATTTCCTTTCATGGATTGCATGATAGATAGCAAGGGGTGTGATGAGCGGGAGATATGTTATAGATGATGATAATAGCATTATTTACTTTCATGGATTGGCTGATAGATAGCAAAGGGTGTGATGAGAGGGAGAGATGTTATTGATGATGAAAATAGCATTATTTCGTTTCATGGATTGCATGATAGATAGCAAGGGGTGTGATGAGCGGGAGATATGTTATAGATGATGATAATAGCATTATTTCCTTTCATGGATTGGCTGATAGATAGCAAGGGGTGTGATGAGAGGGAGAGATGTTACAGAGGATGAAAATAGCATTATTTCCTTTCATGGATTGCCTGATAGATAGCAAGGGGTGTGATGAGTGGGAGAGATGTTATTGTTGATGAAAATAGCATTATTTCCTTTCATGGATTGCATGATCGATAGCAAGGGGTGTGATGAGTGGTAGAGATGTTATTGTTGATGAAAATAGCATTATTTCCTTTCATGGATTGCCTGATAGGTAGCAAGGGGTGTGATGAGAGGGAGAGATGTTATTGTTGATGAAAATAGCATTATTTCCTTTCATGGATTGCCTGATACATACCAAGGGGTGTGATGAGAGGGAGAGATGTTACAGAGGATGAAAATAGCATTATTTTCTTTCATGGATTGCCTGATAGATAGCAAGGGGTGTGATGAGTGGGAGAGATGTTATTGTTGATGAAAATAGCATTATTTCCTTTCATGGATTGCCTGATAGATAGCAAGGGGTGTGATGAGAGGAGAGGGAGAGAGGTTATTGTTGATGAAAATAGCATTATTTCCTTTCATGGATTGGCTGATAGATAGCAAGGGGTGTGATGAGAGGGAGAGATGTTATAGATGATGAAAATAGCATTATTTCCTTTCATGGATTGCATGATAGATAGCAAGGGGTGTGATGAGAGGGAGAGATGTTACAGAGGATGAAAATAGCATTTTTTCCTTTCATTGATTGCCTGAAAGATAGCAAGGGGTGTGATGAGAGGGAGAGATGTTACAGAGGATGAAAATAGCATTATTTCCTTTCATGGATTGCCTGATAGATAGCAAGGGGTATGATGAGTGGGAGAGATGTTATTGTTGATGAACATTGCATTATTTCCTTTCATGGATTGCCTGAAAGATAGCAAGGGGTGTGATGAGCGGGAGAGATGTTACAGAGGATGAAAATAGCATTATTTCCTTTCATGGATTGCCTGATAGATAGCAAGGGGTGTGATGAGGGGGAGAGATGTTACAGAGGATGAAAATAGCATTATTTCCTTTCATGGATTGCCTGATAGATAGCACAGGGTGTGATGATTGGGAGAGATGTTATTGTTGATGAAAATAGCATTATTTCCTTTCATGGATTGCCTGATAGATAGCAAGGGGTGTGATGAGAGGGAGAGATGTTATAGATGATGAAAATAACATTATTTCCTTTCATGGATTGGCTGATAGATAGCAAGGGGTGTGATGAGAGGGAGAGATGTTATTGATGATGAAAATAGCATTATTTCGTTTCATGGATTGCATGATAGATAGATAGCAAGGGGTGTGATGAGCGGGAGATATGTTATAGATGATGATAATAGCATTATTTCCTTTCATGGATTGGCTGATAGATAGCAAGGGGTGTGATGAGAGGGAGAGATGTTACAGAGGATGAAAATAGCATTATTTCCTTTCATGGATTGCCTGATAGATAGCAAGGGGTGTGATGAGTGGGAGAGATGTTATTGTTGATGAAAATAGCATTATTTCCTTTCATGGATTGCATGATCGATAGCAAGGGGTGTGATGAGTGGGAGAGATGTTATTGTTGATGAAAATAGCATTATTTCCTTTCATGGATTGCCTGATAGGTAGCAAGGGGTGTGATGAGAGGGAGAGATGTTATTGTTGATGAAAATAGCATTATTTCCTTTCATGGATTGCCTGATACATACCAAGGGGTGTGATGAGAGGGAGAGATGTTACAGAGGATGAAAATAGCATTATTTCCTTTCATGGATTGCCTGATAGATAGCAAGGGGTGTGATGAGTGGGGGAGATGTTATTGTTGATGAAAATAGAATTATTTCCTTTCATGGATTGCCTGATAGATAGTAAGGGGTGTGATGAGAGGAGAGGGAGAGAGGTTATTGTTGATGAAAATAGCATTATTTCCTTTCATGGATTGGCTGATAGATAGCAAGGGGTGTGATGAGAGGGAGAGATGTTATAGATGATGAAAATAGCATTATTTCCTTTCATGGATTGCATGATAGATAGCAAGGGGTGTGATGAGAGGGAGAGATGTTACAGAGGATGAAAATAGCATTATTTCCTTTCATTGATTGCCTGAAAGATAGCAAGGGGTGTGATGAGAGGGAGAGATGTTACAGAGGATGAAAATAGCATTATTTCCTTTCATGGATTGCCTGATAGATAGCAAGGGGTATGATGAGTGGGAGAGATGTTATTGTTGATGAACATAGCATTATTTCCTTTCATGGATTGCCTGAAAGATAGCAAGGGGTGTGATGAGCGGGAGAGATGTTACAGAGGATGAAAATAGCATTATTTCCTTTCATGGATTGCCTGATAGATAGCAAGGGGTGTGATGAGGGGGAGAGATGTTACAGAGGATGAAAATAGCATTATTTCCTTTCATGGATTGCCTGATAGATAGCACAGGGTGTGATGATTGGGAGAGATGTTATTGTTGATGAAAATAGCATTATTTCCTTTCATGGATTGGCTGATAGATAGCAAGGGGTGTGATGAGAGGGAGAGATGTTATAGATGATGAAAATAGCATTATTTCCTTTCATGGATTGCATGATAGATAGCAAGGGGTGTGATGAGAGGGAGAGATGTTACAGAGGATGAAAATAGCATTATTTCCTTTCATGGATTACCTGATAGATAGCAAGGGGTGTGATGAGTGGGAGAGATGTTATTGTTGAGGAAAATAGCATTATTTCCTTTCATGGATTGGCTGATAGATAGCAAGGGGTGTGATGAGCGGGAGAGATGTTACAGAGGATGAAAATAGCATTATTTCCTTTCATGGATTGCCTGATAGATAGCAAGGGGTGTGATGAGTGAGAGAGATGTTATTGTTGATGAAAATAGCATTATTTCCTTTCATGGATTGCCTGATAGATAGCAAGGGGTGTGATGAGAGGAGAGGGAGAGAGGTTATTGTTGATGAAAATAGCATTATTTCCTTTCATGGATTGGCTGATAGATAGCAAGGGGTGTGATGAGAGGGAGAGATGTTATAGATGATGAAAATAGCATTATTTCCTTTCATGGATTGCATGATAGATAGCAAGGGGTGTGATGAGAGGGAGAGATGTTACAGAGGATGAAAATAGCATTATTTCCTTTCATTGATTGCCTGAAAGATAGCAAGGGGTGTGATGAGAGGGAGAGATGTTACAGAGGATGAAAATAGCATTATTTCCTTTCATGGATTGCCTGATAGATAGCAAGGGGTATGATGAGTGGGAGAGATGTTATTGTTGATGAACATAGCATTATTTCCTTTCATGGATTGCCTGAAAGATAGCAAGGGGTGTGATGAGCGGGAGAGATGTTACAGAGGATGAAAATAGCATTATTTCCTTTCATGGATTGCCTGATAGATAGCACAGGGTGTGATGATTGGGAGAGATGTTATTGTTGATGAAAATAGCATTATTTCCTTTCATGGATTGCCTGATAGATAGCAAGGGGTGTGATGAGAGGGAGAGATGTTATAGATGATGAAAATAACATTATTTCCTTTCATGGATTGCCTGATAGATAGCAAGGGGTGTGATGAGAGGGAGAGATGTTATAGATGATGAAAATAACATTATTTCCTTTCATTGATTGCCTGAAAGATAGCAAGGGGTGTGATGATAGGGAGAGATGTTACAGAGGATGAAAATAGCATTATTTCCTTTCATGGATTGCCTGATAGATAGCACGGGGTGTGATGATTGGGAGAGATGTTATTGTTGATGAAAATAGCATTATTTCCTTTCATGGATTGCCTGATAGATAGCAAGGGGTGTAATGAGAGGGAGAGATGTTATAGATGATGAAAATAACATTATTTCCTTTCATGGATTGCCTGATAGATAGCAAAGGGTGTGATGAGAGGGAGAGATGTTACAGAGGATGAAAATAGCATTATTTCCTTTCATGGATTACCTGATAGATAGCAAGGGGTGTGATGAGTGGGAGAGATGTTATTGTTGATGAAAATAGCATTATTTCCTTTCATGGATTGCCTGATAGATAGCAAGGGGTGTGATGAGGGGGAGAGATGTTACAGAGGATGAAAATAGCATTATTTCCTTTCATGGATTGCCTGATAGATAGCAAGGGGTGTGATGAGAGGGAGAGATGTTATAGATGATGAAAATAGCATTATTTCCTTTCATGGATTGCATGATAGATAGCAAGGGGTGTGATGAGTGGGAGAGATGTTATTGTTGAGGAAAATAGCATTATTTCCTTTCATGGATTGGCTGATAGATAGCAAGGGGTGTGATGAGCGGGAGAGATGTTATAGAGGATGAAAAAAGCATTATTTCCTTTCATGGATTGCCTGATAGATAGCAAGGGGTGTGATGAGCGGGAGAGATGTTATAGAGGATGAAAATTGCATTATTTCCTTTCATGGATTGCCTGATAGATAGCAAGGGGTGTGATGAGAGGGAGGGATGTTATAGAGGATGAAAATAGCATTATTTCCTTTCATGGATTGCATGATAGATAGCAAGGGGTGTGATGAGTGGGAGAGATGTTATTGTTGATGAAAATAGCATTATTCCCTTTCATGGATTGGCTGATAGATAGCAAGGGGTGTGATGAGTGGGAGAGATGTTATTGTTGATGAAAATAGCATTATTTCCTTTCATGGATTGGCTGAAAGATAGCAAGGGGTGTGATGAGAGGGAGAGATGTTATTGATGATGAAAATAGCATTATTTCCTTTCATGGATTGCATGATAGATAGCAAGGGGTGTGATTAGCGGGAGATATGTTATAGATGATGATAATAGCATTATTTACTTTCATGGATTGGCTGATAGATAGCAAAGGGTGTGATGAGAGGGAGAGATGTTATTGATGATGAAAATAGCATTATTTCGTTTCATGGATTGCATGATAGATAGCAAGGGGTGTGATGAGCGGGAGATATGTTATAGATGATGATAATAGCATTATTTCCTTTCATGGATTGGCTGATAGATAGCAAGGGGTGTGATGAGAGGGAGAGATGTTACAGAGGATGAAAATAGCATTATTTCCTTTCATGGATTGCCTGATAGATAGCAAGGGGTGTGATGAGTGGGAGAGATGTTATTGTTGATGAAAATAGCATTATTTCCTTTCATGGATTGCCTGATAGGTAGCAAGGGGTGTGATGAGAGGGAGAGATGTTATTGTTGATGAAAATAGCATTATTTCCTTTCATGGATTGCCTGATACATACCAAGGGGTGTGATGAGAGGGAGAGATGTTACAGAGGATGAAAATAGCATTATTTCCTTTCATGGATTGCCTGATAGATAGTAAGGGGTGTGATGAGTGGGAGAGATGTTATTGTTGATGAAAATAGCATTATTTCCTTTCATGGATTGCCTGATAGATAGCAAGGGGTGTGATGAGAGGAGAGGGAGAGAGGTTATTGTTGATGAAAATAGCATTATTTCCTTTCATGGATTGGCTGATAGATAGCAAGGGGTGTGATGAGAGGGAGAGATGTTATAGATGATGAAAATAGCATTATTTCCTTTCATGGATTGCATGATAGATAGCAAGGGGTGTGATGAGAGGGAGAGATGTTACAGAGGATGAAAATAGCATTTTTTCCTTTCATTGATTGCCTGAAAGATAGCAAGGGGTGTGATGAGAGGGAGAGATGTTACAGAGGATGAAAATAGCATTATTTCCTTTCATGGATTGCCTGATAGATAGCAAGGGGTATGATGAGTGGGAGAGATGTTATTGTTGATGAACATAGCATTATTTCCTTTCATGGATTGCCTGAAAGATAGCAAGGGGTGTGATGAGCGGGAGAGATGTTACAGAGGATGAAAATAGCATTATTTCCTTTCATGGATTGCCTGATAGATAGCAAGGGGTGTGATGAGGGGGAGAGATGTTACAGAGGATGAAAATAGCATTATTTCCTTTCATGGATTGCCTGATAGATAGCACAGGGTGTGATGATTGGGAGAGATGTTATTGTTGATGAAAATAGCATTATTTCCTTTCATGGATTGCCTGATAGATAGCAAGGGGTGTGATGAGAGGGAGAGATGTTATAGATGATGAAAATAACATTATTTCCTTTCATGGATTGGCTGATAGATAGCAAGGGGTGTGATGAGAGGGAGAGATGTTATTGATGATGAAAATAGCATTATTTCGTTTCATGGATTGCATGATAGATAGATAGCAAGGGGTGTGATGAGCGGGAGATATGTTATAGATGATGATAATAGCATTATTTCCTTTCATGGATTGGCTGATAGATAGCAAGGGGTGTGATGAGAGGGAGAGATGTTACAGAGGATGAAAATAGCATTATTTCCTTTCATGGATTGCCTGATAGATAGCAAGGGGTGTGATGAGTGGGAGAGATGTTATTGTTGATGAAAATAGCATTATTTCCTTTCATGGATTGCATGATAGATAGCAAGGGGTGTGATGAGAGGGAGAGATGTTACAGAGGATGAAAATAGCATTATTTCCTTTCATGGATTGCCTGATAGATAGCAAGGGGTGTGATGAGTGGGAGAGATGTTATTGTTGATGAAAATAGCATTATTTCCTTTCATGGATTGCATGATCGATAGCAAGGGGTGTGATGAGTGGGAGAGATGTTATTGTTGATGAAAATAGCATTATTTCCTTTCATGGATTGCCTGATAGGTAGCAAGGGGTGTGATGAGAGGGAGAGATGTTATTGTTGATGAAAATAGCATTATTTCCTTTCATGGATTGCCTGATACATACCAAGGGGTGTGATGAGAGGGAGAGATGTTACAGAGGATGAAAATAGCAATATTTCCTTTCATGGATTGCCTGATAGATAGCAAGGGGTGTGATGAGTGGGAGAGATGTTATTGTTGATGAAAATAGAATTATTTCCTTTCATGGATTGCCTGATAGATAGTAAGGGGTGTGATGAGAGGAGAGGGAGAGAGGTTATTGTTGATGAAAATAGCATTATTTCCTTTCATGGATTGGCTGATAGATAGCAAGGGGTGTGATGAGAGGGAGAGATGTTATAGATGATGAAAATAGCATTATTTCCTTTCATGGATTGCATGATAGATAGCAAGGGGTGTGATGAGAGGGAGAGATGTTACAGAGGATGAAAATAGCATTATTTCCTTTCATTGATTGCCTGAAAGATAGCAAGGGGTGTGATGAGAGGGAGAGATGTTACAGAGGATGAAAATAGCATTATTTCCTTTCATGGATTGCCTGATAGATAGCAAGGGGTATGATGAGTGGGAGAGATGTTATTGTTGATGAACATAGCATTATTTCCTTTCATGGATTGCCTGAAAGATAGCAAGGGGTGTGATGAGCGGGAGAGATGTTACAGAGGATGAAAATAGCATTATTTCCTTTCATGGATTGCCTGATAGATAGCAAGGGGTGTGATGAGGGGGAGAGATGTTACAGAGGATGAAAATAGCATTATTTCCTTTCATGGATTGCCTGATAGATAGCACAGGGTGTGATGATTGGGAGAGATGTTATTGTTGATGAAAATAGCATTATTTCCTTTCATGGATTGCCTAATAGATAGCAAGGGGTGTGATGAGAGGGAGAGATGTTATAGATGATGAAAATAACATTATTTCCTTTCATGGATTACCTGATAGATAGCAAGGGGTGTGATGAGTGGGAGAGATGTTATTGTTGAGGAAAATAGCATTATTCCCTTTCATGGATTGGCTGATAGATAGCAAGGGGTGTGATGAGCGGGAGAGATGTTACAGAGGATGAAAATAGCATTATTTCCTTTCATGGATTGCCTGATAGATAGCAAGGGGTGTGATGAGTGAGAGAGATGTTATTGTTGATGAAAATAGCATTATTTCCTTTCATGGATTGCCTGATAGATAGCAAGGGGTGTGATGAGAGGAGAGGGAGAGAGGTTATTGTTGATGAAAATAGCATTATTTCCTTTCATGGATTGGCTGATAGATAGCAAGGGGTGTGATGAGAGGGAGAGATGTTATAGATGATGAAAATAGCATTATTTCCTTTCATGGATTGCATGATAGATAGCAAGGGGTGTGATGAGAGGGAGAGATGTTACAGAGGATGAAAATAGCATTATTTCCTTTCATTGATTGCCTGAAAGATAGCAAGGGGTGTGATGAGAGGGAGAGATGTTACAGAGGATGAAAATAGCATTATTTCCTTTCATGGATTGCCTGATAGATAGCACAGGGTGTGATGATTGGGAGAGATGTTATTGTTGATGAAAATAGCATTATTTCCTTTCATGGATTGCCTGATAGATAGCAAGGGGTGTAATGAGAGGGAGAGATGTTATAGATGATGAAAATAACATTATTTCCTTTCATGGATTGCCTGATAGATAGCAAAGGGTGTGATGAGAGGGAGAGATGTTACAGAGGATGAAAATAGCATTATTTCCTTTCATGGATTACCTGATAGATAGCAAGGGGTGTGATGAGTGGGAGAGATGTTATTGTTGATGAAAATAGCATTATTTCCTTTCATGGATTGCCTGATAGATAGCAAGGGGTGTGATGAGAGGGAGAGATGTTACAGAGGATGAAAATAGCATTATTTCCTTTCATGGATTGCCTGATAGATAGCAAGGGGTGTGATGAGAGGGAGAGATGTTATAGATGATGAAAATAGCATTATTTCCTTTCATGGATTGCATGATAGATAGCAAGGGGTGTGATGAGTGGGAGAGATGTTATTGTTGAGGAAAATAGCATTATTTCCTTTCATGGATTGGCTGATAGATAGCAAGGGGTGTGATGAGCGGGAGAGATGTTACAGAGGATGAAAATAGCATTATTTCCTTTCATGGATTGCCTGATAGATAGCAAGGGGTGTGATGAGTGGGAGAGATGTTATTGTTGATGAAAATAGCATTATTTCCTTTCATGGATTTCCTGATAGATAGCAAGGGGTGTGATGAGAGGAGAGGGAGAGAGGTTATTGTTGATGAAAATAGCATTATTTCCTTTCATGGATTGGCTGATAGATAGCAAGGGGTGTGATGAGAGGGAGAGATGTTATAGATGATGAAAATAGCATTATTTCCTTTCATGGATTGCATGATAGATAGCAAGGGGTGTGATGAGAGGGAGAGATGTTACAGAGGATGAAAATAGCATTATTTCCTTTCATTGATTGCCTGAAAGATAGCAAGGGGTGTGATGAGAGGGAGAGATGTTACAGAGGATGAAAATAGCATTATTTCCTTTCATGGATTGCCTGATAGATAGCACGGGGTGTGATGATTGGGAGAGATGTTATTGTTGATGAAAATAGCATTATTTCCTTTCATGGATTGCCTGATAGATAGCAAGGGGTGTAATGAGAGGGAGAGATGTTATAGATGATGAAAATAACATTATTTCCTTTCATGGATTGCCTGATAGATAGCAAAGGGTGTGATGAGAGGGAGAGATGTTACAGAGGATGAAAATAGCATTATTTCCTTTCATGGATTACCTGATAGATAGCAAGGGGTGTGATGAGTGGGAGAGATGTTATTGTTGATGAAAATAGCATTATTTCCTTTCATGGATTGCCTGATAGATAGCAAGGGGTGTGATGAGAGGGAGAGATGTCACAGAGGATGAAAATAGCATTATTTCCTTTCATGGATTGCCTGATAGATAGCAAGGGGTGTGATGAGAGGGAGAGATGTTATAGATGATGAAAATAGCATTATTTCCTTTCATGGATTGCATGATAGATAGCAAGGGGTGTGATGAGTGGGAGAGATGTTATTGTTGAGGAAAATAGCATTATTTCCTTTCATGGATTGGCTGATAGATAGCAAGGGGTGTGATGAGCGGGAGAGATGTTATAGAGGATGAAAAAAGCATTATTTCCTTTCATGGATTGCCTGATAGATAGCAAGGGGTGTGATGAGCGGGAGAGATGTTATAGAGGATGAAAATTGCATTATTTCCTTTCATGGATTGCCTGATAGATAGCAAGGGGTGTGATGAGAGGGAGGGATGTTATAGAGGATGAAAATAGCATTATTTCCTTTCATGGATTGCCTGATAGATAGCAAGGGGTGTGATGAGAGGGAGAGATGTTATAGATGATGAAAATAGCATTATTTCCTTTCATGGATTGCATGATAGATAGCAAGGGGTGTGATGAGTGGGAGAGATGTTATTGTTGATGAAAATAGCATTATTTCCTTTCATGGATTGGCTGATAGATAGCAAGGGGTGTGATGAGTGGGAGAGATGTTATTGTTGATGAAAATAGCATTATTTCCTTTCATGGATTGCATGATAGATAGCAAGGGGTGTGATGAGCGGGAGATATGTTATAGATGATGATAATAGCATTATTTACTTTCATGGATTGGCTGATAGATAGCAAAGGGTGTGATGAGAGGGAGAGATGTTATTGATGATGAAAATAGCATTATTTCGTTTCATGGATTGCATGATAGATAGCAAGGGGTGTGATGAGCGGGAGATATGTTATAGATGATGATAATAGCATTATTTCCTTTCATGGATTGGCTGATAGATAGCAAGGGGTGTGATGAGAGGGAGAGATGTTACAGAGGATGAAAATAGCATTATTTCCTTTCATGGATTGCCTGATAGATAGCAAGGGGTGTGATGAGTGGGAGAGATGTTATTGTTGATGAAAATAGCATTATTTCCTTTCATGGATTGCATGATCGATAGCAAGGGGTGTGATGAGTGGTAGAGATGTTATTGTTGATGAAAATAGCATTATTTCCTTTCATGGATTGCCTGATAGGTAGCAAGGGGTGTGATGAGAGGGAGAGATGTTATTGTTGATGAAAATAGCATTATTTCCTTTCATGGATTGCCTGATACATACCAAGGGGTGTGATGAGAGGGAGAGATGTTACAGAGGATGAAAATAGCATTATTTTCTTTCATGGATTGCCTGATAGATAGCAAGGGGTGTGATGAGTGGGAGAGATGTTATTGTTGATGAAAATAGCATTATTTCCTTTCATGGATTGCCTGATAGATAGCAAGGGGTGTGATGAGAGGAGAGGGAGAGAGGTTATTGTTGATGAAAATAGCATTATTTCCTTTCATGGATTGGCTGATAGATAGCAAGCGGTGTGATGAGAGGGAGAGATGTTATAGATGATGAAAATAGCATTATTTCCTTTCATGGATTGCATGATAGATAGCAAGGGGTGTGATGAGAGGGAGAGATGTTACAGAGGATGAAAATAGCATTTTTTCCTTTCATTGATTGCCTGAAAGATAGCAAGGGGTGTGATGAGAGGGAGAGATGTTACAGAGGATGAAAATAGCATTATTTCCTTTCATGGATTGCCTGATAGATAGCAAGGGGTATGATGAGTGGGAGAGATGTTATTGTTGATGAACATAGCATTATTTCCTTTCATGGATTGCCTGAAAGATAGCAAGGGGTGTGATGAGCGGGAGAGATGTTACAGAGGATGAAAATAGCATTATTTCCTTTCATGGATTGCCTGATAGATAGCAAGGGGTGTGATGAGGGGGAGAGATGTTACAGAGGATGAAAATAGCATTATTTCCTTTCATGGATTGCCTGATAGATAGCACAGGGTGTGATGATTGGGAGAGATGTTATTGTTGATGAAAATAGCATTATTTCCTTTCATGGATTGCCTGATAGATAGCAAGGGGTGTGATGAGAGGGAGAGATGTTATAGATGATGAAAATAACATTATTTCCTTTCATGGATTGGCTGATAGATAGCAAGGGGTGTGATGAGAGGGAGAGATGTTATTGATGATGAAAATAGCATTATTTCGTTTCATGGATTGCATGATAGATAGATAGCAAGGGGTGTGATGAGCGGGAGATATGTTATAGATGATGATAATAGCATTATTTCCTTTCATGGATTGGCTGATAGATAGCAAGGGGTGTGATGAGAGGGAGAGATGTTACAGAGGATGAAAATAGCATTATTTCCTTTCATGGATTGCCTGATAGATAGCAAGGGGTGTGATGAGTGGGAGAGATGTTATTGTTGATGAAAATAGCATTATTTCCTTTCATGGATTGCATGATCGATAGCAAGGGGTGTGATGAGTGGGAGAGATGTTATTGTTGATGAAAATAGCATTATTTCCTTTCATGGATTGCCTGATAGGTAGCAAGGGGTGTGATGAGAGGGAGAGATGTTATTGTTGATGAAAATAGCATTATTTCCTTTCATGGATTGCCTGATACATACCAAGGGGTGTGATGAGAGGGAGAGATGTTACAGAGGATGAAAATAGCATTATTTCCTTTCATGGATTGCCTGATAGATAGCAAGGGGTGTGATGAGTGGGGGAGATGTTATTGTTGATGAAAATAGAATTATTTCCTTTCATGGATTGCCTGATAGATAGTAAGGGGTGTGATGAGAGGAGAGGGAGAGAGGTTATTGTTGATGAAAATAGCATTATTTCCTTTCATGGATTGGCTGATAGATAGCAAGGGGTGTGATGAGAGGGAGAGATGTTATAGATGATGAAAATAGCATTATTTCCTTTCATGGATTGCATGATAGATAGCAAGGGGTGTGATGAGAGGGAGAGATGTTACAGAGGATGAAAATAGCATTATTTCCTTTCATTGATTGCCTGAAAGATAGCAAGGGGTGTGATGAGAGGGAGAGATGTTACAGAGGATGAAAATAGCATTATTTCCTTTCATGGATTGCCTGATAGATAGCAAGGGGTATGATGAGTGGGAGAGATGTTATTGTTGATGAACATAGCATTATTTCCTTTCATGGATTGCCTGAAAGATAGCAAGGGGTGTGATGAGCGGGAGAGATGTTACAGAGGATGAAAATAGCATTATTTCCTTTCATGGATTGCCTGATAGATAGCAAGGGGTGTGATGAGGGGGAGAGATGTTACAGAGGATGAAAATAGCATTATTTCCTTTCATGGATTGCCTGATAGATAGCACAGGGTGTGATGATTGGGAGAGATGTTATTGTTGATGAAAATAGCATTATTTCCTTTCATGGATTGCCTGATAGATAGCAAGGGGTGTGATGAGAGGGAGAGATGTTATAGATGATGAAAATAACATTATTTCCTTTCATGGATTGCCTGATAGATAGCAAGGGGTGTGATGAGAGGGAGAGATGTTATAGATGATGAAAATAACATTATTTCCTTTCATGGATTACCTGATAGATAGCAAGGGGTGTGATGAGTGGGAGAGATGTTATTGTTGAGGAAAATAGCATTATTTCCTTTCATGGATTGGCTGATAGATAGCAAGGGGTGTGATGAGCGGGAGAGATGTTACAGAGGATGAAAATAGCATTATTTCCTTTCATGGATTGCCTGATAGATAGCAAGGGGTGTGATGAGTGAGAGAGATGTTATTGTTGATGAAAATAGCATTATTTCCTTTCATGGATTGCCTGATAGATAGCAAGGGGTGTGATGAGAGGAGAGGGAGAGAGGTTATTGTTGATGAAAATAGCATTATTTCCTTTCATGGATTGGCTGATAGATAGCAAGGGGTGTGATGAGAGGGAGAGATGTTATAGATGATGAAAATAGCATTATTTCCTTTCATGGATTGCATGATAGATAGCAAGGGGTGTGATGAGAGGGAGAGATGTTACAGAGGATGAAAATAGCATTATTTCCTTTCATTGATTGCCTGAAAGATAGCAAGGGGTGTGATGATAGGGAGAGATGTTACAGAGGATGAAAATAGCATTATTTCCTTTCATGGATTGCCTGATAGATAGCACGGGGTGTGATGATTGGGAGAGATGTTATTGTTGATGAAAATAGCATTATTTCCTTTCATGGATTGCCTGATAGATAGCAAGGGGTGTAATGAGAGGGAGAGATGTTATAGATGATGAAAATAACATTATTTCCTTTCATGGATTGCCTGATAGATAGCAAAGGGTGTGATGAGAGGGAGAGATGTTACAGAGGATGAAAATAGCATTATTTCCTTTCATGGATTACCTGATAGATAGCAAGGGGTGTGATGAGTGGGAGAGATGTTATTGTTGATGAAAATAGCATTATTTCCTTTCATGGATTGCCTGATAGATAGCAAGGGGTGTGATGAGGGGGAGAGATGTTACAGAGGATGAAAATAGCATTATTTCCTTTCATGGATTGCCTGATAGATAGCAAGGGGTGTGATGAGAGGGAGAGATGTTATAGATGATGAAAATAGCATTATTTCCTTTCATGGATTGCATGATAGATAGCAAGGGGTGTGATGAGTGGGAGAGATGTTATTGTTGAGGAAAATAGCATTATTTCCTTTCATGGATTGGCTGATAGATAGCAAGGGGTGTGATGAGCGGGAGAGATGTTATAGAGGATGAAAAAAGCATTATTTCCTTTCATGGATTGCCTGATAGATAGCAAGGGGTGTGATGAGCGGGAGAGATGTTATAGAGGATGAAAATTGCATTATTTCCTTTCATGGATTGCCTGATAGATAGCAAGGGGTGTGATGAGAGGGAGGGATGTTATAGAGGATGAAAATAGCATTATTTCCTTTCATGGATTGCCTGATAGATAGCAAGGGGTGTGATGAGAGGGAGAGATGTTATAGATGATGAAAATAGCATTATTTCCTTTCATGGATTGCATGATAGATAGCAAGGGGTGTGATGAGTGGGAGAGATGTTATTGTTGATGAAAATAGCATTATTCCCTTTCATGGATTGGCTGATAGATAGCAAGGGGTGTGATGAGTGGGAGAGATGTTATTGTTGATGAAAATAGCATTATTTCCTTTCATGGATTGGCTGATAGATAGCAAGGGGTGTGATGAGAGGGAGAGATGTTATTGATGATGAAAATAGCATTATTTCCTTTCATGGATTGCATGATAGATAGCAAGGGGTGTGATTAGCGGGAGATATGTTATAGATGATGATAATAGCATTATTTACTTTCATGGATTGGCTGATAGATAGCAAAGGGTGTGATGAGAGGGAGAGATGTTATTGATGATGAAAATAGCATTATTTCGTTTCATGGATTGCATGATAGATAGCAAGGGGTGTGATGAGCGGGAGATATGTTATAGATGATGATAATAGCATTATTTCCTTTCATGGATTGGCTGATAGATAGCAAGGGGTGTGATGAGAGGGAGAGATGTTACAGAGGATGAAAATAGCATTATTTCCTTTCATGGATTGCCTGATAGATAGCAAGGGGTGTGATGAGTGGGAGAGATGTTATTGTTGATGAAAATAGCATTATTTCCTTTCATGGATTGCATGATCGATAGCAAGGGGTGTGATGAGTGGTAGAGATGTTATTGTTGATGAAAATAGCATTATTTCCTTTCATGGATTGCCTGATAGGTAGCAAGGGGTGTGATGAGAGGGAGAGATGTTATTGTTGATGAAAATAGCATTATTTCCTTTCATGGATTGCCTGATACATACCAAGGGGTGTGATGAGAGGGAGAGATGTTACAGAGGATGAAAATAGCATTATTTCCTTTCATGGATTGCCTGATAGATAGCAAGGGGTGTGATGAGTGGGAGAGATGTTATTGTTGATGAAAATAGCATTATTTCCTTTCATGGATTGCCTGATAGATAGCAAGGGGTGTGATGAGAGGAGAGGGAGAGAGGTTATTGTTGATGAAAATAGCATTATTTCCTTTCATGGATTGGCTGATAGATAGCAAGGGGTGTGATGAGAGGGAGAGATGTTATAGATGATGAAAATAGCATTATTTCCTTTCATGGATTGCATGATAGATAGCAAGGGGTGTGATGAGAGGGAGAGATGTTACAGAGGATGAAAATAGATTTTTTTCCTTTCATTGATTGCCTGAAAGATAGCAAGGGGTGTGATGAGAGGGAGAGATGTTACAGAGGATGAAAATAGCATTATTTCCTTTCATGGATTGCCTGATAGATAGCAAGGGGTATGATGAGTGGGAGAGATGTTATTGTTGATGAACATAGCATTATTTCCTTTCATGGATTGCCTGAAAGATAGCAAGGGGTGTGATGAGCGGGAGAGATGTTACAGAGGATGAAAATAGCATTATTTCCTTTCATGGATTGCCTGATAGATAGCAAGGGGTGTGATGAGGGGGAGAGATGTTACAGAGGATGAAAATAGCATTATTTCCTTTCATGGATTGCCTGATAGATAGCACAGGGTGTGATGATTGGGAGAGATGTTATTGTTGATGAAAATAGCATTATTTCCTTTCATGGATTGCCTGATAGATAGCAAGGGGTGTGATGAGAGGGAGAGATGTTATAGATGATGAAAATAACATTATTTCCTTTCATGGATTGGCTGATAGATAGCAAGGGGTGTGATGAGAGGGAGAGATGTTATTGATGATGAAAATAGCATTATTTCGTTTCATGGATTGCATGATAGATAGATAGCAAGGGGTGTGATGAGCGGGAGATATGTTATAGATGATGATAATAGCATTATTTCCTTTCATGGATTGGCTGATAGATAGCAAGGGGTGTGATGAGAGGGAGAGATGTTACAGAGGATGAAAATAGCATTATTTCCTTTCATGGATTGCCTGATAGATAGCAAGGGGTGTGATGAGTGGGAGAGATGTTATTGTTGATGAAAATAGCATTATTTCCTTTCATGGATTGCATGATCGATAGCAAGGGGTGTGATGAGTGGGAGAGATGTTATTGTTGATGAAAATAGCATTATTTCCTTTCATGGATTGCCTGATAGGTAGCAAGGGGTGTGATGAGAGGGAGAGATGTTATTGTTGATGAAAATAGCATTATTTCCTTTCATGGATTGCCTGATAGATAGCAAGGGGTGTGATGAGTGGGAGAGATGTTATTGTTGATGAAAATAGCATTATTTCCTTTCATGGATTGCCTGATAGATAGTAAGGGGTGTGATGAGAGGAGAGGGAGAGAGGTTATTGTTGATGAAAATAGCATTATTTCCTTTCATGGATTGGCTGATAGATAGCAAGGGGTGTGATGAGAGGGATAGATGTTATAGATGATAAAAATAGCATTATTTCCTTTCATGGATTGCATGATAGATAGCAAGTGGTGTGATGAGAGGGAGAGATGTTACAGAGGATGAAAATAGCATTATTTCCTTTCATTGATTGCCTGATAGATAGCAAGGGGTATGATGAGTGGGAGAGATGTTATTGTTGATGAACATAGCATTATTTCCTTTCATGGATTGCATGATAGATAGCAAGGGGTGTGATGAGAGGGAGAGATGTTACAGAGGATGAAAATAGCATTATTTCCTTTCATTGATTGCCTGAAAGATAGCAAGGGGTGTGATGAGAGGGAGAGATGTTACAGAGGATGAAAATAGCATTATTTCCTTTCATGGATTGCCTGATAGATAGCAAGGGGTATGATGAGTGGGAGAGATGTTATTGTTGATGAACATAGCATTATTTCCTTTCATGGATTGCCTGAAAGATAGCAAGGGGTGTGATGAGCGGGAGAGATGTTACAGAGGATGAAAATAGCATTATTTCCTTTCATGGATTGCCTGATAGATAGCACAGGGTGTGATGATTGGGAGAGATGTTATTGTTGATGAAAATAGCATTATTTCCTTTCATGGATTGCCTGATAGATAGCAAGGGGTGTGATGAGAGGGAGAGATGTTATAGATGATGAAAATAACATTATTTCCTTTCATGGATTGCCTGATAGATAGCAAGGGGTGTGATGAGAGGGAGAGATGTTATAGATGATGAAAATAACATTATTTCCTTTCATGGATTACCTGATAGATAGCAAGGGGTGTGATGAGTGGGAGAGATGTTATTGTTGAGGAAAATAGCATTATTTCCTTTCATGGATTGGCTGATAGATAGCAAGGGGTGTGTAGAGAGGGAGAGATGTTACAGAGGATGAAAATAGCATTATTTCCTTTCATGGATTGCCTGATAGATAGCAAGGGGTGTGATGAGTGAGAGAGATGTTATTGTTGATGAAAATAGCATTATTTCCTTTCATGGATTGCCTGATAGATAGCAAGGGGTGTGATGAGAGGAGAGGGAGAGAGGTTATTGTTGATGAAAATAGCATTATTTCCTTTCATGGATTGGCTGATAGATAGCAAGGGGTGTGATGAGAGGGAGAGATGTTATAGATGATGAAAATAGCATTATTTCCTTTCATGGATTGCATGATAGATAGCAAGGGGTGTGATGAGAGGGAGAGATGTTACAGAGGATGAAAATAGCATTATTTCCTTTCATTGATTGCCTGAAAGATAGCAAGGGGTGTGATGATAGGGAGAGATGTTACAGAGGATGAAAATAGCATTATTTCCTTTCATGGATTGCCTGATAGATAGCACGGGGTGTGATGATTGGGAGAGATGTTATTGTTGATGAAAATAGCATTATTTCCTTTCATGGATTGCCTGATAGATAGCAAGGGGTGTAATGAGAGGGAGAGATGTTATAGATGATGAAAATAACATTATTTCCTTTCATGGATTGCCTGATAGATAGCAAAGGGTGTGATGAGAGGGAGAGATGTTACAGAGGATGAAAATAGCATTATTTCCTTTCATGGATTACCTGATAGATAGCAAGGGGTGTGATGAGTGGGAGAGATGTTATTGTTGATGAAAATAGCATTATTTCCTTTCATGGATTGCCTGATAGATAGCAAGGGGTGTGATGAGGGGGAGAGATGTTACAGAGGATGAAAATAGCATTATTTCCTTTCATGGATTGCCTGATAGATAGCAAGGGGTGTGATGAGAGGGAGAGATGTTATAGATGATGAAAATAGCATTATTTCCTTTCATGGATTGCATGATAGATAGCAAGGGGTGTGATGAGTGGGAGAGATGTTATTGTTGAGGAAAATAGCATTATTTCCTTTCATGGATTGGCTGATAGATAGCAAGGGGTGTGATGAGCGGGAGAGATGTTATAGAGGATGAAAAAAGCATTATTTCCTTTCATGGATTGCCTGATAGATAGCAAGGGGTGTGATGAGCGGGAGAGATGTTATAGAGGATGAAAATTGCATTATTTCCTTTCATGGATTGCCTGATAGATAGCAAGGGGTGTGATGAGAGGGAGGGATGTTATAGAGGATGAAAATAGCATTATTTCCTTTCATGGATTGCCTGATAGATAGCAAGGGGTGTGATGAGAGGGAGAGATGTTATAGATGATGAAAATAGCATTATTTCCTTTCATGGATTGCATGATAGATAGCAAGGGGTGTGATGAGTGGGAGAGATGTTATTGTTGATGAAAATAGCATTATTCCCTTTCATGGATTGGCTGATAGATAGCAAGGGGTGTGATGAGTGGGAGAGATGTTATTGTTGATGAAAATAGCATTATTTCCTTTCATGGATTGGCTGAAAGATAGCAAGGGGTGTGATGAGAGGGAGAGATGTTATTGATGATGAAAATAGCATTATTTCCTTTCATGGATTGCATGATAGATAGCAAGGGGTGTGATTAGCGGGAGATATGTTATAGATGATGATAATAGCATTATTTACTTTCATGGATTGGCTGATAGATAGCAAAGGGTGTGATGAGAGGGAGAGATGTTATTGATGATGAAAATAGCATTATTTCGTTTCATGGATTGCATGATAGATAGCAAGGGGTGTGATGAGCGGGAGATATGTTATAGATGATGATAATAGCATTATTTCCTTTCATGGATTGGCTGATAGATAGCAAGGGGTGTGATGAGAGGGAGAGATGTTACAGAGGATGAAAATAGCATTATTTCCTTTCATGGATTGCCTGATAGATAGCAAGGGGTGTGATGAGTGGGAGAGATGTTATTGTTGATGAAAATAGCATTATTTCCTTTCATGGATTGCCTGATAGGTAGCAAGGGGTGTGATGAGAGGGAGAGATGTTATTGTTGATGAAAATAGCATTATTTCCTTTCATGGATTGCCTGATACATACCAAGGGGTGTGATGAGAGGGAGAGATGTTACAGAGGATGAAAATAGCATTATTTCCTTTCATGGATTGCCTGATAGATAGTAAGGGGTGTGATGAGTGGGAGAGATGTTATTGTTGATGAAAATAGCATTATTTCCTTTCATGGATTGCCTGATAGATAGCAAGGGGTGTGATGAGAGGAGAGGGAGAGAGGTTATTGTTGATGAAAATAGCATTATTTCCTTTCATGGATTGGCTGATAGATAGCAAGGGGTGTGATGAGAGGGAGAGATGTTATAGATGATGAAAATAGCATTATTTCCTTTCATGGATTGCATGATAGATAGCAAGGGGTGTGATGAGAGGGAGAGATGTTACAGAGGATGAAAATAGCATTTTTTCCTTTCATTGATTGCCTGAAAGATAGCAAGGGGTGTGATGAGAGGGAGAGATGTTACAGAGGATGAAAATAGCATTATTTCCTTTCATGGATTGCCTGATAGATAGCAAGGGGTATGATGAGTGGGAGAGATGTTATTGTTGATGAACATAGCATTATTTCCTTTCATGGATTGCCTGAAAGATAGCAAGGGGTGTGATGAGCGGGAGAGATGTTACAGAGGATGAAAATAGCATTATTTCCTTTCATGGATTGCCTGATAGATAGCAAGGGGTGTGATGAGGGGGAGAGATGTTACAGAGGATGAAAATAGCATTATTTCCTTTCATGGATTGCCTGATAGATAGCACAGGGTGTGATGATTGGGAGAGATGTTATTGTTGATGAAAATAGCATTATTTCCTTTCATGGATTGCCTGATAGATAGCAAGGGGTGTGATGAGAGGGAGAGATGTTATAGATGATGAAAATAACATTATTTCCTTTCATGGATTGGCTGATAGATAGCAAGGGGTGTGATGAGAGGGAGAGATGTTATTGATGATGAAAATAGCATTATTTCGTTTCATGGATTGCATGATAGATAGATAGCAAGGGGTGTGATGAGCGGGAGATATGTTATAGATGATGATAATAGCATTATTTCCTTTCATGGATTGGCTGATAGATAGCAAGGGGTGTGATGAGAGGGAGAGATGTTACAGAGGATGAAAATAGCATTATTTCCTTTCATGGATTGCCTGATAGATAGCAAGGGGTGTGATGAGTGGGAGAGATGTTATTGTTGATGAAAATAGCATTATTTCCTTTCATGGATTGCATGGTCGATAGCAAGGGGTGTGATGAGTGGGAGAGATGTTATTGTTGATGAAAATAGCATTATTTCCTTTCATGGATTGCCTGATAGGTAGCAAGGGGTGTGATGAGAGGGAGAGATGTTATTGTTGATGAAAATAGCATTATTTCCTTTCATGGATTGCCTGATAGATAGCAAGGGGTGTGATGAGTGGGAGAGATGTTATTGTTGATGAAAATAGCATTATTTCCTTTCATGGATTGCCTGATAGATAGTAAGGGGTGTGATGAGAGGAGAGGGAGAGAGGTTATTGTTGATGAAAATAGCATTATTTCCTTTCATGGATTGGTTGATAGATAGCAAGGGGTGTGATGAGAGGGAGAGATGTTATAGATGATAAAAATAGCATTATTTCCTTTCATGGATTGCATGATAGATAGCAAGGGGTGTGATGAGAGGGAGAGATGTTACAGAGGATGAAAATAGCATTATTTCCTTTCATTGATTGCCTGATAGATAGCAAGGGGTATGATGAGTGGGAGAGATGTTATTGTTGATGAACATAGCATTATTTCCTTTCATGGATTGCCTGAAAGATAGCAAGGGGTGTGATGAGCGGGAGAGATGTTACAGAGGATGAAAATAGCTTTATTTCCTTTCATGGATTGCCTGATAGATAGCAAGGGGTGTGATGAGGGGGAGAGATGTTACAGAGGATGAAAATAGCATTATTTCCTTTCATGGATTGCCTGATAGATAGCACAGGGTGTGATGATTGGGAGAGATGTTATTGTTGATGAAAATAGCATTATTTCCTTTCATGGATTGCCTGAAAGATAGCAAGGGGTGTGATGAGCGGGAGAGATGTTACAGAGGATGAAAATAGCATTATTTCCTTTCATGGATTGCCTGATAGATAGCAAGGGGTGTGATGAGGGGGAGAGATGTTACAGAGGATGAAAATAGCATTATTTCCTTTCATGGATTGCCTGATAGGTAGCACAGGGTGTGATGATTGGGAGAGATGTTATTGTTGATGAAAAAAGCATTATTTCCTTTCATGGATTGCCTGATAGATAGCAAGGGGTGTGATGAGAGGGAGAGATGTTATAGATGATGAAAATAACATTATTTCCTTTCATGGATTGCCTGATAGATAGCAAAGGGTGTGATGAGAGGGAGAGATGTTACAGAGGATGATAATAGCATTATTTCCTTTAATGGATTACCTGATAGATAGCAAGGGGTGTGATGAGTGGGAGAGATGTTATTGTTGAGGAAAATAGCATTATTTCCTTTCATGGATTGGCTGATAGATAGCAAGGGGTGTGATGAGCGGGAGAGATGTTACAGAGGATGAAAATAGCATTATTTCCTTTCATGGATTGCCTGATAGATAGCAAGGGGTGTGATGAGCGGGAGAGATGTTATAGAGGATGAAAAAAGCATTATTTCCTTTCATGGATTGCCTGATAGATAGCAAGGGGTGTGATGAGCGGGAGAGATGTTATAGAGGATGAAAATTGCATTATTTCCTTTCATGGATTGCCTGATAGATAGCAAGGGGTGTGATGAGAGGGAGAGATGTTATAGATGATGAAAATAGCATTATTTCCTTTCATGGATTGCCTGATACATACCAAGGGGTGTGATGAGAGGGAGAGATGTTACAGAGGATGAAAATAGCATTATTTCCTTTCATGGATTGCCTGATAGATAGCAAGGGGTGTGATGAGTGGGAGAGATGTTATTGTTGATGAAAATAGAATTATTTCCTTTCATGGATTGCCTGATAGATAGTAAGGGGTGTGATGAGAGGAGAGGGAGAGAGGTTATTGTTGATGAAAATAGCATTATTTCCTTTCATGGATTGGCTGATAGATAGCAAGGGGTGTGATGAGAGGGAGAGATGTTATAGATGATGAAAATAGCATTATTTCCTTTCATGGATTGCATGATAGATAGCAAGGGGTGTGATGAGAGGGAGAGATGTTACAGAGGATGAAAATAGCATTATTTCCTTTCATTGATTGCCTGAAAGATAGCAAGGGGTGTGATGAGAGGGAGAGATGTTACAGAGGATGAAAATAGCATTATTTCCTTTCATGGATTGCCTGATAGATAGCAAGGGGTATGATGAGTGGGAGAGATGTTATTGTTGATGAACATAGCATTATTTCCTTTCATGGATTGCCTGAAAGATAGCAAGGGGTGTGATGAGCGGGAGAGATGTTACAGAGGATGAAAATAGCATTATTTCCTTTCATGGATTGCCTGATAGATAGCAAGGGGTGTGATGAGGGGGAGAGATGTTACAGAGGATGAAAATAGCATTATTTCCTTTCATGGATTGCCTGATAGATAGCACAGGGTGTGATGATTGGGAGAGATGTTATTGTTGATGAAAATAGCATTATTTCCTTTCATGGATTGCCTGATAGATAGCAAGGGGTGTGATGAGAGGGAGAGATGTTATAGATGATGAAAATAACATTATTTACTTTCATGGATTGCCTGATAGATAGCAAGGGGTGTGATGAGAGGGAGGGATGTTATAGATGATGAAAATAACATTATTTCCTTTCATGGATTACCTGATAGATAGCAAGGGGTGTGATGAGTGGGAGAGATGTTATTGTTGAGGAAAATAGCATTATTTCCTTTCATGGATTGGCTGATAGATAGCAAGGGGTGTGATGAGCGGGAGAGATGTTACAGAGGATGAAAATAGCATTATTTCCTTTCATGGATTGCCTGATAGATAGCAAGGGGTGTGATGAGTGAGAGAGATGTTATTGTTGATGAAAATAGCATTATTTCCTTTCATGGATTGCCTGATAGATAGCAAGGGGTGTGATGAGAGGAGAGGGAGAGAGGTTATTGTTGATGAAAATAGCATTATTTCCTTTCATGGATTGGCTGATAGATAGCAAGGGGTGTGATGAGAGGGAGAGATGTTATAGATGATGAAAATAGCATTATTTCCTTTCATGGATTGCATGATAGATGGCAAGGGGTGTGATGAGAGGGAGAGATGTTACAGAGGATGAAAATAGCATTATTTCCTTTCATTGATTGCCTGAAAGATAGCAAGGGGTGTGATGAGAGGGAGAGATGTTACAGAGGATGAAAATAGCATTATTTCCTTTCATGGATTGCCTGATAGATAACACGGGGTGTGATGATTGGGAGAGATGTTATTGTTGATGAAAATAGCATTATTTCCTTTCATGGATTGCCTGATAGATAGCAAGGGGTGTAATGAGAGGGAGAGATGTTATAGATGATGAAAATAGCATTATTTCCTTTCATGGATTGCATGATAGATAGCAAGGGGTGTGATGAGAGGGAGAGATGTTACAGAGGATGAAAATAGCATTATTTCCTTTCATGGATTGCCTGATAGATAGCAAGGGGTGTGATGAGAGGGAGAGATGTTATAGATGATGAAAATAGCATTATTTCCTTTCATGGATTGCATGATAGATAGCAAGGGGTGTGATGAGTGGGAGAGATGTTATTGTTGAGGAAAATAGCATTATTTCCTTTCATGGATTGGCTGATAGATAGCAAGGGGTGTGATGAGCGGGAGAGATGTTATAGAGGATGAAAAAAGCATTATTTCCTTTCATGGATTGCCTGATAGATAGCAAGGGGTGTGATGAGCGGGAGAGATGTTATAGAGGATGAAAATTGCATTATTTCCTTTCATGGATTGCCTGATAGATAGCAAGGGGTGTGATGAGAGGGAGGGATGTTAT
This sequence comes from Ambystoma mexicanum, assembly GCF_040938575.1. NCBI lineage: Eukaryota > Metazoa > Chordata > Amphibia > Caudata > Ambystomatidae > Ambystoma > Ambystoma mexicanum. The sequence goes on from NC_090927.1 coordinate 9,196,047, forward strand.
AGAGGATGAAAATAGCATTATTTCCTTTCATGGATTGCCTGATAGATATTAAGGGGTGTGATGAGAGGGAGAGATGTTATAGATGATGAAAATAGCATTATTTCCTTTCATGAATTGCATGATAGATAGCAAGGGGTGTGATGAGTGGGAGAGATGTTATTGTTGATGAAAATAGCATTATTTCCTTTCATGGATTGGCTGATAGATAGCAAGGGGTGTGATGAGTGGGAGAGATGTTATTGTTGATGAAAATAGCATTATTTCCTTTCATGGATTGGCTGATAGATAGCAAGGGGTGTGATGAGAGGGAGAGATGTTATTGATGATGAAAATAGCATTATTTCCTTTCATGGATTGCATGATAGATAGCAAGGGGTGTGATGAGCGGGAGATATGTTATAGATGATGATAATAGCATTATTTACTTTCATGGATTGGCTGATAGATAGCAAAGGGTGTGATGAGAGGGAGAGATGTTATTGATGATGAAAATAGCATTATTTCGTTTCATGGATTGCATGATAGATAGCAAGGGGTGTGATGAGCGGGAGATATGTTATAGATGATGATAATAGCATTATTTCCTTTCATGGATTGGCTGATAGATAGCAAGGGGTGTGATGAGAGGGAGAGATGTTACAGAGGATGAAAATAGCATTATTTCCTTTCATGGATTGCCTGATAGATAGCAAGGGGTGTGATGAGTGGGAGAGATGTTATTGTTGATGAAAATAGCATTATTTCCTTTCATGGATTGCATGATCGATAGCAAGGGGTGTGATGAGTGGTAGAGATGTTATTGTTGATGAAAATAGCATTATTTCCTTTCATGGATTGCCTGATAGGTAGCAAGGGGTGTGATGAGAGGGAGAGATGTTATTGTTGATGAAAATAGCATTATTTCCTTTCATGGATTGCCTGATACATACCAAGGGGTGTGATGAGAGGGAGAGATGTTACAGAGGATGAAAATAGCATTATTTCTTTTCATGGATTGCCTGATAGATAGCAAGGGGTGTGATGAGTGGGAGAGATGTTATTGTTGATGAAAATAGCATTATTTCCTTTCATGGATTGCCTGATAGATAGCAAGGGGTGTGATGAGAGGAGAGGGAGAGAGGTTATTGTTGATGAAAATAGCATTATTTCCTTTCATGGATTGGCTGATAGATAGCAAGGGGTGTGATGAGAGGGAGAGATGTTATAGATGATGAAAATAGCATTATTTCCTTTCATGGATTGCATGATAGATAGCAAGAGGTGTGATGAGAGGGAGAGATGTTACAGAGGATGAAAATAGCAATTTTTCCTTTCATTGATTGCCTGAAAGATAGCAAGGGGTGTGATGAGAGGGAGAGATGTTACAGAGGATGAAAATAGCATTATTTCCTTTCATGGATTGCCTGATAGATAGCAAGGGGTATGATGAGTGGGAGAGATGTTATTGTTGATGAACATAGCATTATTTCCTTTCATGGATTGCCTGAAAGATAGCAAGGGGTGTGATGAGCGGGAGAGATGTTACAGAGGATGAAAATAGCATTATTTCCTTTCATGGATTGCCTGATAGATAGCAAGGGGTGTGATGAGGGGGAGAGATGTTACAGAGGATGAAAATAGCATTATTTCCTTTCATGGATTGCCTGATAGATAGCACAGGGTGTGATGATTGGGAGAGATGTTATTGTTGATGAAAATAGCATTATTTCCTTTCATGGATTGCCTGATAGATAGCAAGGGGTGTGATGAGAGGGAGAGATGTTATAGATGATGAAAATAACATTATTTCCTTTCATGGATTGGCTGATAGATAGCAAGGGGTGTGATGAGAGGGAGAGATGTTATTGATGATGAAAATAGCATTATTTCGTTTCATGGATTGCATGATAGATAGATAGCAAGGGGTGTGATGAGCGGGAGATATGTTATAGATGATGATAATAGCATTATTTCCTTTCATGGATTGGCTGATAGATAGCAAGGGGTGTGATGAGAGGGAGAGATGTTACAGAGGATGAAAATAGCATTATTTCCTTTCATGGATTGCCTGATAGATAGCAAGGGGTGTGATGAGTGGGAGAGATGTTATTGTTGATGAAAATAGCATTATTTCCTTTCATGGATTGCATGATCGATAGCAAGGGGTGTGATGAGTGGGAGAGATGTTATTGTTGATGAAAATAGCATTATTTCCTTTCATGGATTGCCTGATAGGTAGCAAGGGGTGTGATGAGAGGGAGAGATGTTATTGTTGATGAAAATAGCATTATTTCCTTTCATGGATTGCCTGATACATACCAAGGGGTGTGATGAGAGGGAGAGATGTTACAGAGGATGAAAATAGCATTATTTCCTTTCATGGATTGCCTGATAGATAGCAAGGGGTGTGATGAGTGGGAGAGATGTTATTGTTGATGAAAATAGCATTATTTCCTTTCATGGATTGCCTGATAGATAGTAAGGGGTGTGATGAGAGGAGAGGGAGAGAGGTTATTGTTGATGAAAATAGCATTATTTCCTTTCATGGATTGGCTGATAGATAGCAAGGGGTGTGATGAGAGGGAGAGATGTTATAGATGATGAAAATAGCATTATTTCCTTTCATGGATTGCATGATAGATAGCAAGGGGTGTGATGAGAGGGAGAGATGTTACAGAGGATGAAAATAGCATTATTTCCTTTCATTGATTGCCTGAAAGATAGCAAGGGGTGTGATGAGAGGGAGAGATGTTACAGAGGATGAAAATAGCATTATTTCCTTTCATGGATTGCCTGATAGATAGCAAGGGGTATGATGAGTGGGAGAGATGTTATTGTTGATGAACATAGCATTATTTCCTTTCATGGATTGCCTGAAAGATAGCAAGGGGTGTGATGAGCGGGAGAGATGTTACAGAGGATGAAAATAGCATTATTTCCTTTCATGGATTGCCTGATAGATAGCAAGGGGTGTAATGAGGCGGAGAGATGTTACAGAGGATGAAAATAGCATTATTTCCTTTCATGGATTGCTTGATAGATAGCACAGGGTGTGATGATTGGGAGAGATGTTATTGTTGATGAAAATAGCATTATTTCCTTTCATGGATTGCCTGATAGATAGCAAGGGGTGTGATGAGAGGGAGAGATGTTATAGATGATGAAAATAACATTATTTCCTTTCATGGATTGCCTGATAGATAGCAAAGGGTGTGATGAGAGGGAGAGATGTTACAGAGGATGATAATAGCATTATTTCCTTTCATGGATTACCTGATAGATAGCAAGGGGTGTGATGAGTGGGAGAGATGTTATTGTTGAGGAAAATAGCATTATTTCCTTTCATGGATTGGCTGATAGATAGCAAGGGGTGTGATGAGCGGGAGAGATGTTACAGAGGATGAAAATAGCATTATTTCCTTTCATGGATTGCCTGATAGATAGCAAGGGGTGTGATGAGCGGGAGAGATGTTATAGAGGATGAAAAAAGCATTATTTCCTTTCATGGATTGCATGATAGATAGCAAGGGGTGTGATGAGCGGGAGAGATGTTATAGAGGATGAAAATTGCATTATTTCCTTTCATGGATTGCCTGATAGATAGCAAGGGGTGTGATGAGAGGGAGGGATGTTATAGAGGATGAAAATAGCATTATTTCCTTTCATGGATTGCCTGATAGATAGCAAGGGGTGTGATGAGAGGGAGAGATGTTATAGATGATGAAAATAGCATTATATCCTTTCATGGATTGCATGATCGATAGCAAGGGGTGTGATGAGTGGTAGAGATGTTATTGTTGATGAAAATAGCATTATTTCCTTTCATGGATTGCCTGATAGGTAGCAAGGGGTGTGATGAGTGGGAGAGATGTTATTGTTGATGAAAATAGCATTATTTCCTTTCATGGATTGGATGATAGATAGCAAGGGGTGTGATGAGAGGGAGAGATGTTATAGATGATGAAAATAGCATTATTTCCTTTCATGGATTGCATGATAGATAGCAAGGGGTGTGATGAGAGGGAGAGATGTTATAGATGATGAAAATAGCATTATTTCCTTTCATGGATTGCATGATCGATAGCAAGGGGTGTGATGAGTGGTAGAGATGTTATTGTTGATGAAAATAGCATTATTTCCTTTCATGGATTGCATGATAGATAGCAAGGGGTGTGATGAGTGGGAGAGATGTTATTGTTGATGAAAATAGCATTATTTCCTTTCATGGATTGGCTGATAGATAGCAAGGGGTGTGATGAGAGGGAGAGATGTTATTGATGATGAAAATAGCATTATTTCCTTTCATGGATTGCATGATAGATAGCAAGGGGTGTGATGAGCGGGAGATATGTTATAGATGATGATAATAGCATTATTTACTTTCATGGATTGGCTGATAGATAGCAAAGGGTGTGATGAGAGGGAGAGATGTTATTGATGATGAAAATAGCATTATTTCGTTTCATGGATTGCATGATAGATAGCAAGGGGTGTGATGAGCGGGAGATATGTTATAGATGATGATAATAGCATTATTTCCTTTCATGGATTGGCTGATAGATAGCAAGGGGTGTGATGAGAGGGAGAGATGTTACAGAGGATGAAAATAGCATTATTTCCTTTCATGGATTGCCTGATAGATAGCAAGGGGTGTGATGAGTGGGAGAGATGTTATTGTTGATGAAAATAGCATTATTTCCTTTCATGGATTGCATGATCGATAGCAAGGGGTGTGATGAGTGGTAGAGATGTTATTGTTGATGAAAATAGCATTATTTCCTTTCATGGATTGCCTGATAGGTAGCAAGGGGTGTGATGAGAGGGAGAGATGTTATTGTTGATGAAAATAGCATTATTTCCTTTCATGGATTGCCTGATACATACCAAGGGGTGTGATGAGAGGGAGAGATGTTACAGAGGATGAAAATAGCATTATTTCCTTTCATGGATTGCCTGATAGATAGCAAGGGGTGTGATGAGTGGGAGAGATGTTATTGTTGATGAAAATAGCATTATTTCCTTTCATGGATTGCCTGATAGATAGCAAGGGGTGTGATGAGAGGAGAGGGAGAGAGGTTATTGTTGATGAAAATAGCATTATTTCCTTTCATGGATTGGCTGATAGATAGCAAGGGGTGTGATGAGAGGGAGAGATGTTATAGATGATGAAAATAGCATTATTTCCTTTCATGGATTGCATGATAGATAGCAAGGGGTGTGATGAGAGGGAGAGATGTTACAGAGGATGAAAATAGCATTTTTTCCTTTCATTGATTGCCTGAAAGATAGCAAGGGGTGTGATGAGAGGGAGAGATGTTACAGAGGATGAAAATAGCATTATTTCCTTTCATGGATTGCCTGATAGATAGCAAGGGGTATGATGAGTGGGAGAGATGTTATTGTTGATGAACATAGCATTATTTCCTTTCATGGATTGCCTGAAAGATAGCAAGGGGTGTGATGAGCGGGAGAGATGTTACAGAGGATGCAAATAGCATTATTTCCTTTCATGGATTGCCTGATAGATAGCAAGGGGTGTGATGAGGGGGAGAGATGTTACAGAGGATGAAAATAGCATTATTTCCTTTCATGGATTGCCTGATAGATAGCACAGGGTGTGATGATTGGGAGAGATGTTATTGTTGATGAAAATAGCATTATTTCCTTTCATGGATTGCCTGATAGATAGCAAGGGGTGTGATGAGAGGGAGAGATGTTATAGATGATGAAAATAACATTATTTCCTTTCATGGATTGGCTGATAGATAGCAAGGGGTGTGATGAGAGGGAGAGATGTTATTGATGATGAAAATAGCATTATTTCGTTTCATGGATTGCATGATAGATAGATAGCAAGGGGTGTGATGAGCGGGAGATATGTTATAGATGATGATAATAGCATTATTTCCTTTCATGGATTGGCTGATAGATAGCAAGTGGTGTGATGAGAGGGAGAGATGTTACAGAGGATGAAAATAGCATTATTTCCTTTCATGGATTGCCTGATAGATAGCAAGGGGTGTGATGAGTGGGAGAGATGTTATTGTTGATGAAAATAGCATTATTTCCTTTCATGGATTGCATGATCGATAGCAAGGGGTGTGATGAGTGGGAGAGATGTTATTGTTGATGAAAATAGCATTATTTCCTTTCATGGATTGCCTGATAGGTAGCAAGGGGTGTGATGAGAGGGAGAGATGTTATTGTTGATGAAAATAGCATTATTTCCTTTCATGGATTGCCTGATACATACCAAGGGGTGTGATGAGAGGGAGAGATGTTACAGAGGATGAAAATAGCATTATTTCCTTTCATGGATTGCCTGATAGATAGCAAGGGGTGTGATGAGTGGGAGAGATGTTATTGTTGATGAAAATAGCATTATTTCCTTTCATGGATTGCCTGATAGATAGTAAGGGGTGTGATGAGAGGAGAGGGAGAGAGGTTATTGTTGATGAAAATAGCATTATTTCCTTTCATGGATTGGCTGATAGATAGCAAGGGGTGTGATGAGAGGGAGAGATGTTAAAGGTGATGAAAATAGCATTATTTCCTTTCATGGATTGCATGATAGATAGCAAGGGGTGTGATGAGAGGGAGAGATGTTACAGAGGATGAAAATAGCATTATTTCCTTTCATTGATTGCCTGAAAGATAGCAAGGGGTGTGATGAGAGGGAGAGATGTTACAGAGGATGAAAATAGCATTATTTCCTTTCATGGATTGCCTGATAGATAGCAAGGGGTATGATGAGTGGGAGAGATGTTATTGTTGATGAACATAGCATTATTTCCTTTCATGGATTGCCTGAAAGATAGCAAGGGGTGTGATGAGCGGGAGAGATGTTACAGAGGATGAAAATAGCATTATTTCCTTTCATGGATTGCCTGATAGATAGCAAGGGGTGTGATGAGGGGGAGAGATGTTACAGAGGATGAAAATAGCATTATTTCCTTTCATGGATTGCCTGATAGATAGCACAGGGTGTGATGATTGGGAGAGATGTTATTGTTGATGAAAATAGCATTATTTCCTTTCATGGATTGCCTGATAGATAGCAAGGGGTGTGATGAGAGGGAGAGATGTTATAGATGATGAAAATAACATTATTTCCTTTCATGGATTGCCTGATAGATAGCAAAGGGTGTGATGAGAGGGAGAGATGTTACAGAGGATGATAATAGCATTATTTCCTTTCATGGATTACCTGATAGATAGCAAGGGGTGTGATGAGTGGGAGAGATGTTATTGTTGAGGAAAATAGCATTATTTCCTTTCATGGATTGGCTGATAGATAGCAAGGGGTGTGATGAGCGGGAGAGATGTTACAGAGGATGAAAATAGCATTATTTCCTTTCATGGATTGCCTGATAGATAGCAAGGGGTGTGATGAGTGAGAGAGATGTTATTGTTGATGAAAATAGCATTATTTCCTTTCATGGATTGCCTGATAGATAGCAAGGGGTGTGATGAGAGGAGAGGGAGAGAGGTTATTGTTGATGAAAATAGCATTATTTCCTTTCATGGATTGGCTGATAGATAGCAAGGGGTGTGATGAGAGGGAGAGATGTTATAGATGATGAAAATAGCATTATTTCCTTTCATGGATTGCATGATAGATAGCAAGGGGTGTGATGAGAGGGAGAGATGTTACAGAGGATGAAAATAGCATTATTTCCTTTCATTGATTGCCTGAAAGATAGCAAGGGGTGTGATGAGAGGGAGAGATGTTACAGAGGATGAAAATAGCATTATTTCCTTTCATGGATTGCCTGATAGATAGCAAGGGGTATGATGAGTGGGAGAGATGTTATTGTTGATGAACATAGCATTATTTCCTTTCATGGATTGCCTGAAAGATAGCAAGGGGTGTGATGAGAGGGAGAGATGTTACAGAGGATGAAAATAGCATTATTTCCTTTCATGGATTGCCTGATAGATAGCAAGGGGTGTGATGAGGGGGAGAGATGTTACAGAGGATGAAAATAGCATTATTTCCTTTCATGGATTGCCTGATAGATAGCACAGGGTGTGATGATTGGGAGAGATGTTATTGTTGATGAAAATAGCATTATTTCCTTTCATGGATTGCCTGATAGATAGCAAGGGGTGTGATGAGAGGGAGAGATGTTATAGATGATGAAAATAACATTATTTCCTTTCATGGATTGCCTGATAGATAGCAAAGGGTGTGATGAGAGGGAGAGATGTTACAGAGGATGATAATAGCATTATTTCCTTTCATGGTTTACCTGATAGATAGCAAGGGGTGTGATGAGTGGGAGAGATGTTATTGTTGAGGAAAATAGCATTATTTCCTTTCATGGATTGGCTGATAGATAGCAAGGGGTGTGATGAGCGGGAGAGATGTTATAGAGGATGAAAAAAGCATTATTTCCTTTCATGGATTGCCTGATAGATAGCAAGGGGTGTGATGAGAGGGAGGGATGTTATAGAGGATGAAAATAGCATTATTTCCTTTCATGGATTGCCTGATAGATAGCAAGGGGTGTGATGAGAGGGAGAGATGTTATAGATGATGAAAATAGCATTATTTCCTTTCATGGATTGCATGATAGATAGCAAGGGGTGTGATGAGTGGGAGAGATGTTATTGTTGATGAAAATAGCATTATTTCCTTTCATGGATTGGCTGATAGATAGCAAGGGGTGTGATGAGTGGGAGAGATGTTATTGTTGATGAAAATAGCATTATTTCCTTTCATGGATTGCCTGATACATACCAAGGGGTGTGATGAGAGGGAGAGGTGTTACAGAGGATGAAAATAGCATTATTTCCTTTCATGGATTGCCTGATAGATAGCAAGGGGTGTGATGAGAGGGAGAGATGTTACAGAGGATGAAAATAGCATTATTTCCTATCATGGATTGCCTGATAGATAGCAAGGGGTGTGATGAGTGGGAGAGATGTTATTGTTGATGAAAATAGCATTATTTCCTTTCATGGATTGCATGATAGATAGCAAGGGGTGTGATGAGCGGGAGATATGTTATAGATGATGATAATAGCATTATTTCCTTTCATGGATTGGCTGATAGATAGCAAGGGGTGTGATGAGTGGGAGAGATGTTATTGATGATGAAAATAGCATTATTTCCTTTCATGGATTGCATGATAGATAGCAAGGGGTGTGATGAGCGGGAGATATGTTATAGATGATGATAATAGCATTATTTCCTTTCATGGATTGCCTGATAGATAGCAAGGGGTGTGATGAGTGGGAGAGATGTTATTGATGATGAAAATAGCATTATTTCCTTTCATGGATTGCCTGATAGATAGCAAGGGGTGTGATGAGAGGGAGAGATGTTACAGAGGATGAAAATAGCATTATTTCCTTTCATGGATTGCCTGATAGATAGCAAGGGGTGTGATGAGTGGGAGAGATGTTATTGATGATGAAAATAGCATTATTTCCTTTCATGGATTGCATGATAGATAGCAAGGGGTGTGATGAGCGGGAGATATGTTATAGATGATGATAATAGCATTATTTCCTTTCATGGATTGGCTGATAGATAGCAAGGGGTGTGATGAGTGGGAGAGATGTTATTGATGATGAAAATAGCATTATTTCCTTTCATGGATTGCATGATAGATAGCAAGGGGTGTGATGAGCAGGAGATATGTTATAGATGATGATAATAGCATTATTTCCTTTCATGGATTGGCTGATAGATAGCAAGGGGTGTGATGAGAGGGAGAGATGTTACAGAGGATGAAAATAGCATTATTTCCTTTCATGGATTGCCTGATAGATAGCAAGGGGTGTGATGAGAGGGAGAGATGTTACAGAGGATGAAAATAGCATTATTTCCTATCATGGATTGCCTGATAGATAGCAAGGGGTGTGATGAGTGGGAGAGATGTTATTGTTGATGAAAATAGCATTATTTCCTTTCATGGATTGCCTGGTAGATAGCAAGGGGTGTGGTGAGTGGGAGAGATGTTATTGTTGATGAAAATAGCATTATTTCCTTTCATTGATTGGCTGATAGATAGCAAGGGGTGTGATGAGCGGGAGAGATGTTATAGAGGATGAAAATTGCATTATTTCCTTTCATGGATTGCCTGATAGATAGCAAGGGGTGTGATGAGCGGGAGAGATGCTATAGATGATGGAAATTGCATTATTTCCTTTCATGGATTGCCTGATAGATAGCAAGGGGTGTGATGAGAGGGAGAGATGTTACAGAGGATGAAAATAGCATTATTTCCTTTTATGGATTGCCTGATAGATAGCAAGGGGTGTGATGAGTGGGAGAGATGTTATTGTTGATGAAAAGAGCATTACTTCCTTTCAGTGATTGCCTGATAGATAGCAAGGGGTGTGATGAGAGGGAGAGATGTTATTGTTGATGAAAATAGCATTATTTCCTTTCATGGATTGCCTGATAGATAGCAAGGGGTGTGATGAGTGGGAGAGATGTTATAGAGGATGAAAATAGCATTATTTCCTTTCATGTATTGCCTGATAGATAGCAAGGGGTGTGATGAGCGGGAGAGATGTTATAGATGATGAAAATAGCATTATTTCCTTTCATGGATTGCCTGATAGATAGCAAGGGGTGTGATGAGAGGGAGAGATGTTATTGTTGATGAAAATAGCATTATTTCCTTTCATGGATTGCCTGATAGATAGCAAGGGGTGTGATGAGAGGGAGAGATGTTACACAGGATGAAAATAGCATTATTTCCTTTCATGGATTGCCTGATAGATAGCAAGGGGTGTGTTGAGTGGGAGAGATGTTATTGTTGATGAAAATAGCATTATTTCCTTTCATGGATTGCCTGATAGATAGCAAGGGGTGTGATGAGAGGGAGAGATGTTATAGATGATGAAAATAACATTATTTCCTTTCATGGATTGCCTGATAGATAGCAAAGGGGTGTGATGAGAGGGAGAGATGTTATAGATGATGAAAATTGGCATTATTTCCTTTCATGGATTGCCTGATAGATAACAAGGGGTGTGATGAGAGGGAGGGATGTTATAGAGCATGAAAATAGCATTATTTCCTTTCATGTATTGCCTGATAGATAGCAAGGGGTGTGATGAGCGGGAGAGATGTTATAGATGATGAAAATAGCATTATTTCCTTTCATGGATTGCCTGATAGATAGCAAGGGGTGTGATGAGAGGGAGAGATGTTATTGTTGATGAAAATAGCATTATTTCCTTTCATGGATTGCCTGATAGATAGCAAGGGGTGTGATGAGAGGGAGAGATGTTACACAGGATGAAAATAGCATTATTTCCTTTCATGGATTGCATGATCGATAGCAAGGGGTGTGATGAGTGGGAGAGATGTTATTGTTGATGAAAATAGCATTATTTCCTTTCATGGATTGCCTGATAGGTAGCAAGGGGTGTGATGAGAGGGAGAGATGTTATTGTTGATGAAAATAGCATTATTTCCTTTCATGGATTGCCTGATACATACCAAGGGGTGTGATGAGAGGGAGAGATGTTACAGAGGATGAAAATAGCATTATTTCCTTTCATGGATTGCCTGATAGATAGCAAGGGGTGTGATGAGTGGGAGAGATGTTATTGTTGATGAAAATAGCATTATTTCCTTTCATGGATTGCCTGATAGATAGTAAGGGGTGTGATGAGAGGAGAGGGAGAGAGGTTATTGTTGATGAAAATAGCATTATTTCCTTTCATGGATTGGCTGATAGATAGCAAGGGGTGTGATGAGAGGGAGAGATGTTAAAGGTGATGAAAATAGCATTATTTCCTTTCATGGATTGCATGATAGATAGCAAGGGGTGTGATGAGAGGGAGAGATGTTACAGAGGATGAAAATAGCATTATTTCCTTTCATTGATTGCCTGAAAGATAGCAAGGGGTGTGATGAGAGGGAGAGATGTTACAGAGGATGAAAATAGCATTATTTCCTTTCATGGATTGCCTGATAGATAGCAAGGGGTATGATGAGTGGGAGAGATGTTATTGTTGATGAACATAGCATTATTTCCTTTCATGGATTGCCTGAAAGATAGCAAGGGGTGTGATGAGCGGGAGAGATGTTACAGAGGATGAAAATAGCATTATTTCCTTTCATGGATTGCCTGATAGATAGCAAGGGGTGTGATGAGGGGGAGAGATGTTACAGAGGATGAAAATAGCATTATTTCCTTTCATGGATTGCCTGATAGATAGCACAGGGTGTGATGATTGGGAGAGATGTTATTGTTGATGAAAATAGCATTATTTCCTTTCATGGATTGCCTGATAGATAGCAAGGGGTGTGATGAGAGGGAGAGATGTTATAGATGATGAAAATAACATTATTTCCTTTCATGGATTGCCTGATAGATAGCAAAGGGTGTGATGAGAGGGAGAGATGTTACAGAGGATGATAATAGCATTATTTCCTTTCATGGATTACCTGATAGATAGCAAGGGGTGTGATGAGTGGGAGAGATGTTATTGTTGAGGAAAATAGCATTATTTCCTTTCATGGATTGGCTGATAGATAGCAAGGGGTGTGATGAGCGGGAGAGATGTTACAGAGGATGAAAATAGCATTATTTCCTTTCATGGATTGCCTGATAGATAGCAAGGGGTGTGATGAGTGAGAGAGATGTTATTGTTGATGAAAATAGCATTATTTCCTTTCATGGATTGCCTGATAGATAGCAAGGGGTGTGATGAGAGGAGAGGGAGAGAGGTTATTGTTGATGAAAATAGCATTATTTCCTTTCATGGATTGGCTGATAGATAGCAAGGGGTGTGATGAGAGGGAGAGATGTTATAGATGATGAAAATAGCATTATTTCCTTTCATGGATTGCATGATAGATAGCAAGGGGTGTGATGAGAGGGAGAGATGTTACAGAGGATGAAAATAGCATTATTTCCTTTCATTGATTGCCTGAAAGATAGCAAGGGGTGTGATGAGAGGGAGAGATGTTACAGAGGATGAAAATAGCATTATTTCCTTTCATGGATTGCCTGATAGATAGCAAGGGGTATGATGAGTGGGAGAGATGTTATTGTTGATGAACATAGCATTATTTCCTTTCATGGATTGCCTGAAAGATAGCAAGGGGTGTGATGAGAGGGAGAGATGTTACAGAGGATGAAAATAGCATTATTTCCTTTCATGGATTGCCTGATAGATAGCAAGGGGTGTGATGAGGGGGAGAGATGTTACAGAGGATGAAAATAGCATTATTTCCTTTCATGGATTGCCTGATAGATAGCACAGGGTGTGATGATTGGGAGAGATGTTATTGTTGATGAAAATAGCATTATTTCCTTTCATGGATTGCCTGATAGATAGCAAGGGGTGTGATGAGAGGGAGAGATGTTATAGATGATGAAAATAACATTATTTCCTTTCATGGATTGCCTGATAGATAGCAAAGGGTGTGATGAGAGGGAGAGATGTTACAGAGGATGATAATAGCATTATTTCCTTTCATGGTTTACCTGATAGATAGCAAGGGGTGTGATGAGTGGGAGAGATGTTATTGTTGAGGAAAATAGCATTATTTCCTTTCATGGATTGGCTGATAGATAGCAAGGGGTGTGATGAGCGGGAGAGATGTTATAGAGGATGAAAAAAGCATTATTTCCTTTCATGGATTGCCTGATAGATAGCAAGGGGTGTGATGAGAGGGAGGGATGTTATAGAGGATGAAAATAGCATTATTTCCTTTCATGGATTGCCTGATAGATAGCAAGGGGTGTGATGAGAGGGAGAGATGTTATAGATGATGAAAATAGCATTATTTCCTTTCATGGATTGCATGATAGATAGCAAGGGGTGTGATGAGTGGGAGAGATGTTATTGTTGATGAAAATAGCATTATTTCCTTTCATGGATTGGCTGATAGATAGCAAGGGGTGTGATGAGTGGGAGAGATGTTATTGTTGATGAAAATAGCATTATTTCCTTTCATGGATTGCCTGATACATACCAAGGGGTGTGATGAGAGGGAGAGGTGTTACAGAGGATGAAAATAGCATTATTTCCTTTCATGGATTGCCTGATAGATAGCAAGGGGTGTGATGAGAGGGAGAGATGTTACAGAGGATGAAAATAGCATTATTTCCTATCATGGATTGCCTGATAGATAGCAAGGGGTGTGATGAGTGGGAGAGATGTTATTGTTGATGAAAATAGCATTATTTCCTTTCATGGATTGCATGATAGATAGCAAGGGGTGTGATGAGCGGGAGATATGTTATAGATGATGATAATAGCATTATTTCCTTTCATGGATTGGCTGATAGATAGCAAGGGGTGTGATGAGTGGGAGAGATGTTATTGATGATGAAAATAGCATTATTTCCTTTCATGGATTGCATGATAGATAGCAAGGGGTGTGATGAGCGGGAGATATGTTATAGATGATGATAATAGCATTATTTCCTTTCATGGATTGCCTGATAGATAGCAAGGGGTGTGATGAGTGGGAGAGATGTTATTGATGATGAAAATAGCATTATTTCCTTTCATGGATTGCCTGATAGATAGCAAGGGGTGTGATGAGAGTGAGAGATGTTACAGAGGATGAAAATAGCATTATTTCCTTTCATGGATTGCCTGATAGATAGCAAGGGGTGTGATGAGTGGGAGAGATGTTATTGATGATGAAAATAGCATTATTTCCTTTCATGGATTGCATGATAGATAGCAAGGGGTGTGATGAGCGGGAGATATGTTATAGATGATGATAATAGCATTATTTCCTTTCATGGATTGGCTGATAGATAGCAAGGGGTGTGATGAGTGGGAGAGATGTTATTGATGATGAAAATAGCATTATTTCCTTTCATGGATTGCATGATAGATAGCAAGGGGTGTGATGAGCAGGAGATATGTTATAGATGATGATAATAGCATTATTTCCTTTCATGGATTGGCTGATAGATAGCAAGGGGTGTGATGAGAGGGAGAGATGTTACAGAGGATGAAAATAGCATTATTTCCTTTCATGGATTGCCTGATAGATAGCAAGGGGTGTGATGAGAGGGAGAGATGTTACAGAGGATGAAAATAGCATTATTTCCTATCATGGATTGCCTGATAGATAGCAAGGGGTGTGATGAGTGGGAGAGATGTTATTGTTGATGAAAATAGCATTATTTCCTTTCATGGATTGCCTGGTAGATAGCAAGGGGTGTGGTGAGTGGGAGAGATGTTATTGTTGATGAAAATAGCATTATTTCCTTTCATTGATTGGCTGATAGATAGCAAGGGGTGTGATGAGCGGGAGAGATGTTATAGAGGATGAAAATTGCATTATTTCCTTTCATGGATTGCCTGATAGATAGCAAGGGGTGTGATGAGCGGGAGAGATGCTATAGAGGATGGAAATTGCATTATTTCCTTTCATGGATTGCCTGATAGATAGCAAGGGGTGTGATGAGAGGGAGAGATGTTACAGAGGATGAAAATAGCATTATTTCCTTTTATGGATTGCCTGATAGATAGCAAGGGGTGTGATGAGTGGGAGAGATGTTATTGTTGATGAAAATAGCATTACTTCCTTTCAGTGATTGCCTGATAGATAGCAAGGGGTGTGATGAGAGGGAGAGATGTTATTGTTGATGAAAATAGCATTATTTCCTTTCATGGATTGCCTGATAGATAGCAAGGGGTGTGATGAGTGGGAGAGATGTTATAGAGGATGAAAATAGCATTATTTCCTTTCATGTATTGCCTGATAGATAGCAAGGGGTGTGATGAGAGGGAGAGATGTTATTGTTGATGAAAATAGCATTATTTCCTTTCATGGATTGCCTGATAGATAGCAAGGGGTGTGATGAGAGGGAGAGATGTTACACAGGATGAAAATAGCATTATTTCCTTTCATGGATTGCCTGATAGATAGCAAGGGGTGTGTTGAGTGGGAGAGATGTTATTGTTGATGAAAATAGCATTATTTCCTTTCATGGATTGCCTGATAGATAGCAAGGGGTGTGATGAGAGGGAGAGATGTTATAGATGATGAAAATAACATTATTTCCTTTCATGGATTGCCTGATAGATAGCAAAGGGGTGTGATGAGAGGGAGAGATGTTATAGATGATGAAAATTGGCATTATTTCCTTTCATGGATTGCCTGATAGATAACAAGGGGTGTGATGAGAGGGAGGGATGTTATAGAGCATGAAAATAGCATTATTTCCTTTCATGGATTGCCTGATAGATTTAATTTGGCAAGACAGGAATTAACAAGAAATCTTACTCTAAAACTATTATCAGAAAGACTGGAAATGTTACACACTCCTCTCAAAGATACACCTGAGTTACGCACATTCCACGCTCCTCACAAAGATACACCAGAGTTACGCACATTCCATGCTCCTCTCAAAGATACACCGGAGCTATGCACATTCTTTGACAGATCTCCTAGAATGATATCTACGTTCTTTTCATTCATACCTGAGAGGATAACACACACCACCCAATGGGGCTGAATACGGGATAAAGGGGAGGGTGATATGGGGACTGGTATTACTCAAAAACACTGGAATAGTATAAATGAAGTGATTTATGATACAACACGAGATCTTTAAGACTCATCCAGAAAAAAGTGATAGGCTGTTCATATTGACCCCTGTGAAGGTGTAGTCACTAGGTTTGATGGAGAATGACGATTTTTGGGGTTGTGGGAATGGAAGTGGCTCCTTATACTACATGCTTTGGAGCTGCTCATGGGTTAGTGGGTTTTGGTCTGAAGTGCTGGATAGAATACATCTGATAGTAAAGGACTGCACCATTATACATCCGACGCAAACAAGACACTGCAACTAGACGACTGGAGAACCGAACTTCAAATATTGTCGTCCTTTCAGAAAGCAATGATAAAGACGATGATTATGTGAATAAGGATTACATTGAAAGCTTCAAGAATGTTCAAATATTGCCTCTTCTGGTAAACTGACTGCGTATGTAAGTAGATGCTGCCGGTCCTAATGTGGAAGGATCTAGAGGCCATATAATGCTAAGAGGTTATCATTTATAATATGTTAAATGTATATCTTATACAGCAGCAATGTATTAACCTATATTTATGTCCCGTCAATTGTGAAGCCGACCAAAATGTTTTTTTATGTATTATTTTATAAAATAATACATACTTTTTTTGAAAAAAAGAAATTTCAATTTGCTGTCCTTTATCGCTATTTATAGCCAACTAACTTTCTCCATGACTTTTTAGCAAAACAATTGAAAATAGTTTTTCCACTTGGCAGCGGAAACCAATACTATGCCTCATTTAACATCGACAATAACGTCATCAAAGTGATGCCTGCAGTCAAAACCCTCTGGGTTTATCTTGACTCAGCGCTCACCTTCAAAAAACAAACGAACTCTCTAGCATCCTCCACTGCATATACTTGCAAATTGATCCAAGCATGCAGACCATTTCTAACTGAGACTACCTGCATCACATTAGCCAATGCTCTCATCATATCCAAGCTGGATTACTGCAATGCCCTCTATGCAGGTTCTAACAAGTATATCCTTGACAAACTACAAACTCTCCAAAATAACGCTATCAGAGTAGCTTTAAATATTCCTAACAGAGCCCACATCTCCACCTCTAGGAAAAATATCCATTGGCTAAAAATCAAAGATAGGATCACCCTCAAAATACTTTCCCTCACATCCAAATGTCTTAACAACATTGCCCCCCTTATCTGGCCAACAGAATCCACAAGAGAACCTCTAACCGTCCCACCAGACTGACCAACGCCTTCACCTTAGTGATGCCTAGATACAAAAAGAGTACAGCTGGCGGCTCTAGTTTCCCAATCATAGCTGCGCAAACTTGGAACAAACTCCCTTTGGATCTCAGAATGGACCAACCTTACTCTAGTTTCAGGCGAAAAGTCCTCACTTGGATTCGTGCCAATGACATTTAGCTTGACCTCCCCCTCCCATATAGACACTAGACGTCTGCAACCAGCTGAATGACATCCGATCAACTAGACTGAACCGTAGTTCTGCATTTTTCTTTTCTTTCTGCTTTCTTTGTACACTTACCTTTGATCTAATGTGAACTGTATAAACTGCACTTTTCCTGATCTAATTGTGAACTGCATAAATTGTATTTCTCCTGTAACTAAGTTCTTAAGTAATCTTGTACTGTTTGCGCCCAGCTACCCCTTCGGGCTTGGTTCTGCGCTATACCAAATAAACAAACAAACAAACAAACAAACATATAGCTTTTTCATACTCCAAAGTGTCTTAATCATTTCATCCAACTCTCCAACAGAAGAAACAAGAAATTCAAAGTGAGATATGAGCTATTTTCAGAGATAATAACTTAAGTTGGACTGATTATTACAAGAGAAATGAAGAATTCAACAGGGATATCAGAATTGGGTGAAACTCTACATCCAAGAGGCATTGCTGCGTGAAAGTCAAAGGATGTTAGTGGCTTAAAGAAAGTGAATACAGATAACCTTTTGGGAATTTGGGCAACACCAATAGTTGCTCCCAGAAATTCCTTCAATCCAACCCAATTTCAGAAGAGGTATGGATTTCTTGCTTCCCTCCCTTATTTGCTCCCTTAAACTATTAAGCGTTTTTCCATAAGGGGGATGTCACACAGACCTGGGGAGGAACATTCAGAGAAACTGACATTAAACTTGCAATTGCTTCCCTATCTATAGCGTTGGTCCTAATGGGCTCACCCGTGCGGTATAGCGAGGAAATCCAACATTATGATAACATCTTGGATTCTGTCTACAGACACAGGATGGTGGAAAGCAAATTCCTAAGTTCCTGGCACAAATCCATCATAGTGCCAATATTCAAGAAGGGTGGTAGGGATAATCCATATAATTACCTCCCAATCGCTCTCTTGGGTGTTGAAAACCACATTTGAGCATCTTTGCTATTGAAGGACTTGGACACATGTGCAGAGTTTCCAGGAAGGTTGTCCAAGTGTCAGGAAGGCTTTGGACAAGGCATGGGATGTTCATTGAATGGGTTTATACATAAATGATGTCAAGATCAGGCCATGCTGTTCGGAGGTCTACCTTTATATTCTGACTGTCTTGATTTATTCGCAGTCCTCAGAATATGTGAATTATTATGGACATTTTAACTTGTTTTAAATTAATCTGTTCTTAATATCATTTTAACTATGGGTGATACTTTCAGAGACTTGAAGAAAGACCTCTTTAGCAATTCTGCATCAAATAACTGTGATTGTGCATCATAATAACAAACGTGGGAACCAGTTGACACACAAGCTGCTAAAAAGATCACAAGCTGTGTACTATCAGGTTTGCCTGCTCCACCTGATGATACCTCATCAATATGGAACGAGGGGAATAAGAACCTAGAATTAACGAGGTGGCGGCCGATGTTCATGTTGGTCCTGAATTATCAGGACCTTCTGCTTTTGATTTATTTTATTATTTATAAAGCGCCGGCACACAGGCCCGTAGGCATAAGGGCGCGAGCACAAACATAAACAGCAAACACACCTACACAAATAGTCCAAAACATATAACAAGAGCATAGCAGACCAGGGAAAAGGAAAAGAATAAATGCATTAATTCAGTACAATCCTTAACTTGGAAGCCTGTGATGAGTCATTCATGTTATTGTAGTGACTCAAGAATAAAGGCAGGTTGCTTTGGCCACAACCAACAATAATACAATCCATGTCCTTCCCAGAACACCAGTCTTTAATTTGCTCCCTACACAACAATCAAAGATCTCGTACTCTAATACAGCCATGGCCCGTTTTAGAGCGTAACCAAAAGAGGAGCTTGTTTCTAAGCGCCTCTCTGGTTGGTTTCAGTCCGCTCTGGTTTATTTAGATTGGTGATAACAATGTTTCTGAGATCCCTCACAAACCCTCTTTGGTGAACGTCAGTGACCTCAGGCATGCTGGACTTCCTCAAGTGAATATCTTTGCATGAGAGGAAGCAGCCAGACTATGTATAGAGTTAGATGTATGCAAAGTCTTCCATAAGCCATCAAGCCACACTGGTGAAAGCAAACACCTCTGACTCTGTTGAAGGATGATGACACTGTAAAAATAGCAGCAAGAACAGCGTTCAACACCCTATATTAATACCTGCATTACATTTATCCCCAGCTGCCCTACCCTTGGTGGGGGTTATTTGAGGGGTGGAGCCATTACCAATCGACATCTACACTTGTAGATGGAGCTACTCATTGGATAAATACTAGGAGGGCGTGGCCTAGTGTGAATCCTAACTCTATTCTGATGGCAAGGAGGGTAAACTAGGTGGGAGTTACTCAGAAATATCTAATCGCAGACTGTACAGTGGTCAAGTTTTCTAATCCAACCATCGCATATTTTGTTATAACCTCCACAATTGGAAAATAAAAGGTAGAAAATGTTACTGCAGTGATAGTTTTATCCCCCAGATGCCAGTGCTCCTAAGAGGGCTACTTCACCTGCCCAAAACAAGAATTCTGCTCAGGTAAACCTAGATGCAGGTTTACTGGGTTCCCGAATACTGAGACAAAACCAGTCACCAATATCCGGTAGGGCGATAAATTGGGGCTCAGCCTGATGAGATATGGAAGTATCATCCGGTATTAGCTTTCTTTTGTGAGTCTGTCATTCCCACTGCCTTTTTAAGCCATCACTGCGCTCCCTCATACCCAACGGCACCTACTCCCTAGGTTTAGACCTGAAGGAGGCCTGACCACGCTCTCCAGAACCTCCTTCTGGCTGACATTTCCTTATCCTTCCCCTTAGACTCTTGAGCCAATAGCTTGATAAAAGCCCAATCTCTTTTCTCTATATCCCTCTTTCCTCCTCTACTTTTCCGTAACATTCAGCAGTTCCTCCCCAATCTCATATTCCTTCCTCTAACTCTTCTCATCTGAAGTAATTTCTTATTCTCACTCACCTCCATCACTGGAGCCAGGGATGCGAGTTTGTCGCACTATGTTCAAGGCTGAGCCTCTATCACTAGAGCCAGGGATGGGAGCTTGTGATGCTATTTTCAAGGCTGAGCCTTTTTGCCCCCAGTCCTTCATTGATATATTTATTTACTGTTTTTAGGAAGTCACTTCTTCCAGGAGTCTGTTGTACTTGACTACTGCTTAATTTGAATTTTACTCAGAAATGTTTGGCCTGTTCTCCTGGCCAACCCTCGGCCCCAGCAATTGTGTACACCAGCACAATGCATGAGTGTCATGCTCTTACCTATCAGGTGCACTGATCACTGATGTGTCCCTGGTCACAGTCTGGGGCCCCGTGCCATTCCTGACCATGCTCCCCTTTGCGCTGCAAGGCAACGCGGCACCAGGTGTCCCTGCAGCGTGGCTGGAGGCTGCCATGGTAGCTTGGCGACGGTGCCCAACGCACGCACCGGCAACAGCAAAGGACCAAGGCTGTCACGTGACAACATCACATGTTATCGCAATGCAAAGGGGCGTTCTGGATTATTTAACAACCCGGCAAGAGGACGTTCCTGCTTCTCAGCTGTATTGTGTGTGGCTTGTTTTGTCTCTAATGCTTCCTGTCCTTCTGGATCTTGATCTCCTGGATCTTGATCTCCTGGCTTCTGGATCTTGATTTCCTAAACTTCTATATCCTGGCTTCTGGATCTTGATCTCCTCGCTTCTGAATCTTGATCTCCTGAACTTCAATATCTTGATCTCCCGACCTTCTGGATCTGGTTCTCCTGGCTTCTGGATCTTGACCTTCTGGACATTGGCTCTCCCTCTCTGGATTGCTTCTTGTTCTCCTCGTTGGCTCAGGTGAACCGGCTCTGTTTTTGGATTATTGGCTACTGGATTGAACTTGGTTTTTCTGCCCTGGAACTCTTTTGGATTTCCCTTTGGATTTGGTACTTTGCATTTTTAGGGAGTATATTTTGGTCCTTGGCTGGTACTTGGGGAAGAAGGCATACGTTCACCGACAACCTCAGTTCATGACATTGAGGTGCTTTTGCCGCATCTCACGTGTAGAAATCACTTCTCTGTACCTGGAAGTGGAGTTTTCAGAAGGATTTCTGATGTCTGGTGATTAAACCATTTTCTGCAGCCCGGTAGATGGTCTCAAGCCACACTAGCCCCCCAAACATGTGACACTTGGGAGGGAACTGCAGGCATCTCCTGCACCCTCAGCCCATTTGTTTGAGGCGTTACTTTCACAGCAGGAAGCAACTAATTGCACCACTCCATCAGCCACTGATTCCCCACCACGCCTGCCACCGCAGTCTGCTGCTTCACAGAATCTGTGATTTGCCCACCCTCCCTGCTATGTTCTGGTTCCTTCTCCCTCTGGCATCACCCCCCTGCCCCAGCCACCCACAAGCCGCATAATGCAAGTGCATGTCAAACAGCATCAAACTCAGCCGCTCCTGGAGCCATCTGCACCAGAGAAATCTGGCAAAGATCCCACTCCACAATAACTGTAGGTCTCCAATGAGGATTAGGGATCGAAGACGGCGGGCGGGCACATGTGGCTGGTAGGTTTAAAGCGATAAAAGGTGGAGCCATAGAAAAGCATCCATAAGAACTAGGAGGTGCCAGTCGTCATGAAGGACAGTGAGGAACTTGAGTGACTACTGTGAAGTTGTGCAGGAGGAGAATAAAGTTATTGAGGGAAGATATGAATAAGAGCCAATAAGGGGGGTTTGGAGACAGAGGAGTAGTCGACAGCAGTGTGAGCAATAAGCCAACTTAGCGCTGTCACATTATCGTTAACCTTTTCAAACTACTACAACATTGTATATAGTTAGTTATGAAACACTGCCCAGGGCCCTCCATTGCTCGTGGGAATGTCATCTGGTGAGGGGCACGTGCAGTGAATCTGTCTCCACAACAATCACCAAGAAGAGATGTTAAAAGCACTCGCCAATCCTAAATCTGAAATGTGAATCTTCACGTTTCCCATCAATGCTTTTTTGTTTGTATATTTATTTGGTAATGCGCACCAAACCCTTGGGTAGTTGGGCGCAACAGATACAAAGGATAGTTGAAGCTCGGTTACAACATGTAAAAGGTACAGTGGATCAGTTAGGTAATGCAGTACATACATGACATACATAATCAGGTGCAGAGGTAAGTTAGACAGGGAAGTGCATAAGATAAAGAAGAGCATACATGGTCAGGTGCACAGATGGTGCAGCAATTAAATATCATTGTAATCTGATACAGAAGAATTAAGCAGCTCCTTACCACAGTTTCTCTATTCTGCAGCCTGGATCCTTCAGTACTTCACACAGCTTTCTCACTCCAGAGTCCCCCAGTTCATTCCTGCTCAGGCTGAGCACTGTGAGAGATTGGCTTTGTTTGAGAACAGAGGAGAGGGCTGCACAGCATGAACCAGTGAGAGAACAGCGCTCCAACCTGCAGGAGCAAGAGGGAGATGAAGCGGAGCATGAAAGGGACATCACGTATGTACAGCATCTTCATCCCTCCCATCCATGATAACCCCACTCATTTGCAGCTCAGGTCCCCTTTGATACTCAAACGCCTTCCCACCATGACCTTTACACAGCCCGTTCCACCAGAGACAGAAAAACAGAACGAAGGATAAATAGAACACATTCTTCACACTTTATAAGGACAGGAGGGTCCGATTAAATTGTGCAGAATGTGTGCCATTTGCCCTTCGTTCTTGTAAATAACACATCCCATGTACAATTTACAAAGACAAAGAGGGGAGTTCCGGGAAACGGAGCGTGTCAAGGCCCCACAGGGCTGAGGGGCGATTCACTGTGTGGGTCTGTCCGGGGCTTCGTTGCACGTCTGGCTTTAGTCGATGCTGTGTGTTACACTGTGATAAAAGCATGCTTCATGCAAAGCCTCGTGAATGCTGTCAGTTTGTGTAAATTGTGTTACATTAGTGTGGGCCACTGCTGTTAGACACACTTATTCAAAGGCTTTGTGTCAGTTGTAAGTGGAAATCCATTGCTTGTATGTTACTAGTATTTCCTTCATGTACCCTCCGTGTATTTGTCATGTTTAGTCATGTTATGGGGTAAATATTCGACTGTGTGGACTGTGCTGATAACTTCCCATTAGGGGCGTTAATTAGTGCGTTGGTTGCAGATGCTAGAAGTGGTGATAGGACATAAGGTATAACTGTTTAGTGGGGTGCAGAATTGAAAGGGGAGCAGGGGGTCCAATAACAGTATGTTGGGGACGCACCGGAGCAGGGACATGTTCTCTTTATATTGTCTGGTGGGCTGTAAATGTCCACTAGGGGGTGGGCACGGCTCCCTCGCATCACGAGGTGTGGGAACCCATGGCCCCCCAACACAATGAAAAGCTGGCACCTACAAATATGCGCACAGTAAGTGGATGTTCCTGAAAACGCAATATACAAGTTTCCCCTTAGAAGAATCCTTTAACATATTTTAACATCGAATTTTGGTTTTGGAGAATAGGGAAAAGAAACAGCAGCGAATCCTTGGACTTATATATTATTAAACTGTGACCCATGGGGGGGGGGCTTGTGTTTCTGCATAGGAATAATAAATGTTGCCCCTTGGCTATAATTGTGACGTGAGGATAAAAAGACCAGGTTTCTAATCCACCCTTCCTCTCACTGCCGCGTCGTGTGATCTTTGGCACATTGGTGATACAGTCATTATATGAGGGACAGTGTAGCTTTCATTAAGCTGAGACAGGGAAAGTCATGTATGTGTTGAGAGCGGTCCTGCCGCCACATATAGCTCCTTTGTCTCTGAGGCTTCTATTAGCACAATACGTTTCAGTTTCCTTCAGGCGTGCAGGGCCCCCCTTAGTTGAGGAGACACATAGAATGTGACATCCCGCATAGGATGTGGCACTATTAACATGTACCCAGGTACCCATGTCAGGAGGGAGGCTTTATTAGAAGGAGCAGACACCATGGAGAAGGATCAGTATTAATGCCCCTCTGAGCCTTCATTGCGGGGGGTAAGCAGGCTGGGGAGGGAACCAGAGTGTGGTGATGGCATCACCAAGTATGAGAACGTGTGGCCCCGTGGCAAAGTGAGAAGCCGGCACTTATGGTTATACCCACTTCAAGGGGCACATCGGAAAATG
Source organism: Ambystoma mexicanum (assembly GCF_040938575.1). NCBI lineage: Eukaryota > Metazoa > Chordata > Amphibia > Caudata > Ambystomatidae > Ambystoma > Ambystoma mexicanum. Next base: position 9,221,059 of record NC_090927.1, read on the forward strand.
CACCAGACAAAAGGGCACGGACACCTAAAAGCATCAACCAACACCAGAAGGAGGGCCTAAGAGGAGAGATTCTCCAGGAACTTGCTGGTAAGCATAAACGGTGCCCACCTTTTAATCCCAATAATATTCCCAGGGGCAAAATCCAGGAAAGCGGCACGTGTTTTTCTGGGCAGCCTCCCCTCTTGGATTATGACACCGGGGCGAAGCCCTGGCAGCTGAACACTAGGACGCACTTGCATCACTCACTGGCACCTGGTCAGGTTTTAGGTGGGGGGTGGGGGGAGTCACACATCCTTTAGCACAACGTGGAGGGCAGCACCATGCAGGCCTGAAAATATCCAGTCAATGGAGGACACGAAAAAGGCACCATTGCCCGGTTCATGGGGGCGGCAAGTTTTATAACTAATCCAAAGGACTGCCCTATAATATTGCCCTACAATCATTTTATTTCCCCAATAATTGTTATTCATGTTAGATGACAATAATACATACAGAAACATCCAGGAATCGCAACGAGCACTGGCAATGACAACAGTTTCAGCTTTTTTTATGGGCAGTGAGATGCATTTGCCGGGCACTGCCACAGTGGTACTGTCCGGCCCTCATTGGCAGCAGCAGCTTCTGGTGCCAGTATGCCTGGGCAACTAACCTCAGTGCCTGTAAAGTTCGAACACTTATGCACAGGCTAAAACTGTTGGCTTTGGCAATGCCCTTTTACCAGGACTTCAGGGAAGGACTGCAGAGTGCTCATAAATAGGGTGATGAAGGCACACCTGGTTAGGACGTTTTATTCCACCTTAACTCGTTCACAGCACCACGTAAGTGCTTTGCAGAACACTGGCAGACATTTTGAGCACAAGGCTTAGTGGTAAGGCTGGTGAAAGTCACCCAAAGAGATCCCAGGTGGAAGTGTTTGGGCGATGGGGGAGGGGCCAGGGGGAAAGTTATCCAAAAAGATCCCAGGTTTGGGCGAGGGGGGAGGTCGGGAAGCGGCTGGGTAGACATAGGGATTACCATGGCCATGGACTGTCAATGGCTGCGTAAATACCCAATAAACACCTGCGAGCTTTGTGACCCTCTGCATACGCCATCTCTCATTTCCCCCTGGCTACACTCCAATGCAATAGTTTCGGCTTATATGTGGCGCTCAATACGAGCAACACAAACATGTGCCCAGTTCTGTTACCATGACTACTCCAAGAAAGACTCAGCAAATCCTAAAAGGGAATCACACCCGAGGATCCACGATCTTAAAAGGAAGGCTAACACACTCACTCCACCTCAAGGACTTCCCTCAATGGTCCGTCACGTCACCGGCTATAGACCGGGAGGCCTCTTGCATGCATCAATCAATCTTGGGTGTGAATGTTTGTTGCGCGTGTATGAGGTTGGTTTATCAGGAGTCCCTAGTTCTAGGCCGAGCCACGACCAGGTTACTGGGGGATATCTCTGACGCTGGTAACCAGCAGAGAGTCATGGCGGGGTCACAGGTCGATCCCGATAGCAAGCGCTGACGGATACCACAAGGGACTGCACAGCCACTAGCTTAGATTTAACGGCACCCAGGAGTACTAGAGTCAGGGAAGGCCCATGTAAAGGGGAGGTGTAGGGGGCTTGGAAGTCCTTCCCACTCGAACAACGTGGGCAGGGGTTTGGGAAGATTATGAGAAGGGGAAGGAAAGAAAATGGGGAATGTAAAATGAGAGAGAAATGAAAACTAAAGGGGAAAGGATGAAAACAGAGGAATGGAAAGAACTGGGAAATGAAGCTTGGGGGAAGAGAAATGCAAATAATTGAGGAATGTAAAGAATTGGGGTAATGGAAGGAATCGGGGAAGGGAAAAAACTGGGAATGGAAACAATTGGGGAATGGAATGAAGTGGGGAATGGAATGAAGTGGGGAATGGAATGAAGTGGGGAATGGAAAGAAGTGGGGAAAGGACACATTTGAGGACTGGAAGGAATTGGGGACTGGAAATAATCATGTCACTCCACTTGCATTGTCAAATGGAAGCAATAAACACTGCAGCAGCATGCATCATCTAAATGCGTGCATGCACTGACTCATGTCAATCCACTTGCATTGTCAAATGGAAGCAATAAACACTGCAGCAGCATGCACCATCTAAATGCGTGCATGCACTTACTGGTGTTATTTTCCACCTCTTTTGCTCCAATGTTTAAGTGAAAATCCCTTGAAATACTGGGACCCTCATAGCATCACAGAATGCTCATCAGACTTCCTATTTGGGTGCCCCATTGGAGAACTGGGGCGCCCAATACCACCATCACAAATGAATTGCTTAACTGACCCCCTTCTTGCCCAATAGACAGGGCACCCTCCCATCATAAAGCATTATAAACTGCAGTTCAGTTTCCAACTCCACAATGCTTAACAAACATTCCTAATATACCTGCTTTGTACTTTCCTAATATACCTGCTGTGTACTTTCTGCTTTACCAACATTCCTAATATGCGTGCTGTGTACTTTCTGCTTAACCCACATTCCTAACATACGTGCTGTGTACTTTCCCAATATACGTGCTGTGTACTTTCTGCTTAACCAATATTCCGAATATACGTGCTGTGTACTTTCTGCTTAACCAACATTCCTAATATATACGTGCTGTGTACTTTCTGCTTAACCGACATTCCTAATATACGTGCTGTGTACTTTCCCAATATACGCGCTGTGTACTTTCTGCTTAACCGACATTCCTAACATACGTGCTGTGTACTTTCCCAACATACGTGCTGTGTACTTTCTGCTTAACCAACATTCCTAATATATACGTGCTGTGTACCTTCTGCTTAACCAACATTCCCAATATACGTGCTGTGTACTTTCTTTTTCTTCCCAGCATCACGTTTGTCCTAAAAAACATGCACACACAATAATAAACATTTTTGGGCTCTTTTTTCTATAAATACTGTGATATGATATGATATGGCATTTATAATGCGCCTATACACAAGTGTTTCAAGGCGTGACAAGGCAAGGGAGAGGGAAAAGGGGGACACAAGTCACTTTAACCAAATGCACCACCTTTGTAGCCTTATTGATCTTTCAGAATCAACATTTGGACATTTGGTTAGCCACCTTTTTAAAATAAAATGACATTATTCACTATTGCTCATCTTAAACCAAAATAATCAGGTTGACTTTCGCCACCCAGACCCAAACGCACAAGCTTAGTTGCTTTAATGACATTTCTAGATCAGCGCTGGGCACAAACCCCTTTTTTTAAAACCAGATTTTCATGAAATCCACTTATGTGTAAACTCATGCACACCATCAACAGGAACTATGCAGTGTACATCTTCTGAAATGTGTCATGCCAGCATTGTAGCATGTTAGCATTGGCATTTTTCCCAACGTCCCATCTGAAAAGAAAACACGTGTGTATAAGTGTATGTCAGTGTGGTTATTTATAAAGATATGGGGCAGGGGCTGCTCATTAAATACATGCCATTAAATGAGTAGGAAATTAAATCTCATCTCAAAAGAAAAGGATGAGTAGTTTAAAAGCACAGAAAGTGCCACATCTCTTTGCAATAATGACACGCCCTTCCTCTCCAGTCAGCTGGGAACCTTGACAACAGAACCATGGGCCTAAGCTTCTGTTTGGGAGGCCTAGTGTGGCTTCGCACCAGACCCCCCAGGCAGCATATCTAGGTCATCATTGCGTGGCAGGCAGCAGGACACACAGAGCTCTCTGCCTTCCAACGGCCCGTTGCACGGACACCGACATCGCCTCACGATAGCTGGATATGCAAGCTCAGTGCCCACACCATGCACCGCAAAAGCCAGCATCCAAAGAGTATTTCACAGCCATGCAGTATCTCATGGTAAAGATCCTGTCACCTTTTCCTTCATCATTTTCTGCTGTGGCACTTGACTCTACGTTAGTAAGGCGCTCTTCCTTTCACTGTATTCACTTTTCATTATACGACTGGACGCCAAATACAAGGTCTTTCACAGCGCACTCAGTTTCATTTTAGTTTTCGTTAGGACACCCTTCTTTATTCTCACCATAGCTTCTTTCCTCTCCTTGCATTTTCACATGCAACCCATTCCTCTTTCTTCCCTTTCAACTCTCCCTTTACTCCAGCCACCACATAATCACTCTCCCTACTCCTTCCCAGCCACGGTGGACTAACAATCGTGTTAGGTTTACGCCCTCTCATTAGCTCACATGGTGTTTCTCCTGTGACAGAATGGGGTGACATATGCAAACCAAACAATCTGTCCTGAATGGCGACCTTCTTGTCACAGCCCGATTCATTCTCCATTCGAATACTTTCCACGATACATCTGTTCATCCTTTCTACACACCCATTCAACTCCGGATGATATAGAGATGTCTTTTTGTGGTTGATTCCAAACTCTTTCAGATAACTCAGAAAACATCCACTAGTGAATTGGGGCCCATAGTCCGTGAGGATGCTTTCTGGCACCCCTTCCCTAGCAAATACCTGTTGTAACTCCCTCACCATGGCTTCACTGGATATCTCTCTTATCACACTGAACTCACACCAGCGAGGAAATAAATCTATTATCACAACCACAAACTTTCCTCTTCCATAACCTAGATCAACAGGACCCAGAATGTCCATAGCAAGATCTCTCCAAACACCACTTGGTACATCTACTTCTACAAGAGGTTGTTGCCTGGCAACCTCTCCCTTTAAAATCTTTCTACACATGGAACACTCCTGTAACCTCCTTTCTATATCTCTATCAAAACCAGGCCACCAGTAATCGTTCCTCAAGACACCCTTTGTTTTGGCAACACCTATGTGTCACATGTGACTAAATCAACTACTCTATTCCTCAATACTTTTGGTACAATAGCACATTCCCACCAGAACAAGATGCCACCCACAGTACTGAGTTCATTCCTGACTTCCCAAAATGGTTCTGTACCTGAACCCAATTCAGTCTTCCTAGGCCATACAATCGACTCCACATACGTTTTGACCAACATCAAACATTCATCTTTAGCAGTCTCCTCCAACCACTCTTCCTTAGATACTATTCCATCAGAATTTACAAAAAGCATTTCCATCTCAGTATTCTCTCTCCCCAAATCAGACTCATCCTTCCTTCTCAATCTAGACAAGCAATCCACTAAAATATTTTCTTTGCCTGGTATCACCTTGACGACAAATTCATGACATTGCATGCGGGTAATCCAACCCGCAACAATTCTAGTTACTTTATCCAAACCTTTGTTTTCCAGAATTTCTTTTAATGGCTTATAATCTGTGCCCAACACAAAACAGGAGCCCCAAATAAAATTCCTAAACTTCTCCATTGCCCAATAACAAGCCAATGCCTCTTTTTCCAGTACAGAGTAATGATATTCCGCCCCTTTCAGACCATGCGATGCATGTGCTATAATGTGTTCCTTTCCATTCTCATCCAACTGAGATAGCACTGCTCCAATCCCGACTTCAGATGCATCCACCATGACCATACTCTGACGACATGTATCAAAATGTCCTAGCAGCTGAGCCAAATCAATCTCCTTCTTCAACCCTTCAAACTCCTCCTCACACTTCTGGGACCAAACAAACTCACAACCCTTCTTCAGCAATTTTCTCAATTCAACCACCTTGCTGGAATAATTGCGCACAAATTTATGATAAAACTCGGTCATCCCCAAAAATGACCTCAATTGTTCTTTGTCCTCTGGGCTCTTGATATCTTTTATTACGCTCACCAGACTTTATTTTGGCCTCACTCCACCAGATGTTATTTCATGCCCTAAGTATTCCACTTTTTCAACTCCAAATTTACACTTCTCTTCTCTCAACAGAATTCCACTCCTCTCAAATATCTTAAGCACTCTATCCAGGATGTGGTCATGCTCTTCCACATTTTTCCCACACACCAAGACATCATTACACCTCTGATATGACCTACTAACCTATCCATGATCTTCTGAAACACCGCTGAAGCGGACACCAGACCAAATGCCATGCGCTTAAACTGGAAAACTCCCTCATGGGTGACAAATGCTGTAAAATTCCAGCATCGCTCCTCCAGTTACACCTGGTGGTACGCGGAAACCATGTCTAATTTGGAAAACATATTCACCTGGGCAATTTTTGCCAGCATTTCTGACATATTTGGGAGGGGATTTCGATCTACCATAACACATTTATTCAGTTGGTGTAAATCTACACACAAGCAGAGTTCTCCCGAACTCTTTTTGACCCCAACTAGTGGCGAGACCCAATCCACACCTCCTGCTCTCTCAATAACACCCAAGGACAACAGCATGGCAAGTTCCACCTTTACCCCTTCTCTTACTGCTAAAGGTACCAGCCTCAATTTTGCTGCTATAGGTACACTCCTTGATGTTTAACTTTTTCTGTTCCCTCCACCCCAACAAAGTAATTCCTCTTTTGGTTACACATATCTTTCCTTCACACTCTCTATTCATGAATTCAAATAGATTTACACTGTAGCCCAATAGATCAATTGGCTCTTGGTTATAACCACCAGGTCTAATGTCAGGCTTCAAAAGTTTTTACACATCCCCCTTTACCTTCTTTTCATACACCTCTCTTGACATAAGTGTGATTTTTGACCCCGAGTGGGCCATTATGCATACTTGTCTCCCATTAACTTTAATATTTGCATAAGGCCTCTCACACTCGTCATCATCATCATTTACACCACCCACAGCATTTATAGTGTTAACAATAATGTTTTCCAAAGGAACGTCATTCTCGTCATCAGACCATTTTCTTCCTTCCTCCTCGGACACGTACAACACCTTCTTCTGATTGTTCTAGTAGTTTCTGCAACCATTTGCAAAATGGCCCCTCCTCTTGCATTTAGCACATATTGCTCTTCTTCCTGGACATACCACCGATGCAGCAAAAGGTGTGTTGCTGGCACATCGGCAACATAAGCTTTCTTCCTTTTCTCCTCTCTCTCCCTTCTCTTTGTATTACTTAGTCTCATTGCTACCGCGGTGTGCAGGCTTCGCTTTGTCCTTATTCTTTTTCTTGTTCTTTTGATCATTAACACTTAACACTTCTGCCTTAATTTCATTAGAGTCCTTCTTGGCTAATTTCGCTATGCAAGCTAGCGAATGTTCCACTCTGCGGGCGATAGTCAAAACCACATCCAATGTGGGCTCGTCCTTGAGCCATAATACCTTGTGGATGTGGTTGGAAGAACAGTGTGTCATGAACTGGTCACGTAAATGTTCATTATAGGACTCCTGAAACTTGCATAATGATGCCAATTGGCGGAGAGCCATAATATACTCTTCTACAGACTCCCCTTGTTCCTGTACTCTCATGCGAAAATTGTATCTCTCAAGAATTGTGCTAGTCTTTGAGTTAAAGTGTAGGTCCATCTTCGCAAAGGCATGGTCCAACTCTGACATAGCATCTCCTTCACCATCCCTTGCGATTTGCGGTAGGGTCTCAAAGATCCTTTGGCCTTCGTACCCTAAATAATGCATCAACAAAGCAAGTTTTCTCTCATTGGAAAAAGCATTTCCACCAATTGCCTTTAAATAATGAGAAAACCCCTTCTTCCATTGAGCCCACTTGATCTTTGCTGGACCTGGGGTTGCCATAAACATAGGCGGGCCACTTGCATTTGACATGGCCATGTTCCCAGGTGTGTACTTGACGTTGAACGTTCAGATAGCTACCTCACTAGTTGCTCTGATTTTGCTAACTGGGCATTATTTTCCCTTTGAAATCCTTCGGATTGTATTTATTTATTTATTTTCAAAAGCTTTACTTTCCCCTAGTCTTATGGCTTTGAATAAAAAGAGTTATTTTCTTCCCTTCTGGATGCCCCTCTGTGCTTGTAACTGCACTCTTGCTTTAAGCTCAGTGTATTGTCCCCTGTTCTGGCTGTCCCTCTATTAGCATGTGGTTGCCGTATAGCTGTATTGCGTTGCTTTCCTCCCCTTCCGTTCGGTGTGCACTGTGATGCTGGAAATGCATCGGAGGGACAGGGCCTCCGTATCCTTGTCCATTACTGCTTTTTATCGTGTGTTCTGTCGTGTTTTCCGTGCAGGAGTTCATGTGGGACTCCTGGCGGTGCAACTCTTTCTTTTGGTTTGGTGAACGGACCCGTGGGATACCCTTAGGGCACCCATGGGTGGGGGTACCACCCTGTGCCCCTAGTGTATGTTTTTGGGCACCTGTGGGTGACCCACAGAGCAGGGTATGGGCTGGTGGCAGCACCATGCTGAATTTGACAGGTGCTCTGGGTGTCCTCCATTTTGGGATACCCAGGCCCTGCCATTGGGATCAGTTGATTCCTGATAGGGAACAAGATGGCCCCTGTGGCCTCTTGCTTTCTATTGCCTATTACCTTGGTTTCCCAAAGTCCTGGGAATCCCTGACTCTGTCCCTTCCCCCTGACTGGCTGTTGGGTGGAAGTTCCATATATGGTGTTGTTGTGAAGTGCTGCCCAGACTGGCTGGAGCCTTCTCAATTACTGTATGTTGTGGGTACCTCCTGTGGGTGGACCCTGGGTGAAAAGAGTGTGTGACCAAACTGGCTGAATGCAGTGTGTAGTGTTGAATGGCTGGGTACTTGTCCCAATCCACATTCCTTGTTGTGAGTGTCTGAGAGGGAGGAGGATGGCCTGAATGCACTGTGTGCCTGATTGGCTGACTGACTGCATGCATGCCCGTAGTCGTGATTGGATGCTTGAGTGTGACCCAGCGGAATGAATGGGAGATCAACAGTATATCCGGGGACCTCTCACTGCTAGGAATCGTGTTCAGAAGCTGAAGTCCACTACAACGAGTAACTGGAGTAACTGAAGCTTGACCTTGAAGCCCTGCTGGATGAGAAGAATTGCTGTTGCTCTCCTTCACAATCTGAAAGCTGCTGTGCCTTCAAGGACTGACCTAGAGAGGACCTGGTAAGGCGCCCTCTTCCCGAGCTACGAGGGACCATCGTGCACAGCTGATCTTTGCCAACGCTCCCTGGTAGACAGACCTTCGACAGGCTGCCGACCCGACACGGGGATTGCTGCGGAACTCCAAGGAGAAGTGCCCGGACTGTTGTCCGCCACCGTCGACGACCGCCGTCGTCGACCGGAGCCGCTGTGCTCCCGTTTGCTGAATAACTTTCACTTGATCAACGGACGCCCTCGTCTGCATCGTCGCCCGCTTTTATCCAGCTGGAGAAGTCCCGACCGTCGACGCGCCGAGGAGCATCCACCGGTGGGTTTCCCGCCACCTAAAGACCACAGAGACGCCGATGACTCGACGCCCTTGCTGGGCCACAGTTCTTAATCAGCTCTTTGCGGTCCAGAACTAGTATCACCGAGGTGCCCCGCACGCCTCTTCCTTGCAGGACGTCAGCACTCTGTTGTCGGCGAGCACCGCTCAGATCGAAGCTGCCGCCTCATCGACGCTGTTCTACCTTGTTCACTGGCGGACGTTCGATGACCCGTGACTCCTGCTTTAAAGGGAGGGCACTCAAGAACGGTCGTCGATTCCCCGTCGCCGAACATCAAGTTTTCGTCGCCTCTCGACGATCTGTGACTCCTGCTTTAAAGGGGGTCACTCAAGAAGGATCGGTCGACACATCTTCGGAGAACTCTACTCCACCAGGTATATTGGGGGGTAAAACCTTGATAGGAGGAAATAAGACTATTGTTTCAACCATCTTACGCTCCTGACTATCTCTATTGCTGGTTTCCTCGTTATTGATCTGTGTGACATTTTAACCGTACAGTTGATGCACTTTAATGAGATTGGATAACATTAGTGGTACCACTTTAGAATTGTATATATTAATCATTATTGACTTCCGAGTACAAAGTGCGTTATTGTGATCGTGTACATACCTTTGAATATTAATTATATAAAGACTGTGTTTTCAGTAATACAGTGTGTGGGCGCTCCTTTGTGGGGGTTCGGGGACTACACTGTACTTAAGAACCAGCCTGCATCACCTCCTGAGAAGCTAGGCCTTGATTGCTCGACCACGTACCAATAATAGAGAATCTTGTCTGGGGTCCTCTGTGCCTCTCCTCTACCATATAGAGAGCGGAAGTACAGACACCCCCTACCAGTCTTTACACTGGTGCCAGCGGTGGGATGCTTATGGTTTTAAGAATCAGTGTATAACCGTGCCACTTACAAAATATCTGCACTTTATTAAATTAAGGTTTAGGTGTGTACCAAATAACTGCATTACAAGCAATGGAGTCCATTGCAAATGGTAAATTGACTAGGATAAGCTTAGAGGCTCTCCAGAGTGCTTGTGAAGCCAGGGAGTTAGACTTTGTGGATAAGTCTAGGGATGAGCTGATAGCTGCCCTGGTGGACTACCAGACTGATGGTGAAACTCTTGATGAGGGGGGGAATGCAACCAATGAGGACTCTGCCCCTGGGGTTGTCGCTGAATCTGTTTCTGGGAATGCCACCATTCCTGCTGCCTCTGTTCCGAACCCCAGCAATTCCATAGAACTTGAGATATTAAGGATGAAATTGGCCTTTGAATACCGCAAGTTGGAGATAGAAGCTGAGCTTAAGAAAGAGGAGCTGGCACAGCAAGTGGAACTCAAGAATAGGGATCTTGACCTCAAAGACAAGGACACTGAATGTCAGAGAATCCAGCTAGAGAAGGCTAGAGTGGAGACTTCAGCGAAACCCAGTGAGAGTGTCAGGTCCCCAGCCACCAAGTTTATGAAAGATTTGGTTGGTGTGTTTGTGGAGGGTTCTGATATCCTCCAATGGATTGAAGCATTTGAAATGGCTTGTGCAATTCATGATGTTGACAAAAGAGATTGGGCTAAGTATTTGTTAAGCAGAGTGCCTCAGACTGGGTATGACTGTATTCTGAAGCTGAGTGTGGAAGAAAGGGGTCAGTATGAGTGCAGGAAATCTGCTTTGATTGCCAAGTTTGGCAAGACACCTGCCCAATACCTTAAAAGGTTCAGGGAATTTAAGAAAAGAGAGAATGTGTCTTGGGTTGACTGGGTGAGTGCTGCGCACCTGAACATGATGGGGTGGATTGATGGTTACAAAGTGAAAACTTTTGTTGAATTGTCCCACCTGTTGTTTTTTGAGCATTTTTCTGAAGCCTGTTCACCAGAGCTGCATTTGTATGTTGCTGACCAGAACATTTTGGATCCCTTTAAGCTGGCTAGGTTGGCTGACAAGTGGGTCTCCCACAGGGTGTCCCCTAAGGACTCCAGTGGGAAGGACAAGGACAAAGAAAAGGGAGCCTCTCAGAAAGCTGAGGAGTCCCAAAAGCAGTCACAGTCGGGTAAACCTAAATCCTCCTCTCCTAAAACCCAAAAAGCTAGTGGGGATATGTCCTCTGTGGGTGATAATAATAGGAGTGGTCCACCTGCTGCCAAGCAGGCTCCCAGTGGTTCCGGTACCGAACCCCGCACTCCCGGCACTTGTTGGGATTGTGGGGCTCTGGATCACAAAAGGGGTGACTCCAAGTGTAAAGGTAAGGCACTTGGGGTACAGGCTGTCAGCCTGACCTACCCTTACCCCATGTCTGAGGTGGAGGCCACTGTCCTCCCCTCCTCTACAGGGATCACATTTGGTGCTCCTGTAGAGATTTCCTTAGTGTCCCTTGGGACCTAGAACCAGTACGCGGAAGTACTGGCGACTGTCCCACAGAACACCTGTAGATTTTTGAGGAGTGTCCTCTTGAATGGCCAGCCTTCGACTGGTTTGAGAGACACTGGGGCAAGCATGACAGTGGTGGACAGGACCCTGCTCAAGCCAGAGGACTATGTAGGTGCTCCTCTGAGAACCACGAGGTTAGCTGGTGGGACTCCCAAATTATCGCCTGCAGCCCGAGTCACACTCGTAATTGGAGACAAGACAGCAAAGCTTCCTGTCCTGGTTCAGGACAATGTCCCTGCTAACATTCTGTTAGGCAATGATCTAGTAGAGTTGGGGTTGATCTCGGATGGTCTTCCCATGACGGCTGCTGCAGTCACTAGGTCACAGGTGACACCGGGTCTGGCTATGAGTCAGGTACCCGAGCCGAAGGCGCGGCCTAAGGCACGACGAAGGAAGAGCAAGAAGGTCACCTCTGTGGAGGGAGCTCCTTCTCTTCCTGTTCCTACAGCACCCATTGGGATCCATGCTCCGGACGGGCTGGGTCCAGTGGTAAACCCCATCTCAAATCCTGTGGGATAAGAGCCAGAAGACTCTCCTGTGGGAGAGGTTCTCAACCCGGAGGATCATCCCGACCTTCAATGCTTGTTAGCTGAAGGGGGACCCTCCCGGGCAGACTTCTGTAAGGGACAGAGAGAGTGCCACTCTCTCGAGGGTCTGAGGAAGCAGGCCCTGTCCCAGGCACAAGATGAAGTGCCTAGGACATTCAAGGTTTATTGGGAGGGTGAGTTCCTTGTTAGTGAGCCCACTAAGCCTGAACATGGTGCCCTCAAGAGGTTGGTGGTACCCCAGGTTTACAGGCCATTCCTGCTGCAGTTGGCGCATGAGGTGCCCTTGGCTGGTCATCTTGGTACCAAGAAGACTAAGCAGAGGCTCTCTGCCCACTTCTACTGGTCACGGATGGGAGTAGAAGTGGAGTCCCACTGCAGGACCTGCCCAACTTGTCAGTTGTCTGGCAAGACTGGAGGCAGTGTCATCGCCCCACTGCAGCCATTGCCAGTGGTTGGCACACTGTTTGAGAGGGTGGGCATCGACATTGTCGGTCCCCTGGACCCTCCCACTTCAGGTGGACATCGGTTCATCCTGGTCTTGGTAGATCATGCCACCAGGTACCCTGAGGCTATACCCCTTCGGACTGTTACTGCCAAGGTGGTTGCTAGGGCTCTCCTGGGCATTTTCACCCATGTTGGATTCCCTAAGGAGGTTGTCTCTGACAGAGGATCCAACTTCATGTCTAGTCACATGAAAACCATGTGTGGGGTAACCTACAAGTTCTCCACCTCTTACCACCCCCAGACCAATGGTCTGGTTGAGAGATTTAACAAAACTCTCAAGGGCATGCTGGGTGCTTTGGAAGAGCCCCTAAGGAGGAAATGGGATCTCCTCCTGCCATGCCTGCTGGTTGCTTACAGCCCGCATCTCTGCGGCATCTAACAACTCGGCTGAACTCTTTAAAATCTGCAAGGAGCTTGCCAACCCTGCTGCAGTCTCTACCTCTCCTGTCCCCTCCCAGGCCCTCTGCACTTCACTGGCCTCCCACTTCATCTCTAAAACTCAGGACATCCTGTACTCACTCTCCTCCTATCACCTCCCCCCCTCTCTTCCCTGCTCTTCCTCTGGCCCTTCTGCAGCCACCCCTTCTCCCTCCTTCTCTGCCTTTCCCCTTTTTTCTGCTGACAAGGTTTCCAGACAAGTCCGATCTATGAAAGTCTCGTCTGAACAGATTCACCCCTGTTCCTCCAAAACTATCAAGGACCACATCGACTCCCTGGCTCCTGCCCTGGCTGACTTTTGCAACCACTCCTTCGCCTCTGGAGTCTTCCCATCCCCCCTCAAGCACTCCCTTGTGCACCCTCTACTTAAGAAACCCTCTGCCGACCCCTCCTGTCCGGCTAACTATCGCCCAATCTCCATCACTCCCTTCCTGGGCAAGCTCCTGGAGAAACTGGCCATCTCCCAGCTTAACCTCCATGCTGAAGCTGTTGATAGTCTCCATGACCATCAATCTGGCTTCAGAGCGGCCAGAAGCATGGAAACTGCTCTCCTGAACATCCGTGAGGACCTGCTCTTGAACCTCGACTCCAACACTCTGTGTGTTCTCATTCTGCTCGATCTCTCTTCTGCCTTTGACACTGTCAACCATGCCATCCTGCTCAACCGTCTCCGTGATAACCTGGGTATCACTGGTCAGGCTCTGGCGTGGCTGACCTCTTTCCTTTCCAATCGACCCTCCCAGGTCCAACTTGGGTCCTTCCTCTCTGACATCTTTTTCTCCACATGTGGCGTTCCCCAGGGATCTAATCTCTCTCCCTGGCTGTTCAACCAGTATCTGGCACTCCTTGCCCACCGTATCGCCACCCTCTACCCCAACTTTCAGTGCTATGCGGATGATACCCAGCTCATTTTCAGGCTACCCTCGGCCTCCTCCTCTCCCTTTCTCATCTCTGACTGTCTGTCTGCTATCCAGGAATGGTGCGCTGCCAATGACCTCTGCCTTAATGCTAGTAAGACTGAGATCCTACTCATCGGCACACCCACTCCCTCCTTCCCTGCAGCTCTCTGGCCGGCCTCTCTTGGCCCTCTTCCTGCTCCTACCTGCAAGGCAAAAAACCTTGAGGTCATCTTCGACTCCGCACTCTCCTTCTCTCCTCATATATCTGACGTCTCTAAGAAGTCACATTACCAGCTGCATCTCCTCAGAGGTATTCTTCCCTTCCTCTCCTTCCCCCAGAAGCTCACTGTCTCCAGAGCCCTGGTTCTCTCGAAGCTGGACTACTGTAACAGCCTCTATCTTAATCTGCCTGCCTCCACTCTCCGCCCTCTGCAACTCATCCAGAACAGAACTGCGAGATTTGTCCTTGGCCTCAAGCCCAGGGACCATATCTCTCCAGGACTGAAATCTCTACACTGGCTCCCAGTGGCTGCGAGGATTAAGTTCAAAATCCTCTGCATTGTCCACAAGGCCTTCTGTGACCTGGGGCCTAAATTCCTTCAACTCTCTCTTCCTAAATATCTTCCTTCCCGAGCCCTACGCTCATCCGTCTCCAACTCCCTCAGGGTCAGCCGCTTCTCGAAGCAACGAGCTGGGGGTAGATCTCTCTCCGCGGCAGGGGCCTCCCTCTGGAACAGCCTTCCTGCCTCCCTGAAACTTGAGGAGAACCATCTCCGGTTCCGGAAGCACCTCAAAACCTTCCTCTTCACTTCTGCTTTCTCTCTCCCTCTCCCCTGCTAAATTCTTCACCAAAACTGCACTGATTCTGCAACTGGGCCACTCTCACCGACCTCGGTCCCGGGCCCAGTCACTCTTCACTTGCACTGTCTCCCTGGCAACCCCTGCACTGCGGGACTGTCTCTGTATCCCTACCGCCCCCCCAGCACTTGTCTGCACTTACCTTGCACTTGCCACCAGCTGGCCCTATTTATTTATTATTTTTATTTCTATTCTACTTATTTGTACTGCACCCCCCCACCTCCCCCTTCCCCTTGCACTTTTACCCTTCCCCCTACCCCTGCACTTGCGTGGTCTGAATGACACCTGGCCTAGTAGGATCGTTGTCTGTCTTCCCCTTGTTCCCCCCTCCCTGCCTCGTCGCGCCTTGAAACACTTGTGTATAGGCGCGTTACAAATGCCTTATCATATCATATCATATCAGAGAGGTACCTCAAGAGGGTGTTGGTTTCAGCCCCTTTGAGTTACTCTTTGGACATCCTGTGAGGGGGCCCCTCACCTTGATCAGAGAAGGCTTGGAAGCCACCCCTCCAGGTCCCGCCAAGCAAGTGGGGGACTATGTGTTAGGCCTCAGAAGGAGGATGACACAGATGATGTGTCAGGCAACAGCTAATCTCAAGGCCAGCCAGGAATTAAATAAGTACTGGCATGACCTTAAAGCCTCGCAAGTGGATTGGACTCCAGGACAGGAAATCCTTGTGATGGAGCATACCAAGCCTAGAGCTTTGGCAGACAAATGGACTGGCCCCTTCAGGATAATCTCCAAGATGGCCGAAGTCAATTATCTGGTTGACATGGGAGTCTCTGGGGTAGCCCCTCAGCTATTCCATGTTAACAAGCTCAAGCCTTTCCACAGGCGAGCAGAGGTCTCATTTCTCCTGCTAGCTTCAGGGCAAGAAGAGGATGAGAGTGAGCCCCTTCCTGATTTGCTGCATAGCAACCCTCAAGCTGGCTCAGTGGAGGGAGTACATATCTCTCCAGATTTGACAACAGAGCAGCAGAGGGCCTGCAGGGCTTTGCTCCAGCAGTATGCCTCTCTGTTTTCACTGACACCGGGCCTTACACCGTGGTGTAGGCACGATATTGACACTGGTGACAGTGTGCCTGTCAAAAGCAGGTGCTACCGTATGTCAGATACCGTCAAGAACCACATCCACGCTGAGGTCGCCAAGATGTTGGATCTGGGTGTAATTGAACCCTCAACCAGTCCCTGGTCCAGTCCAGTGGTCCTTGTCCCCAAGGCAAGTTCCCAGGCTGGTACCAAGGATTGGAGGTTCTGTGTGGACTACAGAGGAGTCAATGCCGTCATCAAAACTGACGCGCACCCATTGCCCAGGGCTGATGAGCTCATGGACACCATAGGTGCTGCCAAATTTGTGAGCACCTTTGACCTTACCTCAGGCTATTGGCAAATAGCTCTGACGGACCATGCCAAGGAAAAGACGGTGTTCAAAACACCAGAGGGACTCTACCAGTTTAGGGTCATGCCTTTTGGGTTGAAGAATGCCCCTGCCACCTTCCAGAGATTGGTCAACCATGCGCTCAGTGGGCTGGAAGCCTTTTGTGTGGCTTACTTAGACGACATTGCTGTCTACAGTTCCACCTGGGAAGAGCATTTGACACATCTGGATAAGGTGTTGCAGGCCTTGAAAAGGGCTAACCTCACTATCAAGGCCACCAAGTGACAGATAGCGCAGGGGAAAGTTACCTATCTTGGTCATGAGGTAGGAGGGGGTCAAATCCAGCCTCTCTCCAGTAAGGTACAGGATGTACATGACTGGGAGACTCCCACTACTCAAACCCAGGTGAGAGCCTTTTTGGGCCTCACTGGGTATTATCGCAATTTCATGGCAGACTATGGAACCATAGCTGCACCCCTGACAGCTCTGACTTCACCCAAACAACCTAGGAAGGTTAATTGGACTGAAGACTGTCAGAGGGCCTTTGATGGCTTGAAAGAAAGTCTGTGTAGGGCACCGGTGTTGTGTGCGCCTGACTACAGCCGACCCTTTATCGTCCAGACGGATGCCTGCGACACCGGAATTGGAGCTGTCTTGTCCCAGTTAGATGACAAAGGGAGAGGACATCGTATCATATTCATCAGTAGACAACTCAAGGGTAGAGAACTTAGGTGGGCTACTGTTGAAAAGGAATGTTTTAGCATAGTTTGGAGCATTAGGCGTTTTAGGCCCTACCTTACAGGGTCTACCTTCAAGGTCCAAACAGATCATAAGCCCCTCAAGTGGCTTATGCAGATGAAAGGTGAAAACCCAAAACTGCTGAGGTGGTCCATTAGCCTGCAAGGGCTAGACTTCACCATAGAGCACAGACCAGGGAAGAGTCACGATAATGCGGATGGCCTTTCAAGAAGGTGTGTTGACCGTCTGGATGAGGGTGTCTATCCCGTGGGAGATTAGGCACCCTCCACCTCAGTCTGGGGGGGGCGACTGTGATGCTGGAAATGCATCGGAGGGACAGGGCCTCCGTATCCTTGACCTTTATTGCTTTTTATCGTGTGTTCTGTCGTGTTTTCCGCGCAGGAGTTCATGTGGGACTCCTGGCGGTGCAGCTCTCTCTTTTGGTTTGGTGAACGGACCCGTGGGATACCCTTATGGCACCCATGGGTGGGGGTACAACCCTGTGCCCCTAGTGTATGTTTTTGGGCACCTGTGGGTGACTCACAGAGCAGGGTATGGGCTGGTGGCAGCACCATGCTGAATTTGACAGGTACTCTGGGTGTCCTCCATTTTGGGATACCCAGGCCCTGCCATTGGGATCAGTTGATTCCTGATAGGGAACAAGATGGCCCCTGTGGCCTCTTGCTTTCTATTGCCTATTACCTTGTTTTCCCAAAGTCCTGGGAAGCCCTGACTCTGTCCCTTCCCCCTGACTGGCTGTTGGGTGGAAGTTCCATATATGGTGTTGTTGTGAAGTGCTGCCCAGACTGGCTGGAACCTTCTCAATTACTGTATGTTGTGGGTACCTCCTGTGGGTGGGCCCTGGGTGAAAAGGGTGTGTGACCAATATGCACTACTTGTTGTGGCTGTCTGGTTTCTGGCATGAGAGACAAAGACTGAGACAGCCCTGCCCGAAACTGGCTGAATGCAGTGTGTAGTGTTGAATGGCTGGGTACGTGTCCCAATCCACATTCCTTGTTGTGAGTGTCTGAGAGGGAGGAGGATGGCCTGAATGCACTGTGTGCCTGATTGGCTGACTGACTGCATGAATGCCCGTAGTCGTGATTGGATACTTGAGTGTGACCCAGCGGAATGAATGGGAGATCAACAGTATATCTGGGGACCTCTCACTGCTAGGAATCGTGTTCAGAAGCTGAAGTCCACTACGACGAGTAACTGGAGTAACTGAAGCTTGACCTTGAAGCCCTGCTGGACGAGAAGAATTGCTGTTGCTCTCCTTCACAATCTGAAAGCTGCTGTGCCTTCAAGGACTGACCCAGAAAGGACCTGGTAAGGCGCCCTCTTCCCGAGCTACGAGGGACCATCGTGCACAGCTGATCTTTGCCACTTCTCCCTGGTAGACAGACCTTCGACAGGCTGCCGACCCGACACAGGGATTGCTGCGGAACTCCAAGGAGAAGCGCCCAGACTGTTGTCCGCTACCGTCGACGACTGCCGTCGTCGACCAGAGCCGCTGTGCTCCCGTTTGCCTAAGAACTTTCATCTGATCAGCGGACGCTCTCGTCTGCATAGTTGCCCGCTTTTATCCGGCTGGAGAAGGCCCGACCGTCGACGCGCCGAGGAGCATACACCGGTGGGTTTCCCGCCACCTAAAGACCACAGAGACGCCGACGACTCGATGCCCTTGCTGGGCCACATTTCTTCTTCATCTCTTTGCGGTCCAGAACTAGTATCACAGAGGTTCCCCGCACGCCTCTTCCTTGCAGTATGCCAACGCTCTGTTGTCGGCGAGCACCGCTCGGATCGAAGCTGCCGCCTCATCGACGCTGTTCTACCTTGTTCACTGACGGACCTTCGCCGTCGCCTCTCGACGATCCGTGACTCCTGCTTTAAAGGGGGTCACTCAAGAATGATCGGTCGACGCATCTTCGGGGGAACTCTACTCCACCAGGTACATTAGGGGGGTAAAACCTTGATAGGAGGAAATAAGACTATTGTTTCAACCATTTTACGCTCCTGCCTATCTCTATTAGTGGTTTCCTCGCTATTGGTCTGTGTGACATTTTAACCGTACAGTTGATGTACTTTAATGAGATTCGATAACCTTGGTGGTACCACTTTAGAATTGTATATATTTATCATTATTGACTTCCGAGTACAAAGTGCGTTATTGTGATCGTGTACATACCTTTGAATATTAATTATATAAAGACTGTGTTTTCAGTAATACAGTGTGTGGATATTCCTTTGTGGGGGTTTGGGGACTACACTGTACTTAAGAACCAGCCCGCATCACCTCCTGAGAAGCTAGGCCTTGATTGCTCGTCCATTGCTACCAAATAGAGAATCTTGTCTGGGGTCCTCTGTGCCTCTCCTCTACCATATAGAGAGCGGAAGTACAGACACCCACTACCGGTCTTTACATGCACCTCTTGCTAACAGCTGTTACCGCTTCTGCTTCTATATCCCCTTTCTTCAGCCGCACTGGCCTGCTTCTATCTTCACCCCTCCTCCTCTAAGTGAGCGTACCTTCCAAAATGCTTTTGGATGTGTGCATGCACCGTGTAGTACGGTAGAAGCAAAGGCTGACAGGCAGCCTGCGCGTTCGCCGGAGGGGAGGCTGAGGAGGGGACTTACGTGTGCCAAGGGAGCTTGGGAAAGGGGCAGCTGCGAAGGTGACACTTACTTGGTGGGGCCGCTACAACAAGGTCCCGTCTCTTGGGACACCCCCACCCCCATCAGCTGTTCAAGGCAACCTGCAGGCATTCTACGGAACGGAGGGGCCAGGTAAACAGTACGCAGCAGGGGCCTTCCAGAGCTGCCGGAGGTCTTCTAACTTCCGAGATCCTCATCGCCATTGTTACGTGTAATACTCCAGGATACAGATGCGAGTATGTACACTGTTTATTTGAGTTTATAGCAAGGATAAAGACCTCCGGCAATAACAACACCTCCACATACTGAGGTAGGCAGCAACTGACTCGCATAGAACAATGCATCTACATCACAGTTCTATGGAATGCTACCTCACAAGCCTGGACAGCAAACATTCTAACCCTGATAAGTCTAATGCTATATCTATCCCAGGTTCTTTCTACTTATAGCGCTATGCCCAGCTTGAAGCGCTATACTTATCCCAGGTTCTTTTTATGTATAGCGCCGTGCCCAGCTTGAAGCGCTTCACCTTTTCTTGATGTTATCCCTGAGTGGTGGGTCCGCCTTTCTGGGGTGGTGGGTCTTTTCATCTGGCTGTCCCCTTCCTCAGCTCCTTAATTGCACGGTAGATCCATCTCCAGGCCCCCTCAAGGACCACTTGTCGCCAGTGTAGTAATACAAAGTCCGCAGGCTCATGTAGGTAGAAGCAGGTCCCTTTATTAGGTGTAAGGTACACAGGCTACAAGTACAGGGGAAGGAGAAGACCCACCGGCCCCCACCACCCAGGTAGCTATATCCATTATAGCTCCTGGAACCTCTAGGGAGAAACCTTCCATGATATGCATTCATTCCATCACTCACTCATGACATCACAGCAACAAGCCTAACAGACACACTGGGAATGGAAGGGAGCCAAGATACTACACTCCCTCTATGTGCTACATCAGCTCGGTTCTGCTCGAGGCGCTTTCACCTCATCTCACTCATAACAATCACTGCTTGGCACCTGGACTGGGGAAGTTGAGCTTTCAGAAAGATTTCTGATGTCTGGGGATTTAACTTATTTTTGAGCAACTGGGTCGATGGTCTCACCGCATACCAGCCTCCATACATGTGAACATTTGGAGGGAACTGCAGGCATCTCCTGCACACTCAACCCAATTGTTTGTGGCGTTACTTTGACAGCAGGGAACAGCTAATCGCCACGCTTGATGCTTTGCTCCGTCAGCCACAGATTCCCCACCACGCCTGCCGCCGCAGTGAGCTGCTTCACAGAACCCCTGAGTTGCCCGCCCTCTCTGCTATGTTCTGGTTCCTGCTCCCTCTGGCATCACCACCTCCACCCTAGACACAAGCCGCATAATGCAAGTGCCTGTCAAACAGTATCACACTCAGCCGCTCGTGGAGCCCTCTGCACTAGAGGAATCTGGCAGAGATCCCACTCCACGATAAACGTGGGTCTCCAATGAGGATTAGGGATTGAAGATGCTGGGCAAGCATATGTGGCTGGTAGGTTTAAAGCAATAAAAGGCGGAGCCATCGAAAAGCTTCCATAGGAACTAGGAGGTACCAGTTGGCATGAAGGACAGGTTGGGACGTGAGAGAATACTTTGACGTTGTGCAAGAGGAAGAGGTGACAATAAAGGCATTGAGAGAAGATATAATTAAGAACTAAGATGGAGGAGGGTTTGGAGATGGAGGGGTAGTCGACAGGTGAGGTGAGGGATAAGCCAGGTTAGCGATGTCACATTATCGTTACCCTTTTCAAACTACTACAACATTGTATATAGTTAATTGTGAAACACTGCACAAGGCCCTCCCTTGCTCGTGGCAATGTCATCTGGTGAGGGGCACGTGCAGTGAATCCGTCTCCACAACATTCACCAAGAAGAGATGTTAAAAACACTGCCCAATCCTAATTCGGAAATGTGAATCTTCACGTTTACCATCAATGTAATCTGATAGAAAAGAATCCAGCAGCTCCTTACCACAGTTTCTCCATTCTGTGGCCTGAATCTATCAGTCCCTCACACAGCTCTGTCACTCCAGAGTCCCCCAGTTCATTCTTGCTCAGGTCGAGCTTCGTGAGAGATGGATTTTGTTCGAGAACAGAGGAGAGGGCTGCACAGCATGAACCAGTGAGAGAGCAGCTCTCCAACTTGCGTGAGAAAGAGGGAGATAAAGCGGAGCATGAAAAGGAACATCACAGCTGTACAGCATCTTCAACTCTCGCATCCATGATAATCCCACTCATTTGCAACTCAGGGCCCTTTTGATGCTCAAACGCCTTCCCACCATTACCTCTACACAGCCCGTTCCACCAGAGACAGAAAAACAACTATTTTTTTAAAATTTTGGCGCCATTGATTTTGTTTAAATGCCAGTGGAAATCAAGTATAAATTGGAAGGTCACATCTGTAGAAACCGTTGTCGTGATTTCCATTATCATTCTTCAAAGGGATGGCAAAATTAAGACAATATGGGCCTCATAACGAGTTGGGCGGTATCCCGGCAGTATTACCGCGGGGATACTGCCCATGCTAATAGTGTTACCGCCAACCTGTCTGGTGCTATTAGCCGGCGGTAATGGGTATTCCCCATACCCCATTTGGTCCGTTGGATCCTATTGGATAATTTTTGCCGCAATTATAGCCGGCAGTATTCACATGGTAATTGCGCCGAAAATGTGCAATTTGCCAGCGCATTTACCCCCAGCTTAGAGCCAAATAGCATGGAAACTCACTGCATACCCCAGACGCACCCTATTCGCTCAAACAGAACATGCAACACCCGCAGAAGTCCACAGTAAGAAGACCCATCCTGACGGGACACCCACACCCCAGCCCCCATCACCCATCCCACCAGCCTGCAGGCAGCACCCACTACATGGGACACCCCCAGCCCCCATCACCAGAGGCCACAGGCATCCCCTACTACATGGGACACCCCCAGCACCTGAGCCCGCAAGCATCCCCTGCCACATGGGACACCCCAGTACCCACCACCAGAGCCCCCAGGCATCCCCCACCACATGGGACACCCACAGCCCCCCTCACCTGAGCCCGCAAGCATCCCCTGCCACATGGGACACCCCCACCCCAGCCCCACCAGCCGTCACAGCAACCTGCAGGCAGGCCCCATCTCTTGGGACAACCCCACCCCATCACCCGTCACCTCAACCCGCAAGCAGGTCCCGTCTCTTGGGACACCCCCACCCCCATCAGCTGTTCAAGGCAACCTGCAGGCAGTCCCCGTCTGATGGGACACCCCTGCCCCCATCACCCGTCATGGCAACCTGCAGGCAGGCTGCAACTCATGGGACACCCCCACCCCCACCAGCCGTCACAGCAACCTGCAGGCAGGCCCCGTCTCATGGGATACCCCCCACCCCCATCAGCCACCATGGCAACCTGCAGGCAGGTCACGTTTCTTGGGACACCCCCACCCCATCACCCGTCACCGCAACCTACAGGCAGGCCCCGTCTCATGGGACACCCCCCCATCAGCCATCACCACAACCTGCAGGCAGGCCCCAACTCATGGGACCCCCCCACCCCCATCGTCCGGCATATGGGACACCCCCACCCCATCAGCCACCACGGCAACCTGCAGGCAGGTCCCGTCTCATGGGACACCCCCCCATCAGCCGTCACCACAACCTGCAGGCAGGCCCCGTCTCATGGGACACCCCCACCCCCACCAGCCGTCACAGCAACCTGCAAGCAGGCCCCCCCATACCAGACACCACCTGCATGCCGGATGATGGCATAGTGACACATGTTCACTCCATAGATGGCGTGCTCAGGAACTTCCATGCAGTGTAGTAACACCACCCTTAACCCCCTGTACACAAAACACACGGCCCCCTTTAATTAGCAGTGCCACAGAAAAATACAAGGTGCCATTAGCAAGGTACGACAATTTGAGTCCTGTGTTTCTGGTATGTTATACTGGCCAATTGATGTTCCTGTGTACATTGTGCTTTGATGTGTGAGAGTGAGTTATTTCAGTACTAGGTCCATTTATCGTAGAGCGCTTTGTGACAGTACTGTTATGTGTTGGCCGTTTATGTGTCACTTTTGACGTTGCTTGCTATGGCGTGGTAACCAGGTGACATGAAGTTTTGGAGGGTTTAGGTGACATACCGGCATTTGGATGTGTGTATTTTTGCATGGAGTTGGTGGCATACTGCATCTTCCATGTAGGCCTTTTGGGCACATCAGATTGAGTTGGTTTAAGTTCTAAGGGGTGCATACAATGTGGCACTTCCAAGGACAGGTTCTCAGAGTGGTAAGGTTGGGACAGATGATTGTCCATTTGTAATCATCGATTGTGACCTGGTATGGGCCAGGCCTGTGTGCACTCTGCAGGGGTTGGATTCTAGGTGAAAAACTGTGCCACAAGCTGGGTACGGGCAGCCTCACCGCGTGCCCTTTCCCCTCCCAGGAGCAGCAGGCGTGCATTTGGTTGGGGATCTGGGGGCACCACCATGTCCACCGGTACGCCACGCTGTTTTGCACATGGTGCCACAATGATCCTTCACTCTACTGGTGGTGCATATAGTAGCTGTCCACCAGAGCGGTCAAGGGAGCGGAAGCTTGACTGGAGCACTCGAATGTGCGCTCCACTATGGCCCTAGTTGCAATGTTGCTGCATTGTTTCTTAACTGGGGTTGTGTGGTGGGGTTCCGTATTGGCGTCATCATGTGGGTGCTCAGAGGGTAGGCACTGTCCCCTGGGGAGGTGATGATGGTTGTGATT
The DNA here is from genome assembly GCF_040938575.1 of Ambystoma mexicanum. NCBI lineage: Eukaryota > Metazoa > Chordata > Amphibia > Caudata > Ambystomatidae > Ambystoma > Ambystoma mexicanum. Next base: position 9,245,489 of record NC_090927.1, read on the forward strand.
AGTTGGGTTTGGCTATTTGTCTGTGTGTGACATGCATGCATGTGCAGAGGCATTTGTACTCACCAATTAGCCATGTGTCGCCATGCCGCCAGCTTCCAGGTCCCGGTTTAGGGTTGACATTCTGAATATGAAACTATCATGGCTGGACCCCGAATAGTTGGCATATACAGATTTGATGATTCCCTTGGCATCACATACAATCAATGGCACCAAGCACTTTGGGGAAGTGTGCCACCCCGTAAAAGTCCTTTACCACGGCCTGCCTTTCTGCGGGTGTTCTGGGCATGTATATGTGCATGCGGACTGAGTGGCGTGTAGTCATGATTGCCAACACCTGGTGCAGGCAGCGTGACTGCGTGGGCTGTGAAACACCCCCAACTATGGCAGTTGTCCGCTGAAATGACCCAGTGGCCCAACAATGCAAGACATTGAGCCCCTTTTCCAAAGGTCTCAGTGCTTGAGAGCACAAGGTGGGTGATGTGAGGTCATCCTCTACTCAGCAACCAGGACTTGTATGATATGAGGTGGAAACCTATACCTGCCATAGACCTGGTCATTAGACATCCCAAAAACGATGGTCCTGGGTAAAAACATGTGGGCCCTGGCTATGCTCCTCCTCCTGCGGTGTCCCACGATCACTGCTGCGAAAAATGGTGCATTCATCGTAGCTGTATACGCGCGTTTGTTTTTGCGCTGTCTTTTTGTGCATTGTTTTTGTGCGTAGTGACGCTTACGCCAGCTTTCGCTTGGCAGACGTGTTTCCGGATTAGCGTGTCTTTTTCCACGCACCGGTGAGCACTGTTTGAGTCCATGAAAACATATTGTAAGCACGCGTGGCAACGCCCACATTTACGCATGTTGTTCCCCATTGCATGTGTACCGCCCCCTTTTTAGGTAACTGTGCAAGACGGTATGCTGCTTTAGCTTGGAGTCTCGCGCAAGGTGTTCATAGTGTTGCAGTGACGTGTTGGTCCTGCGCGGATTCCTCGCAAATCTCCGGTAAGCCACGTGCATTGTGTTCCATGAATCGGCAAACGGGCACTTGGGGGTCTACAAACCACAGGGATAGTTGCCTGAAGTCCTGCTTCCAGTAGGACTTGTAGAAAACTCCCCTAACACAGCTAATAAATGAACATTTAAGGACTGGGCATTAACATAAACATAATATTTAACTTACCTATTCTTACAGCTAAACCAGGTGGGGGGATCTCCACACATTATTGCAACTAGACTCTAAAGAAAGCGTTCTGCAGTGTTTTGAAGTATTGCTTACATATGTACATTTATGCCTGTGGAGTTAAGCAGGGTTTACTAATCTTAGTACATTTCTAGGACCATTCCTAGTTGGTGCACTATTACTGAAGCTAAGAATACGTGTGGAACCACATAGCACTGTATATATTGTTTTAAGTAGTGGAGTAGATAACATAGTGTGTAGACATTCCTCTGTGGGGGCTTGGGGATTCACTGTACCTTCCTGGAGTCTCAGCCTTGGTTGGTTGTCCATTGCTACCCTTTGAGAGTCTTGCCAGGGGTGCATCTCTGACTCTACCCCAACCATAGTGGGTAGTATCACAGATAAATCCACTACAGTCTTTATAGGGTGGTTGTTCCATAGCAAGTAGATACCTTGATTGTTACTTTCGTAGGTGCGCTCCTCTGGACCTTTTCTTTCTTACGGCAAGCATATTTCAGTGCTGAAACGGCTGCCATGTTTGAAGCCCTGTCTTTGGGACGCCTTCAGTGCAGGCAAGGGCAGGATGGGGCGACATTGGGCACCCTCTTCCCCAGACCCATGGAACTAGCTTCTTTGTGCGGAAGTGACGGGCAAATTGGAAAATAAGATCCTACTAATGGAGGGTGCTCCCTCAGCCACTAAGCATGACCTTCAACCAATCATTGTGAGGAATTTGGAGAGTGTGGATCTGACTAACTCCACTATTCCATCAACCATTGATGTCGCTCAGAGAGAATCAGCAAGAATTGACGCGCCCACAATTGTTATGGCGTCCGCAAGTATAACCCACCTTGGCCAAGATTACTGAATCACCGATATGTATTCCTCTTGATAATTCTAACAACACGGTCAGGAACTCTGATATTAATTTGCATGGAGCAACATCTCATGTTAGCGACTGCCAAAGTGTGATAGCAGTGGGAAGCCACTCCAAGAGGTCGTGACAGAACCTTCCAAGGATATTCAGTTTTCCTCCACAAAAGTATAAGGGAAAATGCAAATCATTATGGACTTTTTAACTTGTTTTAAAGAAATCTGTTCTTAATATCAATTTTATCCCTTTAACTATGGATGATACTTTCAAATAACTGTGTGTTATAATAACAAACGTCAGAAGGCAGTTGACACACAAGCTGCTAAAAAGACCACAAGCTGTGTACTATCTGGTTCTCCGGGTCCACCTGATGATACCTCATCAATATCAGACGAGGGGAATAAGAACCTAGAATTAACGAGGTGGCGGCCGATGTTCTTGTTGGTCCTGAATTATCAGGACCTTCTGCTTTTGATTTATTTAATTATTTATAAAGCGCCGGCACACAGGCCCGTAGGCATAAGGGCGCGAGCACAAACATAAACAGCAAACACACCTACACAAATAGTCCAAAACATATAACAAGAGCATAGCAGACCAGGGAAAAGGAAAAGAATAAATGCATTAATTCAGTACAATCCTTAACTTGGAAGCCTGTGATGAGTCATTCATGTTATTGTAGTGACTCAAGAATAAAGGCAGGTTGCTTTGGCCACAACCAACAATAATACAATCCATGTCCTTCCCAGAACACCAGTCTTTAATTTGCTCCCTACACAACAATCGAAGATCTCGTACTCTAATACAGCCATGGCCCGTTTTAGAGCGTAACCAAAAGAGGAGCTTGTTTCTAAGCGCCTCTCTGGTTGGTTTCAGTCCGCTCTGGTTTATTTAGATTGGTGATAACAATGTTTCTGAGATCCGTCACAAATCCTCTTTGGTGAACGTCAGTGACCTCAGGCATGCTGGACTTCCTCAAGTGAATATCTTTGCATGAGAGGAAGCAGCCAGACTATGTATAGAGTTAGATGTATGCAAAGTCTTCTGAGAGGATAAAGTACCTCCTGAAGAAGCTGTGGGTACCACTCGCAGAACGGAACTAGAATCTGGACAGATGGGAACCGGCTGATGGACACTGGTTTCCTGATGAGCAATTGATATAGTGGTGTCTTCAAGCACCATAGTTTCCCCGGCTACGTCTGCCATAGTAGTCTGGGTTCCTGGCTATTAATTAGATCAGTTAGAGACACTTTGTTAGCCTCGCCAGAGGGCGATTGTGATATGATCTCAAAGGATTCAATCCTTTCAGTAAAATCTGCTTTTACATTGATTAAGATCCTGAATAATCTTTTCTTTAATATAGCGCCAGATTACAGGCCCTCGCTCGAACCCTTATTTTCAATACAATCCTGAGAGACGACATCCACGATAACATTTTCCATACTCATTGAAGGGGGCTGGAATGCCGCACTCACAGCTTGTGAAATTCCAGCTGGAACTCCCAATTGACTATCAGCCCGTACTTCATCTGATGGACGCACAGATCCTTCTGGTCAGCAGCTTCCTCCTTCTCCAACCCAAGATTTATCATCCGGAAAGCCTGTGTGTCCCGTATGTCCTTATAAACCTCACTCGGTAATTCCAGACTATGATTCTGAAGACGTTGTCTCCTGCCAGCATTCCTCGCCAAAACCTCTGAAATACAATTGCTACCAGAAACTGTATTCCTAGGAGAGATCACAGACACAACAGCTTTATGGAGGTGGGGGGCCTCAGCTAATAGTAATGGTGTTAAATTAGAAACATAGGCTCTAACGGGCAGGGGAGTTGCTAGGTCTGTAAAAGACCCGGGGCTAAGCTGATGTTGGTACTGTTGGGACTGGGGGCTAGCTAGTCTTTTGGCTGTAGCTCCTGAGATTCTATCCGGGGCTACAACCAAAAGATCAGGGGCTATAGCCCCCTTAGCCCCCCCTAGCAACGCCCCTGCTAACGGGGGTCAAAGACTCTGTGGGCATATATTGAGGAGGAAGCACCATTAAGAGAGCAGGTAATTCTGGCACTGCTGTGTATGCGTAGGCTCTAGTAATAGGCATTATCAAAGGCTTGAGGCCGGAAAAAGCAAAGAAAAACTCTTTAATACCGGAAATGGCAAAGGCTAAGCCAGCCACATATTACATAGGGACTAAATGGTAAACGTACAATTTACCCCAATAACCTGCCGCACCAAGCCGTACCAGATATGTCCTTGGACTATTCCTCTCTCACCCTTTACTCCACAGACAAGTGCGAGACAGGATGCCACGAATATGCAAGGGAATGAGAACAGCAGATACACGGGAAGCATGTTGCACAGAGTGCAAGAAACGCTGAAACTCGAAACCCCAGACTACCCTCTTCTGAATTAGAGGAAAGGACCTCACACCATATTCATCCATAAACCATCAAGCCACACTGCTGAAAGCAAACACCTCTGACTCTGTTGAAGGATGATGACACTGTAAAAATAGCAGCAAGAACAGCGTTCAACACCGTATATTAATACCTGCATTACATTTATCCCCAGCTGCCCTACCCTTGGTGGGGGTTATTTGAGGGGTGGAGCCATTACCAATCGACATCTACACTTGTAGATGGAGCTACTCATTGGATAAATACTAGGAGGGCGTGGCCTAGTGTGAATCCTAGCTCTATTTTGATGGCAAGGAGGGTAAACTGGGTGGGAGTTACTTAGAGATATCTAATTGGAGACTGTATAGTGGTCAAGTTTTCTAATCCAAGCATCGCACATTTTGTTATAACCTCCACAATTGGTAAATAAAAGGTAGAAAATGTTACTGCAGTGATATTTTTATCCCCCAGATGCCAGTGCTCCTAAGAGGGCTACTTCACCTGCCCAAAACAAGAATTCTGCTCAGGTAAACCTAGATGCAGTCTTACCGGGGTCCCATACTCCGAGACAAAACAAGTCCTCAATATCCTGGAGGGTGATGAATTGGGGGCCAGCCTGGGGAGATATGGAAGTATCGTCCGCTACTAGAGTTCATTGTGAATCTGTCATTCCCGCTGCCTTTTTAAGATATCACTGCACTCCCTGATACCCAACGGGACCTCCTCCCTAGGTTTAGACCTGCAGGAGGCCTGGCCAGGCTCTCCAGAACCTCCTTCTGGCTGACTTTTCTTTATCCTGCCCTCAGACTCTCGGGTCAATAGCTTGATAAAAGGCAAATCTATTTTCTTTATATCCCTATTTTCCTCCTTGTGATGCTGGAAATGCATTGGAGGGACAGGGCCTCCCCTGTCCTTGTTCTGTAGTCCTTTTTCATCTCTATTCTGTGATATTTATGCACAGGCATCCATGTGGGACTCCTGGCGGTGCAGCTCTCTCTTTTGGTTTGCTGTACAGACCCATGGGATACCCTTATGGCACCCATGGGTGGAGGTACAACCCTGTGCCCCTAGTGTATGTTTTTGGGCACCTGTGTGTGGCCCACAGAGCAGGGTATGTGCTGGTGACAGCTCCATGCTGAATTTGACAGGTGCTCTGAGTATTCTCCATTTCGGGATACCCAGGCCCTGCCATTTGAATCAGTTGATTCCTAATGGAAATCAAGATGGTCCCTGTGGCCTCTTGCTTTCTATTGACTGTTACCTTGTTTTCCCAAAGTCATGGGAAGCCCTGACTCTGTCCCTTCCCCCTGACTGGCTGTTGGGTGGAAACTCCATATATGGTGTTGTTGTGAAGTTCAGGCCAGACTGGCTGGAGCCTTCCCAGTGACTGTATGTTGTGGGTGCACCCTGTGGGTGGGACCTGGGTGAATGGAGTGTGTGACCAATATGCATTCTATGATAAGGGTGTCTAGTTTCTAGTATGTGAGACAAAGACTGAGACAACCCTGCCCGAAACTGGCATGCATGCAGTGTGTAGTGTTGAATAGCTGGGTACTTGTCCCAATCCACATTCCTTGCTGTGAGGGAGGGGAATGTCCTGAATGCACTGGGCCCCTGATTGGCTGCATGACTGCCTGAATGCCCTTCTGAATGATTGGCTGCTGAGCTTGGCCCAGCAGTGTGAATGAGAGACAGAACAGTATATCTGGGGACCTCTCGTCACTGGAAATTGTTCAGAAGCTGTGTCTACACTTGAAGAGTAACTGGAACTGGTTATCCTCAACGCCCGGCTGGAAGAAGAAGAACTGCTGCTACATTTGCTTTGACCCAATTTGAAAGCTGTCGAGTTTATCGAGGACTGATCCGAGGGAGGACCGGCGACGGAGCCCTCTCCCCGAGCTACGAGGGAACATCGTGCAGACCTCTGAATCTTCACTGAAGCGCCCTGGAACTGCTGACCGGAGACAGGGACCGCCGAGGAGAACAAAGTGAAGCACCCGGACCTCGGCACCGCCGAATTCCATTGCCATCGACCAGGGTTCGGAGAATCGCTGTAGCCGCTGGAAGCCCGTTGAGCCGTGTTGCCCAGCATCGGGGACAGCTTGACGCCGTGCCACCGATGACCGGTGGCGTACCGCTCCACCTTTGCCTAAGAACAATCGAATCCAAGGACTCCCTTAACCGCACCGCCGACCGCTTTGTCCCGCCGGAGAAAGTCGAGGCTGCCGACGTGATGAGGAGAATCCGCCAGTGGGTTTCCCGCCACCTGACCACCACAGAGACACAGTCGACCCAACGTCCTTGCTGGGCCAAAGTTCTTCAGTAACTCTTTGCGTTCCCAAACTAACAAACGCCGAGGTACCTCGCACACCTCATCCTCGCAGGACATCCCCGACGAGCACCATCTGGATAGACGCCGCCGCATCAACGCCACCAAACTTTTCATTGAGAATCATCAATGCCAAGTTTGCCTTCTTCGACGACTACTGACGATCCATGACTCCTGCCTTAAAGGGGGCCACTGAAGAAGGATCCATCAACGCCTCATCGAAGAACTTTGCTCTACCAGGTACATTGGGTGGGTAGAAACATTATAGAAGGAAATAAGACTCTGTGTCTAGGTAAACGGGGCCAGTGTTCTGCCTGTTGTTTCAACCAACTTGCTTTCCTTCTATGTCTATTGTTGGTTCCCTTTATTAAGTGATTTGTGGGACATTTGACCAAAGAACAGTTGATGCACTTTAATGAAATCTGATAATTGTGGTACCACTTAGAACTGTATATATTTGCCATTGTAGATTAACTGAGCACAAAGTGAGTTATTGTGATTGTGTATATAACCTTTAACTTTAATTATATAAAGACTGTTTAAACTAATACAGTGTGTGGACATTCCGTTGTGGGTGCTTGGGGACTACACTCTACTTAAGAAGCTGCCTGCATCACCTCCTGAAAGCTAGGCCTTGATTGCTCGCCCACGTTTTACCAAATAGAGAATCTTGGCTTGGGTCCTCTGTGCCTCTCCTCTGCCATAGAGAGAGCAGGAGTACAGATACCCCCCTCCAGTCTTTACACTCCTCTACTTTTCTGTAACATGCAACAGTTCCTCCTCAATTTCCTATTCCTTACTCCAACTCTTCTTATCTGAAGTAATTTCTTCTTCTCTCTGGTCTCCTGGTTATTTACAGCTCCATACTGCCACATTGGCCTGGTCTTGCAGTCTCCACATTCTCTCTTGAACTCACCGCCTCATTCCACTCTGGGCTTGTTACCACCTCAACTGCATTCTATTCTTCGCCTACTACCTCCTCTTCTTTGATTACTACCACCACATTCTACTCCAGTCCAGGGTTTATCTCCTCCCTCCTTTCCTCTGCGTTTATCACCTACTTCCACTCCAGTCTGGGGTTTGTCTCCTCCCTCCTTTCCTCTATGTTTATCACCTAATTCCACTCCAGTCTGGTGTTTATCTCCTCCCTCCTTTCCTTTGCATTTATCACCTACTTCCACTCCAGTCCGGGGTTTGTCTCCTCCCTCCTTTCCTCTATGTTTATCACCTACTTCCACTCCAGTCCGGGGTTTGTCTCCTCCCTCCTTTCCTCTATGTTTATCACCTAATTCCACTCCAGTCTGGTGTTTATCTCCTCCCTCCTTTCCTGTGCGTTTATCACCTACTTCCACTCCAGTCCGGGGTTTGTCTCCTCCCTCCTTTCCTCTATGTTTATCACCTACTTCCACTCCAGTCCGGGGTTTGTCTCCTCCCTCCTTTCCTCTATGTTTATCACCTAATTCCACTCCAGTCTGGTGTTTATCTCCTCCCTCCTTTCCTGTGCGTTTATCACCTACTTCCACTCCATTCCGGGGTTTTTCCCCTCCCTCCTTTCCTCTGAATTCATCATCTACTTCCACTCCACTCTGGGGTTTATCACCACCCTCCTTTCCTCTGCTTTTGTCACCTACTTCCACTCCACTTCGGGTTTTATCCCCTCCCTCGTGTCCTCTGCTCTTATCACCTACTTCCACTCCACTTCGGGTTTTATCCCCTCCCTCATGTCCTCTGCTCTTATCTCCTACTTCCACTCCATTTCGGGTTTTATCCCCTCCCTCATGTCCTCTGCTCTTATCACCTACTTCCACTCCACTTCGGGTTTTATCCCCTCCCTCATGTCCTCTGCTCTTATCACCTACTTCCACTCCACTTCGGGTTTTATCCCCTCCCTCATGTCCTCTGCTCTTATCACCTACTTCCACTCCACTTCGGGTTTTATCCCCTCCCTCATGTCCTCTGCTCTTATCACCTACTTCCACTCCACTTCGGGTTTTATCCTCTCTCTCATGTCCTCTGCTCTTATCACCTACTTCCACTCCACTTTGGGTTTTATCCCCTCCCTCATGTCCTCTGCTCTTATCACCTACTTCCACTCCACTCTGGGGTTTATCACCACCCTCCTTTCCTCTGCTTTTGTCACCTACTTCCACTCCACTTCGGGTTTTATCCCCTCCCTCATGTCCTCTGCTCTTATCACCTACTTCCACTCCACTTCGGGTTTTATCCCCTCCCTCATGTCCTCTGCTCTTATCACCTACTTCCACTCCACTTCGGGTTTTATTCCCTCCCTCATGTCCTCTGCTCTTATCACCTACTTCCACTCCACTTCGGGTTTTATCCCCTCCCTCATGTCCTCTGCTCTTATCACCTACTTCCACTCCACTTCGGGTTTTATCCCCTCCCTCATGTCCTCTGCTCTTATCACATTCCACGTCGCTCTGGGTTTTGCTCCCTCCCTCTTGTTCTCTGATATTAATACCTCCCCTCTCTCCCCCTCTATTCTGCTGCCACCTCTCCTGCTCTCCCAGTATCTCACACCACTCCCTCTCCAGAACTCTCCAGTCTCCAACCCTCTTTAGTCCTGATACCCACCCACACCACTTGACTGGACATATGTAGATATAAACCCTCTCCCTGGATGGGGCTAGAGCAGAAGGTCTTCATCTGTGAACCTAGTGTGTTTAATGGTTGTGATTGTCTAGGGCTAGAGCAGAGTGTCTGCACCTGTGAACCTAGTGTGTTTAATGATTGTGATTGTCTAGGGTGCTGAGCAGAGTGTCTGCACCTGTGAACCTAGTGTGTTTAATGGTTGTGATTGTCTAGGGCTAGAGCACAGGGTCTTCAGCTGTGAACCTCGTGTGTTTAATGGTTGTGATGGTCTAGGGTGCTGCCAAAGGGACTGCAGCTCTGTACCTAGTGTGTTTAATGGTTGTTATTGTCTAGGGCACTGAGCAGAGTGTCTGCACCTGTGAACCTAGTGTGTTTAATGATTGTGATTGTCTAGGGTGCTGAGCAGAGTGTCTGCACCTGTGAACCTAGTGTGTTTAATGGTTGTGATTGTCTAGGGCTAGAGCAAAGGGTCTGCAGCTGTGAACCTAGTGTGTTTAATGGCTGTGATTGTCTAGGGCTAGAGCACAGGGTCTGCAGCTGTGAACCTAGTGTGTTTAATGGTTGTGATTGTCTAGGGCATCGAGCAGTGGATGTGCAGCTGTGAACCTAGTGTGTTTAATAGTCGTGATTGTCTAGGGCGCCAAGCAGAGAGTCTGCAGCTGTGCACCTAGTGTGTTTAATGGTTGTGATTGTCTAGGGCTAGAGCAGAGTGTCTGCACGTGTGAACCTAGTGTGTTTAATGGTTGTGATGGTCTAGGGTGCTGCCAAAGGGTCTGCAGCTGTGCACCTAGTGTGTTTAATGGTTGTGATTGTCTAGGGCTAGAGCACAGGGTCTGCAGCTGTGAACCTAGTGAGTTTAATGGTTGTGATTGTCTAGGGCATCGAGCAGAGGGTGTGCAGCTGTGTACCTAGTGTGTTTAATAGTTGTGATTGTCTAGGGCGCCGAGCAGAGAGTCTGCAGCTGTGCACCTAGTGTGTTTAATAGTTGTGATTGTCTAGGGCTAGAGCACAGGGTCTGCAGCTGTGAACCTAGTGTGTTTAATGGTTGTGATTGTCTAGGGCTAGAGCACAGGGTCTGCAGCTGTGAACCTAGTGCATTTAATGGTTGTGATTGTCTAGGGCTAGAGCAGAGGGTGTGCAGCTGTGAACCTAGTGTGTTTAATAGTTGTGATTGTCTAGGGCGCCGAGCAGAGAGTCTGCAGCTGTGCACCTAGTGTGTTTAATGGTTGTGATTGTCTAGAGCTAGAGCACAGGGTCTGCAGCTGTGAACCTAGTGTGTTTAATGGGTGTGATTGTCTAGGGCTAGAGCACAGGGTCTGCAGCTGTGAACCTAGTGTGTTTAATGGTTGTGATTGTCTAGGGCATCGAGCAGAGGGTGTGCAGCTGTGAACCTAGTGTGTTTAATAGTTGTGATTGTCTAGGGCGCCGAGCAGAGAGTCTGCAGCTGTGCACCTAGTGTGTTTAATAGATGTGATTGTCTAGGGCTAGAGCACAGGGTCTGCAGCTATGAACCTAGTGTGTTTAATGGTTGTGATCTAGGGCTAGAGCACAGGGTCTGCAGCTGTGAACCTAGTGTGTTTAATGGTTGTGATTATCTAGGGCTAGGGCACAGGGTCTGCAGCTGTGAACCTAGTGTGTTAAATGGTTGTGATTGTTTAGGGCTAGAGCACAGGGTCTGCAGCTGTGAACCTAGTGTGTTCAATGGTTGTGATTGTCTAGGGCATCGAGCAGAGGGTGTGCAGCTGTGAACCTAGTGTGTTTAATAGTTGTGATTGTCTAGGGCGCCGAGCAGAGAGTCTGCAGCTGTGCACCTAGTGTGTTTAATAGTTGTGATTGTCTAGGGCGCCGAGCAGAGAGTCTGCAGCTGTGAACCTAGTGTGTTTAATGGTTGTGATTGTCTAGGGCTAGAGCACAGGGTCTGCAGCTGTGAACCTAGTGTGTTTAATGGTTGTGATTGTCTAGGGCTAGAGCAGAGTGTCTGCACGTGTGAACCTAGTGTGTTTAATGGTTGTGATGGTCTAGGGTGCTGCCAAAGGGTCTGCAGCTGTGCACCTAGTGTGTTTAATGGTTGTGATTGTCTAGGGCTAGAGCACAGGGTCTGCAGCTGTGAACCTAGTGTGTTTAATGGCTGTGATTGTCTAGGGCTAGAGCACAGGGTCTGCAGCTGTGAACCTAGTGAGTTTAATGGTTGTGATTGTCTAGGGCATCGAGCAGAGGGTGTGCAGCTGTGAACCTAGTGTGTTTAATAGTTGTGATTGTCTAGGGCGCCGAGCAGAGAGTCTGCAGCTGTGCACCTAGTGTGTTTAATAGTTGTGATTGTCTAGGGCTAGAGCACAGGGTCTGCAGCTGTGAACCTAGTGTGTTTAATGGTTGTGATTGTCTAGGGCTAGAGCACAGGGTCTGCAGCTGTGAAACTAGTGCATTTAATGGTTGTGATTGTCTAGGGCTAGAGCAGAGGGTGTGCAGCTGTGAACCTAGTGTGTTTAATAGTTGTGATTGTCTAGGGCGCCGAACAGAGAGTCTGCAGCTGTGCACCTAGTGTGTTTAATGGTTGTGATTGTCTAGGGCTAGAGCACAGGGTCTGCAGCTGTGAACCTAGTGTGTTTAATGGGTGTGATTGTCTAGGGCTAGACCACCGGGTCTGCAGCTGTGAACCTAGTGTGTTTAATGGTTGTGATTGTCTAGGGCATCGAGCAGAGGGTGTGCAGCTGTGAACCTAGTGTGTTTAATAGTTGTGATTGTCTAGGGCGCCGAGCAGAGAGTCTGCAGCTGTGCACCTAGTGTGTTTAATAGATGTGATTGTCTAGGGCTAGAGCACAGGGTCTGCAGCTGTGAACCTAGTGTGTTTAATGGTTGTGATTGTCTAGGGCTAGAGCACAGGGTCTGCAGCTGTGAACCTAGTGTGTTTAATGGTTGTGATTATCTAGGGCTAGAGCACAGGGTCTGCAGCTGTGAACCTAGTGTGTTTAATGGTTGTGATTGTTTAGGGCTAGAGCACAGGGTCTGCAGCTGTGAACCTAGTGTGTTCAATGGTTGTGGTTGTCTAGGGCATTGAGCAGAGGGTGTGCAGCTGTGAACCTAGTGTGTTTAATAGTTGTGATTGTCTAGGGCGCCGAGCAGAGAGTCTGCAGCTGTGCACCTAGTGTGTTTAATAGTTGTGATTGTCTAGGGCGCCGAGCAGAGAGTCTGCAGCTGTGAACCTAGTGTGTTTAATGGTTGTGATTGTCTAGGGCTAGAGCACAGGGTCTGCAGCTGTGAACCTAGTGTGTTTAATGGTTTTGATTGTCTAGGGCATCGAGCAGAGGGTGTGCAGCTGTGAACCTAGTGTGTTTAATAGTTGTGATTGTCTAGGGCGCCACGCAGAGAGTCTGCAGCTGTGTATCTAGTGTGTTTAATGGTTGTTATTGTCTAGGGCGCCAAGCATGGGGTCTTCAGCTGTGAACCTAGTGTGTTTAATAGTTGTGATTGTCTAGGGCGCCGAGCAGAGAGTCTGCAGCTGTGGACCTAGTGTGTTTAATGGTTGTTATTGTCTAGGGCACCGAGCAGAGGGTCTGCAGCTGTGAACCTAGTGTGTTTAATGGTTGTAATTTTCTAGGGCACAGAGCAGAGTGTCTTCAGCTGTGAACCTAGTGTGTTTAATGGGTGTGATTGTCTAGGGCTAGAGCAGAGGGTCTGCAGCTGTGAACCTAGTGTGTTTAATGGTTTTGATTGTCTAGGACGCTGAGCAGAGGGTCTGCAGCTGTGAACCCAGTGCGTTTAATGATTGTGATTGTTTAGGGCATCGAGCAGAGGGTCTTCAGCTGTGAACCTAGTGTATTTAATGGTTGTGATTGTCTAGGGCATCGAGCATAGGGTCTGCAGCTGTGCACCTAGTGTGTTTAATGGTTGTGATTGTCTAGGGCTAGAGCAGAGTGTCTGCACGTGTGAACCTAGTGTGTTTAATGGTTGTGATGGTCTAGGGTGCTGCCAAAGGGTCTGCAGCTGTGCACCTAGTGTGTTTAATGGTTGTGATTGTCTAGGGCTAGAGCACAGGGTCTGCAGCTGTGAACCTAGTGTGTTTAATGGCTGTGATTGTCTAGGGCTAGAGCACAGGGTCTGCAGCTGTGAACCTAGTGAGTTTAATGGTTGTGATTGTCTAGGGCATCGAGCAGAGGGTGTGCAGCTGTGAACCTAGTGTGTGTAATAGTTGTGATTGTCTAGGGCGCCGAGTAGAGAGTCTGCAGCTGTGCACCTAGTGTGTTTAATAGTTGTATATGTCTAGGGCTAGAGCACATGGTCTGCAGCTGTGTACCTAGTGTGTTTATGGTTGTGATTGTCTAGGGCTAGAGCACAGGGTCTGCAGCTGTGAAACTAGTGCATTTAATGGTTGTGATTGTCTAGGGCTAGAGCAGAGGGTGTGCAGCTGTGAACCTAGTGTGTTTAATAGTTGTGATTGTCTAGGGCGCCGAGCAGAGAGTCTGCAGCTGTGCACCTAGTGTGTTTAATGGTTGTGATTGTCTAGGGCTAGAGCACAGGGTCTGCAGCTGTGAACCTAGTGTGTTTAATGGGTGTGATTGTCTAGGGCTAGAGCACAGGGTCTGCAGCTGTGAACCTAGTGTGTTTAATGGTTGTGATTGTCTAGGGCATCGAGCAGAGGGTGTGCAGCTGTGAACCTAGTGTGTTTAATAGTTGTGATTGTCTAGGGCGCCGAGCAGAGAGTCTGCAGCTGTGCACCTAGTGTGTTTAATAGATGTGATTGTCTAGGGCTAGAGCACAGGGTCTGCAGCTGTGAACCTAGTGTGTTTAATGGTTGTGATTGTCTAGGGCTAGAGCACAGGGTCTGCAGCTGTGAACCTAGTGTGTTTAATGGTTGTGATTATCTAGGGCTAGAGCACAGGGTCTGCAGCTGTGAACCTAGTGTGTTTAATGGTTGTGATTGTTTAGGGCTAGAGCACAGGGTCTGCAGCTGTGAACCTAGTGTGTTCAATGGTTGTGATTGTCTAGGGCATCGAGCAGAGGGTGTGCAGCTGTGAACCTAGTGTGTTTAATAGTTGTGATTGTCTAGGGCGCCGAGCAGAGAGTCTGCAGCTGTGCACCTAGTGTGTTTAATAGTTGTGATTGTCTAGGGCGCCGAGCAGAGAGTCTGCAGCTGTGAACCTAGTGTGTTTAATGGTTGTGATTGTCTAGGGCTAGAGCACAGGGTCTGCAGCTGTGAACCTAGTGTGTTTAATGGTTTTGATTGTCTAGGGCATCGAGCAGAGGGTGTGCAGCTGTGAACCTAGTGTGTTTAATAGTTGTGATTGTCTAGGGCGCCACGCAGAGAGCCTGCAGCTGTGTATCTATTGTGTTTAATGGTTGTTATTGTCTAGGGCGCCAAGCATGGGGTCTTCAGCTGTGAACCTAGTGTGTTTAATAGTTGTGATTGTCTAGGGCGCCGAGCAGAGAGTCTGCAGCTGTGGACCTAGTGTGTTTAATGGTTGTTATTGTCTAGGGCACCGAGCAGAGGGTCTGCAGCTGTGAACCTAGTGTGTTTAATGGTTGTAATTTTCTAGGGCACAGAGCAGAGTGTCTTCAGCTGTGAACCTAGTGTGTTTAATGTGTGTGATTGTCTAGGGCTAGAGCAGAGGGTCTGCAGCTGTGAACCTAGTGTGTTTAATGGTTTTGATTGTCTAGGACGCTGAGCAGAGGGTCTGCAGCTGTGAACCCAGTGCATTTAATGGTTGTGATTGTTTAGGGCATCGAGCAGAGGGTCTTCAGCTGTGAACCTAGTGTGATTAATGGTTGTGATTTTCTAGGGCTAGAGCAGAGGGTCTTCAGCTATGAACCTAGTGTGTTTAATGGTTGTGATGGTCTAGGGCACCGAGCAGAGGGTTTGCAGCTGTGAACCTAGTGTGTTTAATGGCTGTGATTGTCTAGGGCGCTGAGCAGAGGGTCTCCAGCTGTGAACCTATTATGTTTAATGGTTGTGATTGTCTAGGGCGCCGAGCAGAGGGTCTGCAGCTGTGATCCTAGTGTGTTTAATGGTTGTTATTGTCTAGGGCGCCGAGCAGAGGGTCTGCAGCTGTGAACCTAGTGTGTTTAATGGTTGTGATTGTCTAGGGCATCGAGCATAGGGTCTTCAGCTGTGAACCTAGTGTGTTTAATGGCTGTGATTGTCTAGGGCACTGAGCAGAGGGTCTGCAGCTGTGACCCTAGTGTGTTTAATGGGTGTGATTGTCTAGGGCTAGAGCAGAGGGTCTGCAGCTGTGAGCCTAGTGTGTTTAATGGGTGTGATTGTCTAGGGTGCCGAGCAGAGGGTCTACAGCTGTGAACCTAGTGTGTTTAATGGTTGTGATTGTCTAGGACACTGAGCAGAGGTTCTGCAGCTGTGAAACTAGTGCATTTAATGGTTGTGATTGTCTAGGGCATCGAGCAGAGGGTCTTCAGCTGTGAACCTAGTGTATTTAATGGTTGTGATTGTCTAGGGCATCGAGCATAGGGTCTGCAGCTGTGAACCTAGTGTGTTTAATGGTTGCAATTGTCTAGGGCACCGAGCAGAGGGTCTGCAGCTGTGAACCTAGGGTTTTCAATGGTTGTGATTGTCTAGGGCTAGAGCAGAGAGTCTGCAGCTTTGATCCTAGTGTGTTTAATGGTTGTGATTGTCTAGGGCTAGAGCAGATAGTCTGCAGCTTTGATCCTAGTGTGTTTAATGCTTGTGATGGTCTAGGGCACCGAGCAGAGGGTCTGCAGCTGTGAACCTAGTGTGTTTAATGGCTGTGATTGTCTAGGGCACTGAGCAGAGGGTCTCCAGCTGTGAACCTATTGTGTTTAATGGTTGTGATTGTCTAGGGTGCTGTGCAGCGGGTCTGCAGCTGTGAACCTAGTGTGTTTAATGGTTGTGCTTGTCTAGGACGCTGAGCAGAGGGTCTGCAGCTGTGCAAATAGTGCATTTAATGGTTGTCATTGTCTAGGGCATCGAGCAGAGGGTCTTCATCTGTGAACCTAGTGTGTTTAATGGTTGCGATTGTCTAGGGCACCGAGCAGAGGGTCTGCAGCTGTGAACCTAGGGTTTTTAATGGTTGTGATTGTCTAGGGCTAGAGCAGAGGGTCTTCAGTTGTGAACCTAGTGTGTTCCATGGTTGTGATTGTCTAGGGCACAGAGCAGAGGTTCTGAAGCTGTGAAACCTAGTGTGTTTAATGGTTGTGATTGTCTAGGGCACTGAGCAGAGGGTCTGCAGCTGTGAACCTAGTGTGTTTAATGGTTGTGATTGTCTAGGGCTGGAGCAGCGGGTCTGCAGCTGTGAACCTAGTGTGTGTAATGGTTGTGATTGTCTAGGGTGTGGAGCAGAGGGTCTGCAGCTGTGAACCTAGAGTGTGTAATGGTTGTGATTGTCTAGGGTGCCGAGCAGAGGGTCTGCAGCTGTGAACCTAGTGTGTTTAATGGGTGTGATTGTCTAGGGCACCGAGCAGAGGGTCTGCAGCTGTGAACCTAGTGTTTTTAATGGCTGTGATTGTCTAGGGCGCTGAGCAGAGGGTCTCAGATTTGAACCTATTGTGTTTAATGGTTGTGATTGTCTAGGGCGCCGAGCAGAGGGTCTGCAGCTGTGAACCTAGTGTGTTTAATGGTTGTGATTGTCTAGGGCACTGAGCAGAGGGTCTGCAGCTGCGAACCTAGTGTGTTCCATGGTTGTGATTGTCTAGGGCACAGAACAGAGGGTCTGCAGCTGTGAACCTAGTTTGTTTAATGGTTGTAATTGTCTAGGGCACTGAGCAGAGGGTCTGCAGCTGTGAACCTACTGTGTTTAACGGCTGTGATTGTCTAGGGCACTGAGCAGAGGGTCTTCAGCTATGAACCTAGTGTGTTAAGTGGTTGTGATTGTCTAGGGTGCCGAGCAGAGGGTCTGCATCTGTGAACCTAGTGTTTTTAATGGTTGTGATTGTCTAGGGCTAGAGCAGAGGGTCTGCAGCTGTGAGCCTAGTGTGTTTAATGGGTGTGATTGTCTAGGGTGCCGAGCAGAGGGTCTGCATCTGTGAACCTAGTGTGTTTAATGGTTGTGATTGTCTAGGACGCTGAGCAGAGGGTCTGCAGCTGTGAAACTAGTGTGTTTAATGGTTGTGATTGTCTAGGGCATCGAGCAGAGGGTGTGCAGCTGTGAACCTAGTGTGTTTAATAGTTGTGATTGTCTAGGGCGCCGAGCAGAGAGTCTGCAGCTGTGCACCTAGTGTGTTTAATGGTTTTGATTGTCTAGGACGCTGAGCAGAGGGTCTGCAGCTGTGAACCCAGTGCGTTTAATGGTTGTGATTGTTTAGGGCATCGAGCAGAGGGTCTTCAGCTGTGAACCTAGTGTGATTAATGGTTGTGATTTTCTAGGGCTAGAGCAGAGGGTCTTCAGCTATGAACCTAGTGTGTTTAATGGTTGTGATGGTCTAGGGCACCGAGCAGAGGGTTTGCAGCTGTGAACCTAGTGTGTTTAATGGCTGTGATTGTCTAGGGCGCTGAGCAGAGGGTCTCAGATTTGAACCTATTGTGTTTAATGGTTGTGATTGTCTAGGGCGCCGAGCAGAGGGTCTGCAGCTGTGATCCTAGTGTGTTTAATGGTTGTTATTGTCTAGGGCGCCGAGCAGAGGGTCTGCAGCTGTGAACCTAGTGTGTTTAATGGCTGTGATTGTCTAGGGCGCTGAGCAGAGGGTCTCAGATTTGAACCTATTATGTTTAATGGTTGTGATTGTCTAGGGCGCCGAGCAGAGGGTCTGCAGCTGTGATCCTAGTGTGTTTAATGGTTGTTATTGTCTAGGGCGCCGAGCAGAGGGTCTGCAGCTGTGAACCTAGTGTGTTTAATGGTTGTGATTGTCTAGGGCATCGAGCATAGGGTCTTCAGCTGTGAACCTAGTGTGTTTAATGGCTGTGATTGTCTAGGGCACTGAGCAGAGGGTCTGCAGCTGTGAACCTAGTGTGTTTAATGGGTGTGATTGTCTAGGGCTAGAGCAGAGGGTCTGCAGCTGTGAGCCTAGTGTGTTTAATGGGTGTGATTGTCTAGGGTGCCGAGCAGAGGGTCTACAGCTGTGAACCTAGTGTGTTTAATGGTTGTGATTGTCTAGGACACTGAGCAGAGGTTCTGCAGCTGTGAAACTAGTGCATTTAATGGTTGTGATTGTCTAGGGCATCGAGCAGAGGGTCTTCAGCTGTGAACCTAGTGTATTTAATGGTTGTGATTGTCTAGGGCATCGAGCATAGGGTCTGCAGCTGTGAACCTAGTGTGTTTAATGGTTGCAATTGTCTAGGGCACCGAGCAGAGGGTCTGCAGCTGTGAACCTAGGGTTTTCAATGGTTGTGATTGTCTAGGGCTAGAGCAGAGAGTCTGCAGCTTTGATCCTAGTGTGTTTAATGGTTGTGATTGTCTGGGGCTAGAGCAGATAGTCTGCAGCTTTGATCCTAGTGTGTTTAATGCTTGTGATGGTCTAGGGCACCGAGCAGAGGGTCTGCAGCTGTGAACCTAGTGTGTTTAATGGCTGTGATTGTCTAGGGCACTGAGCAGAGGGTCTCCAGCTGTGAACCTATTGTGTTTAATGGTTGTGATTGTCTAGGGTGCTGTGCAGCGGGTCTGCAGCTGTGAACCTAGTGTGTTTAATGGTTGTGCTTGTCTAGGACGCTGAGCAGAGGGTCTGCAGCTGTGCAAATAGTGCATTTAATGGTTGTCATTGTCTAGGGCATCGAGCAGAGGGTCTTCATCTGTGAACCTAGTGTGTTTAATGGTTGCGATTGTCTAGGGCACCGAGCAGAGGGTCTGCAGCTGTGAACCTAGGGTTTTTAATGGTTGTGATTGTCTAGGGCTAGAGCAGAGGGTCTTCAGCTGTGAACCTAGTGTGTTCCATGGTTGTGATTGTCTAGGGCACAGAGCAGAGGTTCTGAAGCTGTGAAACCTAGTGTGTTTAATGGTTGTGATTGTCTAGGGCACTGAGCAGAGGGTCTGCAGCTGTGAACCTAGTGTGTTTAATGGTTGTGATTGTCTAGGGCTGGAGCAGCGGGTCTGCAGCTGTGAACCTAGTGTGTGTAATGGTTGTGATTGTCTAGGGTGTGGAGCAGAGGGTCTGCAGCTGTGAACCTAGAGTGTGTAATGGTTGTGATTGTCTAGGGTGCCGAGCAGAGGGTCTGCAGCTGTGAACCTAGTGTGTTTAATGGGTGTGATTGTCTAGGGCACCGAGCAGAGGGTCTGCAGCTGTGAACCTAGTGTTTTTAATGGCTGTGATTGTCTAGGGCGCTGAGCAGAGGGTCTCAGATTTGAACCTATTGTGTTTAATGGTTGTGATTGTCTAGGGCGCCGAGCAGAGGGTCTGCAGCTGTGAACCTAGTGTGTTTAATGGTTGTGATTGTCTAGGGCACTGAGCAGAGGGTCTGCAGCTGCGAACCTAGTGTGTTCCATGGTTGTGATTGTCTAGGGCACAGAACAGAGGGTCTGCAGCTGTGAACCTAGTTTGTTTAATGGTTGTGATTGTCTAGGGCACTGAGCAGAGGGTCTGCAGCTGTGAACCTACTGTGTTTAACGGCTGTGATTGTCTAGGGCACCGAGCAGAGGGTCTTCAGCTATGAACCTAGTGTGTTTAGTGGTTGTGATTGTCTAGGGTGCCGAGCAGAGGGTCTGCATCTGTGAACCTAGTGTTTTTAATGGTTGTGATTGTCTAGGGCTAGAGCAGAGGGTCTGCAGCTGTGAGCCTAGTGTGTTTAATGGGTGTGATTGTCTAGGGTGCCGAGCAGAGGGTCTGCATCTGTGAACCTAGTGTGTTTAATGGTTGTGATTGTCTAGGACGCTGAGCAGAGGGTCTGCAGCTGTGAAACTAGTGTGTTTAATGGTTGTGATTGTCTAGGGCATCGAGCAGAGGGTGTGCAGCTGTGAACCTAGTGTGTTTAATAGTTGTGATTGTCTAGGGCGCCGAGCAGAGAGTCTGCAGCTGTGCACCTAGTGTGTTTAATAGTTGTGATTGTCTAGGGCGCCGAGCAGAGAGTCTGCAGCTGTGAACCTAGTGTGTTTAATGGTTGTGATTGTCTAGGGCTAGAGCACAGGGTCTGCAGCTGTGAACCTAGTGTGTTTAATGGTTTTGATTGTCTAGGGCATCGAGCAGAGGGTGTGCAGCTGTGAACCTAGTGTGTTTAATGGTTGTAATTTTCTAGGGCGCCACACAGAGAGTCTGCAGCTGTGTATCTAGTGTGTTTAATGGTTGTTATTGTCTAGGGCGCCAAGCATGGGGTCTTCAGCTGTGAACCTAGTGTGTTTAATAGTTGTGATTGTCTAGGGCGCCGAGCAGAGAGTCTGCAGCTGTGGACCTAGTGTGTTTAATGGTTGTGATTGTCTAGGGCTAGAGCACAGGGTCTGCAGCTGTGAACCTAGTGTGTTTAATGGTTGTGATTATCTAGGGCTAGAGCACAGGGTCTGCAGCTGTGAACCTAGTGTGTTTAATGGTTGTGATTGTTTAGGGCTAGAGCACAGGGTCTGCAGCTGTGAACCTAGTGTGTTCAATGGTTGTGATTGTCTAGGGCATCGAGCAGAGGGTGTGCAGCTGTGAACCTAGTGTGTTTAATAGTTGTGATTGTCTAGGGCGCCGAGCAGAGAGTCTGCAGCTGTGCACCTAGTGTGTTTAATAGTTGTGATTGTCTAGGGCGCCGAGCAGAGAGTCTGCAGCTGTGAACCTAGTGTGTTTAATGGTTGTGATTGTCTAGGGCTAGAGCACAGGGTCTGCAGCTGTGAACCTAGTGTGTTTAATGGTTTTGATTGTCTAGGGCATCGAGCAGAGGGTGTGCAGCTGTGAACCTAGTGTGTTTAATAGTTGTGATTGTCTAGGGCGCCACGCAGAGAGTCTGCAGCTGTGTATCTAGTGTGTTTAATGGTTGTTATTGTCTAGGGCGCCAAGCATGGGGTCTTAAGCTGTGAACCTAGTGTGTTTAATAGTTGTGATTGTCTAGGGCGCCGAGCAGAGAGTCTGCAGCTGTGGACCTAGTGTGTTTAATGGTTGTTATTGTCTAGGGCACCGAGCAGAGGGTCTGCAGCTGTGAACCTAGTGTGTTTAATGGTTGTAATTTTCTAGGGCACAGAGCAGAGTGTCTTCAGCTGTGAACCTAGTGTGTTTAATGTGTGTGATTGTCTAGGGCTAGAGCAGAGGGTCTGCAGCTGTGAACCTAGTGTGTTTAATGGTTTTGATTGTCTAGGACGCTGAGCAGAGGGTCTGCAGCTGTGAACCCAGTGCGTTTAATGGTTGTGATTGTTTAGGGCATCGAGCAGAGGGTCTTCAGCTGTGAACCTAGTGTGATTAATGGTTGTGATTTTCTAGGGCTAGAGCAGAGGGTCTTCAGCTATGAACCTAGTGTGTTTAATGGTTGTGATGGTCTAGGGCACCGAGCAGAGGGTTTGCAGCTGTGAACCTAGTGTGTTTAATGGCTGTGATTGTCTAGGGCGCTGAGCAGAGGGTCTCCAGCTGTGAACCTATTATGTTTAATGGTTGTGATTGTCTGGGGCGCCGAGCAGAGGGTCTGCAGCTGTGATCCTAGTGTGTTTAATGGTTGTTATTGTCTAGGGCGCCGAGCAGAGGGTCTGCAGCTGTGAACCTAGTGTGTTTAATGGTTGTGATTGTCTAGGGCATCGAGCATAGGGTCTTCAGCTGTGAACCTAGTGTGTTTAATGGCTGTGATTGTCTAGGGCACTGAGCAGAGGGTCTGCAGCTGTGACCCTAGTGTGTTTAATGGGTGTGATTGTCTAGGGCTAGAGCAGAGGGTCTGCAGCTGTGAGCCTAGTGTGTTTAATGGGTGTGATTGTCTAGGGTGCCGAGCAGAGGGTCTACAGCTGTGAACCTAGTGTGTTTAATGGTTGTGATTGTCTAGGACACTGAGCAGAGGTTCTGCAGCTGTGAAACTAGTGCATTTAATGGTTGTGATTGTCTAGGGCATCGAGCAGAGGGTCTTCAGCTGTGAACCTAGTGTATTTAATGGTTGTGATTGTCTAGGGCATCGAGCATAGGGTCTGCAGCTGTGAACCTAGTGTGTTTAATGGTTGCAATTGTCTAGGGCACCGAGCAGAGGGTCTGCAGCTGTGAACCTAGGGTTTTCAATGGTTGTGATTGTCTAGGGCTAGAGCAGAGAGTCTGCAGCTTTGATCCTAGTGTGTTTAATGGTTGTGATTGTCTAGGGCTAGAGCAGATAGTCTGCAGCTTTGATCCTAGTGTGTTTAATGCTTGTGATGGTCTAGGGCACCGAGCAGAGGGTCTGCAGCTGTGAACCTAGTGTGTTTAATGGCTGTGATTGTCTAGGGCACTGAGCAGAGGGTCTCCAGCTGTGAACCTATTGTGTTTAATGGTTGTGATTGTCTAGGGTGCTGTGCAGCGGGTCTGCAGCTGTGAACCTAGTGTGTTTAATGGTTGTGCTTGTCTAGGACGCTGAGCAGAGGGTCTGCAGCTGTGCAAATAGTGCATTTAATGGTTGTCATTGTCTAGGGCATCGAGCAGAGGGTCTTCATCTGTGAACCTAGTGTGTTTAATGGTTGCGATTGTCTAGGGCACCGAGCAGAGGGTCTGCAGCTGTGAACCTAGGGTTTTTAATGGTTGTGATTGTCTAGGGCTAGAGCAGAGGGTCTTCAGCTGTGAACCTAGTGTGTTCCATGGTTGTGATTGTCTAGGGCACAGAGCAGAGGTTCTGAAGCTGTGAAACCTAGTGTGTTTAATGGTTGTGATTGTCTAGGGCACTGAGCAGAGGGTCTGCAGCTGTGAACCTAGTGTGTTTAATGGTTGTGATTGTCTAGGGCTGGAGCAGCGGGTCTGCAGCTGTGAACCTAGTGTGTGTAATGGTTGTGATTGTCTAGGGTGTGGAGCAGAGGGTCTGCAGCTGTGAACCTAGAGTGTGTAATGGTTGTGATTGTCTAGGGTGCCGAGCAGAGGGTCTGCAGCTGTGAACCTAGTGTGTTTAATGGGTGTGATTGTCTAGGGCACCGAGCAGAGGGTCTGCAGCTGTGAACCTAGTGTTTTTAATGGCTGTGATTGTCTAGGGCGCTGAGCAGAGGGTCTCAGATTTGAACCTATTGTGTTTAATGGTTGTGATTGTCTAGGGCGCCGAGCAGAGGGTCTGCAGCTGTGAACCTAGTGTGTTTAATGGTTGTGATTGTCTAGGGCACTGAGCAGAGGGTCTGCAGCTGCGAACCTAGTGTGTTCCATGGTTGTGATTGTCTAGGGCACAGAACAGAGGGTCTGCAGCTGTGAACCTAGTTTGTTTAATGGTTGTGATTGTCTAGGGCACTGAGCAGAGGGTCTGCAGCTGTGAACCTACTGTGTTTAACGGATGTGATTGTCTAGGGCACCGAGCAGAGGGTCTTCAGCTATGAACCTAGTGTGTTTAGTGGTTGTGATTGTCTAGGGTGCCGAGCAGAGGGTCTGCATCTGTGAACCTAGTGTTTTTAATGGTTGTGATTGTCTAGGGCTAGAGCAGAGGGTCTGCAGCTGTGAGCCTAGTGTGTTTAATGGGTGTGATTGTCTAGGGTGCCGAGCAGAGGGTCTGCATCTGTGAACCTAGTGTGTTTAATGGTTGTGATTGTCTAGGACGCTGAGCAGAGGGTCTGCAGCTGTGAAACTAGTGTGTTTAATGGTTGTGATTGTCTAGGGCATCGAGCAGAGGGTGTGCAGCTGTGAACCTAGTGTGTTTAATAGTTGTGATTGTCTAGGGCGCCGAGCAGAGAGTCTGCAGCTGTGCACCTAGTGTGTTTAATAGTTGTGATTGTCTAGGGCGCCGAGCAGAGAGTCTGCAGCTGTGAACCTAGTGTGTTTAATGGTTGTGATTGTCTAGGGCTAGAGCACAGGGTCTGCAGCTGTGAACCTAGTGTGTTTAATGGTTTTGATTGTCTAGGGCATCGAGCAGAGGGTGTGCAGCTGTGAACCTAGTGTGTTTAATGGTTGTAATTTTCTAGGGCGCCACACAGAGAGTCTGCAGCTGTGTATCTAGTGTGTTTAATGGTTGTTATTGTCTAGGGCGCCAAGCATGGGGTCTTCAGCTGTGAACCTAGTGTGTTTAATAGTTGTGATTGTCTAGGGCGCCGAGCAGAGAGTCTGCAGCTGTGGACCTAGTGTGTTTAATGGTTGTGATTGTCTAGGGCTAGAGCACAGGGTCTGCAGCTGTGAACCTAGTGTGTTTAATGGTTGTGATTATCTAGGGCTAGAGCACAGGGTCTGCAGCTGTGAACCTAGTGTGTTTAATGGTTGTGATTGTTTAGGGCTAGAGCACAGGGTCTGCAGCTGTGAACCTAGTGTGTTCAATGGTTGTGATTGTCTAGGGCATCGAGCAGAGGGTGTGCAGCTGTGAACCTAGTGTGTTTAATAGTTGTGATTGTCTAGGGCGCCGAGCAGAGAGTCTGCAGCTGTGCACCTAGTGTGTTTAATAGTTGTGATTGTCTAGGGCGCCGAGCAGAGAGTCTGCAGCTGTGAACCTAGTGTGTTTAATGGTTGTGATTGTCTAGGGCTAGAGCACAGGGTCTGCAGCTGTGAACCTAGTGTGTTTAATGGTTTTGATTGTCTAGGGCATCGAGCAGAGGGTGTGCAGCTGTGAACCTAGTGTGTTTAATAGTTGTGATTGTCTAGGGCGCCACGCAGAGAGTCTGCAGCTGTGTATCTAGTGTGTTTAATGGTTGTTATTGTCTAGGGCGCCAAGCATGGGGTCTTCAGCTGTGAACCTAGTGTGTTTAATAGTTGTGATTGTCTAGGGCGCCGAGCAGAGAGTCTGCAGCTGTGGACCTAGTGTGTTTAATGGTTGTTATTGTCTAGGGCACCGAGCAGAGGGTCTGCAGCTGTGAACCTAGTGTGTTTAATGGTTGTAATTTTCTAGGGCACAGAGCAGAGTGTCTTCAGCTGTGAACCTAGTGTGTTTAATGTGTGTGATTGTCTAGGGCTAGAGCAGAGGGTCTGCAGCTGTGAACCTAGTGTGTTTAATGGTTTTGATTGTCTAGGACGCTGAGCAGAGGGTCTGCAGCTGTGAACCCAGTGCGTTTAATGGTTGTGATTGTTTAGGGCATCGAGCAGAGGGTCTTCAGCTGTGAACCTAGTGTGATTAATGGTTGTGATTTTCTAGGGCTAGAGCAGAGGGTCTTCAGCTATGAACCTAGTGTGTTTAATGGTTGTGATGGTCTAGGGCACCGAGCAGAGGGTTTGCAGCTGTGAACCTAGTGTGTTTAATGGCTGTGATTGTCTAGGGCGCTGAGCAGAGGGTCTCCAGCTGTGAACCTATTATGTTTAATGGTTGTGATTGTCTAGGGCGCCGAGCAGAGGGTCTGCAGCTGTGATCCTAGTGTGTTTAATGGTTGTTATTGTCTAGGGCGCCGAGCAGAGGGTCTGCAGCTGTGAACCTAGTGTGTTTAATGGTTGTGATTGTCTAGGGCATCGAGCATAGGGTCTTCAGCTGTGAACCTAGTGTGTTTAATGGCTGTGATTGTCTAGGGCACTGAGCAGAGGGTCTGCAGCTGTGACCCTAGTGTGTTTAATGGGTGTGATTGTCTAGGGCTAGAGCAGAGGGTCTGCAGCTGTGAGCCTAGTGTGTTTAATGGGTGTGATTGTCTAGGGTGCCGAGCAGAGGGTCTACAGCTGTGAACCTAGTGTGTTTAATGGTTGTGATTGTCTAGGACACTGAGCAGAGGTTCTGCAGCTGTGAAACTAGTGCATTTAATGGTTGTGATTGTCTAGGGCATCGAGCAGAGGGTCTTCAGCTGTGAACCTAGTGTATTTAATGGTTGTGATTGTCTAGGGCATCGAGCATAGGGTCTGCAGCTGTGAACCTAGTGTGTTTAATGGTTGCAATTGTCTAGGGCACCGAGCAGAGGGTCTGCAGCTGTGAACCTAGGGTTTTCAATGGTTGTGATTGTCTAGGGCTAGAGCAGAGAGTCTGCAGCTTTGATCCTAGTGTGTTTAATGGTTGTGATTGTCTAGGGCTAGAGCAGATAGTCTGCAGCTTTGATCCTAGTGTGTTTAATGCTTGTGATGGTCTAGGGCACCGAGCAGAGGGTCTGCAGCTGTGAACCTAGTGTGTTTAATGGCTGTGATTGTCTAGGGCACTGAGCAGAGGGTCTCCAGCTGTGAACCTATTGTGTTTAATGGTTGTGATTGTCTAGGGTGCTGTGCAGCGGGTCTGCAGCTGTGAACCTAGTGTGTTTAATGGTTGTGCTTGTCTAGGACGCTGAGCAGAGGGTCTGCAGCTGTGCAAATAGTGCATTTAATGGTTGTCATTGTCTAGGGCATCGAGCAGAGGGTCTTCATCTGTGAACCTAGTGTGTTTAATGGTTGCGATTGTCTAGGGCACCGAGCAGAGGGTCTGCAGCTGTGAACCTAGGGTTTTTAATGGTTGTGATTGTCTAGGGCTAGAGCAGAGGGTCTTCAGCTGTGAACCTAGTGTGTTCCATGGTTGTGATTGTCTAGGGCACAGAGCAGAGGTTCTGAAGCTGTGAAACCTAGTGTGTTTAATGGTTGTGATTGTCTAGGGCACTGAGCAGAGGGTCTGCAGCTGTGAACCTAGTGTGTTTAATGGTTGTGATTGTCTAGGGCTGGAGCAGCGGGTCTGCAGCTGTGAACCTAGTGTGTGTAATGGTTGTGATTGTCTAGGGTGTGGAGCAGAGGGTCTGCAGCTGTGAACCTAGAGTGTGTAATGGTTGTGATTGTCTAGGGTGCCGAGCAGAGGGTCTGCAGCTGTGAACCTAGTGTGTTTAATGGGTGTGATTGTCTAGGGCACCGAGCAGAGGGTCTGCAGCTGTGAACCTAGTGTTTTTAATGGCTGTGATTGTCTAGGGCGCTGAGCAGAGGGTCTCAGATTTGAACCTATTGTGTTTAATGGTTGTGATTGTCTAGGGCGCCGAGCAGAGGGTCTGCAGCTGTGAACCTAGTGTGTTTAATGGTTGTGATTGTCTAGGGCACTGAGCAGAGGGTCTGCAGCTGCGAACCTAGTGTGTTCCATGGTTGTGATTGTCTAGGGCACAGAACAGAGGGTCTGCAGCTGTGAACCTAGTTTGTTTAATGGTTGTGATTGTCTAGGGCACTGAGCAGAGGGTCTGCAGCTGTGAACCTACTGTGTTTAACGGCTGTGATTGTCTAGGGCACCGAGCAGAGGGTCTTCAGCTATGAACCTAGTGTGTTTAGTGGTTGTGATTGTCTAGGGTGCCGAGCAGAGGGTGTGCAGCTGTGAACCTAGTGTGTTTAATAGTTGTGATTGTCTAGGGCGCCGAGCAGAGAGTCTGCAGCTGTGCACCTAGTGTGTTTAATAGTTGTGATTGTCTAGGGCGCCGAGCAGAGAGTCTGCAGCTGTGAACCTAGTGTGTTTAATGGTTGTGATTGTCTAGGGCTAGAGCACAGGGTCTGCAGCTGTGAACCTAGTGTGTTTAATGGTTTTGATTGTCTAGGGCATCGAGCAGAGGGTGTGCAGCTGTGAACCTAGTGTGTTTAATAGTTGTGATTGTCTAGGGCGCCACGCAGAGAGTCTGCAGCTGTGTATCTAGTGTGTTTAATGGTTGTTATTGTCTAGGGCGCCAAGCATGGGGTCTTCAGCTGTGAACCTAGTGTGTTTAATAGTTGTGATTGTCTAGGGCGCCGAGCAGAGAGTCTGCAGCTGTGGACCTAGTGTGTTTAATGGTTGTTATTGTCTAGGGCACCGAGCAGAGGGTCTGCAGCTGTGAACCTAGTGTGTTTAATGGTTGTAATTTTCTAGGGCACAGAGCAGAGTGTCTTCAGCTGTGAACCTAGTGTGTTTAATGTGTGTGATTGTCTAGGGCTAGAGCAGAGGGTCTGCAGCTGTGAACCTAGTGTGTTTAATGGTTTTGATTGTCTAGGACGCTGAGCAGAGGGTCTGCAGCTGTGAACCCAGTGCGTTTAATGGTTGTGATTGTTTAGGGCATCGAGCAGAGGGTCTTCAGCTGTGAACCTAGTGTGATTAATGGTTGTGATTTTCTAGGGCTAGAGCAGAGGGTCTTCAGCTATGAACCTAGTGTGTTTAATGGTTGTGATGGTCTAGGGCACCGAGCAGAGGGTTTGCAGCTGTGAACCTAGTGTGTTTAATGGCTGTGATTGTCTAGGGCGCTGAGCAGAGGGTCTCCAGCTGTGAACCTATTATGTTTAATGGTTGTGATTGTCTAGGGCGCCGAGCAGAGGGTCTGCAGCTGTGATCCTAGTGTGTTTAATGGTTGTTATTGTCTAGGGCGCCGAGCAGAGGGTCTGCAGCTGTGAACCTAGTGTGTTTAATGGTTGTGATTGTCTAGGGCATCGAGCATAGGGTCTTCAGCTGTGAACCTAGTGTGTTTAATGGCTGTGATTGTCTAGGGCACTGAGCAGAGGGTCTGCAGCTGTGACCCTAGTGTGTTTAATGGGTGTGATTGTCTAGGGCTAGAGCAGAGGGTCTGCAGCTGTGAGCCTAGTGTGTTTAATGGGTGTGATTGTCTAGGGTGCCGAGCAGAGGGTCTACAGCTGTGAACCTAGTGTGTTTAATGGTTGTGATTGTCTAGGACACTGAGCAGAGGTTCTGCAGCTGTGAAACTAGTGCATTTAATGGTTGTGATTGTCTAGGGCATCGAGCAGAGGGTCTTCAGCTGTGAACCTAGTGTATTTAATGGTTGTGATTGTCTAGGGCATCGAGCATAGGGTCTGCAGCTGTGAACCTAGTGTGTTTAATGGTTGCAATTGTCTAGGGCACCGAGCAGAGGGTCTGCAGCTGTGAACCTAGGGTTTTCAATGGTTGTGATTGTCTAGGGCTAGAGCAGAGAGTCTGCAGCTTTGATCCTAGTGTGTTTAATGGTTGTGATTGTCTAGGGCTAGAGCAGATAGTCTGCAGCTTTGATCCTAGTGTGTTTAATGCTTGTGATGGTCTAGGGCACCGAGCAGAGGGTCTGCAGCTGTGAACCTAGTGTGTTTAATGGCTGTGATTGTCTAGGGCACTGAGCAGAGGGTCTCCAGCTGTGAACCTATTGTGTTTAATGGTTGTGATTGTCTAGGGTGCTGTGCAGCGGGTCTGCAGCTGTGAACCTAGTGTGTTTAATGGTTGTGCTTGTCTAGGACGCTGAGCAGAGGGTCTGCAGCTGTGCAAATAGTGCATTTAATGGTTGTCATTGTCTAGGGCATCGAGCAGAGGGTCTTCATCTGTGAACCTAGTGTGTTTAATGGTTGCGATTGTCTAGGGCACCGAGCAGAGGGTCTGCAGCTGTGAACCTAGGGTTTTTAATGGTTGTGATTGTCTAGGGCTAGAGCAGAGGGTCTTCAGCTGTGAACCTAGTGTGTTCCATGGTTGTGATTGTCTAGGGCACAGAGCAGAGGTTCTGAAGCTGTGAAACCTAGTGTGTTTAATGGTTGTGATTGTCTAGGGCACTGAGCAGAGGGTCTGCAGCTGTGAACCTAGTGTGTTTAATGGTTGTGATTGTCTAGGGCTGGAGCAGCGGGTCTGCAGCTGTGAACCTAGTGTGTGTAATGGTTGTGATTGTCTAGGGTGTGGAGCAGAGGGTCTGCAGCTGTGAACCTAGAGTGTGTAATGGTTGTGATTGTCTAGGGTGCCGAGCAGAGGGTCTGCAGCTGTGAACCTAGTGTGTTTAATGGGTGTGATTGTCTAGGGCACCGAGCAGAGGGTCTGCAGCTGTGAACCTAGTGTTTTTAATGGCTGTGATTGTCTAGGGCGCTGAGCAGAGGGTCTCAGATTTGAACCTATTGTGTTTAATGGTTGTGATTGTCTAGGGCGCCGAGCAGAGGGTCTGCAGCTGTGAACCTAGTGTGTTTAATGGTTGTGATTGTCTAGGGCACTGAGCAGAGGGTCTGCAGCTGCGAACCTAGTGTGTTCCATGGTTGTGATTGTCTAGGGCACAGAACAGAGGGTCTGCAGCTGTGAACCTAGTTTGTTTAATGGTTGTGATTGTCTAGGGCACTGAGCAGAGGGTCTGCAGCTGTGAACCTACTGTGTTTAACGGCTGTGATTGTCTAGGGCACCGAGCAGAGGGTCTTCAGCTATGAACCTAGTGTGTTTAGTGGTTGTGATTGTCTAGGGTGCCGAGCAGAGGGTCTGCATCTGTGAACCTAGTGTTTTTAATGGTTGTGATTGTCTAGGGCTAGAGCAGAGGGTCTGCAGCTGTGAGCCTAGTGTGTTTAATGGGTGTGATTGTCTAGGGTGCCGAGCAGAGGGTCTGCATCTGTGAACCTAGTGTGTTTAATGGTTGTGATTGTCTAGGATGCTGAGCAGAGGGTCTGCAGCTGTGAAACTAGTGTGTTTAATGGTTGTGATTGTCTAGGGCATCGAGCAGAGGGTGTGCAGCTGTGAACCTAGTGTGTTTAATAGTTGTGATTGTCTAGGGCGCCGAGCAGAGAGTCTGCAGCTGTGCACCTAGTGTGTTTAATAGTTGTGATTGTCTAGGGCGCCGAGCAGAGAGTCTGCAGCTGTGAACCTAGTGTGTTTAATGGTTGTGATTGTCTAGGGCTAGAGCACAGGGTCTGCAGCTGTGAACCTAGTGTGTTTAATGGTTTTGATTGTCTAGGGCATCGAGCAGAGGGTGTGCAGCTGTGAACCTAGTGTGTTTAATGGTTGTAATTTTCTAGGGCGCCACACAGAGAGTCTGCAGCTGTGTATCTAGTGTGTTTAATGGTTGTTATTGTCTAGGGCGCCAAGCATGGGGTCTTCAGCTGTGAACCTAGTGTGTTTAATAGTTGTGATTGTCTAGGGCGCCGAGCAGAGAGTCTGCAGCTGTGGACCTAGTGTGTTTAATGGTTGTGATTGTCTAGGGCTAAGGCACAGGGTCTGCAGCTGTGAACCTAGTGTGTTTAATGGTTGTGATTATCTAGGGCTAGAGCACAGGGTCAGCAGCTGTGAACCTAGTGTGTTTAATGGTTGTGATTGTTTAGGGCTAGAGCACAGGGTCTGCAGCTGTGAACCTAGTGTGTTCAATGGTTGTGATTGTCTAGGGCATCGAGCAGAGGGTGTGCAGCTGTGAACCTAGTGTGTTTAATAGTTGTGATTGTCTAGGGCGCCGAGCAGAGAGTCTGCAGCTGTGCACCTAGTGTGTTTAATAGTTGTGATTGTCTAGGGCGCCGAGCAGAGAGTCTGCAGCTGTGAACCTAGTGTGTTTAATGGTTGTGATTGTCTAGGGCTAGAGCACAGGGTCTGCAGCTGTGAACCTAGTGTGTTTAATGGTTTTGATTGTCTAGGGCATCGAGCAGAGTGTGTGCAGCTGTGAACCTAGTGTGTTTAATAGTTGTGATTGTCTAGGGCGCCACGCAGAGAGTCTGCAGCTGTGTATCTAGTGTGTTTAATGGTTGTTATTGTCTAGGGCGCCAAGCATGGGGTCTTCAGCTGTGAACCTAGTGTGTTTAATAGTTGTGATTGTCTAGGGCGCCGAGCAGAGAGTCTGCAGCTGTGGACCTAGTGTGTTTAATGGTTGTTATTGTCTAGGGCACCGAGCAGAGGGTCTGCAGCTGTGAACCTAGTGTGTTTAATGGTTGTAATTTTCTAGGGCACAGAGCAGAGTGTCTTCAGCTGTGAACCTAGTGTGTTTAATGTGTGTGATTGTCTAGGGCTAGAGCAGAGGGTCTGCAGCTGTGAACCTAGTGTGTTTAATGGTTTTGATTGTCTAGGACGCTGAGCAGAGGGTCTGCAGCTGTGAACCCAGTGCGTTTAATGGTTGTGATTGTTTAGGGCATCGAGCAGAGGGTCTTCAGCTGTGAACCTAGTGTGTTTAATGGTTGTGATTGTCTAGGGCTAGAGCAGAGTGTCTGCACCTGTGAACCTAGTGTGTTTAATGATTGTGATTGTCTAGGGTGCTGAGCAGAGTGTCTGCACCTGTGAACCTAGTGTGTTTAATGGTTGTGATTGTCTAGGGCTAGAGCACAGGGTCTTCAGCTGTGAACCTCGTGTGTTTAATGGTTGTGATGGTCTAGGGTGCTGCCAAAGGGACTGCAGCTCTGTACCTAGTGTGTTTAATGGTTGTTATTGTCTAGGGCACTGAGCAGAGTGTCTGTACCTGTGAACCTAGTGTGTTTAATGATTGTGATTGTCTAGGGTGCTGAGCAGAGTGTCTGCACCTGTGAACCTAGTGTGTTTAATGGTTGTGATTGTCTAGGGCTAGAGCAAAGGGTCTGCAGCTGTGAACCTAGTGTGTTTAATGGCTGTGATTGTCTAGGGCTAGAGCACAGGGTCTGCAGCTGTGAACCTAGTGTGTTTAATGGTTGTGATTGTCTAGGGCATCGAGCAGTGGATGTGCAGCTGTGAACCTAGTGTGTTTAATAGTCGTGATTGTCTAGGGCGCCAAGCAGAGAGTCTGCAGCTGTGCACCTAGTGTGTTTAATGGTTGTGATTGTCTAGGGCTAGAGCAGAGTGTCTGCACGTGTGAACCTAGTGTGTTTAATGGTTGTGATGGTCTAGGGTGCTGCCAAAGGGTCTGCAGCTGTGCACCTAGTGTGTTTAATGGTTGTGATTGTCTAGGGCTAGAGCACAGGGTCTGCAGCTGTGAACCTAGTGAGTTTAATGGTTGTGATTGTCTAGGGCATCGAGCAGAGGGTGTGCAGCTGTGTACCTAGTGTGTTTAATAGTTGTGATTGTCTAGGGCGCCGAGCAGAGAGTCTGCAGCTGTGCACCTAGTGTGTTTAATAGTTGTGGTTGTCTAGGGCTAGAGCACAGGGTCTGCAGCTGTGAACCTAGTGTGTTTAATGGTTGTGATTGTCTAGGGCTAGAGCACAGGGTCTGCAGCTGTGAAACTAGTGCATTTAATGGTTGTGATTGTCTAGGGCTAGAGCAGAGGGTGTGCAGCTGTGAACCTAGTGTGTTTAATAGTTGTGATTGTCTAGGGCGCCGAGCAGAGAGTCTGCAGCTGTGCACCTAGTGTGTTTAATGGTTGTGATTGTCTAGAGCTAGAGCACAGGGTCTGCAGCTGTGAACCTAGTGTGTTTAATGGGTGTGATTGTCTAGGGCTAGAGCACAGGGTCTGCAGCTGTGAACCTAGTGTGTTTAATGGTTGTGATTGTCTAGGGCATCGAGCAGAGGGTGTGCAGCTGTGAACCTAGTGTGTTTAATAGTTGTGATTGTCTAGGGCGCCGAGCAGAGAGTCTGCAGCTGTGCACCTAGTGTGTTTAATAGATGTGATTGTCTAGGGCTAGAGCACAGGGTCTGCAGCTATGAACCTAGTGTGTTTAATGGTTGTGATCTAGGGCTAGAGCACAGGGTCTGCAGCTGTGAACCTAGTGTGTTTAATGGTTGTGATTATCTAGGGCTAGGGCACAGGGTCTGCAGCTGTGAACCTAGTGTGTTTAATGGTTGTGATTGTTTAGGGCTAGAGCACAGGGTCTGCAGCTGTGAACCTAGTGTGTTCAATGGTTGTGATTGTCTAGGGCATCGAGCAGAGGGTGTGCAGCTGTGAACCTAGTGTGTTTAATAGTTGTGATTGTCTAGGGCGCCGAGCAGAGAGTCTGCAGCTGTGCACCTAGTGTGTTTAATAGTTGTGATTGTCTAGGGCGCCGAGCAGAGAGTCTGCAGCTGTGAACCTAGTGTGTTTAATGGTTGTGATTGTCTAGGGCTAGAGCACAGGGTCTGCAGCTGTGAACCTAGTGTGTTTAATGGTTGTGATTGTCTAGGGCTAGAGCAGAGTGTCTGCACGTGTGAACCTAGTGTGTTTAATGGTTGTGATGGTCTAGGGTGCTGCCAAAGGGTCTGCAGCTGTGCACCTAGTGTGTTTAATGGTTGTGATTGTCTAGGGCTAGAGCACAGGGTCTGCAGCTGTGAACCTAGTGTGTTTAATGGCTGTGATTGTCTAGGGCTAGAGCACAGGGTCTGCAGCTGTGAACCTAGTGAGTTTAATGGTTGTGATTGTCTAGGGCATCGAGCAGAGGGTGTGCAGCTGTGAACCTAGTGTGTTTAATAGTTGTGATTGTCTAGGGCGCCGAGCAGAGAGTCTGCAGCTGTGCACCGAGTGTGTTTAATAGTTGTGATTGTCTAGGGCTAGAGCACAGGGTCTGCAGCTGTGAACCTAGTGTGTTTAATGGTTGTGATTGTCTAGGGCTAGAGCACAGGGTCTGCAGCTGTGAAACTAGTGCATTTAATGGTTGTGATTGTCTAGGGCTAGAGCAGAGGGTGTGCAGCTGTGAACCTAGTGTGTTTAATAGTTGTGATTGTCTAGGGCGCCGAGCAGAGAGTCTGCAGCTGTGCACCTAGTGTGTTTAATGGTTGTGATTGTCTAGGGCTAGAGCACAGGGTCTGCAGCTGTGAACCTAGTGTGTTTAATGGGTGTGATTGTCCAGGGCTAGAGCACAGGGTCTGCAGCTGTGAACCTAGTGTGTTTAATGGTTGTGATTGTCTAGGGCATCGAGCAGAGGGTGTGCAGCTGTGAACCTAGTGTGTTTAATAGTTGTGATTGTCTAGGGCGCCGAGCAGAGAGTCTGCAGCTGTGCACCTAGTGTGTTTAATAGATGTGATTGTCTAGGGCTAGAGCACAGGGTCTGCAGCTGTGAACCTAGTGTGTTTAATGGTTGTGATTGTCTAGGGCTAGAGCACAGGGTCTGCAGCTGTGAACCTAGTGTGTTTAATGGTTGTGATTATCTAGG
Source organism: Ambystoma mexicanum (assembly GCF_040938575.1). Lineage (NCBI taxonomy): Eukaryota > Metazoa > Chordata > Amphibia > Caudata > Ambystomatidae > Ambystoma > Ambystoma mexicanum. The sequence continues at coordinate 9,280,379 of NC_090927.1, forward strand.
GCTAGAGCACAGGGTCTGCAGCTGTGAACCTAGTGTGTTTAATGGTTGTGATTGTTTAGGGCTAGAGCACAGGGTCTGCAGCTGTGAACCTAGTGTGTTCAATGGTTGTGGTTGTCTAGGGCATCGAGCAGAGGGTGTGCAGCTGTGAACCTAGTGTGTTTAATAGTTGTGATTGTCTAGGGCGCCGAGCAGAGAGTCTGCAGCTGTGCACCTAGTGTGTTTAATAGTTGTGATTGTCTAGGGCGCCGAGCAGAGAGTCTGCAGCTGTGAACCTAGTGTGTTTAATGGTTGTGATTGTCTAGGGCTAGAGCACAGGGTCTGCAGCTGTGAACCTAGTGTGTTTAATGGTTTTGATTGTCTAGGGCATCGAGCAGAGGGTGTGCAGCTGTGAACCTAGTGTGTTTAATAGTTGTGATTGTCTAGGGCGCCACGCAGAGAGTCTGCAGCTGTGTATCTAGTGTGTTTAATGGTTGTTATTGTCTAGGGCGCCAAGCATGGGGTCTTCAGCTGTGAACCTAGTGTGTTTAATAGTTGTGATTGTCTAGGGCGCCGAGCAGAGAGTCTGCAGCTGTGGACCTAGTGTGTTTAATGGTTGTTATTGTCTAGGGCACCGAGCAGAGGGTCTGCAGCTGTGAACCTAGTGTGTTTAATGGTTGTAATTTTCTAGGGCACAGAGCAGAGTGTCTTCAGCTGTGAACCTAGTGTGTTTAATGGGTGTGATTGTCTAGGGCTAGAGCAGAGGGTCTGCAGCTGTGAACCTAGTGTGTTTAATGGTTTTGATTGTCTAGGACGCTGAGCAGAGGGTCTGCAGCTGTGAACCCAGTGCGTTTAATGATTGTGATTGTTTAGGGCATCGAGCAGAGGGTCTTCAGCTGTGAACCTAGTGTATTTAATGGTTGTGATTGTCTAGGGCATCGAGCATAGGGTCTGCAGCTGTGCACCTAGTGTGTTTAATGGTTGTGATTGTCTAGGGCTAGAGCAGAGTGTCTGCACGTGTGAACCTAGTGTGTTTAATGGTTGTGATGGTCTAGGGTGCTGCCAAAGGGTCTGCAGCTGTGCACCTAGTGTGTTTAATGGTTGTGATTGTCTAGGGCTAGAGCACAGGGTCTGCAGCTGTGAACCTAGTGTGTTTAATGGCTGTGATTGTCTAGGGCTAGAGCACAGGGTCTGCAGCTGTGAACCTAGTGAGTTTAATGGTTGTGATTGTCTAGGGCAACGAGCAGAGGGTGTGCAGCTGTGAACCTAGTGTGTGTAATAGTTGTGATTGTCTAGGGCGCCGAGTAGAGAGTCTGCAGCTGTGCACCTAGTGTGTTTAATAGTTGTATATGTCTAGGGCTAGAGCACATGGTCTGCAGCTGTGTACCTAGTGTGTTTATGGTTGTGATTGTCTAGGGCTAGAGCACAGGGTCTGCAGCTGTGAAACTAGTGCATTTAATGGTTGTGATTGTCTAGGGCTAGAGCAGAGGGTGTGCAGCTGTGAACCTAGTGTGTTTAATAGTTGTGATTGTCTAGGGCGCCGAGCAGAGAGTCTGCAGCTGTGCACCTAGTGTGTTTAATGGTTGTGATTGTCTAGGGCTAGAGCACAGGGTCTGCAGCTGTGAACCTAGTGTGTTTAATGGGTGTGATTGTCTAGGGCTAGAGCACAGGGTCTGCAGCTGTGAACCTAGTGTGTTTAATGGTTGTGATTGTCTAGGGCATCGAGCAGAGGGTGTGCAGCTGTGAACCTAGTGTGTTTAATAGTTGTGATTGTCTAGGGCGCCGAGCAGAGAGTCTGCAGCTGTGCACCTAGTGTGTTTAATAGATGTGATTGTCTAGGGCTAGAGCACAGGGTCTGCAGCTGTGAACCTAGTGTGTTTAATGGTTGTGATTGTCTAGGGCTAGAGCACAGGGTCTGCAGCTGTGAACCTAGTGTGTTTAATGGTTGTGATTATCTAGGGCTAGAGCACAGGGTCTGCAGCTGTGAACCTAGTGTGTTTAATGGTTGTGATTGTTTAGGGCTAGAGCACAGGGTCTGCAGCTGTGAACCTAGTGTGTTCAATGGTTGTGATTGTCTAGGGCATCGAGCAGAGGGTGTGCAGCTGTGAACCTAGTGTGTTTAATAGTTGTGATTGTCTAGGGCGCCGAGCAGAGAGTCTGCAGCTGTGCACCTAGTGTGTTTAATAGTTGTGATTGTCTAGGGCGCCGAGCAGAGAGTCTGCAGCTGTGAACCTAGTGTGTTTAATGGTTGTGATTGTCTAGGGCTAGAGCACAGGGTCTGCAGCTGTGAACCTAGTGTGTTTAATGGTTTTGATTGTCTAGGGCATCGAGCAGAGGGTGTGCAGCTGTGAACCTAGTGTGTTTAATAGTTGTGATTGTCTAGGGCGCCACGCAGAGAGTCTGCAGCTGTGTATCTATTGTGTTTAATGGTTGTTATTGTCTAGGGCGCCAAGCATGGGGTCTTCAGCTGTGAACCTAGTGTGTTTAATAGTTGTGATTGTCTAGGGCGCCGAGCAGAGAGTCTGCAGCTGTGGACCTAGTGTGTTTAATGGTTGTTATTGTCTAGGGCACCGAGCAGAGGGTCTGCAGCTGTGAACCTAGTGTGTTTAATGGTTGTAATTTTCTAGGGCACAGAGCAGAGTGTCTTCAGCTGTGAACCTAGTGTGTTTAATGTGTGTGATTGTCTAGGGCTAGAGCAGAGGGTCTGCAGCTGTGAACCTAGTGTGTTTAATGGTTTTGATTGTCTAGGACGCTGAGCAGAGGGTCTGCAGCTGTGAACCCAGTGCATTTAATGGTTGTGATTGTTTAGGGCATCGAGCAGAGGGTCTTCAGCTGTGAACCTAGTGTGATTAATGGTTGTGATTTTCTAGGGCTAGAGCAGAGGGTCTTCAGCTATGAACCTAGTGTGTTTAATGGTTGTGATGGTCTAGGGCACCGAGCAGAGGGTTTGCAGCTGTGAACCTAGTGTGTTTAATGGCTGTGATTGTCTAGGGCGCTGAGCAGAGGGTCTCCAGCTGTGAACCTATTATGTTTAATGGTTGTGATTGTCTAGGGCGCCGAGCAGAGGGTCTGCAGCTGTGATCCTAGTGTGTTTAATGGTTGTTATTGTCTAGGGCGCCGAGCAGAGGGTCTGCAGCTGTGAACCTAGTGTGTTTAATGGTTGTGATTGTCTAGGGCATCGAGCATAGGGTCTTCAGCTGTGAACCTAGTGTGTTTAATGGCTGTGATTGTCTAGGGCACTGAGCAGAGGGTCTGCAGCTGTGACCCTAGTGTGTTTAATGGGTGTGATTGTCTAGGGCTAGAGCAGAGGGTCTGCAGCTGTGAGCCTAGTGTGTTTAATGGGTGTGATTGTCTAGGGTGCCGAGCAGAGGGTCTACAGCTGTGAACCTAGTGTGTTTAATGGTTGTGATTGTCTAGGACACTGAGCAGAGGTTCTGCAGCTGTGAAACTAGTGCATTTAATGGTTGTGATTGTCTAGGGCATCGAGCAGAGGGTCTTCAGCTGTGAACCTAGTGTATTTAATGGTTGTGATTGTCTAGGGCATCGAGCATAGGGTCTGCAGCTGTGAACCTAGTGTGTTTAATGGTTGCAATTGTCTAGGGCACCGAGCAGAGGGTCTGCAGCTGTGAACCTAGGGTTTTCAATGGTTGTGATTGTCTAGGGCTAGAGCAGAGAGTCTGCAGCTTTGATCCTAGTGTGTTTAATGGTTGTGATTGTCTAGGGCTAGAGCAGATAGTCTGCAGCTTTGATCCTAGTGTGTTTAATGCTTGTGATGGTCTAGGGCACCGAGCAGAGGGTCTGCAGCTGTGAACCTAGTGTGTTTAATGGCTGTGATTGTCTAGGGCACTGAGCAGAGGGTCTCCAGCTGTGAACCTATTGTGTTTAATGGTTGTGATTGTCTAGGGTGCTGTGCAGCGGGTCTGCAGCTGTGAACCTAGTGTGTTTAATGGTTGTGCTTGTCTAGGACGCTGAGCAGAGGGTCTGCAGCTGTGCAAATAGTGCATTTAATGGTTGTCATTGTCTAGGGCATCGAGCAGAGGGTCTTCATCTGTGAACCTAGTGTGTTTAATGGTTGCGATTGTCTAGGGCACCGAGCAGAGGGTCTGCAGCTGTGAACCTAGGGTTTTTAATGGTTGTGATTGTCTAGGGCTAGAGCAGAGGGTCTTCAGTTGTGAACCTAGTGTGTTCCATGGTTGTGATTGTCTAGGGCACAGAGCAGAGGTTCTGAAGCTGTGAAACCTAGTGTGTTTAATGGTTGTGATTGTCTAGGGCACTGAGCAGAGGGTCTGCAGCTGTGAACCTAGTGTGTTTAATGGTTGTGATTGTCTAGGGCTGGAGCAGCGGGTCTGCAGCTGTGAACCTAGTGTGTGTAATGGTTGTGATTGTCTAGGGTGTGGAGCAGAGGGTCTGCAGCTGTGAACCTAGAGTGTGTAATGGTTGTGATTGTCTAGGGTGCCGAGCAGAGGGTCTGCAGCTGTGAACCTAGTGTGTTTAATGGGTGTGATTGTCTAGGGCACCGAGCAGAGGGTCTGCAGCTGTGAACCTAGTGTTTTTAATGGCTGTGATTGTCTAGGGCGCTGAGCAGAGGGTCTCAGATTTGAACCTATTGTGTTTAATGGTTGTGATTGTCTAGGGCGCCGAGCAGAGGGTCTGCAGCTGTGAACCTAGTGTGTTTAATGGTTGTGATTGTCTAGGGCACTGAGCAGAGGGTCTGCAGCTGCGAACCTAGTGTGTTCCATGGTTGTGATTGTCTAGGGCACAGAACAGAGGGTCTGCAGCTGTGAACCTAGTTTGTTTAATGGTTGTAATTGTCTAGGGCACTGAGCAGAGGGTCTGCAGCTGTGAACCTACTGTGTTTAACGGCTGTGATTGTCTAGGGCACCGAGCAGAGGGTCTTCAGCTATGAACCTAGTGTGTTAAGTGGTTGTGATTGTCTAGGGTGCCGAGCAGAGGGTCTGCATCTGTGAACCTAGTGTTTTTAATGGTTGTGATTGTCTAGGGCTAGAGCAGAGGGTCTGCAGCTGTGAGCCTAGTGTGTTTAATGAGTGTGATTGTCTAGGGTGCCGAGCAGAGGGTCTGCATCTGTGAACCTAGTGTGTTTAATGGTTGTGATTGTCTAGGACGCTGAGCAGAGGGTCTGCAGCTGTGAAACTAGTGTGTTTAATGGTTGTGATTGTCTAGGGCATCGAGCAGAGGGTGTGCAGCTGTGAACCTAGTGTGTTTAATAGTTGTGATTGTCTAGTGCGCCGAGCAGAGAGTCTGCAGCTGTGCACCTAGTGTGTTTAATGGTTTTGATTGTCTAGGACGCTGAGCAGAGGGTCTGCAGCTGTGAACCCAGTGCGTTTAATGGTTGTGATTGTTTAGGGCATCGAGCAGAGGGTCTTCAGCTGTGAACCTAGTGTGATTAATGGTTGTGATTTTCTAGGGCTAGAGCAGAGGGTCTTCAGCTATGAACCTAGTGTGTTTAATGGTTGTGATGGTCTAGGGCACCGAGCAGAGGGTTTGCAGCTGTGAACCTAGTGTGTTTAATGGCTGTGATTGTCTAGGGCGCTGAGCAGAGGGTCTCCAGCTGTGAACCTATTATGTTTAATGGTTGTGATTGTCTAGGGCGCCGAGCAGAGGGTCTGCAGCTGTGATCCTAGTGTGTTTAATGGTTGTTATTGTCTAGGGCGCCGAGCAGAGGGTCTGCAGCTGTGAACCTAGTGTGTTTAATGGTTGTGATTGTCTAGGGCATTGAGCATAGGGTCTTCAGCTGTGAACCTAGTGTGTTTAATGGCTGTGATTGTCTAGGGCACTGAGCAGAGGGTCTGCAGCTGTGAACCTAGTGTGTTTAATGGGTGTGATTGTCTAGGGCTAGAGCAGAGGGTCTGCAGCTGTGAGCCTAGTGTGTTTAATGGGTGTGATTGTCTAGGGTGCCGAGCAGAGGGTCTACAGCTGTGAACCTAGTGTGTTTAATGGTTGTGATTGTCTAGGACACTGAGCAGAGGTTCTGCAGCTGTGAAACTAGTGCATTTAATGGTTGTGATTGTCTAGGGCATCGAGCAGAGGGTCTTCAGCTGTGAACCTAGTGTATTTAATGGTTGTGATTGTCTAGGGCATCGAGCATAGGGTCTGCAGCTGTGAACCTAGTGTGTTTAATGGTTGCAATTGTCTAGGGCACCGAGCAGAGGGTCTGCAGCTGTGAACCTAGGGTTTTCAATGGTTGTGATTGTCTAGGGCTAGAGCAGAGAGTCTGCAGCTTTGATCCTAGTGTGTTTAATGGTTGTGATTGTCTAGGGCTAGAGCAGATAGTCTGCAGCTTTGATCCTAGTGTGTTTAATGCTTGTGATGGTCTAGGGCACCGAGCAGAGGGTCTGCAGCTGTGAACCTAGTGTGTTTAATGGCTGTGATTGTCTAGGGCACTGAGCAGAGGGTCTCCAGCTGTGAACCTATTGTGTTTAATGGTTGTGATTGTCTAGGGTGCTGTGCAGCGGGTCTGCAGCTGTGAACCTAGTGTGTTTAATGGTTGTGCTTGTCTAGGACGCTGAGCAGAGGGTCTGCAGCTGTGCAAATAGTGCATTTAATGGTTGTCATTGTCTAGGGCATCGAGCAGAGGGTCTTCATCTGTGAACCTAGTGTGTTTAATGGTTGCGATTGTCTAGGGCACCGAGCAGAGGGTCTGCAGCTGTGAACCTAGGGTTTTTAATGTTTGTGATTGTCTAGGGCTAGAGCAGAGGGTCTTCAGCTGTGAACCTAGTGTGTTCCATGGTTGTGATTGTCTAGGGCACAGAGCAGAGGTTCTGAAGCTGTGAAACCTAGTGTGTTTAATGGTTGTGATTGTCTAGGGCACTGAGCAGAGGGTCTGCAGCTGTGAACCTAGTGTGTTTAATGGTTGTGATTGTCTAGGGCGCTGAGCAGAGGGTCTCAGATTTGAACCTATTGTGTTTAATGGTTGTGATTGTCTAGGGCGCCGAGCAGAGGGTCTGCAGCTGTGAACCTAGTGTGTTTAATGGTTGTGATTGTCTAGGGCACTGAGCAGAGGGTCTGCAGCTGCGAACCTAGTGTGTTCCATGGTTGTGATTGTCTAGGGCACAGAACAGAGGGTCTGCAGCTGTGAACCTAGTTTGTTTAATGGTTGTGATTGTCTAGGGCACTGAGCAGAGGGTCTGCAGCTGTGAACCTACTGTGTTTAACGGCTGTGATTGTCTAGGGCACCGAGCAGAGGGTCTTCAGCTATGAACCTAGTGTGTTTAGTGGTTGTGATTGTCTAGGGTGCCGAGCAGAGGGTCTGCATCTGTGAACCTAGTGTTTTTAATGGTTGTGATTGTCTAGGGCTAGAGCAGAGGGTCTGCAGCTGTGAGCCTAGTGTGTTTAATGGGTGTGATTGTCTAGGGTGCCGAGCAGAGGGTCTGCATCTGTGAACCTAGTGTGTTTAATGGTTGTGATTGTCTAGGACGCTGAGCAGAGGGTCTGCAGCTGTGAAACTAGTGTGTTTAATGGTTGTGATTGTCTAGGGCATCGAGCAGAGGGTGTGCAGCTGTGAACCTAGTGTGTTTAATAGTTGTGATTGTCTAGGGCGCCGAGCAGAGAGTCTGCAGCTGTGCACCTAGTGTGTTTAATAGTTGTGATTGTCTAGGGCGCCGAGCAGAGAGTCTGCAGCTGTGAACCTAGTGTGTTTAATGGTTGTGATTGTCTAGGGCTAGAGCACAGGGTCTGCAGCTGTGAACCTAGTGTGTTTAATGGTTTTGATTGTCTAGGGCATCGAGCAGAGGGTGTGCAGCTGTGAACCTAGTGTGTTTAATGGTTGTAATTTTCTAGGGCGCCACACAGAGAGTCTGCAGCTGTGTATCTAGTGTGTTTAATGGTTGTTATTGTCTAGGGCGCCAAGCATGGGGTCTTCAGCTGTGAACCTAGTGTGTTTAATAGTTGTGATTGTCTAGGGCGCCGAGCAGAGAGTCTGCAGCTGTGGACCTAGTGTGTTTAATGGTTGTGATTGTCTAGGGCTAGAGCACAGGGTCTGCAGCTGTGAACCTAGTGTGTTTAATGGTTGTGATTATCTAGGGCTAGAGCACAGGGTCTGCAGCTGTGAACCTAGTGTGTTTAATGGTTGTGATTGTTTAGGGCTAGAGCACAGGGTCTGCAGCTGTGAACCTAGTGTGTTCAATGGTTGTGATTGTCTAGGGCATCGAGCAGAGGGTGTGCAGCTGTGAACCTAGTGTGTTTTATAGTTGTGATTGTCTAGGGCGCCGAGCAGAGAGTCTGCAGCTGTGCACCTAGTGTGTTTAATAGTTGTGATTGTCTAGGGCGCCGAGCAGAGAGTCTGCAGCTGTGAACCTAGTGTGTTTAATGGTTGTGATTGTCTAGGGCTAGAGCACAGGGTCTGCAGCTGTGAACCTAGTGTGTTTAATGGTTTTGATTGTCTAGGGCATCGAGCAGAGGGTGTGCAGCTGTGAACCTAGTGTGTTTAATAGTTGTGATTGTCTAGGGCGCCACGCAGAGAGTCTGCAGCTGTGTATCTAGTGTGTTTAATGGTTGTTATTGTCTAGGACGCCAAGCATGGGGTCTTCAGCTGTGAACCTAGTGTGTTTAATAGTTGTGATTGTCTAGGGCGCCGAGCAGAGAGTCTGCAGCTGTGGACCTAGTGTGTTTAATGGTTGTTATTGTCTAGGGCACCGAGCAGAGGGTCTGCAGCTGTGAACCTAGTGTGTTTAATGGTTGTAATTTTCTAGGGCACAGAGCAGAGTGTCTTCAGCTGTGAACCTAGTGTGTTTAATGTGTGTGATTGTCTAGGGCTAGAGCAGAGGGTCTGCAGCTGTGAACCTAGTGTGTTTAATGGTTTTGATTGTCTAGGACGCTGAGCAGAGGGTCTGCAGCTGTGAACCCAGTGCGTTTAATGGTTGTGATTGTTTAGGGCATCGAGCAGAGGGTCTTCAGCTGTGAACCTAGTGTGATTAATGGTTGTGATTTTCTAGGGCTAGAGCAGAGGGTCTTCAGCTATGAACCTAGTGTGTTTAATGGTTGTGATGGTCTAGGGCACCGAGCAGAGGGTTTGCAGCTGTGAACCTAGTGTGTTTAATGGCTGTGATTGTCTAGGGCGCTGAGCAGAGGGTCTCCAGCTGTGAACCTATTATGTTTAATGGTTGTGATTGTCTAGGGCGCCGAGCAGAGGGTCTGCAGCTGTGATCCTAGTGTGTTTAATGGTTGTTATTGTCTAGGGCGCCGAGCAGAGGGTCTGCAGCTGTGAACCTAGTGTGTTTAATGGTTGTGATTGTCTAGGGCATCGAGCATAGGGTCTTCAGCTGTGAACCTAGTGTGTTTAATGGCTGTGATTGTCTAGGGCACTGAGCAGAGGGTCTGCAGCTGTGACCCTAGTGTGTTTAATGGGTGTGATTGTCTAGGGCTAGAGCAGAGGGTCTGCAGCTGTGAGCCTAGTGTGTTTAATGGGTGTGATTGTCTAGGGTGCCGAGCAGAGGGTCTACAGCTGTGAACCTAGTGTGTTTAATGGTTGTGATTGTCTAGGACACTGAGCAGAGGTTCTGCAGCTGTGAAACTAGTGCATTTAATGGTTGTGATTGTCTAGGGCATCGAGCAGAGGGTCTTCAGCTGTGAACCTAGTGTATTTAATGGTTGTGATTGTCTAGGGCATCGAGCATAGGGTCTGCAGCTGTGAACCTAGTGTGTTTAATGGTTGCAATTGTCTAGGGCACCGAGCAGAGGGTCTGCAGCTGTGAACCTAGGGTTTTCAATGGTTGTGATTGTCTAGGGCTAGAGCAGAGAGTCTGCAGCTTTGATCCTAGTGTGTTTAATGGTTGTGATTGTCTAGGGCTAGAGCAGATAGTCTGCAGCTTTGATCCTAGTGTGTTTAATGCTTGTGATGGTCTAGGGCACCGAGCAGAGGGTCTGCAGCTGTGAACCTAGTGTGTTTAATGGCTGTGATTGTCTAGGGCACTGAGCAGAGGGTCTCCAGCTGTGAACCTATTGTGTTTAATGGTTGTGATTGTCTAGGGTGCTGTGCAGCGGGTCTGCAGCTGTGAACCTAGTGTGTTTAATGGTTGTGCTTGTCTAGGACGCTGAGCAGAGGGTCTGCAGCTGTGCAAATAGTGCATTTAATGGTTGTCATTGTCTAGGGCATCGAGCAGAGGGTCTTCATCTGTGAACCTAGTGTGTTTAATGGTTGCGATTGTCTAGGGCACCGAGCAGAGGGTCTGCAGCTGTGAACCTAGGGTTTTTAATGGTTGTGATTGTCTAGGGCTAGAGCAGAGGGTCTTCAGCTGTGAACCTAGTGTGTTCCATGGTTGTGATTGTCTAGGGCACAGAGCAGAGGTTCTGAAGCTGTGAAACCTAGTGTGTTTAATGGTTGTGATTGTCTAGGGCACTGAGCAGAGGGTCTGCAGCTGTGAACCTAGTGTGTTTAATGGTTGTGATTGTCTAGGGCTGGAGCAGCGGGTCTGCAGCTGTGAACCTAGTGTGTGTAATGGTTGTGATTGTCTAGGGTGTGGAGCAGAGGGTCTGCAGCTGTGAACCTAGAGTGTGTAATGGTTGTGATTGTCTAGGGTGCCGAGCAGAGGGTCTGCAGCTGTGAACCTAGTGTGTTTAATGGGTGTGATTGTCTAGGGCACCGAGCAGAGGGTCTGCAGCTGTGAACCTAGTGTTTTTAATGGCTGTGATTGTCTAGGGCGCTGAGCAGAGGGTCTCAGATTTGAACCTATTGTGTTTAATGGTTGTGATTGTCTAGGGCGCCGAGCAGAGGGTCTGCAGCTGTGAACCTAGTGTGTTTAATGGTTGTGATTGTCTAGGGCACTGAGCAGAGGGTCTGCAGCTGCGAACCTAGTGTGTTCCATGGTTGTGATTGTCTAGGGCACAGAACAGAGGGTCTGCAGCTGTGAACCTAGTTTGTTTAATGGTTGTGATTGTCTAGGGCACTGAGCAGAGGGTCTGCAGCTGTGAACCTACTGTGTTTAACGGCTGTGATTGTCTAGGGCACCGAGCAGAGGGTCTTCAGCTATGAACCTAGTGTGTTTAGTGGTTGTGATTGTCTAGGGTGCCGAGCAGAGGGTCTGCATCTGTGAACCTAGTGTTTTTAATGGTTGTGATTGTCTAGGGCTAGAGCAGAGGGTCTGCAGCTGTGAGCCTAGTGTGTTTAATGGGTGTGATTGTCTAGGGTGCCGAGCAGAGGGTCTGCATCTGTGAACCTAGTGTGTTTAATGGTTGTGATTGTCTAGGACGCTGAGCAGAGGGTCTGCAGCTGTGAAACTAGTGTGTTTAATGGTTGTGATTGTCTAGGGCATCGAGCAGAGGGTGTGCAGCTGTGAACCTAGTGTGTTTAATAGTTGTGATTGTCTAGGGCGCCGAGCAGAGAGTCTGCAGCTGTGCACCTAGTGTGTTTAATAGTTGTGATTGTCTAGGGCGCCGAGCAGAGAGTCTGCAGCTGTGAACCTAGTGTGTTTAATGGTTGTGATTGTCTAGGGCTAGAGCACAGGGTCTGCAGCTGTGAACCTAGTGTGTTTAATGGTTTTGATTGTCTAGGGCATCGAGCAGAGGGTGTGCAGCTGTGAACCTAGTGTGTTTAATGGTTGTAATTTTCTAGGGCGCCACACAGAGAGTCTGCAGCTGTGTATCTAGTGTGTTTAATGGTTGTTATTGTCTAGGGCGCCAAGCATGGGGTCTTCAGCTGTGAACCTAGTGTGTTTAATAGTTGTGATTGTCTAGGGCGCCGAGCAGAGAGTCTGCAGCTGTGGACCTAGTGTGTTTAATGGTTGTGATTGTCTAGGGCTAGAGCACAGGGTCTGCAGCTGTGAACCTAGTGTGTTTAATGGTTGTGATTATCTAGGGCTAGAGCACAGGGTCTGCAGCTGTGAACCTAGTGTGTTTAATGGTTGTGATTGTTTAGGGCTAGAGCACAGGGTCTGCAGCTGTGAACCTAGTGTGTTCAATGGTTGTGATTGTCTAGGGCATCGAGCAGAGGGTGTGCAGCTGTGAACCTAGTGTGTTTAATAGTTGTGATTGTCTAGGGCGCCGAGCAGAGAGTCTGCAGCTGTGCACCTAGTGTGTTTAATAGTTGTGATTGTCTAGGGCGCCGAGCAGAGAGTCTGCAGCTGTGAACCTAGTGTGTTTAATGGTTGTGATTGTCTAGGGCTAGAGCACAGGGTCTGCAGCTGTGAACCTAGTGTGTTTAATGGTTTTGATTGTCTAGGGCATCGAGCAGAGGGTGTGCAGCTGTGAACCTAGTGTGTTTAATAGTTGTGATTGTCTAGGGCGCCACGCAGAGAGTCTGCAGCTGTGTATCTAGTGTGTTTAATGGTTGTTATTGTCTAGGGCGCCAAGCATGGGGTCTTCAGCTGTGAACCTAGTGTGTTTAATAGTTGTGATTGTCTAGGGCGCCGAGCAGAGAGTCTGCAGCTGTGGACCTAGTGTGTTTAATGGTTGTTATTGTCTAGGGCACCGAGCAGAGGGTCTGCAGCTGTGAACCTAGTGTGTTTAATGGTTGTAATTTTCTAGGGCACAGAGCAGAGTGTCTTCAGCTGTGAACCTAGTGTGTTTAATGTGTGTGATTGTCTAGGGCTAGAGCAGAGGGTCTGCAGCTGTGAACCTAGTGTGTTTAATGGTTTTGATTGTCTAGGACGCTGAGCAGAGGGTCTGCAGCTGTGAACCCAGTGCGTTTAATGGTTGTGATTGTTTAGGGCATCGAGCAGAGGGTCTTCAGCTGTGAACCTAGTGTGATTAATGGTTGTGATTTTCTAGGGCTAGAGCAGAGGGTCTTCAGCTATGAACCTAGTGTGTTTAATGGTTGTGATGGTCTAGGGCACCGAGCAGAGGGTTTGCAGCTGTGAACCTAGTGTGTTTAATGGCTGTGATTGTCTAGGGCGCTGAGCAGAGGGTCTCCAGCTGTGAACCTATTATGTTTAATGGTTGTGATTGTCTAGGGCGCCGAGCAGAGGGTCTGCAGCTGTGATCCTAGTGTGTTTAATGGTTGTTATTGTCTAGGGCGCCGAGCAGAGGGTCTGCAGCTGTGAACCTAGTGTGTTTAATGGTTGTGATTGTCTAGGGCATCGAGCATAGGGTCTTCAGCTGTGAACCTAGTGTGTTTAATGGCTGTGATTGTCTAGGGCACTGAGCAGAGGGTCTGCAGCTGTGACCCTAGTGTGTTTAATGGGTGTGATTGTCTAGGGCTAGAGCAGAGGGTCTGCAGCTGTGAGCCTAGTGTGTTTAATGGGTGTGATTGTCTAGGGTGCCGAGCAGAGGGTCTACAGCTGTGAACCTAGTGTGTTTAATGGTTGTGATTGTCTAGGACACTGAGCAGAGGTTCTGCAGCTGTGAAACTAGTGCATTTAATGGTTGTGATTGTCTAGGGCATCGAGCAGAGGGTCTTCAGCTGTGAACCTAGTGTATTTAATGGTTGTGATTGTCTAGGGCATCGAGCATAGGGTCTGCAGCTGTGAACCTAGTGTGTTTAATGGTTGCAATTGTCTAGGGCACCGAGCAGAGGGTCTGCAGCTGTGAACCTAGGGTTTTCAATGGTTGTGATTGTCTAGGGCTAGAGCAGAGAGTCTGCAGCTTTGATCCTAGTGTGTTTAATGGTTGTGATTGTCTAGGGCTAGAGCAGATAGTCTGCAGCTTTGATCCTAGTGTGTTTAATGCTTGTGATGGTCTAGGGCACCGAGCAGAGGGTCTGCAGCTGTGAACCTAGTGTGTTTAATGGCTGTGATTGTCTAGGGCACTGAGCAGAGGGTCTCCAGCTGTGAACCTATTGTGTTTAATGGTTGTGATTGTCTAGGGTGCTGTGCAGCGGGTCTGCAGCTGTGAACCTAGTGTGTTTAATGGTTGTGCTTGTCTAGGACGCTGAGCAGAGGGTCTGCAGCTGTGCAAATAGTGCATTTAATGGTTGTCATTGTCTAGGGCATCGAGCAGAGGGTCTTCATCTGTGAACCTAGTGTGTTTAATGGTTGCGATTGTCTAGGGCACCGAGCAGAGGGTCTGCAGCTGTGAACCTAGGGTTTTTAATGGTTGTGATTGTCTAGGGCTAGAGCAGAGGGTCTTCAGCTGTGAACCTAGTGTGTTCCATGGTTGTGATTGTCTAGGGCACAGAGCAGAGGTTCTGAAGCTGTGAAACCTAGTGTGTTTAATGGTTGTGATTGTCTAGGGCACTGAGCAGAGGGTCTGCAGCTGTGAACCTAGTGTGTTTAATGGTTGTGATTGTCTAGGGCTGGAGCAGCGGGTCTGCAGCTGTGAACCTAGTGTGTGTAATGGTTGTGATTGTCTAGGGTGTGGAGCAGAGGGTCTGCAGCTGTGAACCTAGAGTGTGTAATGGTTGTGATTGTCTAGGGTGCCGAGCAGAGGGTCTGCAGCTGTGAACCTAGTGTGTTTAATGGGTGTGATTGTCTAGGGCACCGAGCAGAGGGTCTGCAGCTGTGAACCTAGTGTTTTTAATGGCTGTGATTGTCTAGGGCGCTGAGCAGAGGGTCTCAGATTTGAACCTATTGTGTTTAATGGTTGTGATTGTCTAGGGCGCCGAGCAGAGGGTCTGCAGCTGTGAACCTAGTGTGTTTAATGGTTGTGATTGTCTAGGGCACTGAGCAGAGGGTCTGCAGCTGCGAACCTAGTGTGTTCCATGGTTGTGATTGTCTAGGGCACAGAACAGAGGGTCTGCAGCTGTGAACCTAGTTTGTTTAATGGTTGTGATTGTCTAGGGCACTGAGCAGAGGGTCTGCAGCTGTGAACCTACTGTGTTTAACGGCTGTGATTGTCTAGGGCACCGAGCAGAGGGTCTTCAGCTATGAACCTAGTGTGTTTAGTGGTTGTGATTGTCTAGGGTGCCGAGCAGAGGGTGTGCAGCTGTGAACCTAGTGTGTTTAATAGTTGTGATTGTCTAGGGCGCCGAGCAGAGAGTCTGCAGCTGTGCACCTAGTGTGTTTAATAGTTGTGATTGTCTAGGGCGCCGAGCAGAGAGTCTGCAGCTGTGAACCTAGTGTGTTTAATGGTTGTGATTGTCTAGGGCTAGAGCACAGGGTCTGCAGCTGTGAACCTAGTGTGTTTAATGGTTTTGATTGTCTAGGGCATCTAGCAGAGGGTGTGCAGCTGTGAACCTAGTGTGTTTAATAGTTGTGATTGTCTAGGGCGCCACGCAGAGAGTCTGCAGCTGTGTATCTAGTGTGTTTAATGGTTGTTATTGTCTAGGGCGCCAAGCATGGGGTCTTCAGCTGTGAACCTAGTGTGTTTAATAGTTGTGATTGTCTAGGGCGCCGAGCAGAGAGTCTGCAGCTGTGGACCTAGTGTGTTTAATGGTTGTTATTGTCTAGGGCACCGAGCAGAGGGTCTGCAGCTGTGAACCTAGTGTGTTTAATGGTTGTAATTTTCTAGGGCACAGAGCAGAGTGTCTTCAGCTGTGAACCTAGTGTGTTTAATGTGTGTGATTGTCTAGGGCTAGAGCAGAGGGTCTGCAGCTGTGAACCTAGTGTGTTTAATGGTTTTGATTGTCTAGGACGCTGAGCAGAGGGTCTGCAGCTGTGAACCCAGTGCGTTTAATGGTTGTGATTGTTTAGGGCATCGAGCAGAGGGTCTTCAGCTGTGAACCTAGTGTGATTAATGGTTGTGATTTTCTAGGGCTAGAGCAGAGGGTCTTCAGCTATGAACCTAGTGTGTTTAATGGTTGTGATGGTCTAGGGCACCGAGCAGAGGGTTTGCAGCTGTGAACCTAGTGTGTTTAATGGCTGTGATTGTCTAGGGCGCTGAGCAGAGGGTCTCCAGCTGTGAACCTATTATGTTTAATGGTTGTGATTGTCTAGGGCGCCGAGCAGAGGGTCTGCAGCTGTGATCCTAGTGTGTTTAATGGTTGTTATTGTCTAGGGCGCCGAGCAGAGGGTCTGCAGCTGTGAACCTAGTGTGTTTAATGGTTGTGATTGTCTAGGGCATCGAGCATAGGGTCTTCAGCTGTGAACCTAGTGTGTTTAATGGCTGTGATTGTCTAGGGCACTGAGCAGAGGGTCTGCAGCTGTGACCCTAGTGTGTTTAATGGGTGTGATTGTCTAGGGCTAGAGCAGAGGGTCTGCAGCTGTGAGCCTAGTGTGTTTAATGGGTGTGATTGTCTAGGGTGCCGAGCAGAGGGTCTACAGCTGTGAACCTAGTGTGTTTAATGGTTGTGATTGTCTAGGACACTGAGCAGAGGTTCTGCAGCTGTGAAACTAGTGCATTTAATGGTTGTGATTGTCTAGGGCATCGAGCAGAGGGTCTTCAGCTGTGAACCTAGTGTATTTAATGGTTGTGATTGTCTAGGGCATCGAGCATAGGGTCTGCAGCTGTGAACCTAGTGTGTTTAATGGTTGCAATTGTCTAGGGCACCGAGCAGAGGGTCTGCAGCTGTGAACCTAGGGTTTTCAATGGTTGTGATTGTCTAGGGCTAGAGCAGAGAGTCTGCAGCTTTGATCCTAGTGTGTTTAATGGTTGTGATTGTCTAGGGCTAGAGCAGATAGTCTGCAGCTTTGATCCTAGTGTGTTTAATGCTTGTGATGGTCTAGGGCACCGAGCAGAGGGTCTGCAGCTGTGAACCTAGTGTGTTTAATGGCTGTGATTGTCTAGGGCACTGAGCAGAGGGTCTCCAGCTGTGAACCTATTGTGTTTAATGGTTGTGATTGTCTAGGGTGCTGTGCAGCGGGTCTGCAGCTGTGAACCTAGTGTGTTTAATGGTTGTGCTTGTCTAGGACGCTGAGCAGAGGGTCTGCAGCTGTGCAAATAGTGCATTTAATGGTTGTCATTGTCTAGGGCATCGAGCAGAGGGTCTTCATCTGTGAACCTAGTGTGTTTAATGGTTGCGATTGTCTAGGGCACCGAGCAGAGGGTCTGCAGCTGTGAACCTAGGGTTTTTAATGGTTGTGATTGTCTAGGGCTAGAGCAGAGGGTCTTCAGCTGTGAACCTAGTGTGTTCCATGGTTGTGATTGTCTAGGGCACAGAGCAGAGGTTCTGAAGCTGTGAAACCTAGTGTGTTTAATGGTTGTGATTGTCTAGGGCACTGAGCAGAGGGTCTGCAGCTGTGAACCTAGTGTGTTTAATGGTTGTGATTGTCTAGGGCTGGAGCAGCGGGTCTGCAGCTGTGAACCTAGTGTGTGTAATGGTTGTGATTGTCTAGGGTGTGGAGCAGAGGGTCTGCAGCTGTGAACCTAGAGTGTGTAATGGTTGTGATTGTCTAGGGTGCCGAGCAGAGGGTCTGCAGCTGTGAACCTAGTGTGTTTAATGGGTGTGATTGTCTAGGGCACCGAGCAGAGGGTCTGCAGCTGTGAACCTAGTGTTTTTAATGGCTGTGATTGTCTAGGGCGCTGAGCAGAGGGTCTCAGATTTGAACCTATTGTGTTTAATGGTTGTGATTGTCTAGGGCGCCGAGCAGAGGGTCTGCAGCTGTGAACCTAGTGTGTTTAATGGTTGTGATTGTCTAGGGCACTGAGCAGAGGGTCTGCAGCTGCGAACCTAGTGTGTTCCATGGTTGTGATTGTCTAGGGCACAGAACAGAGGGTCTGCAGCTGTGAACCTAGTTTGTTTAATGGTTGTGATTGTCTAGGGCACTGAGCAGAGGGTCTGCAGCTGTGAACCTACTGTGTTTAACGGCTGTGATTGTCTAGGGCACCGAGCAGAGGGTCTTCAGCTATGAACCTAGTGTGTTTAGTGGTTGTGATTGTCTAGGGTGCCGAGCAGAGGGTCTGCATCTGTGAACCTAGTGTTTTTAATGGTTGTGATTGTCTAGGGCTAGAGCAGAGGGTCTGCAGCTGTGTGCCTAGTGTGTTTAATGGGTGTGATTGTCTAGGGTGCCGAGCAGAGGGTCTGCATCTGTGAACCTAGTGTGTTTAATGGTTGTGATTGTCTAGGACGCTGAGCAGAGGGTCTGCAGCTGTGAAACTAGTGTGTTTAATGGTTGTGATTGTCTAGGGCATCGAGCAGAGGGTGTGCAGCTGTGAACCTAGTGTGTTTAATAGTTGTGATTGTCTAGGGCGCCGAGCAGAGAGTCTGCAGCTGTGCACCTAGTGTGTTTAATAGTTGTGATTGTCTAGGGCGCCGAGCAGAGAGTCTGCAGCTGTGAACCTAGTGTGTTTAATGGTTGTGATTGTCTAGGGCTAGAGCACAGGGTCTGCAGCTGTGAACCTAGTGTGTTTAATGGTTTTGATTGTCTAGGGCATCGAGCAGAGGGTGTGCAGCTGTGAACCTAGTGTGTTTAATGGTTGTAATTTTCTAGGGCGCCACACAGAGAGTCTGCAGCTGTGTATCTAGTGTGTTTAATGGTTGTTATTGTCTAGGGCGCCAAGCATGGGGTCTTCAGCTGTGAACCTAGTGTGTTTAATAGTTGTGATTGTCTAGGGCGCCGAGCAGAGAGTCTGCAGCTGTGGACCTAGTGTGTTTAATGGTTGTGATTGTCTAGGGCTAAGGCACAGGGTCTGCAGCTGTGAACCTAGTGTGTTTAATGGTTGTGATTATCTAGGGCTAGAGCACAGGGTCTGCAGCTGTGAACCTAGAGTGTGTAATGGTTGTGATTGTCTAGGGTGCCGAGCAGAGGGTCTGCAGCTGTGAACCTAGTGTGTTTAATGGGTGTGATTGTCTAGGGCACCGAGCAGAGGGTCTGCAGCTGTGAACCTAGTGTTTTTAATGGCTGTGATTGTCTAGGGCGCTGAGCAGAGGGTCTCAGATTTGAACCTATTGTGTTTAATGGTTGTGATTGTCTAGGGCGCCGAGCAGAGGGTCTGCAGCTGTGAACCTAGTGTGTTTAATGGTTGTGATTGTCTAGGGCACTGAGCAGAGGGTCTGCAGCTGCGAACCTAGTGTGTTCCATGGTTGTGATTGTCTAGGGCACAGAACAGAGGGTCTGCAGCTGTGAACCTAGTTTGTTTAATGGTTGTGATTGTCTAGGGCACTGAGCAGAGGGTCTGCAGCTGTGAACCTACTGTGTTTAACGGCTGTGATTGTCTAGGGCACCGAGCAGAGGGTCTTCAGCTATGAACCTAGTGTGTTTAGTGGTTGTGATTGTCTAGGGTGCCGAGCAGAGGGTCTGCATCTGTGAACCTAGTGTTTTTAATGGTTGTGATTGTCTAGGGCTAGAGCAGAGGGTCTGCAGCTGTGAGCCTAGTGTGTTTAATGGGTGTGATTGTCTAGGGTGCCGAGCAGAGGGTCTGCATCTGTGAACCTAGTGTGTTTAATGGTTGTGATTGTCTAGGACGCTGGGCAGAGGGTCTGCAGCTGTGAAACTAGTGTGTTTAATGGTTGTGATTGTCTAGGGCATCGAGCAGAGGGTGTGCAGCTGTGAACCTAGTGTGTTTAATAGTTGTGATTGTCTAGGGCGCCGAGCAGAGAGTCTGCAGCTGTGCACCTAGTGTGTTTAATAGTTGTGATTGTCTAGGGCGCCGAGCAGAGAGTCTGCAGCTGTGAACCTAGTGTGTTTAATGGATGTGATTGTCTAGGGCTAGAGCACAGGGTCTGCAGCTGTGAACCTAGTGTGTTTAATGGTTTTGATTGTCTAGGGCATCGAGCAGAGGGTGTGCAGCTGTGAACCTAGTGTGTTTAATGGTTGTAATTTTCTAGGGCGCCACACAGAGAGTCTGCAGCTGTGTATCTAGTGTGTTTAATGGTTGTTATTGTCTAGGGCGCCAAGCATGGGGTCTTCAGCTGTGAACCTAGTGTGTTTAATAGTTGTGATTGTCTAGGGCGCCGAGCAGAGAGTCTGCAGCTGTGGACCTAGTGTGTTTAATGGTTGTGATTGTCTAGGGCTAAGGCACAGGGTCTGCAGCTGTGAACCTAGTGTGTTTAATGGTTGTGATTATCTAGGGCTAGAGCACAGGGTCAGCAGCTGTGAACCTAGTGTGTTTAATGGTTGTGATTGTTTAGGGCTAGAGCACAGGGTCTGCAGCTGTGAACCTAGTGTGTTCAATGGTTGTGATTGTCTAGGGCATCGAGCAGAGGGTGTGCAGCTGTGAACCTAGTGTGTTTAATAGTTGTGATTGTCTAGGGCGCCGAGCAGAGAGTCTGCAGCTGTGCACCTAGTGTGTTTAATAGTTGTGATTGTCTAGGGCGCCGAGCAGAGAGTCTGCAGCTGTGAACCTAGTGTGTTTAATGGTTGTGATTGTCTAGGGCTAGAGCACAGGGTCTGCAGCTGTGAACCTAGTGTGTTTAATGGTTTTGATTGTCTAGGGCATCGAGCAGAGTGTGTGCAGCTGTGAACCTAGTGTGTTTAATAGTTGTGATTGTCTAGGGCGCCACGCAGAGAGTCTGCAGCTGTGTATCTAGTGTGTTTAATGGTTGTTATTGTCTAGGGCGCCAAGCATGGGGTCTTCAGCTGTGAACCTAGTGTGTTTAATAGTTGTGATTGTCTAGGGCGCCGAGCAGAGAGTCTGCAGCTGTGGACCTAGTGTGTTTAATGGTTGTTATTGTCTAGGGCACCGAGCAGAGGGTCTGCAGCTGTGAACCTAGTGTGTTTAATGGTTGTAATTTTCTAGGGCACAGAGCAGAGTGTCTTCAGCTGTGAACCTAGTGTGTTTAATGTGTGTGATTGTCTAGGGCTAGAGCAGAGGGTCTGCAGCTGTGAACCTAGTGTGTTTAATGGTTTTGATTGTCTAGGACGCTGAGCAGAGGGTCTGCAGCTGTGAACCCAGTGCGTTTAATGGTTGTGATTGTTTAGGGCATCGAGCAGAGGGTCTTCAGCTGTGAACCTAGTGTGATTAATGGTTGTGATTTTCTAGGGCTAGAGCAGAGGGTCTTCAGCTATGAACCTAGTGTGTTTAATGGTTGTGATGGTCTAGGGCACCGAGCAGAGGGTTTGCAGCTGTGAACCTAGTGTGTTTAATGGCTGTGATTGTCTAGGGCGCTGAGCAGAGGGTCTCCAGCTGTGAACCTATTATGTTTAATGGTTGTGATTGTCTAGGGCGCCGAACAGAGGGTCTGCAGCTGTGATCCTAGTGTGTTTAATGGTTGTTATTGTCTAGGGCGCCGAGCAGAGGGTCTGCAGCTGTGAACCTAGTGTGTTTAATGGTTGTGATTGTCTAGGGCATCGAGCATAGGGTCTTCAGCTGTGAACCTAGTGTGTTTAATGGCTGTGATTGTCTAGGGCACTGAGCAGAGGGTCTGCAGCTGTGACCCTAGTGTGTTTAATGGGTGTGATTGTCTAGGGCTAGAGCAGAGGGTCTGCAGCTGTGAGCCTAGTGTGTTTAATGGGTGTGATTGTCTAGGGTGCCGAGCAGAGGGTCTACAGCTGTGAACCTAGTGTGTTTAATGGTTGTGATTGTCTAGGACACTGAGCAGAGGTTCTGCAGCTGTGAAACTAGTGCATTTAATGGTTGTGATTGTCTAGGGCATCGAGCAGAGGGTCTTCAGCTGTGAACCTAGTGTATTTAATGGTTGTGATTGTCTAGGGCATCGAGCATAGGGTCTGCAGCTGTGAACCTAGTGTGTTTAATGGTTGCAATTGTCTAGGGCACCGAGCAGAGGGTCTGCAGCTGTGAACCTAGGGTTTTCAATGGTTGTGATTGTCTAGGGCTAGAGCAGAGAGTCTGCAGCTTTGATCCTAGTGTGTTTAATGGTTGTGATTGTCTAGGGCTAGAGCAGATAGTCTGCAGCTTTGATCCTAGTGTGTTTAATGCTTGTGATGGTCTAGGGCACCGAGCAGAGGGTCTGCAGCTGTGAACCTAGTGTGTTTAATGGCTGTGATTGTCTAGGGCACTGAGCAGAGGGTCTCCAGCTGTGAACCTATTGTGTTTAATGGTTGTGATTGTCTAGGGTGCTGTGCAGCGGGTCTGCAGCTGTGAACCTAGTGTGTTTAATGGTTGTGCTTGTCTAGGACGCTGAGCAGAGGGTCTGCAGCTGTGCAAATAGTGCATTTAATGGTTGTCATTGTCTAGGGCATCGAGCAGAGGGTCTTCATCTGTGAACCTAGTGTGTTTAATGGTTGCGATTGTCTAGGGCACCGAGCAGAGGGTCTGCAGCTGTGAACCTAGGGTTTTTAATGGTTGTGATTGTCTAGGGCTAGAGCAGAGGGTCTTCAGCTGTGAACCTAGTGTGTTCCATGGTTGTGATTGTCTAGGGCACAGAGCAGAGGTTCTGAAGCTGTGAAACCTAGTGTGTTTAATGGTTGTGATTGTCTAGGGCACTGAGCAGAGGGTCTGCAGCTGTGAACCTAGTGTGTTTAATGGTTGTGATTGTCTAGGGCTGGAGCAGCGGGTCTGCAGCTGTGAACCTAGTGTGTGTAATGGTTGTGATTGTCTAGGGTGTGGAGCAGAGGGTCTGCAGCTGTGAACCTAGAGTGTGTAATGGTTGTGATTGTCTAGGGTGCCGAGCAGAGGGTCTGCAGCTGTGAACCTAGTGTGTTTAATGGGTGTGATTGTCTAGGGCACCGAGCAGAGGGTCTGCAGCTGTGAACCTAGTGTTTTTAATGGCTGTGATTGTCTAGGGCGCTGAGCAGAGGGTCTCAGATTTGAACCTATTGTGTTTAATGGTTGTGATTGTCTAGGGCGCCGAGCAGAGGGTCTGCAGCTGTGAACCTAGTGTGTTTAATGGTTGTGATTGTCTAGGGCACTGAGCAGAGGGTCTGCAGCTGCGAACCTAGTGTGTTCCATGGTTGTGATTGTCTAGGGCACAGAACAGAGGGTCTGCAGCTGTGAACCTAGTTTGTTTAATGGTTGTGATCGTCTAGGGCACTGAGCAGAGGGTCTGCAGCTGTGAACCTACTGTGTTTAACGGCTGTGATTGTCTAGGGCACCGAGCAGAGGGTCTTCAGCTATGAACCTAGTGTGTTAAGTGGTTGTGATTGTCTAGGGTGCCGAGCAGAGGGTCTGCATCTGTGAACCTAGTGTTTTTAATGGTTGTGATTGTCTAGGGCTAGAGCAGAGGGTCTGCAGCTGTGAGCCTAGTGTGTTTAATGGGTGTGATTGTCTAGGGTGCCGAGCAGAGGGTCTGCATCTGTGAACCTAGTGTGTTTAATGGTTGTGATTGTCTAGGACGCTGAGCAGAGGGTCTGCAGCTGTGAAACTAGTGTGTTTAATGGTTGTGATTGTCTAGGGCATCGAGCAGAGGGTGTGCAGCTGTGAACCTAGTGTGTTTAATAGTTGTGATTGTCTAGGGCGCCGAGCAGAGAGTCTGCAGCTGTGCACCTAGTGTGTTTAATGGTTTTGATTGTCTAGGACGCTGAGCAGAGGGTCTGCAGCTGTGAACCCAGTGCGTTTAATGGTTGTGATTGTTTAGGGCATCGAGCAGAGGGTCTTCAGCTGTGAACCTAGTGTGATTAATGGTTGTGATTTTCTAGGGCTAGAGCAGAGGGTCTTCAGCTATGAACCTAGTGTGTTTAATGGTTGTGATGGTCTAGGGCACCGAGCAGAGGGTTTGCAGCTGTGAACCTAGTGTGTTTAATGGCTGTGATTGTCTAGGGCGCTGAGCAGAGGGTCTCCAGCTGTGAACCTATTATGTTTTATGGTTGTGATTGTCTAGGGCGCCGAGCAGAGGGTCTGCAGCTGTGATCCTAGTGTGTTTAATGGTTGTTATTGTCTAGGGCGCCGAGCAGAGGGTCTGCAGCTGTGAACCTAGTGTGTTTAATGGTTGTGATTGTCTAGGGCATCGAGCATAGGGTCTTCAGCTGTGAACCTAGTGTGTTTAATGGCTGTGATTGTCTAGGGCACTGAGCAGAGGGTCTGCAGCTGTGAACCTAGTGTGTTTAATGGGTGTGATTGTCTAGGGCTAGAGCAGAGGGTCTGCAGCTGTGAGCCTAGTGTGTTTAATGGGTGTGATTGTCTAGGGTGCCGAGCAGAGGGTCTACAGCTGTGAACCTAGTGTGTTTAATGGTTGTGATTGTCTAGGACACTGAGCAGAGGTTCTGCAGCTGTGAAATTAGTGCATTTAATGGTTGTGATTGTCTAGGGCATCGAGCAGAGGGTCTTCAGCTGTGAACCTAGTGTATTTAACGGTTGTGATTGTCTAGGGCTTCGAGCATAGGGTCTGCAGCTGTGAACCTAGTGTGTTTAATGGTTGCAATTGTCTAGGGCACCGAGCAGAGGGTCTGCAGCTGTGAACCTAGGGTTTTCAATGGTTGTGATTGTCTAGGGCTAGAGCAGAGAGTCTGCAGCTTTGATCCTAGTGTGTTTAATGGTTGTGATTGTCTAGGGCTAGAGCAGATAGTCTGCAGCTTTGATCCTAGTGTGTTTAATGCTTGTGATGGTCTAGGGCACCGAGCAGAGGGTCTGCAGCTGTGAACCTAGTGTGTTTAATGGCTGTGATTGTCTAGGGCACTGAGCAGAGGGTCTCCAGCTGTGAACCTATTGTGTTTAATAGTTGTGATTGTCTAGGGTGCTGTGCAGCGGGTCTGCAGCTGTGAACCTAGTGTGTTTAATGGTTGTGCTTGTCTAAGACGCTGAGCAGAGGGTCTGCAGCTGTGCAAATAGTGCATTTAATGGTTGTCATTGTCTAGGGCATCGAGCAGAGGGTCTTCATCTGTGAACCTAGTGTGTTTAATGGTTGCGATTGTCTAGGGCACCGAGCAGAGGGTCTGCAGCTGTGAACCTAGGGTTTTTAATGGTTGTGATTGTCTAGGGCTAGAGCAGAGGGTCTTCAGCTGTGAACCTAGTGTGTTCCATGGTTGTGATTGTCTAGGGCACAGAGCAGAGGTTCTGAAGCTGTGAAACCTAGTGTGTTTAATGGTTGTGATTGTCTAGGGCACTGAGCAGAGGGTCTGCAGCTGTGAACCTAGTGTGTTTAATGGTTGTGATTGTCTAGGGCTGGAGCAGCGGGTCTGCAGCTGTGAACCTAGTGTGTGTAATGGTTGTGATTGTCTAGGGTGTGGAGCAGAGGGTCTGCAGCTGTGAACCTAGAGTGTGTAATGGTTGTGATTGTCTAGGGTGCCGAGCAGAGGGTCTGCAGCTGTGAACCTAGTGTGTTTAATGGGTGTGATTGTCTAGGGCACCGAGCAGAGGGTCTGCAGCTGTGAACCTAGTGTTTTTAATGGCTGTGATTGTCTAGGGCGCTGAGCAGAGGGTCTCAGATTTGAACCTATTGTGTTTAATGGTTGTGATTGTCTAGGGCGCCGAGCAGAGGGTCTGCAGCTGTGAACCTAGTGTGTTTAATGGTTGTGATTGTCTAGGGCACTGAGCAGAGGGTCTGCAGCTGCGAACCTAGTGTGTTCCATGGTTGTGATTGTCTAGGGCACAGAACAGAGGGTCTGCAGCTGTGAACCTAGTTTGTTTAATGGTTGTGATTGTCTAGGGCACTGAGCAGAGGGTCTGCAGCTGTGAACCTACTGTGTTTAACGGCTGTGATTGTCTAGGGCACCGAGCAGAGGGTCTTCAGCTATGAACCTAGTGTGTTTAGTGGTTGTGATTGTCTAGGGTGCCGAGCAGAGGGTCTGCATCTGTGAACCTAGTGTTTTTAATGGTTGTGATTGTCTAGGGCTAGAGCAGAGGGTCTGCAGCTGTGAGCCTAGTGTGTTTAATGGGTGTGATTGTCTAGGGTGCCGAGCAGAGGGTCTGCATCTGTGAACCTAGTGTGTTTAATGGTTGTGATTGTCTAGGACGCTGAGCAGAGGGTCTGCAGCTGTGAAACTAGTGTGTTTAATGGTTGTGATTGTCTAGGGCATCGAGCAGAGGGTGTGCAGCTGTGAACCTAGTGTGTTTAATAGTTGTGATTGTCTAGGGCGCCGAGCAGAGAGTCTGCAGCTGTGCACCTAGTGTGTTTAATAGTTGTGATTGTCTAGGGCGCCGAGCAGAGAGTCTGCAGCTGTGAACCTAGTGTGTTTAATGGTTGTGATTGTCTAGGGCTAGAGCACAGGGTCTGCAGCTGTGAACCTAGTGTGTTTAATGGTTTTGATTGTCTAGGGCATCGAGCAGAGGGTGTGCAGCTGTGAACCTAGTGTGTTTAATGGTTGTAATTTTCTAGGGCGCCACACAGAGAGTCTGCAGCTGTGTATCTAGTGTGTTTAATGGTTGTTATTGTCTAGGGCGCCAAGCATGGGGTCTTCAGCTGTGAACCTAGTGTGTTTAATAGTTGTGATTGTCTAGGGCGCCGAGCAGAGAGTCTGCAGCTGTGGACCTAGTGTGTTTAATGGTTGTTATTGTCTAGGGCACCGAGCAGAGGGTCTGCAGCTGTGAACCTAGTATGTTTAATGGTTGTAATTTTCTAGGGCACAGAGCAGAGTATCTTCAGCTGTGAACCTAGTGTGTTTAATGGGTGTGATTGTCTAGGGCTAGAGTAGAGGGTCTGCAGCTGTGAACCTAGTGTGTTTAATGGTTTTGATTGTCTAGGACACTGAGCAGAGGGTCTGCAGCTGTGAACCTAGTGCGTTTAATGGTTGTGATTGTCTAGGGCATCGAGCAGAGGGTCTTCAGCTGTGAACCTAGTGTATTTAATGGTTGTGATTGTCTAGGGCATCGAGCATAGGGTCTGCAGCTGTGAACCTATTGTGTTTAATGGTTGTGATTGTCTAGGGCTAGAGCAGAGGGTCTTCAGCTGTGAACCTAGTGTGATTAATGGTTGTGATTTTCTAGGGCTGGAGCAGAGGGTCTTCAGCTATGAACCTAGTGTGTTTAATGGTTGTGATGGTCTAGGGCACCGAGCAGAGGGTTTGCAGCTGTGAACCTAGTGTGTTTAATGGCTGTGATTGTCTAGGGCGCTGAGCAGAGGGTCTCCAGCTGTGAACCTATTATGTTTAATGGTTGTGATTGTCTAGGGCGCCGAGCAGAGGGTCTGCAGCTGTGATCCTAGTGTGTTTAATGGCTGTGATTGTCTAGGGCACTGAGCAGAGGGTCTGCAGCTGTGAACCTAGTGTGTTTAATGGGTGTGATTGTCTAGGGCTAGAGCAGAGGGTCTGCAGCTGTGAGCCTAGTGTGTTTAATAGGTGTTATTGTCTAGGGTGCCGAGCAGAGGGTCTACAGCTGTGAACCTAGTGTGTTTAATGGTTGTGATTGTCTAGGACACTGAGCAGAGGGTCTGCAGCTGTGAAACTAGTGCATTTAATGGTTGTGATTGTCTAGGGCATCGAGCAGAGGGTCTTCAGCTGTGAACCTAGTGTATTTAATGGTTGTGATTGTCTAGGGCATCGAGCATAGGGTCTGCAGCTGTGAACCTAGTGTGTTTAATGGTTGCAATTGTCTAGGGCACCGAGCAGAGGTTCTGCAGCTGTGAACCTAGGGTTTTCAATGGTTGTGATTGTCTAGGGCTAGAGCAGAGAGTCTGCAGCTTTGATCCTAGTGTGTTTAATGGTTGTGATTGTCTAGGGCTAGAGCAGAGAGTCTGCAGCTTTGATCCTAGTGTGTTTAATGCTTGTGATGGTCTAGGGCACCGAGCAGAGGGTTTGCAGCTGTGAACCTAGTGTGTTTAATGGCTGTGATTGTCTAGGGCGCTGAGAGAGGGTCTCCAGCTGTGAACCTATTGTGTTTAATGGTTGTGATTGTCTAGGGTGCTGTGCAGCGGGTCTGCAGCTGTGAACCTAGTCTGTTTAATGGTTGTGATTGTCTAGGACGCTTAGCAGAGGGTCTGCAGCTGTGAAACTAGTGCATTTAATGGTTGTGATTGCCTATGGCATCGAGCAGAGGGTCTGCAGCTGTGAACCTAGTGTGTTTAATGGTTGCGATTGTCTAGGGCACCGAGCAGAGGGTCTGCAGCTGTGAACCTAGGGTTTTTAATGGTTGTGATTGTCTAGGGCTAGAGCAGAGGGTCTTCAGCTGTGAACCTAGTGTGTTCCATGGTTGTGATTGTCTAGGGCACAGAGCAGAGGTTCTGCAGCTGTGAAACCTAGTGTGTTTAATGGTTGTGACTGTCTAGGGCACTGAGCAGAGGGTCTGCAGCTTTGAACCTAGTGTGTTTAATGGTTGTGATTGTCTAGGGCTGGAGCAGCGGGTCTGCAGCTGTGATCCTAGTGTGTGTAATGGTTGTGATTGTCTAGGGTGTGGAGCAGAGGGTCTGCAGCTGTGAACCTAGTGTGTGTAATGGTTGTGATTGTCTAGGGTGCCGAGCAGAGGGTCTGCAGCTGTGAACCTAGTGTGTTTAATGGGTGTGATTGTCTAGGGCACCGAGCAGAGGGTCTGCAGCTGTGAACCTAGTGTTTTTAATGGCTGTGATTGTCTAGGGCGCTGAGCAGAGGGTCTCCAGATGTGAACCTATTGTGTTTAATGGTTGTGATTGTCTAGGGCGCCGAGCAGAGGGTCTGCAGCTGTGAACCTAGTGTGTTTAATGGTTGTGATTGTCTAGGGCACCGAGCAGAGGGTCTGCAGCTGCGAACCTAGTGTGTTCCATGGTTGTGATTGTCTAGGGCACTGAGCAGAGGGTCTGCAGCTGTGAACCTACTGTGTTTAATGGCTGTGATTGTCTAGGGCAGCGAGCAGAGGGTCTTCAGCTATGAACCTAGTGTGTTTAATGGTTGTGATTGTCTAGGGCACTGAGCAGAGGGTCTGCAGCTGTGAACCTAGTGTGTTTAATGGTTGTGATTGTCTAGGGCTGGAGCAGCGGGTCTGCAGCTGTGAACCTAGTGTGTTTAATGGGTGTGATTGTCTCGGGCTAGAGCAGAGGGTCTGCAGCTGTGAGCCTAGTGTGTTTAATGGGTGTGATTGTCTAGGGTGCCGAGCAGAGCGTCTACAGCTGTGAACCTAGTGTGTTTAATGGTTGTGATTGTCTAGGACACTGAGCAGAGGGTCTGCAGCTTTGAAACTAGTGCATTTAATGGTTGTGATTGTCTAGGGCATCGAGCAGAGGGTCTTCAGCTGTGAACCTAGTGTATTTAATGGTTGTGATTGTCTAGGGCATCGAGCATAGGGTCTGCAACTGTGAACCTAGTGTGTTTAAGGGTTGCAATTGTCTAGGGCACCGAGCAGAGTGTCTGCAGCTGTGAACCTAGGGTTTTCAATGGTTGTGATTGTCTAGGGCTAGAGCAGAGAGTCTGCAGCTTTGATCCTAGTGTGTTTAATGGTTGTGATTGTCTAGGGCTAGAGCAGAGAGTCTGCAGCTTTGATCCTAGTGTGTTTAATGCTTGTGATGGTCTAGGGCACCGAGCAGAGGGTTTGCAGCTGTGAACCTAGTGTGTTTAATGGCTGTGATTGTCTAGGGCGCTGAGAGAGGGTCTCCAGCTGTGAACCTATTGTGTTTAATGGTTGTGATTGTCTAGGGTGTTGTGCAGCGGGTCTGCAGCTGTGAACCTAGTGTGTTTAATGGTTGTGATTGTCTAGGACGCTGAGCAGAGGGTCTGCAGCTGTGAAACTAGTGCATTTAATGGTTGTGATTGTCTAGGGCATCGAGCAGAGTGTCTTCAGCTGTGAACCTAGTGTATTGAATGGTTGTGATTGTCTAGGGCATCGAGCATAGGGTCTGCAGCTGTGAACCTAGTGTGTTTAATGGTTGCGATTGTCTAGGGCACCGAGCAGAGGGTCTGCAGCTGTGAACCTAGGGTTTTTAATGGTTGTGATTGTCTAGGGCTAGAGCAGAGGGTCTTCAGCTGTGAACCTAGTGTGTTCCATGGTTGTGATTGTCTAGGGCACAGAGCAGAGGTTCTGCAGCTGTGAAACCTAGTGTGTTTAATGGTTGTGATTGTCTAGGGCACTGAGCAGAGGGTCTGCAGCTGTGAACCTAGTGTGTTTAATGGTTGTGATTGTCTAGGGCTGGAGCAGCGGGTCTGCAGCTGTGAACCTAGTGTGTGTAATGGTTGTGATTGTCTAGGGTGTGGAGCAGAGGGTCTGCAGCTGTGAACCTAGTGTGTGTAATGGTTGTGATTGTCTAGGGTGCCGAGCAGAGGGTCTGCAGCTGTGAACATAGTGTGTTTAATGGGTGTGATTGTCTAGGGCACCGAGCAGAGGGTCTGCAGCTGTGAACCTACTGTTTTTAATGGCTGTGATTGTCTAGGGCGCTGAGCAGAGGGTCTCCAGATGTGAACCTATTGTGTTTAATGGTTGTGATTGTCTAGGGCGCCGAGCAGAGGGTCTGCAGCTGTGAACCTAGTGTGTTTAATGGTTGTGATTGTCTAGGGCACCGAGCAGAGGGTCTGCAGCTGCGAACCTAGTGTGTTCCATGGTTGTGATTGTCTAGGGCACAGAACAGAGGGTCTGCAGCTGTGAACCTAGTTTGTTTAATGGTTGTGATTGTCTAGGGCACTGAGCAGAGGGTCTGCAGCTGTGAACCTACTGTGTTTAACGGCTGTGATTGTCTAGGGCACCGAGCAGAGGGTCTTCAGCTATGAACCTAGTGTGTTTAGTGGTTGTGATTGTCTAGGGTGCCGAGCAGAGGGTCTGCATCTGTGAACCTAGTGTTTTTAATGGTTGTGATTGTCTAGGGCTAGAGCACAGGGTCTGCAGCTGTGAACCTAGTGTGTTTAATGGTTGTGATTGTCTAGGGCTAGAGCAAAGGGTCTGCAGCTGTGAACCTAGTGTGTTTAATGGCTGTGATTGTCTAGGGCTAGAGCACAGGGTCTGCAGCTGTGAACCTAGTGTGTTTAATGGTTGTGATTGTCTAGGGCATCGAGCAGAGGATGTGCAGCTGTGAACCTAGTGTGTTTAATAGTCGTGATTGTCTAGGGCGCCAAGCAGAGAGTCTGCAGCTGTGCACCTAGTGTGTTTAATGGTTGTGATTGTCTAGGGCTAGAGCAGAGTGTCTGCACGTGTGAACCTAGTGTGTTTAATGGTTGTGATGGTCTAGGGTGCTGCCAAAGGGTCTGCAGCTGTGCACCTAGTGTGTTTAATGGTTGTGATTGTCTAGGGCTAGAGCACAGGGTCTGCAGCTGTGAACCTAGTGTGTTTAATGGCTCTGATTGTCTAGGGCTTGAGCACAGGGTCTGCAGCTGTGAACCTAGTGAGTTTAATGGTTGTGATTGTCTAGGGCATCGAGCAGAGGGTGTGCAGCTGTGAACCTAGTGTGTTTAATAGTTGTGATTGTCTAGGGCGCCGAGCAGAGAGTCTGCAGCTGTGCACCTAGTGTGTTTAATAGTTGTGATTGTCTAGGGCTAGAGCACAGGGTCTGCAGCTGTGAACCTAGTGTGTTTAATGGTTGTGATTGTCTAGGGCTAGAGCACAGGGTCTGCAGCTGTGAAACTAGTGCATTTAATGGTTGTGATTGTCTAGGGCTAGAGCAGAGGGTGTGCAGCTGTGAACCTAGTGTGTTTAATAGTTGTGATTGTCTAGGGCGCCGAGCAGAGAGTCTGCAGCTGTGCACCTAGTGTGTTTAATGGTTGTGATTGTCTAGGGCTAGAGCACAGGGTCTGCAGCTGTGAACCTAGTGTGTTTAATGGGTGTGATTGTCTAGGGCTAGAGCACAGGGTCTGCAGCTGTGAACCTAGTGTGTTTAATGGTTGTGATTGTCTAGGGCATCGAGCAGAGGGTGTGCAGCTGTGAACCTAGTGTGTTTAATAGTTGTGATTGTCTAGGGCGCCGAGCAGAGAGTCTGCAGCTGTGCACCTAGTGTGTTTAATAGATGTGATTGTCTAGGGCTAGAGCACAGGGTCTGCAGCTGTGAACCTAGTGTGTTTAATGGTTGTGATTGTCTAGGGCTAGAGCACAGGGTCTGCAGCTGTGAACCTAGTGTGTTTAATGGTTGTGATTATCTAGGGCTAGAGCACAGGGTCTGCAGCTGTGAACCTAGTGTGTTTAATGGTTGTGATTGTTTAGGGCTAGAGCACAGGGTCTGCAGCTGTGAACCTAGTGTGTTCAATGGTTGTGATTGTCTAGGGCATCGAGCAGAGGGTGTGCAGCTGTGAACCTAGTGTGTTTAATAGTTGTGATTGTCTAGGGCGCCGAGCAGAGAGTCTGCAGCTGTGCACCTAGTGTGTTTAATAGTTGTGATTGTCTAGGGCGCCGAGCAGAGAGTCTGCAGCTGTGAACCTAGTGTGTTTAATGGTTGTGATTGTCTAGGGCTAGAGCACAGGGTCTGCAGCTGTGAACCTAGTGTGTTTAATGGTTTTGATTGTCTAGGGCATCGAGCAGAGGGTGTGCAGCTGTGAACCTAGTGTGTTTAATAGTTGTGATTGTCTAGGGCGCCACGCAGAGAGTCTGCAGCTGTGTATCTAGTGTGTTTAATGGTTGTTATTGTCTAGGGCGCCAAGCATGGGGTCTTCAGCTGTGAACCTAGTGTGTTTAATAGTTGTGATTGTCTAGGGCGCCGAGCAGAGAGTCTGCAGCTGTGGACCTAGTGTGTTTAATGGTTGTTATTGTCTAGGGCACCGAGCAGAGGGTCTGCAGCTGTGAACCTAGTGTGTTTAATGGTTGTAATTTTCTAGGGCACAGAGCAGAGTGTCTTCAGCTGTGAACCTAGTGTGTTTAATGGGTGTGATTGTCTAGGGTGCCGAGCAGAGGGTCTGCATCTGTGAACCTAGTGTTTTTAATGGTTGTGATTGTCTAGGGCTAGAGCAGAGGGTCTGCAGCTGTGAGCCTAGTGTGTTTAATGGGTGTGATTGTCTAGGGTGCCGAGCAGAGGGTCTGCATCTGTGAACCTAGTGTGTTTAATGGTTGTGATTGTCTAGGACGCTGAGCAGAGGGTCTGCAGCTGTGAAACTAGTGTGTTTAATGGTTGTGATTGTCTAGGGCATCGAGCAGAGGGTGTGCAGCTGTGAACCTAGTGTGTTTAATAGTTGTGATTGTCTAGGGCGCCGAGCAGAGAGTCTGCAGCTGTGCACCTAGTGTGTTTAATAGTTGTGATTGTCTAGGGCGCCGAGCAGAGAGTCTGCAGCTGTGAACCTAGTGTGTTTAATGGTTGTGATTGTCTAGGGCTAGAGCACAGGGTCTGCAGCTGTGAACCTAGTGTGTTTAATGGTTTTGATTGTCTAGGGCATCGAGCAGAGGGTGTGCAGCTGTGAACCTAGTGTGTTTAATGGTTGTAATTTTCTAGGACGCCACACAGAGAGTCTGCAGCTGTGTATCTAGTGTGTTTAATGGTTGTTATTGTCTAGGGCGCCAAGCATGGGGTCTTCAGCTGTGAACCTAGTGTGTTTAATAGTTGTGATTGTCTAGGGTGCCGAGCAGAGAGTCTGCAGCTGTGGACCTAGTGTGTTTAATGGTTGTTATTGTCTAGGGCACCGAGCAGAGGGTCTGCAGCTGTGAACCTAGTATGTTTAATGGTTGTAATTTTCTAGGGCACAGAGCAGAGTGTCTTCAGCTGTGAACCTAGTGTGTTTAATGGGTGTGATTGTCTAGGGCTAGAGTAGAGGGTCTGCAGCTGTGAACCTAGTGTGTTTAATGGTTTTGATTGTCTAGGACGCTGAGCAGAGGGTCTGCAGCTGTGAACCTAGTGCGTTTAATGGTTGTGATTGTCTAGGGCATCGAGCAGAGGGTCTTCAGCTGTGAACCTAGTGTATTTAATGGTTGTGATTGTCTAGGGCATCGAGCATAGGGTCTGCAGCTGTGAACCTATTGTGTTTAATGGTTGTGATTGTCTAGGGCTAGAGCAGAGGGTCTTCAGCTGTGAACCTAGTGTGATTAATGGTTGTGATTTTCTAGGGCTAGAGCAGAGGGTCTTCAGCTATGAACCTAGTGTGTTTAATGGTTGTGATGGTCTAGGGCACCGAGCAGAGGGTTTGCAGCTGTGAACCTAGTGTGTTTAATGGCTGTGATTGTCTAGGGCGCTGAGCAGAGGGTCTCCAGCTGTGAACCTATTATGTTTAATGGTTGTGATTGTCTAGGGCGCCGAGCAGAGGGTCTGCAGCTGTGATCCTAGTGTGTTTAATGGTTGTTATTGTCTAGGGCGCCGAGCAAAGGGTCTGCAGCTGTGAACCTAGTGTGTTTAATGGTTGTGATTGTCTAGGGCATCGAGCATAGGGTCTGCAGCTGTGAACCTAGTGTGTTTAATGGCTGTGATTGTCTAGGGCACTGAGCAGAGGGTCTGCAGCTGTGAACCTAGTGTGTTTAATGGGTGTGATTGTCTAGGGCTAGAGCAGAGGGTCTGCAGCTGTGAGCCTAGTGTGTTTAATAGGTGTGATTGTCTAGGGTGCCGAGCAGAGGGTCTACAGCTGTGAACCTAGTGTGTTTAATGGTTGTGATTGTCTAGGACACTGAGCAGAGGGTCTGCAGCTGTGAAACTAGTGCATTTAATGGTTGTGATTGTCTAGGGCATCGAGCAGAGGGTCTTCAGCTGTGAACCTAGTGTATTTAATGGTTGTGATTGTCTAGGGCATCGAGCATAGGGTCTGCAGCTGTGAACCTAGTGTGTTTAATGGTTGCAATTGTCTAGGGCACCGAGCAGAGGTTCTGCAGCTGTGAACCTAGGGTTTTCAATGGTTGTGATTGTCTAGGGCTAGAGCAGAGAGTCTGCAGCTTTGATCCTAGTGTGTTTAATGGTTGTGATTGTCTAGGGCTAGAGCAGAGAGTCTGCAGCTTTGATCCTAGTGTGTTTAATGCTTGTGATGGTCTAGGGCACCGAGCAGAGGGTTTGCAGCTGTGAACCTAGTGTGTTTAATGGCTGTGATTGTCTAGGGCGCTGAGAGAGGGTCTCCAGCTGTGAACCTATTGTGTTTAATGGTTGTGATTGTCTAGGGTGCTGTGCAGCGGGTCTGCAGCTGTGAACCTAGTGTGTTTAATGGTTGTGATTGTCTAGGACGCTGAGCAGAGGGTCTGCAGCTGTGAAACTAGTGCATTTAATGGTTGTGATTGTCTAGGGCATCGAGCAGAGGGTCTTCAGCTGTGAACCTAGTGTATTTAATGGTTGTGATTGTCTAGGGCATCGAGCATAGGGTCTGCAGCTGTGAACCTAGTGTGTTTAATGGTTGCGATTGTCTAGGGCACCGAGCAGAGGGTCTGCAGCTGTGAACCTAGGGTTTTTAATGGTTGTGATTGTCTAGGGCTAGAGCAGAGGGTCTTCAGCTGTGAACCTAGTGTGTTCCATGGTTGTGATTGTCTAGGGCACAGAGCAGAGGTTCTGCAGCTGTGAAACCTAGTGTGTTTAATGGTTGTGATTGTCTAGGGCACTGAGCAGAGGGTCTGCAGCTTTGAACCTAGTGTGTTTAATGGTTGTGATTGTCTAGGGCTGGAGCAGCGGGTCTGCAGCTGTGAACCTAGTGTGTGTAATGGTTGTGATTGTCTAGGGTGTGGAGCAGAGGGTCTGCAGCTGTGAACCTAGTGTGTGTAATGGTTGTGATTGTCTAGGGTGCCGAGCAGAGGGTCTGCAGCTGTGAACCTAGTGTGTTTAATGGTTGCGATTGTCTAGGGCACCGAGCAGAGGGTCTGCAGCTGTGAAAATAGGGTTTTTAATGGTTGTGATTGTCTAGGGCTAGAGCAGAGGGTCTTCAGCTGTGAACCTAGTGTGTTCCATGGTTGTGATTGTCTAGGGCACAGAGCAGAGGTTCTGCAGCTGTGAAACCTAGTGTGTTTAATGGTTGTGATTGTCTAGGGCACTGAGCAGAGGGTCTGCAGCTTTGAACCTAGTGTGTTTAATGGTTGTGATTGTCTAGGGCTGGAGCAGCGGGTCTGCAGCTGTGAACCTAGTGTGTGTAATGGTTGTGATTGTCTAGGGTGTGGAGCAGAGGGTCTGCAGCTGTGAACCTAGTGTGTGTAACGGTTGTGATTGTCTAGGGTGCCGAGCAGAGGGTCTGCAGCTGTGAACCTAGTGTGTTTAATGGGTGTGATTGTCTAGGGCACCGAGCAGAGGGTCTGCAGCCTTGAACCTAGTGTTTTTAATGGCTGTGATTGTCTAGGGCGCTGAGCAGAGGGTCTCCAGATGTGAACCTATTGTGTTTAATGGTTGTGATTGTCTAGGGCGCCGAGCAGAGGGTCTGCAGCTGTGAACCTAGTGTGTTTAATGGTTGTGATTGTCTAGGGCACCGAGCAGAGGGTCTGCAGCTGCGAACCTAGTGTGTTCCATGGTTGTGATTGTCTAGGGCACAGAACAGAGGGTCTGCAGCTGTGAACCTAGTTTGTTTAATGGTTGTGATTGTCTAGGGCACTGAGCAGAGGGTCTGCAGCTGTGAACCTACTGTGTTTAACGGCTGTGATTGTCTAGGGCAGCGAGCAGAGGGTCTTCAGCTATGAACCTAGTGTGTTTAATGGTTGTGATTGTCTAGGGCACTGAGCAGAGGGTCTGCAGCTGTGAACCTAGTGTGTTTAATGGTTGTGATTGTCTAGGGCTGGAGCAGCGGGTCTGCAGCTGTGAACCTAGTGTGTTTAATGGGTGTGATTGTCTAGGGCTAGAGCAGAGGGTCTGCAGCTGTGAGCCTAGTGTGTTTAATGGGTGTGATTGTCTAGGGTGCCGAGCAGAGGGTCTACAGCTGTGAACCTAGTGTGTTTAATGGTTGTGATTGTCTAGGACACTGAGCAGAGGGTCTGCAGCTGTGAAACTAGTGCATTTAATGGTTGTGATTGTCTAGGGCATCGAGCAGAGGGTCTTCAGCTGTGAACCTAGTGTATTTAATGGTTGTGATTGTCTAGGGCATCGAGCATAGGGTCTGCAGCTGTGAACCTAGTGTGTTTAATGGTTGCAATTGTCTAGGGCACCGAGCAGAGTGTCTGCAGCTGTGAACCTAGGGTTTTCAATGGTTGTGATTGTCTAGGGCTAGAGCAGAGAGTCTGCAGCTTTGATCCTAGTGTGTTTAATGGTTGTGATTGTCTAGGGCTAGAGCAGAGAGTCTGCAGCTTTGATCCTAGTGTGTTTAATGCTTGTGATGGTCTAGGGCACCGAGCAGAGGGTTTGCAGCTGTGAACCTAGTGTGTTTAATGGCTGTGATTGTCTAGGGCGCTGAGAGAGGGTCTCCAGCTGTGAACCTATTGTGTTTAATGGTTGTGATTGTCTAGGGTGCTGTGCAGCGGGTCTGCAGCTGTGAACCTAGTGTGTTTAATGGTTGTGATTGTCTAGGACGCTGAGCAGAGGGTCTGCAGCTGTGAAACTAGTGCATTTAATGGTTGTGATTGTCTAGGGCATCGAGCAGAGGGTCTTCAGCTGTGAACCTAGTGTATTTAATGGTTGTGATTGTCTAGGGCATCGAGCATAGGGTCTGCAGCTGTGAACCTAGTGTGTTTAATGGTTGCGATTGTCTAGGGCACCGAGCAGAGGGTCTGCAGCTGTGAACCTAGGGTTTTTAATGGTTGTGATTGTCTAGGGCTAGAGCAGAGGGTCTTCAGCTGTGAACCTAGTGTGTTCCATGGTTGTGATTGTCTAGGGCACAGAGCAGAGGTTCTGCAGCTGTGAAACCTAGTGTGTTTAATGGTTGTGATTGTCTAGGGCACTGAGCAGAGGGTCTGCAGCTGTGAACCTAGTGTGTTTAATGGTTGTGATTGTCTAGGGCTGGAGCAGCGGGTCTGCAGCTGTGAACCTAGTGTGTGTAATGGTTGTGATTGTCTAGGGTGTGGAGCAGAGGGTCTGCAGCTGTGAACCTAGTGTGTGTAATGGTTGTGATTGTCTAGGGTGCCGAGCAGAGGGTCTGCAGCTGTGAACCTAGTGTGTTTAATGGGTGTGATTGTCTAGGGCACCGAGCAGAGGGTCTGCAGCTGTGAACCTAGTGTTTTTAATGGCTGTGATTGTCTAGGGCGCTGAGCAGAGGGTCTCCAGATGTGAACCTATTGTGTTTAATGGTTGTGATTGTCTAGGGCGCCGAGCAGAGGGTCTGCAGCTGTGAACCTAGTGTGTTTAATGGTTGTGATTGTCTAGGGCACCGAGCAGAGGGTCTGCAGCTGCGAACCTAGTGTGTTCCATGGTTGTGA
This sequence comes from Ambystoma mexicanum, assembly GCF_040938575.1. Lineage (NCBI taxonomy): Eukaryota > Metazoa > Chordata > Amphibia > Caudata > Ambystomatidae > Ambystoma > Ambystoma mexicanum. The sequence continues at coordinate 9,317,927 of NC_090927.1, forward strand.
TTGTCTAGGGCACAGAACAGAGGGTCTGCAGCTGTGAACCTAGTTTGTTTAATGGTTGTGATTGTCTAGGGCACTGAGCAGAGGGTCTGCAGCTGTGAACCTACTGTGCTTAACGGCTGTGATTGTCTAGGGCACCGAGCAGAGGGTCTTCAGCTATGAACCTAGTGTGTTTAGTGGTTGTGATTGTCTAGGGTGCCGAGCAGAGGGTCTGCATCTGTGAACCTAGTGTTTTTAATGGTTGTGATTGTCTAGGGCTAGAGCAAAGGGTCTGCAGCTGTGAACCTAGTGTGTTTAATGGCTGTGATTGTCTAGGGCTAGAGCACAGGGTCTGCAGCTGTGAACCTAGTGTGTTTAATGGTTGTGATTGTCTAGGGCATCGAGCAGAGGATGTGCAGCTGTGAACCTAGTGTGTTTAATAGTCGTGATTGTCTAGGGCGCCAAGCAGAGAGTCTGCAGCTGTGCACCTAGTGTGTTTAATGGTTGTGATTGTCTAGGGCTAGAGCAGAGTGTCTGCATGTGTGAACCTAGTGTGTTTAATGGTTGTGATGGTCTAGGGTGCTGCCAAAGGGTCTGCAGCTGTGCACCTAGTGTGTTTAATGGTTGTGATTGTCTAGGGCTAGAGCACAGGGTCTGCAGCTGTGAACCTAGTGTGTTTAATGGCTGTGATTGTCTAGGGCTAGAGCACAGGGTCTGCAGCTGTGAACCTAGTGAGTTTAATGGTTGTGATTGTCTAGGGCATCGAGCAGAGGGTGTGCAGCTGTGAACCTAGTGTGTTTAATAGTTGTGATTGTCTAGGGCGCCGAGCAGAGAGTCTGCAGCTGTGCACCTAGTGTGTTTAATAGTTGTGATTGTCTAGGGCTAGAGCACAGGGTCTGCAGCTGTGAACCTAGTGTGTTTAATGGTTGTGATTGTCTAGGGCTAGAGCACAGGGTCTGCAGCTGTGAAACTAGTGCATTTAATGGTTGTGATTGTCTAGGGCTAGAGCAGAGGGTGTGCAGCTGTGAACCTAGTGTGTTTAATAGTTGTGATTGTCTAGGGCGCCGAGCAGAGAGTCTGCAGCTGTGCACCTAGTGTGTTTAATGGTTGTGATTGTCTAGGGCTAGAGCACAGGGTCTGCAGCTGTGAACCTAGTGTGTTTAATGGGTGTGATTGTCTAGGGCTAGAGCACAGGGTCTGCAGCTGTGAACCTAGTGTGTTTAATGGTTGTGATTGTCTAGGGCATCGAGCAGAGGGTGTGCAGCTGTGAACCTAGTGTGTTTAATAGTTGTGATTGTCTAGGGCGCCGAGCAGAGAGTCTGCAGCTGTGCACCTAGTGTGTTTAATAGATGTGATTGTCTAGGGCTAGAGCACAGGGTCTGCAGCTGTGAACCTAGTGTGTTTAATGGTTGTGATTGTCTAGGGCTAGAGCACAGGGTCTGCAGCTGTGAACCTAGTGTGTTTAATGGTTGTGATTATCTAGGGCTAGAGCACAGGGTCTGCAGCTGTGAACCTAGTGTGGTTAATGGTTGTGATTGTTTAGGGCTAGAGCACAGGGTCTGCAGCTGTGAACCTAGTGTGTTCAATGGTTGTGATTGTCTAGGGCATCGAGCAGAGGGTGTGCAGCTGTGAACCTAGTGTGTTTAATAGTTGTGATTGTCTAGGGCGCCGAGCAGAGAGTCTGCAGCTGTGCACCTAGTGTGTTTAATAGTTGTGATTGTCTAGGGCGCCGAGCAGAGAGTCTGCAGCTGTGAACCTAGTGTGTTTAATGGTTGTGATTGTCTAGGGCTAGAGCACAGGGTCTGCAGCTGTGAACCTATTGTGTTTAATGGTTTTGATTGTCTAGGGCATCGAGCAGAGGGTGTGCAGCTGTGAACCTAGTGTGTTTAATAGTTGTGATTGTCTAGGGCGCCACGCAGAGAGTCTGCAGCTGTGTATCTAGTGTGTTTAATGGTTGTTATTGTCTGGGGCGCCAAGCATGGGGTCTTCAGCTGTGAACCTAGTGTGTTTAATAGTTGTGATTGTCTAGGGCGCCGAGCAGAGAGTCTGCAGCTGTGGACCTAGTGTGTTTAATGGTTGTTATTGTCTAGGGCACCGAGCAGAGGGTCTGCAGCTGTGAACCTAGTGTGTTTAATGGTTGTAATTTTCTAGGGCACAGAGCAGAGTGTCTTCAGCTGTGAACCTAGTGTGTTTAATGGGTGTGATTGTCTAGGGCTAGGGCAGAGGGTCTGCAGCTGTGAACCTAGTGTGTTTAATGGTTTTGATTGTCTAGGACGCTGAGCAGAGGGTCTGCAGCTGTGAACCTAGTGCGTTTAATGGTTGTGATTGTTTAGGGCATCGAGCAGAGGGTCTTCAGCTGTGAACCTAGTGTATTTAATGGTTGTGATTGTCTAGGGCATCGAGCATAGGGTCTGCAGCTGTGAACCTAGTGTGTTTAATGGCTGCGATTGTCTAGGGAACCGAGCAGAGGGTCTGCAGCTGTGAACCTAGTGTGTTTAATGGTTGTGATTGTCTAGGGCTAGAGCAGGGGGTCTTCAGCTGTGAACCTAGTGTGATTAATGGTTGTGATTTTCTAGGGCTAGAGCAGAGTGTCTTCAGCTATGAACCTAGTGTGTTTAATGGTTGTGATGGTCTAGGGCACCGAGCAGAGGGTTTGCAGCTGTGAACCTAGGGTGTTTAATGGCTGTTATTGTCTAGGGAGCTGAGCAGAGGGTCTCCAGCTGTGAACCTATTATGTTTAATGGTTGTGATTGTCTAGGGCGCCGAGCAGAGGGTCTGCAGCTGTGATCCTAGTGTGTTTAATGGTTGTTATTGTCTAGGGCGCCGAGCAGAGGGTCTGCAGCTGTGAACCTAGTGTGTTTAATGGTTGTGATTGTCTAGGGCATCGAGCATAGGGTCTGCAGCTGTGAACCTAGTGTGTTTAATGGCTGTGATTGTCTAGGGCACTGAGCAGAGGGTCTGCAGCTGTGAACCTAGTGTGTTTAATGGGTGTGATTGTCTAGGGCTAGAGCAGAGGGTCTGCAGCTGTGAGCCTAGTGTGTTTAATGGGTGTGATTGTCTAGGGTGCCGAGCAGAGGGTCTACAGCTGTGAACCTAGTGTGTTTAATGGTTGTGATTGTCTAGGACACTGAGCAGAGGTTCTGCAGCTGTGAAAGTAGTGCATTTAATGGTTGTGATTGTCTAGGGCATCGAGCAGAGGGTCTTCAGCTGTGAACCTAGTGTATTTAATGGTTGTGATTGTCTAGGGCTTCGAGCATAGGGTCTGCAGCTGTGAACCTAGTGTGTTTAATGGTTGCAATTGTATAGGGCACCGAGCAGAGGGTCTGCAGCTGTGAACCTAGGGTTTTCAATGGTTGTGATTGTCTAGGGCTAGAGCAGAGAGTCTGCAGCTTTGATCCTAGTGTGTTTAATGGTTGTGATTGTCTAGGGCTAGAGCAGATAGTCTGCAGCTTTGATCCTAGTGTGTTTAATGGTTGTGATTGTCTAGGGCATCGAGCATAGGGTCTGCAGCTGTGAACCTAGTGTGTTTAATGGCTGTGATTGTCTAGGGCACTGAGCAGAGGGTCTCCAGCTGTGAACCTATTGTGTTTAATGGTTGTGATTGTCTAGGGTGCTGTGCAGCGGGTCTGCAGCTGTGAACCTAGTGTGTTTAATGGTTGTGTTTGTCTAGGACGCTGAGCAGAGGGTCTGCAGCTGTGCAACTAGTGCATTTAATGGTTGTCATTGTCTAGGGCATCGAGCAGAGGGTCTTCATCTGTGAACCTAGTGTATTTAATGGTTGTGATTGTCTAGGGCATCGAGTATAGGGTCTGCAGCTGTGAACTTAGTGTGTTTAATGGTTGCGATTGTCTAGGGCACCGAGCAGAGGGTCTGCAGCTGTGAACCTAGGGTTTTTAATGGTTGTGATTGTCTAGGGCTAGAGCAGAGGGTCTTCAGCTGTGAACCTAGTGTGTTCCATGGTTGTGATTGTCTAGGGCACAGAGCAGAGGTTCTGAAGCTGTGAAACCTAGTGTGTTTAATGGTTGTGATTGTCTAGGGCACTGAGCAGAGGGTCTGCAGCTGTGAACCTAGTGTGTTTAATGGTTGTGATTGTCTAGGGCTGGAGCAGCGGGTCTGCAGCTGTGAACCTAGTGTGTGTAATGGTTGTGATTGTCTAGGGTGTGGAGCAGAGGGTCTGCAGCTGTGAACCTAGTGTGTGTAATGGTTGTGATTGTCTAGGGTGCCGAGCAGAGGGTCTGCAGCTGTGAACCTAGTGTGTTTAATGGGTGTGATTGTCTAGGGCACCGAGCAGAGGGTCTGCAGCTGTGAACCTAGTGTTTTTAATGGCTGTGATTGTCTAGGGCGCTGAGCAGAGGGTCTCAGATTTGAACCTATTGTGTTTAATGGTTGTGATTGTCTAGGGCGCCGAGCAGAGGGTCTGCAGCTGTGAACCTAGTGTGTTTAATGGTTGTGATTGTCTAAGGCACTGAGCAGAGGGTCTGCAGCTGCGAACCTAGTGTGTTCCATGGTTGTGATTGTCTAGGGCACAGAACAGAGGGTCTGCAGCTGTGAACCTAGTTTGTTTAATGGTTGTGATTGTCTAGGGCACTGAGCAGAGGGTCTGCAGCTGTGAACCTACTGTGTTTAACGGCTGTGATTGTCTAGGGCACCGAGCAGAGGGTCTTCAGCTATGAACCTAGTGTGTTTAGTGGTTGTGATTGTCTAGGGTGCCGAGCAGAGGGTCTGCATCTGTGAACCTAGTGTTTTTAATGGTTGTGATTGTCTAGGGCTAGAGCAGAGGGTCTGCAGCTGTGAGCCTAGTGTGTTTAATGGGTGTGATTGTCTAGGGTGCCGAGCAGAGGGTCTGCATCTGTGAACCTAGTGTGTTTAATGGTTGTGATTGTCTAGGATGCTGAGCAGAGGGTCTGCAGCTGTGAAACTAGTGTGTTAAATGGTTGTGATTGTCTAGGGCATCGAGCAGAGGGTGTGCAGCTGTGAACCTAGTGTGTTTAATGGTTGTGATTGTCTAGGGCACTGAGCAGAGGGTCTGCCGCTGCGAACCTAGTGTGTTCCATGGTTGTGATTGTCTAGGGCACAGAACAGAGGGTCTGCAGCTGTGAACCTAGTTTGTTTAATGGTTGTGATTGTCTAGGGCACTGAGCAGAGGGTCTGCAGCTGTGAACCTACTGTGTTTAACGGCTGTGATTGTCTAGGGCACCGAGCAGAGGGTCTTCAGCTATGAACCTAGTGTGTTTAGTGGTTGTGATTGTCTAGGGTGCCGAGCAGAGGGTCTGCATCTGTGAACCTAGTGTTTTTAATGGTTGTGATTGTCTAGGGCTAGAGCAGAGGGTCTGCAGCTGTGAGCCTAGTGTGTTTAATGGGTGTGATTGTCTAGGGTGCCGAGCAGAGGGTCTGCATCTGTGAACCTAGTGTGTTTAATGGTTGTGATTGTCTAGGACGCTGAGCAGAGGGTCTGCAGCTGTGAAACTAGTATGTTTAATGGTTGTGATTGTCTAGGGCATCGAGCAGAGGGTGTGCAGCTGTGAACCTAGTGTGTTTAATAGTTGTGATTGTCTAGGGCGCCGAGCAGAGAGTCTGCAGCTGTGCACCTAGTGTGTTTAATAGTTGTGATTGTCTAGGGCGCTGAGCAGAGAGTCTGCAGCTGTGAACCTAGTGTGTTTAATGGTTGTGATTGTCTAGGGCTAGAGCACAGGGTCTGCAGCTGTGAACCTAGTGTGTTTAATGGTTATGATTGTCTAGGGCATCGAGCAGAGGGTGTGCAGCTGTGAACCTAGTGTGTTTAATAGTTGTGATTGTCTAGGGCGCCACACAGAGAGTCTGCAGCTGTGTATCTAGTGTGTTTAATGGTTGTTATTGTCTAGGGCGCCAAGCATGGGGTCTTCAGCTGTGAACCTAGTGTGTTTAATAGTTGTGATTGTCTAGGGCGCCGAGCAGAGAGTCTGCAGCTGTGGACCAAGTGTGTTTAATGGTTGTTATTGTCTAGGGCACCGAGCAGAGGGTCTGCAGCTGTGAACCTAGTGTGTTTAATGGTTGTAATTTTCTAGGGCACAGAGCAGAGTGTCTTCAGCTGTGAACCTAGTGTGTTTAATGGGTGTGATTGTCTAGGGCTAGAGTAGAGGGTCTGCAGCTGTGAACCTAGTGTGTTTAATGGTTTTGATTGTCTAGGACGCTGAGCAGAGGGTCTGCAGCTGTGAACCTAGTACGTTTAATGGTTGTGATTGTCTAGGGCATCGAGCAGAGGGTCTTCAGCTGTGAACCTAGTGTATTTAATGGTTGTGATTGTCTAGGGCATCGAGCATAGGGTCTGCAGCTGTGAACCTATTGTGTTTAATGGTTGTGATTGTCTAGGGCTAGAGCAGAGGGTCTTCAGCTGTGAACCTAGTGTGATTAATGGTTGTGATTTTCTAGGGCTAGAGCAGAGGGTCTTCAGCTATGAACCTAGTGTGTTTAATGGTTGTGATGGTCTAGGGCACTGAGCAGAGGGTTTGCAGCTGTGAACCTAGTGTGTTTAATGGCTGTGATTGTCTAGGGCGCTGAGCAGAGGGTCTCCAGCTGTGAACCTATTATGTTTAATGGTTGTGATTGTCTAGGGCGCCGAGCAGAGGGTCTGCAGCTGTGATCCTAGTGTGTTTAATGGTTGTTATTGTCTAGGGCGCCGAGCAAAGTGTCTGCAGCTGTGAACCTAGTGTGTTTAATGGTTGTGATTGTCTAGGGCATCGAGCATAGGGTCTGCAGCTGTGAACCTAGTGTGTTTAATGGCTGTGATTGTCTAGGGCACTGAGCAGAGGGTCTGCAGCTGTGAACCTAGTGTGTTTAATGGGTGTGATTGTCTAGGGCTAGAGCAGAGGGTCTGCAGCTGTGAGCCTAGTGTGTTTAATAGGTGTGATTGTCTAGGGTGCCGAGCAGAGGGTCTACAGCTGTGAACCTAGTGTGTTTAATGGTTGTGATTGTCTAGGACACTGAGCAGAGGGTCTGCAGCTGTGAAACTAGTGCATTTAATGGTTGTGATTGTCTAGGGCATCGAGCAGAGGGTCTTCAGCTGTGAACCTAGTGTATTTAATGGTTGTGATTGTCTAGGGCATCGAGCATAGGGTCTGCAGCTGTGAACCTAGTGTGTTTAATGGTTGCAATTGTCTAGGGCACCGAGCAGAGGTTCTGCAGCTGTGAACCTAGGGTTTTCAATGGTTGTGATTGTCTAGGGCTAGAGCAGAGAGTCTGCAGCTTTGATCCTAGTGTGTTTAATGGTTGTGATTGTCTAGGGCTAGAGCAGAGAGTCTGCAGCTTTGATCCTAGTGTGTTTAATGCTTGTGATGGTCTAGGGCACCGAGCAGAGGGTTTGCAGCTGTGAACCTAGTGTGTTTAATGGCTGTGATTGTCTAGGGCGCTGAGAGAGGGTCTCCAGCTGTGAACCTATTGTGTTTAATGGTTGTGATTGTCTAGGGTGCTGTGCAGTGGGTCTGCAGCTGTGAACCTAGTGTGTTTAATGGTTGTGATTGTCTAGGACGCTGAGCAGAGGGTCTGCAGCTGTGAAACTAGTGCATTTAATGGTTGTGATTGTCTAGGGCATCGAGCAGAGGGTCTTCAGCTGTGAACCTAGTGTATTTAATGGTTGTGATTGTCTAGGGCATCGAGCATAGGGTCTGCAGCTGTGAACCTATTGTGTTTAATGGTTGCGATTGTCTAGGGCACCGAGCAGAGGGTCTGCAGCTGTGAACCTAGGGTTTTTAATGGTTGTGATTGTCTAGGGCTAGAGCAGAGGGTCTTCAGCTGTGAACCTAGTGTGTTCCATGGTTGTGATTGTCTAGGGCACAGAGCAGAGGTTCTGCAGCTGTGAAACCTAGTGTGTTTAATGGTTGTGATTGTCTAGGGCACTGAGCAGAGGGTCTGCAGCTTTGAACCTAGTGTGTTTAATGGTTGTGATTGTCTAGGCCTGGAGCAGCGGGTCTGCAGCTGTGAACCTAGTGTGTGTAATGGTTGTGATTGTCTAGGGTGTGGAGCAGAGGGTCTGCAGCTGTGAACCTAGTGTGTGTAATGGTTGTGATTGTCTAGGGTGCCGAGCAGAGGGTCTGCAGCTGTGAACCTAGTGTGTTTAATGGGTGTGATTGTCTAGGGCACCGAGCAGAGGGTCTGCAGCTGTGAACCTTGTGTTTTTAATGGCTGTGATTGTCTAGGGCGCTGAGCAGAGGGTCTCCAGATGTGAACCTATTGTGTTTAATGGTTGTGATTGTCTAGAGCGCCGAACAGAGGGTTTGCAGCTGTGAACCTAGTGTGTTTAATGGTTGTGATTGTCTAGGGCACCGAGCAGAGGGTCTGCAGCTGCGAACCTAGTGTGTTCCATGGTTGTGATTGTCTAGGGCACAGAACAGAGGGTCTGCAGCTGTGAACCTAGTTTGTTTAATGGTTGTGATTGTCTAGGGCACCGAGCAGAGGGTTTGCAGCTGTGAACCTAGTGTGTTTAATGGCTGTGATTGTCTAGGGCGCTGAGAGAGGGTCTCCAGCTGTGAACCTATTGTGTTTAATGGTTGTGATTGTCTAGGGTGCTGTGCAGCGGGTCTGCAGCTGTGAACCTAGTGTGTTTAATGGTTGTGATTGTCTAGGACGCTGAGCAGAGGGTCTGCAGCTGTGAAACTAGTGCATTTAATGGTTGTGATTGCCTATGGCATCGAGCAGAGGGTCTTCAGCTGTGAACCTAGTGTATTTAATGGTTGTGATTGTCTAGGGCATCGAGCATAGGGTCTGCAGCTGTGAACCTAGTGTGTTTAATGGTTGCGATTGTCTAGGGCACCGAGCAGAGGGTCTGCAGCTGTGAACCTAGGGTTTTTAATGGTTGTGATTGTCTAGGGCTAGAGCAGAGGGTCTTCAGCTGTGAACCTAGTGTGTTCCATGGTTGTGATTGTCTAGGGCACAGAGCAGAGGTTCTGCAGCTGTGAAACCTAGTGTGTTTAATGGTTGTGATTGTCTAGGGCACTGAGCAGAGGGTCTGCAGCTTTGAACCTAGTGTGTTTAATGGTTGTGATTGTCTAGGGCTGGAGCAGCGGGTCTGCAGCTGTGAACCTAGTGTGTGTAATGGTTGTGATTGTCTAGGGTGTGGAGCAGAGGGTCTGCAGCTGTGAACCTAGTGTGTGTAATGGTTGTGATTGTCTAGGGTGCCGAGCAGAGGGTCTGCAGCTGTGAACCTAGTGTGTTTAATGGGTGTGATTGTCTAGGGCACCGAGCAGAGGGTCTGCAGCTGTGAACCTAGTGTTTTTAATGGCTGTGATTGTCTAGGGCGCTGAGCAGAGGGTCTCCAGATGTGAACCTATTGTGTTTAATGGTTGTGATTGTCTAGGGCGCCGAGCAGAGGGTCTGCAGCTGTGAACCTAGTGTGTTTAATGGTTGTGATTGTCTAGGGCACCGAGCAGAGGGTCTGCAGCTGCGAACCTAGTGTGTTCCATGGTTGTGATTGTCTAGGGCACTGAGCAGAGGGTCTGCAGCTGTGAACCTACTGTGTTTAACGGCTGTGATTGTCTAGGGCAGCGAGCAGAGGGTCTTCAGCTATGAACCTAGTGTGTTTAATGGTTGTGATTGTCTAGGGCACTGAGCAGAGGGTCTGCAGCTGTGAACCTAGTGTGTTTAATGGTTGTGATTGTCTAGGGCTGGAGCAGCGGGTCTGCAGCTGTGAACCTAGTGTGTTTAATGGGTGTGATTGTCTCGGGCTAGAGCAGAGGGTCTGCAGCTGTGAGCCTAGTGTGTTTAATGGGTGTGATTGTCTAGGGTGCCGAGCAGAGCGTCTACAGCTGTGAACCTAGTGTGTTTAATGGTTGTGATTGTCTAGGACACTGAGCAGAGGGTCTGCAGCTGTGAAACTAGTGCATTTAATGGTTGTGATTGTCTAGGGCATCGAGCAGAGGGTCTTCAGCTGTGAACCTAGTGTATTTAATGGTTGTGATTGTCTAGGGCATCGAGCATAGGGTCTGCAGCTGTGAACCTAGTGTGTTTAATGGTTGCAATTGTCTAGGGCACCGAGCAGAGTGTCTGCAGCTGTGAACCTAGGGTTTTCAATGGTTGTGATTGTCTAGGGCTAGAGCAGAGAGTCTGCAGCTTTGATCCTAGTGTGTTTAATGGTTGTGATTGTCTAGGGCACCAAGCAGAGGGTTTGCAGCTGTGAACCTAGTGTGTTTAATGGCTGTGATTGTCTAGGGCGCTGAGAGAGGGTCTCCAGCTGTGAACCTATTGTGTTTAATGGTTGTGATTGTCTAGGGTGCTGTGCAGCGGGTCTGCAGCTGTGAACCTAGTGTGTTTAATGGTTGTGATTGTCTAGGACGCTGAGCAGAGGGTCTGCAGCTGTGAAACTAGTGCATTTAATGGTTGTGATTGTCTAGGGCATCGAGCAGAGGGTCTTCAGCTGTGAACCTAGTGTGTTTAATGGGTGTGATTGTCTAGGGCACCGAGCAGAGGGTCTGCAGCTGTGAACCTACTGTTTTTAATGGCTGTGATTGTCTAGGGCGCTGAGCAGAGGGTCTCCAGATGTGAACCTATTGTGTTTAATGGTTGTGATTGTCTAGGGCGCCGAGCAGAGGGTCTGCAGCTGTGAACCTAGTGTGTTTAATGGTTGTGATTGTCTAGGGCACCGAGCAGAGGGTCTGCAGCTGCGAACCTAGTGTGTTCCATGGTTGTGATTGTCTAGGGCACAGAACAGAGGGTCTGCAGCTGTGAACCTAGTTTGTTTAATGGTTGTGATTGTCTAGGGCACTGAGCAGAGGGTCTGCAGCTGTGAACCTACTGTGTTTAACGGCTGTGATTGTCTAGGGCACCGAGCAGAGGGTCTTCAGCTATGAACCTAGTGTGTTTAGTGGTTGTGATTGTCTAGGGTGCCGAGCAGAGGGTCTGCATCTGTGAACCTAGTGTTTTTAATGGTTGTGATTGTCTAGGGCTAGAGCACAGGGTCTGCAGCTGTGAACCTAGTGTGTTTAATGGTTGTGATTGTCTAGGGCTAGAGCAAAGGGTCTGCAGCTGTGAACCTAGTGTGTTTAATGGCTGTGATTGTCTAGGGCTAGAGCACAGGGTCTGCAGCTGTGAACCTAGTGTGTTTAATGGTTGTGATTGTCTAGGGCATCGAGCAGAGGATGTGCAGCTGTGAACCTAGTGTGTTTAATAGTCGTGATTGTCTAGGGCGCCAAGCAGAGAGTCTGCAGCTGTGCACCTAGTGTGTTTAATGGTTGTGATTGTCTAGGGCTAGAGCAGAGTGTCTGCACGTGTGAACCTAGTGTGTTTAATGGTTGTGATGGTCTAGGGTGCTGCCAAAGGGTCTGCAGCTGTGCACCTAGTGTGTTTAATGGTTGTGATTGTCTAGGGCTAGAGCACAGGGTCTGCAGCTGTGAACCTAGTGTGTTTAATGGCTGTGATTGTCTAGGGCTTGAGCACAGGGTCTGCAGCTGTGAACCTAGTGAGTTTAATGGTTGTGATTGTCTAGGGCATCGAGCAGAGGGTGTGCAGCTGTGAACCTAGTGTGTTTAATAGTTGTGATTGTCTAGGGCGCCGAGCAGAGAGTCTGCAGCTGTGCACCTAGTGTGTTTAATAGTTGTGATTGTCTAGGGCTAGAGCACAGGGTCTGCAGCTGTGAACCTAGTGTGTTTAATGGTTGTGATTGTCTAGGGCTAGAGCACAGGGTCTGCAGCTGTGAAACTAGTGCATTTAATGGTTGTGATTGTCTAGGGCTAGAGCAGAGGGTGTGCAGCTGTGAACCTAGTGTGTTTAATAGTTGTGATTGTCTAGGGTGCCGAGCAGAGAGTCTGCAGCTGTGCACCTAGTGTGTTTAATGGTTGTGATTGTCTAGGGCTAGAGCACAGGGTCTGCAGCTGTGAACCTAGTGTGTTTAATGGGTGTGATTGTCTAGGGCTAGAGCACAGGGTCTGCAGCTGTGAACCTAGTGTGTTTAATGGTTGTGATTGTCTAGGGCATCGAGCAGAGGGTGTGCAGCTGTGAACCTAGTGTGTTTAATAGTTGTGATTGTCTAGGGCGCCGAGCAGAGAGTCTGCAGCTGTGCACCTAGTGTGTTTAATAGATGTGATTGTCTAGGGCTAGAGCACAGGGTCTGCAGCTGTGAACCTAGTGTGTTTAATGGTTGTGATTGTCTAGGGCTAGAGCACAGGGTCTGCAGCTGTGAACCTAGTGTGTTTAATGGTTGTGATTATCTAGGGCTAGAGCACAGGGTCTGCAGCTGTGAACCTAGTGTGTTTAATGGTTGTGATTGTTTAGGGCTAGAGCACAGGGTCTGCAGCTGTGAACCTAGTGTGTTCAATGGTTGTGATTGTCTAGGGCATCGAGCAGAGGGTGTGCAGCTGTGAACCTAGTGTGTTTAATAGTTGTGATTGTCTAGGGCGCCGAGCAGAGAGTCTGCAGCTGTGCACCTAGTGTGTTTAATAGTTGTGATTGTCTAGGGCGCCGAGCAGAGAGTCTGCAGCTGTGAACCTAGTGTGTTTAATGGTTGTGATTGTCTAGGGCTAGAGCACAGGGTCTGCAGCTGTGAACCTAGTGTGTTTAATGGTTTTGATTGTCTAGGGCATCGAGCAGAGGGTGTGCAGCTGTGAACCTAGTGTGTTTAATAGTTGTGATTGTCTAGGGCGCCACGCAGAGAGTCTGCAGCTGTGTATCTAGTGTGTTTAATGGTTGTTATTGTCTAGGGCGCCAAGCATGGGGTCTTCAGCTGTGAACCTAGTGTGTTTAATAGTTGTGATTGTCTAGGGCGCCGAGCAGAGAGTCTGCAGCTGTGGACCTAGTGTGTTTAATGGTTGTTATTGTCTAGGGCACCGAGCAGAGGGTCTGCAGCTGTGAACCTAGTGTGTTTAATGGTTGTAATTTTCTAGGGCACAGAGCAGAGTGTCTTCAGCTGTGAACCTAGTGTGTTTAATGGGTGTGATTGTCTAGGGTGCCGAGCAGAGGGTCTGCATCTGTGAACCTAGTGTTTTTAATGGTTGTGATTGTCTAGGGCTAGAGCAGAGGGTCTGCAGCTGTGAGCCTAGTGTGTTTAATGGGTGTGATTGTCTAGGGTGCCGAGCAGAGGGTCTGCATCTGTGAACCTAGTGTGTTTAATGGTTGTGATTGTCTAGGACGCTGAGCAGAGGGTCTGCAGCTGTGCACCTAGTGTGTTTAATAGTTGTGATTGTCTAGGGCGCCGAGCAGAGAGTCTGCAGCTGTGAACCTAGTGTGTTTAATGGTTGTGATTGTCTAGGGCTAGAGCACAGGGTCTGCAGCTGTGAACCTAGTGTGTTTAATGGTTTTGATTGTCTAGGGCATCGAGCAGAGGGTGTGCAGCTGTGAACCTAGTGTGTTTAATGGCTGTAATTTTCTAGGGCGCCACACAGATAGTCTGCAGCTGTGTATCTAGTGTGTTTAATGGTTGTTATTGTCTAGGGCGCCAAGCATGGGGTCTTCAGCTGTGAACCTAGTGTGTTTAATAGTTGTGATTGTCTAGGGTGCCGAGCAGAGAGTCTGCAGCTGTGGACCTAGTGTGTTTAATGGTTGTTATTGTCTAGGGCACCGAGCAGAGGGTCTGCAGCTGTGAACCTAGTATGTTTAATGGTTGTAATTTTCTAGGGCACAGAGAAGAGTGTCTTCAGCTGTGAACCTAGTGTGTTTAATGGGTGTGATTGTCTAGGGCTAGAGTAGAGGGTCTGCAGCTGTGAACCTAGTGTGTTTAATGGTTTTGATTGTCTAGGACGCTGAGCAGAGGGTCTGCAGCTGTGAACCTAGTGCGTTTAATGGTTGTGATTGTCTAGGGCATCGAGCAGAGGGTCTTCAGCTGTGAACCTAGTGTATTTAATGGTTGTGATTGTCTAGGGCATCGAGCATAGGGTCTGCAGCTGTGAACCTATTGTGTTTAATGGTTGTGATTGTCTAGGGCTAGAGCAGAGGGTCTTCAGCTGTGAACCTAGTGTGATTAATGGTTGTGATTTTCTAGGGCTAGAGCAGAGGGTCTTCAGCTATGAACCTAGTGTGTTTAATGGTTGTGATGGTCTAGGGCACCGAGCAGAGGGTTTGCAGCTGTGAACCTAGTGTGTTTAATGGCTGTGATTGTCTAGGGCGCTGAGCAGAGGGTCTCCAGCTGTGAACCTATTATGTTTAATGGTTGTGATTGTCTAGGGCGCCGAGCAGAGGGTCTGCAGCTGTGATCCTAGTGTGTTTAATGGTTGTTATTGTCTAGGGCGCCGAGCAAAGGGTCTGCAGCTGTGAACCTAGTGTGTTCCATGGTTGTGATTGTCTAGGGCACAGAACAGAGGGTCTGCAGCTGTGAACCTAGTTTGTTTAATGGTTGTGATTGTCTAGGGCACTGAGCAGAGGGTCTGCAGCTGTGAACCTACTGTGCTTAACGGCTGTGATTGTCTAGGGCACCGAGCAGAGGGTCTTCAGCTATGAACCTAGTGTGTTTAGTGGTTGTGATTGTCTAGGGTGCCGAGCAGAGGGTCTGCATCTGTGAACCTAGTGTTTTTAATGGTTGTGATTGTCTAGGGCTAGAGCAAAGGGTCTGCAGCTGTGAACCTAGTGTGTTTAATGGCTGTGATTGTCTAGGGCTAGAGCACAGGGTCTGCAGCTGTGAACCTAGTGTGTTTAATGGTTGTGATTGTCTAGGGCATCGAGCAGAGGATGTGCAGCTGTGAACCTAGTGTGTTTAATAGTCGTGATTGTCTAGGGCGCCAAGCAGAGAGTCTGCAGCTGTGCACCTAGTGTGTTTAATGGTTGTGATTGTCTAGGGCTAGAGCAGAGTGTCTGCACGTGTGAACCTAGTGTGTTTAATGGTTGTGATGGTCTAGGGTGCTGCCAAAGGGTCTGCAGCTGTGCACCTAGTGTGTTTAATGGTTGTGATTGTCTAGGGCTAGAGCACAGGGTCTGCAGCTGTGAACCTAGTGAGTTTAATGGTTGTGATTGTCTAGGGCATCGAGCAGAGGGTGTGCAGCTGTGAACCTAGTGTGTTTAATAGTTGTGATTGTCTAGGGCGCCGAGCAGAGAGTCTGCAGCTGTGCACCTAGTGTGTTTAATAGTTGTGATTGTCTAGGGCTAGAGCACAGGGTCTGCAGCTGTGAACCTAGTGTGTTTAATGGTTGTGATTGTCTAGGGCTAGAGCACAGGGTCTGCAGCTGTGAAACTAGTGCATTTAATGGTTGTGATTGTCTAGGGCTAGAGCAGAGGGTGTGCAGCTGTGAACCTAGTGTGTTTAATAGTTGTGATTGTCTAGGGCGCCGAGCAGAGAGTCTGCAGCTGTGCACCTAGTGTGTTTAATGGTTGTGATTGTCTAGGGCTAGAGCACAGGGTCTGCAGCTGTGAACCTAGTGTGTTTAATGGGTGTGATTGTCTAGGGCTAGAGCACAGGGTCTGCAGCTGTGAACCTAGTGTGTTTAATGGTTGTGATTGTCTAGGGCATCGAGCAGAGGTTGTGCAGCTGTGAACCTAGTGTGTTTAATAGTTGTGATTGTCTAGGGCGCCGAGCAGAGAGTCTGCAGCTGTGCACCTAGTGTGTTTAATAGATGTGATTGTCTAGGGCTAGAGCACAGGGTCTGCAGCTGTGAACCTAGTGTGTTTAATGGTTGTGATTGTCTAGGGCTAGAGCACAGGGTCTGCAGCTGTGAACCTAGTGTGTTTAATGGTTGTGATTATCTAGGGCTAGAGCACAGGGTCTGCAGCTGTGAACCTAGTGTGGTTAATGGTTGTGATTGTTTAGGGCTAGAGCACAGGGTCTGCAGCTGTGAACCTAGTGTGTTCAATGGTTGTGATTGTCTAGGGCATCGAGCAGAGGGTGTGCAGCTGTGAACCTAGTGTGTTTAATAGTTGTGATTGTCTAGGGCGCCGAGCAGAGAGTCTGCAGCTGTGCACCTAGTGTGTTTAATAGTTGTGATTGTCTAGGGCGCCGAGCAGAGAGTCTGCAGCTGTGAACCTAGTGTGTTTAATGGTTGTGATTGTCTAGGGCTAGAGCACAGGGTCTGCAGCTGTGAACCTATTGTGTTTAATGGTTTTGATTGTCTAGGGCATCGAGCAGAGGGTGTGCAGCTGTGAACCTAGTGTGTTTAATAGTTGTGATTGTCTAGGGCGCCACGCAGAGAGTCTGCAGCTGTGTATCTAGTGTGTTTAATGGTTGTTATTGTCTGGGGCGCCAAGCATGGGGTCTTCAGCTGTGAACCTAGTGTGTTTAATAGTTGTGATTGTCTAGGGCGCCGAGCAGAGAGTCTGCAGCTGTGGACCTAGTGTGTTTAATGGTTGTTATTGTCTAGGGCACCGAGCAGAGGGTCTGCAGCTGTGAACCTAGTGTGTTTAATGGTTGTAATTTTCTAGGGCACAGAGCAGAGTGTCTTCAGCTGTGAACCTAGTGTGTTTAATGGGTGTGATTGTCTAGGGCTAGGGCAGAGGGTCTGCAGCTGTGAACCTAGTGTGTTTAATGGTTTTGATTGTCTAGGACGCTGAGCAGAGGGTCTGCAGCTGTGAACCTAGTGCGTTTAATGGTTGTGATTGTTTAGGGCATCGAGCAGAGGGTCTTCAGCTGTGAACCTAGTGTATTTAATGGTTGTGATTGTCTAGGGCATCGAGCATAGGGTCTGCAGCTGTGAACCTAGTGTGTTTAATGGCTGCGATTGTCTAGGGAACCGAGCAGAGGGTCTGCAGCTGTGAACCTAGTGTGTTTAATGGTTGTGATTGTCTAGGGCTAGAGCAGGGGGTCTTCAGCTGTGAACCTAGTGTGATTAATGGTTGTGATTTTCTAGGGCTAGAGCAGAGGGTCTTCAGCTATGAACCTAGTGTGTTTAATGGTTGTGATGGTCTAGGGCACCGAGCAGAGGGTTTGCAGCTGTGAACCTAGGGTGTTTAATGGCTGTTATTGTCTAGGGAGCTGAGCAGAGGGTCTCCAGCTGTGAACCTATTATGTTTAATGGTTGTGATTGTCTAGGGCGCCGAGCAGAGGGTCTGCAGCTGTGATCCTAGTGTGTTTAATGGTTGTTATTGTCTAGGGCGCCGAGCAGAGGGTCTGCAGCTGTGAACCTAGTGTGTTTAATGGTTGTGATTGTCTAGGGCATCGAGCATAGGGTCTGCAGCTGTGAACCTAGTGTGTTTAATGGCTGTGATTGTCTAGGGCACTGAGCAGAGGGTCTGCAGCTGTGAACCTAGTGTGTTTAATGGGTGTGATTGTCTAGGGCTAGAGCAGAGGGTCTGCAGCTGTGAGCCTAGTGTGTTTAATGGGTGTGATTGTCTAGGGTGCCGAGCAGAGGGTCTACAGCTGTGAACCTAGTGTGTTTAATGGTTGTGATTGTCTAGGACACTGAGCAGAGGTTCTGCAGCTGTGAAAGTAGTGCATTTAATGGTTGTGATTGTCTAGGGCATCGAGCAGAGGGTCTTCAGCTGTGAACCTAGTGTATTTAATGGTTGTGATTGTCTAGGGCATCGAGCATAGGGTCTGCAGCTGTGAACCTAGTGTGTTTAATGGTTGCAATTGTATAGGGCACCGAGCAGAGGGTCTGCAGCTGTGAACCTAGGGTTTTCAATGGTTGTGATTGTCTAGGGCTAGAGCAGAGAGTCTGCAGCTTTGATCCTAGTGTGTTTAATGGTTGTGATTGTCTAGGGCTAGAGCAGATAGTCTGCAGCTTTGATCCTAGTGTGTTTAATGGTTGTGATTGTCTAGGGCATCGAGCATAGGGTCTGCAGCTGTGAACCTAGTGTGTTTAATGGCTGTGATTGTCTAGGGCACTGAGCAGAGGGTCTCCAGCTGTGAACCTATTGTGTTTAATGGTTGTGATTGTCTAGGGTGCTGTGCAGCGGGTCTGCAGCTGTGAACCTAGTGTGTTTAATGGTTGTGCTTGTCTAGGACGCTGAGCAGAGGGTCTGCAGCTGTGCAACTAGTGCATTTAATGGTTGTCATTGTCTAGGGCATCGAGCAGAGGGTCTTCATCTGTGAACCTAGTGTATTTAATGGTTGTGATTGTCTAGGGCATCGAGCATAGGGTCTGCAGCTGTGAACTTAGTGTGTTTAATGGTTGCGATTGTCTAGGGCACCGAGCAGAGGGTCTGCAGCTGTGAACCTAGGGTTTTTAATGGTTGTGATTGTCTAGGGCTAGAGCAGAGGGTCTTCAGCTGTGAACCTAGTGTGTTCCATGGTTGTGATTGTCTAGGGCACAGAGCAGAGGTTCTGAAGCTGTGAAACCTAGTGTGTTTAATGGTTGTGATTGTCTAGGGCACTGAGCAGAGGGTCTGCAGCTGTGAACCTAGTGTGTTTAATGGTTGTGATTGTCTAGGGCTGGAGCAGCGGGTCTGCAGCTGTGAACCTAGTGTGTGTAATGGTTGTGATTGTCTAGGGTGTGGAGCAGAGGGTCTGCAGCTGTGAACCTAGTGTGTGTAATGGTTGTGATTGTCTAGGGTGCCGAGCAGAGGGTCTGCAGCTGTGAACCTAGTGTGTTTAATGGGTGTGATTGTCTAGGGCACCGAGCAGAGGGTCTGCAGCTGTGAACCTAGTGTTTTTAATGGCTGTGATTGTCTAGGGCGCTGAGCAGAGGGTCTCAGATTTGAACCTATTGTGTTTAATGGTTGTGATTGTCTAGGGCGCCGAGCAGAGGGTCTGCAGCTGTGAACCTAGTGTGTTTAATGGTTGTGATTGTCTAGGGCACTGAGCAGAGGGTCTGCAGCTGCGAACCTAGTGTGTTCCATGGTTTGATTGTCTAGGGCACAGAACAGAGGGTCTGCAGCTGTGAACCTAGTTTGTTTAATGGTTGTGATTGTCTAGGGCACTGAGCAGAGGGTCTGCAGCTGTGAACCTACTGTGTTTAACGGCTGTGATTGTCTAGGGCACCGAGCAGAGGGTCTTCAGCTATGAACCTAGTGTGTTTAGTGGTTGTGATTGTCTAGGGTGCCGAGCAGAGGGTCTGCATCTGTGAACCTAGTGTTTTTAATGGTTGTGATTGTCTAGGGCTAGAGCAGAGGGTCTGCAGCTGTGAGCCTAGTGTGTTTAATGGGTGTGATTGTCTAGGGTGCCGAGCAGAGGGTCTGCATCTGTGAACCTAGTGTGTTTAATGGTTGTGATTGTCTAGGATGCTGAGCAGAGGGTCTGCAGCTGTGAAACTAGTGTGTTAAATGGTTGTGATTGTCTAGGGCATCGAGCAGAGGGTGTGCAGCTGTGAACCTAGTGTGTTTAATGGTTGTGATTGTCTAGGGCACTGAGCAGAGGGTCTGCCGCTGCGAACCTAGTGTGTTCCATGGTTGTGATTGTCTAGGGCACAGAACAGAGGGTCTGCAGCTGTGAACCTAGTTTGTTTAATGGTTGTGATTGTCTAGGGCACTGAGCAGAGGGTCTGCAGCTGTGAACCTACTGTGTTTAACGGCTGTGATTGTCTAGGGCACCGAGCAGAGGGTCTTCAGCTATGAACCTAGTGTGTTTAGTGGTTGTGATTGTCTAGGGTGCCGAGCAGAGGGTCTGCATCTGTGAACCTAGTGTTTTTAATGGTTGTGATTGTCTAGGGCTAGAGCAGAGGGTCTGCAGCTGTGAGCCTAGTGTGTTTAATGGGTGTGATTGTCTAGGGTGCCGAGCAGAGGGTCTGCATCTGTGAACCTAGTGTGTTTAATGGTTGTGATTGTCTAGGACGCTGAGCAGAGGGTCTGCAGCTGTGAAACTAGTATGTTTAATGGTTGTGATTGTCTAGGGCATCGAGCAGAGGGTGTGCAGCTGTGAACCTAGTGTGTTTAATAGTTGTGATTGTCTAGGGCGCCGAGCAGAGAGTCTGCAGCTGTGCACCTAGTGTGTTTAATAGTTGTGATTGTCTAGGGCGCTGAGCAGAGAGTCTGCAGCTGTGAACCTAGTGTGTTTAATGGTTGTGATTGTCTAGGGCTAGAGCACAGGGTCTGCAGCTGTGAACCTAGTGTGTTTAATGGTTATGATTGTCTAGGGCATCGAGCAGAGGGTGTGCAGCTGTGAACCTAGTGTGTTTAATAGTTGTGATTGTCTAGGGCGCCACACAGAGAGTCTGCAGCTGTGTATCTAGTGTGTTTAATGGTTGTTATTGTCTAGGGCGCCAAGCATGGGGTCTTCAGCTGTGAACCTAGTGTGTTTAATAGTTGTGATTGTCTAGGGCGCCGAGCAGAGTCTGCAGCTGTGGACCAAGTGTGTTTAATGGTTGTTATTGTCTAGGGCACCGAGCAGAGGGTCTGCAGCTGTGAACCTAGTGTGTTTAATGGTTGTAATTTTCTAGGGCACAGAGCAGAGTGTCTTCAGCTGTGAACCTAGTGTGTTTAATGGGTGTGATTGTCTAGGGCTAGAGTAGAGGGTCTGCAGCTGTGAACCTAGTGTGTTTAATGGTTTTGATTGTCTAGGACGCTGAGCAGAGGGTCTGCAGCTGTGAACCTAGTGCGTTTAATGGTTGTGATTGTCGAGGGCATCGAGCAGAGGGTCTTCAGCTGTGAACCTAGTGTATTTAATGGTTGTGATTGTCTAGGGCATCGAGCATAGGGTCTGCAGCTGTGAACCTATTGTGTTTAATGGTTGTGATTGTCTAGGGCTAGAGCAGAGGGTCTTCAGCTGTGAACCTAGTGTGATTAATGGTTGTGATTTTCTAGGGCTAGAGCAGAGGGTCTTCAGCTATGAACCTAGTGTGTTTAATGGTTGTGATGGTCTAGGGCACCGAGCAGAGGGTTTGCAGCTGTGAACCTAGTGTGTTTAATGGCTGTGATTGTCTAGGGCGCTGAGCAGAGGGTCTCCAGCTGTGAACCTATTATGTTTAATGGTTGTGATTGTCTAGGGCGCCGAGCAGAGGGTCTGCAGCTGTGATCCTAGTGTGTTTAATGGTTGTTATTGTCTAGGGCGCCGAGCAAAGTGTCTGCAGCTGTGAACCTAGTGTGTTTAATGGTTGTGATTGTCTAGGGCATCGAGCATAGGGTCTGCAGCTGTGAACCTAGTGTGTTTAATGGCTGTGATTGTCTAGGGCACTGAGCAGAGGGTCTGCAGCTGTGAACCTAGTGTGTTTAATGGGTGTGATTGTCTAGGGC
Organism: Ambystoma mexicanum; assembly: GCF_040938575.1. Classification (NCBI taxonomy): domain Eukaryota; kingdom Metazoa; phylum Chordata; class Amphibia; order Caudata; family Ambystomatidae; genus Ambystoma; species Ambystoma mexicanum. The sequence continues at coordinate 9,338,888 of NC_090927.1, forward strand.
TAGAGCAGAGGGTCTGCAGCTGTGAGCCTAGTGTGTTTAATAGGTGTGATTGTCTAGGGTGCCGAGCAGAGGGTCTACAGCTGTGAACCTAGTGTGTTTAATGGTTGTGATTGTCTAGGACACTGAGCAGAGGGTCTGCAGCTGTGAAACTAGTGCATTTAATGGTTGTGATTGTCTAGGGCATCGAGCAGAGGGTCTTCAGCTGTGAACCTAGTGTATTTAATGGTTGTGATTGTCTAGGGCATCGAGCATAGGGTCTGCAGCTGTGAACCTAGTGTGTTTAATGGTTGCAATTGTCTAGGGCACCGAGCAGAGGTTCTGCAGCTGTGAACCTAGGGTTTTCAATGGTTGTGATTGTCTAGGGCTAGAGCAGAGAGTCTGCAGCTTTGATCCTAGTGTGTTTAATGGTTGTGATTGTCTAGGGCTAGAGCAGAGAGTCTGCAGCTTTGATCCTAGTGTGTTTAATGCTTGTGATGGTCTAGGGCACCGAGCAGAGGGTTTGCAGCTGTGAACCTAGTGTGTTTAATGGCTGTGATTGTCTAGGGCGCTGAGAGAGGGTCTCCAGCTGTGAACCTATTGTGTTTAATGGTTGTGATTGTCTAGGGTGCTGTGCAGTGGGTCTGCAGCTGTGAACCTAGTGTGTTTAATGGTTGTGATTGTCTAGGACGCTGAGCAGAGGGTCTGCAGCTGTGAAACTAGTGCATTTAATGGTTGTGATTGTCTAGGGCATCGAGCAGAGGGTCTTCAGCTGTGAACCTAGTGTATTTAATGGTTGTGATTGTCTAGGGCATCGAGCATAGGGTCTGCAGCTGTGAACCTATTGTGTTTAATGGTTGCGATTGTCTAGGGCACCGAGCAGAGGGTCTGCAGCTGTGAACCTAGGGTTTTTAATGGTTGTGATTGTCTAGGGCTAGAGCAGAGGGTCTTCAGATGTGAAGCTAGTGTGTTCCATGGTTGTGATTGTCTAGGGCACAGAGCAGAGGTTCTGCAGCTGTGAAACCTAGTGTGTTTAATGGTTGTGATTGTCTAGGGCACTGAGCAGAGGGTCTGCAGCTTTGAACCTAGTGTGTTTAATGGTTGTGATTGTCTAGGCCTGGAGCAGCGGGTCTGCAGCTGTGAACCTAGTGTGTGTAATGGTTGTGATTGTCTAGGGTGTGGAGCAGAGGGTCTGCAGCTGTGAACCTAGTGTGTGTAATGGTTGTGATTGTCTAGGGTGCCGAGCAGAGGGTCTGCAGCTGTGAACCTAGTGTGTTTAATGGGTGTGATTGTCTAGGGCACCGAGCAGAGGGTCTGCAGCTGTGAACCTTGTGTTTTTAATGGCTGTGATTGTCTAGGGCGCTGAGAAGAGGGTCTCCAGATGTGAACCTATTGTGTTTAATGGTTGTGATTGTCTAGAGCGCCGAGCAGAGGGTCTGCAGCTGTGAACCTAGTGTGTTTAATGGTTGTGATTGTCTAGGGCACCGAGCAGAGGGTCTGCAGCTGCGAACCTAGTGTGTTCCATGGTTGTGATTGTCTAGGGCACAGAACAGAGGGTCTGCAGCTGTGAACCTAGTTTGTTTAATGGTTGTGATTGTCTAGGGCACCGAGCAGAGGGTTTGCAGCTGTGAACCTAGTGTGTTTAATGGCTGTGATTGTCTAGGGCGCTGAGAGAGGGTCTCCAGCTGTGAACCTATTGTGTTTAATGGTTGTGATTGTCTAGGGTGCTGTGCAGCGGGTCTGCAGCTGTGAACCTAGTGTGTTTAATGGTTGTGATTGTCTAGGACGCTGAGCAGAGGGTCTGCAGCTGTGAAACTAGTGCATTTAATGGTTGTGATTGCCTATGGCATCGAGCAGAGGGTCTTCAGCTGTGAACCTAGTGTATTTAATGGTTGTGATTGTCTAGGGCATCGAGCATAGGGTCTGCAGCTGTGAACCTAGTGTGTTTAATGGTTGCGATTGTCTAGGGCACCGAGCAGAGGGTCTGCAGCTGTGAACCTAGGGTTTTTAATGGTTGTGATTGTCTAGGGCTAGTGCAGAGGGTCTTCAGCTGTGAACCTAGTGTGTTCCATGGTTGTGATTGTCTAGGGCACAGAGCAGAGGTTCTGCAGCTGTGAAACCTAGTGTGTTTAATGGTTGTGATTGTCTAGGGCACTGAGCAGAGGGTCTGCAGCTTTGAACCTAGTGTGTTTAATGGTTGTGATTGTCTAGGGCTGGAGCAGCGGGTCTGCAGCTGTGAACCTAGTGTGTGTAATGGTTGTGATTGTCTAGGGTGTGGAGCAGAGGGTCTGCAGCTGTGAACCTAGTGTGTGTAATGGTTGTGATTGTCTAGGGTGCCGAGCAGAGGGTCTGCAGCTGTGAACCTAGTGTGTTTAATGGGTGTGATTGTCTAGGGCACCGAGCAGAGGGTCTGCAGCTGTGAACCTAGTGTTTTTAATGGCTGTGATTGTCTAGGGCGCTGAGCAGAGGGTCTCCAGATGTGAACCTATTGTGTTTAATGGTTGTGATTGTCTAGGGCGCCGAGCAGAGGGTCTGCAGCTGTGAACCTAGTGTGTTTAATGGTTGTGATTGTCTAGGGCACCGAGCAGAGGGTCTGCAGCTGCGAACCTAGTGTGTTCCATGGTTGTGATTGTCTAGGGCACTGAGCAGAGGGTCTGCAGCTGTGAACCTACTGTGTTTAACGGCTGTGATTGTCTAGGGCAGCGAGCAGAGGGTCTTCAGCTATGAACCTAGTGTGTTTAATGGTTGTGATTGTCTAGGGCACTGAGCAGAGGGTCTGCAGCTGTGAACCTAGTGTGTTTAATGGTTGTGATTGTCTAGGGCTGGAGCAGCGGGTCTGCAGCTGTGAACCTAGTGTGTTTAATGGGTGTGATTGTCTCGGGCTAGAGCAGAGGGTCTGCAGCTGTGAGCCTAGTGTGTTTAATGGGTGTGATTGTCTAGGGTGCCGAGCAGAGCGTCTACAGCTGTGAACCTAGTGTGTTTAATGGTTGTGATTGTCTAGGACACTGAGCAGAGGGTCTGCAGCTGTGAAACTAGTGCATTTAATGGTTGTGATTGTCTAGGGCATCGAGCAGAGGGTCTTCAGCTGTGAACCTAGTGTATTTAATGGTTGTGATTGTCTAGGGCATCGAGCATAGGGTCTGCAGCTGTGAACCTAGTGTGTTTAATGGTTGCAATTGTCTAGGGCACCGAGCAGAGTGTCTGCAGCTGTGAACCTAGGGTTTTCAATGGTTGTGATTGTCTAGGGCTAGAGCAGAGAGTCTGCAGCTTTGATCCTAGTGTGTTTAATGGTTGTGATTGTCTAGGGCTAGAGCAGAGAGTCTGCAGCTTTGATCCTAGTGTGTTTAATGCTTGTGATGGTCTAGGGCACCGAGCAGAGGGTTTGCAGCTGTGAACCTAGTGTGTTTAATGGCTGTGATTGTCTAGGGCGCTGAGAGAGGGTCTCCAGCTGTGAACCTATTGTGTTTAATGGTTGTGATTGTCTAGGGTGCTGTGCAGCGGGTCTGCAGCTGTGAACCTAGTGTGTTTAATGGTTGTGATTGTCTAGGACGCTGAGCAGAGGGTCTGCAGCTGTGAAACTAGTGCATTTAATGGTTGTGATTGTCTAGGGCATCGAGCAGAGGGTCTTCAGCTGTGAACCTAGTGTATTTAATGGTTGTGATTGTCTAGGGCATCGAGCATAGGGTCTGCAGCTGTGAACCTAGTGTGTTTAATGGTTGCGATTGTCTAGGGCACCGAGCAGAGGGTCTGCAGCTGTGAACCTAGGGTTTTTAATGGTTGTGATTGTCTAGGGCTAGAGCAGAGGGTCTTCAGCTGTGAACCTAGTGTGTTCCATGGTTGTGATTGTCTAGGGCACAGAGCAGAGGTTCTGCAGCTGTGAAACCTAGTGTGTTTAATGGTTGTGATTGTCTAGGGCACTGAGCAGAGGGTCTGCAGCTGTGAACCTAGTGTGTTTAATGGTTGTGATTGTCTAGGGCTGGAGCAGCGGGTCTGCAGCTGTGAACCTAGTGTGTGTAATGGTTGTGATTGTCTAGGGTGTGGAGCAGAGGGTCTGCAGCTGTGAACCAAGTGTGTGTAATTGTTGTGATTGTCTAGGGTGCCGAGCAGAGGGTCTGCAGCTGTGAACCTAGTGTGTTTAATGGGTGTGATTGTCTAGGGCACCGAGCAGAGGGTCTGCAGCTGTGAACCTACTGTTTTTAATGGCTGTGATTGTCTAGGGCGCTGAGCAGAGGGTCTCCAGATGTGAACCTATTGTGTTTAATGGTTGTGATTGTCTAGGGCGCCGAGCAGAGGGTCTGCAGCTGTGAACCTAGTGTGTTTAATGGTTGTGATTGTCTAGGGCACCGAGCAGAGGGTCTGCAGCTGCGAACCTAGTGTGTTCCATGGTTGTGATTGTCTAGGGCACAGAACAGAGGGTCTGCAGCTGTGAACCTAGTTTGTTTAATGGTTGTGATTGTCTAGGGCACCGAGCAGAGGGTTTGCAGCTGTGAACCTAGTGTGTTTAATGGCTGTGATTGTCTAGGGCGCTGAGAGAGGGTCTCCAGCTGTGAACCTATTGTGTTTAATGGTTGTGATTGTCTAGGGTGCTGTGCAGCGGGTCTGCAGCTGTGAACCTAGTGTGTTTAATGGTTGTGATTGTCTAGGACGCTGAGCAGAGGGTCTGCAGCTGTGAAACTAGTGCATTTAATGGTTGTGATTGCCTATGGCATCGAGCAGAGGGTCTTCAGCTGTGAACCTAGTGTATTTAATGGTTGTGATTGTCTAGGGCATCGAGCATAGGGTCTGCAGCTGTGAACCTAGTGTGTTTAATGGTTGCGATTGTCTAGGGCACCGAGCAGAGGGTCTGCAGCTGTGAACCTAGGGTTTTTAATGGTTGTGATTGTCTAGGGCTAGAGCAGAGGGTCTTCAGCTGTGAACCTAGTGTGTTCCATGGTTGTGATTGTCTAGGGCACAGAGCAGAGGTTCTGCAGCTGTGAAACCTAGTGTGTTTAATGGTTGTGATTGTCTAGGGCACTGAGCAGAGGGTCTGCAGCTGTGAACCTAGTGTGTTTAATGGTTGTGATTGTCTAGGGCTGGAGCAGCGGGTCTGCAGCTGTGAACCTAGTGTGTGTAATGGTTGTGATTGTCTAGGGTGTGGAGCAGAGGGTCTGCAGCTGTGAACCTAGTGTGTGTAATGGTTGTGATTGTCTAGGGTGCCGAGCAGAGGGTCTGCAGCTGTGAACCTAGTGTGTTTAATGGGTGTGATTGTCTAGGGCACCGAGCAGAGGGTCTGCAGCTGTGAACCTAGTGTTTTTAATGGCTGTGATTGTCTAGGGCGCTGAGCAGAGGGTCTCCAGATGTGAACCTATTGTGTTTAATGGTTGTGATTGTCTAGGGCGCCGAGCAGAGGGTCTGCAGCTGTGAACCTAGTGTGTTTAATGGTTGTGATTGTCTAGGGCACCGAGCAGAGGGTCTGCAGCTGCGAACCTAGTGTGTTCCATGGTTGTGATTGTCTAGGGCACTGAGCAGAGGGTCTGCAGCTGTGAACCTACTGTGTTTAACGGCTGTGATTGTCTAGGGCAGCGAGCAGAGGGTCTTCAGCTATGAACCTAGTGTGTTTAATGGTTGTGATTGTCTAGGGCACTGAGCAGAGGGTCTGCAGCTGTGAACCTAGTGTGTTTAATGGTTGTGATTGTCTAGGGCTGGAGCAGCGGGTCTGCAGCTGTGAACCTAGTGTGTTTAATGGGTGTGATTGTCTCGGGCTAGAGCAGAGGGTCTGCAGCTGTGAGCCTAGTGTGTTTAATGGGTGTGATTGTCTAGGGTGCCGAGCAGAGCGTCTACAGCTGTGAACCTAGTGTGTTTAATGGTTGTGATTGTCTAGGACACTGAGCAGAGGGTCTGCAGCTGTGAAACTAGTGCATTTAATGGTTGTGATTGTCTAGGGCATCGAGCAGAGGGTCTTCAGCTGTGAACCTAGTGTATTTAATGGTTGTGATTGTCTAGGGCATCGAGCATAGGGTCTGCAGCTGTGAACCTAGTGTGTTTAATGGTTGCAATTGTCTAGGGCACCGAGCAGAGTGTCTGCAGCTGTGAACCTAGGGTTTTCAATGGTTGTGATTGTCTAGGGCTAGAGCAGAGAGTCTGCAGCTTTGATCCTAGTGTGTTTAATGGTTGTGATTGTCTAGGGCACCGAGCAGAGGGTTTGCAGCTGTGAACCTAGTGTGTTTAATGGCTGTGATTGTCTAGGGCGCTGAGAGAGGGTCTCCAGCTGTGAACCTATTGTGTTTAATGGTTGTGATTGTCTAGGGTGCTGTGCAGCGGGTCTGCAGCTGTGAACCTAGTGTGTTTAATGGTTGTGATTGTCTAGGACGCTGAGCAGAGGGTCTGCAGCTGTGAAACTAGTGCATTTAATGGTTGTGATTGTCTAGGGCATCGAGCAGAGGGTCTTCAGCTGTGAACCTAGTGTGTTTAATGGGTGTGATTGTCTAGGGCACCGAGCAGAGGGTCTGCAGCTGTGAACCTACTGTTTTTAATGGCTGTGATTGTCTAGGGCGCTGAGCAGAGGGTCTCCAGATGTGAACCTATTGTGTTTAATGGTTGTGATTGTCTAGGGCGCCGAGCAGAGGGTCTGCAGCTGTGAACCTAGTGTGTTTAATGGTTGTGATTGTCTAGGGCACCGAGCAGAGGGTCTGCAGCTGCGAACCTAGTGTGTTCCATGGTTGTGATTGTCTAGGGCACAGAACAGAGGGTCTGCAGCTGTGAACCTAGTTTGTTTAATGGTTGTGATTGTCTAGGGCACTGAGCAGAGGGTCTGCAGCTGTGAACCTACTGTGTTTAACGGCTGTGATTGTCTAGGGCACCGAGCAGAGGGTCTTCAGCTATGAACCTAGTGTGTTTAGTGGTTGTGATTGTCTAGGGTGCCGAGCAGAGGGTCTGCATCTGTGAACCTAGTGTTTTTAATGGTTGTGATTGTCTAGGGCTAGAGCACAGGGTCTGCAGCTGTGAACCTAGTGTGTTTAATGGTTGTGATTGTCTAGGGCTAGAGCAAAGGGTCTGCAGCTGTGAACCTAGTGTGTTTAATGGCTGTGATTGTCTAGGGCTAGAGCACAGGGTCTGCAGCTGTGAACCTAGTGTGTTTAATGGTTGTGATTGTCTAGGGCATCGAGCAGAGGATGTGCAGCTGTGAACCTAGTGTGTTTAATAGTCGTGATTGTCTAGGGCGCCAAGCAGAGAGTCTGCAGCTGTGCACCTAGTGTGTTTAATGGTTGTGATTGTCTAGGGCTAGAGCAGAGTGTCTGCACGTGTGAACCTAGTGTGTTTAATGGTTGTGATGGTCTAGGGTGCTGCCAAAGGGTCTGCAGCTGTGCACCTAGTGTGTTTAATGGTTGTGATTGTCTAGGGCTAGAGCACAGGGTCTGCAGCTGTGAACCTAGTGTGTTTAATGGCTGTGATTGTCTAGGGCTTGAGCACAGGGTCTGCAGCTGTGAACCTAGTGAGTTTAATGGTTGTGATTGTCTAGGGCATCGAGCAGAGGGTGTGCAGCTGTGAACCTAGTGTGTTTAATAGTTGTGATTGTCTAGGGCGCCGAGCAGAGAGTCTGCAGCTGTGCACCTAGTATGTTTAATAGTTGTGATTGTCTAGGGCTAGAGCACAGGGTCTGCAGCTGTGAACCTAGTGTGTTTAATGGTTGTGATTGTCTAGGGCTAGAGCACAGGGTCTGCAGCTGTGAAACTAGTGCATTTAATGGTTGTGATTGTCTAGGGCTAGAGCAGAGGGTGTGCAGCTGTGAACCTAGTGTGTTTAATAGTTGTGATTGTCTAGGGCGCCGAGCAGAGAGTCTGCAGCTGTGCACCTAGTGTGTTTAATGGTTGTGATTGTCTAGGGCTAGAGCACAGGGTCTGCAGCTGTGAACCTAGTGTGTTTAATGGGTGTGATTGTCTAGGGCTAGAGCACAGGGTCTGCAGCTGTGAACCTAGTGTGTTTAATGGTTGTGATTGTCTAGGGCATCGAGCAGAGGGTGTGCAGCTGTGAACCTAGTGTGTTTAATAGTTGTGATTGTCTAGGGCGCCGAGCAGAGAGTCTGCAGCTGTGCACCTAGTGTGTTTAATAGATGTGATTGTCTAGGGCTAGAGCACAGGGTCTGCAGCTGTGAACCTAGTGTGTTTAATGGTTGTGATTGTCTAGGGCTAGAGCACAGGGTCTGCAGCTGTGAACCTAGTGTGTTTAATGGTTGTGATTATCTAGGGCTAGAGCACAGGGTCTGCAGCTGTGAACCTAGTGTGTTTAATGGTTGTGATTGTTTAGGGCTAGAGCACAGGGTCTGCAGCTGTGAACCTAGTGTGTTCAATGGTTGTGATTGTCTAGGGCATCGAGCAGAGGGTGTGCAGCTGTGAACCTAGTGTGTTTAATAGTTGTGATTGTCTAGGGCGCCGAGCAGAGAGTCTGCAGCTGTGCACCTAGTGTGTTTAATAGTTGTGATTGTCTAGGGCGCCGAGCAGAGAGTCTGCAGCTGTGAACCTAGTGTGTTTAATGGTTGTGATTGTCTAGGGCTAGAGCACAGGGTCTGCAGCTGTGAACCTAGTGTGTTTAATGGTTTTGATTGTCTAGGGCATCGAGCAGAGGGTGTGCAGCTGTGAACCTAGTGTGTTTAATAGTTGTGATTGTCTAGGGCGCCACGCAGAGAGTCTGCAGCTGTGTATCTAGTGTGTTTAATGGTTGTTATTGTCTAGGGCGCCAAGCATGGGGTCTTCAGCTGTGAACCTAGTGTGTTTAATAGTTGTGATTGTCTAGGGCGCCGAGCAGAGAGTCTGCAGCTGTGGACCTAGTGTGTTTAATGGTTGTTATTGTCTAGGGCACCGAGCAGAGGGTCTGCAGCTGTGAACCTAGTGTGTTTAATGGTTGTAATTTTCTAGGGCACAGAGCAGAGTGTCTTCAGCTGTGAACCTAGTGTGTTTAATGGGTGTGATTGTCTAGGGTGCCGAGCAGAGGGTCTGCATCTGTGAACCTAGTGTTTTTAATGGTTGTGATTGTCTAGGGCTAGAGCAGAGGGTCTGCAGCTGTGAGCCTAGTGTGTTTAATGGGTGTGATTGTCTAGGGTGCCGAGCAGAGGGTCTGCATCTGTGAACCTAGTGTGTTTAATGGTTGTGATTGTCTAGGACGCTGAGCAGAGGGTCTGCAGCTGTGAAACTAGTGTGTTTAATGGTTGTGATTGTCTAGGGCATCGAGCAGAGGGTGTGCAGCTGTGAACCTAGTGTGTTTAATAGTTGTGATTGTCTAGGGCGCCGAGCAGAGAGTCTGCAGCTGTGCACCTAGTGTGTTTAATAGTTGTGATTGTCTAGGGCGCCGAGCAGAGAGTCTGCAGCTGTGAACCTAGTGTGTTTAATGGTTGTGATTGTCTAGGGCTAGAGCACAGGGTCTGCAGCTGTGAAACTAGTGCATTTAATGGTTGTGATTGTCTAGGGCTAGAGCAGAGGGTGTGCAGCTGTGAACCTAGTGTGTTTAATAGTTGTGATTGTCTAGGGCGCCGAGCAGAGAGTCTGCAGCTGTGCACCTAGTGTGTTTAATGGTTGTGATTGTCTAGGGCTAGAGCACAGGGTCTGCAGCTGTGAACCTAGTGTGTTTAATGGTTGTTATTGTCTAGGGCACCGAGCAGAGGGTCTGCAGCTGTGAACCTAGTATGTTTAATGGTTGTAATTTTCTAGGGCACAGAGCAGAGTGTCTTCAGCTGTGAACCTAGTGTGTTTAATGGGTGTGATTGTCTAGGGCTAGAGTAGAGGGTCTGCAGCTGTGAACCTAGTGTGTTTAATGGTTTTGATTGTCTAGGACGCTGAGCAGAGGGTCTGCAGCTGTGAACCTAGTGCGTTTAATGGTTGTGATTGTCTAGGGCATCGAGCAGAGGGTCTTCAGCTGTGAACCTAGTGTATTTAATGGTTGTGATTGTCTAGGGCATCGAGCATAGGGTCTGCAGCTGTGAACCTATTGTGTTTAATGGTTGTGATTGTCTAGGGCTAGAGCAGAGGGTCTTCAGCTGTGAACCTAGTGTGATTAATGGTTGTGATTTTCTAGGGCTAGAGCAGAGGGTCTTCAGCTATGAACCTAGTGTGTTTAATGGTTGTGATGGTCTAGGGCACCGAGCAGAGGGTTTGCAGCTGTGAACCTAGTGTGTTTAATGGCTGTGATTGTCTAGGGCGCTGAGCAGAGGGTCTCCAGCTGTGAACCTATTATGTTTAATGGTTGTGATTGTCTAGGGCGCCGAGCAGAGGGTCTGCAGCTGTGATCCTAGTGTGTTTAATGGTTGTTATTGTCTAGGGCGCCGAGCAAAGGGTCTGCAGCTGTGAACCTAGTGTGTTCCATGGTTGTGATTGTCTAGGGCACAGAACAGAGGGTCTGCAGCTGTGAACCTAGTTTGTTTAATGGTTGTGATTGTCTAGGGCACTGAGCAGAGGGTCTGCAGATGTGAACCTACTGTGCTTAACGGCTGTGATTGTCTAGGGCACCGAGCAGAGGGTCTTCAGCTATGAACCTAGTGTGTTTAGTGGTTGTGATTGTCTAGGGTGCCGAGCAGAGGGTCTGCATCTGTGAACCTAGTGTTTTTAATGGTTGTGATTGTCTAGGGCTAGAGCAAAGGGTCTGCAGCTGTGAACCTAGTGTGTTTAATGGCTGTGATTGTCTAGGGCTAGAGCACAGGGTCTGCAGCTGTGAACCTAGTGTGTTTAATGGTTGTGATTGTCTAGGGCATCGAGCAGAGGATGTGCAGCTGTGAACCTAGTGTGTTTAATAGTCGTGATTGTCTAGGGCGCCAAGCAGAGAGTCTGCAGCTGTGCACCTAGTGTGTTTAATGGTTGTGATTGTCTAGGGCTAGAGCAGAGTGTCTGCACGTGTGAACCTAGTGTGTTTAATGGTTGTGATGGTCTAGGGTGCTGCCAAAGGGTCTGCAGCTGTGCACCTAGTGTGTTTAATGGTTGTGATTGTCTAGGGCTAGAGCACAGGGTCTGCAGCTGTGAACCTAGTGTGTTTAATGGCTGTGATTGTCTAGGGCTAGAGCACAGGGTCTGCAGCTGTGAACCTAGTGAGTTTAATGGTTGTGATTGTCTAGGGCATCGAGCAGAGGGTGTGCAGCTGTGAACCTAGTGTGTTTAATAGTTGTGATTGTCTAGGGCGCCGAGCAGAGAGTCTGCAGCTGTGCACCTAGTGTGTTTAATAGTTGTGATTGTCTAGGGCTAGAGCACAGGGTCTGCAGCTGTGAACCTAGTGTGTTTAATGGTTGTGATTGTCTAGGGCTAGAGCACAGGGTCTGCAGCTGTGAAACTAGTGCATTTAATGGTTGTGATTGTCTAGGGCTAGAGCAGAGGGTGTGCAGCTGTGAACCTAGTGTGTTTAATAGTTGTGATTGTCTAGGGCGCCGAGCAGAGAGTCTGCAGCTGTGCACCTAGTGTGTTTAATGGGTGTGATTGTCTAGGGCTAGAGCACAGGGTCTGCAGCTGTGAACCTAGTGTGTTTAATGGTTGTGATTGTCTAGGGCATCGAGCAGAGGTTGTGCAGCTGTGAACCTAGTGTGTTTAATAGTTGTGATTGTCTAGGGCGCCGAGCAGAGAGTCTGCAGCTGTGCACCTAGTGTGTTTAATAGATGTGATTGTCTAGGGCTAGAGCACAGGGTCTGCAGCTGTGAACCTAGTGTGTTTAATGGTTGTGATTGTCTAGGGCTAGAGCACAGGGTCTGCAGCTGTGAACCTAGTGTGTTTAATGGTTGTGATTATCTAGGGCTAGAGCACAGGGTCTGCAGCTGTGAACCTAGTGTGGTTAATGGTTGTGATTGTTTAGGGCTAGAGCACAGGGTCTGCAGCTGTGAACCTAGTGTGTTCAATGGTTGTGATTGTCTAGGGCATCGAGCAGAGGGTGTGCAGCTGTGAACCTAGTGTGTTTAATAGTTGTGATTGTCTAGGGCGCCGAGCAGAGAGTCTGCAGCTGTGCACCTAGTGTGTTTAATAGTTGTGATTGTCTAGGGCGCCGAGCAGAGAGTCTGCAGCTGTGAACCTAGTGTGTTTAATGGTTGTGATTGTCTAGGGCTAGAGCACAGGGTCTGCAGCTGTGAACCTATTGTGTTTAATGGTTTTGATTGTCTAGGGCATCGAGCAGAGGGTGTGCAGCTGTGAACCTAGTGTGTTTAATAGTTGTGATTGTCTAGGGCGCCACGCAGAGAGTCTGCAGCTGTGTATCTAGTGTGTTTAATGGTTGTTATTGTCTGGGGCGCCAAGCATGGGGTCTTCAGCTGTGAACCTAGTGTGTTTAATAGTTGTGATTGTCTAGGGCGCCGAGCAGAGAGTCTGCAGCTGTGGACCTAGTGTGTTTAATGGTTGTTATTGTCTAGGGCACCGAGCAGAGGGTCTGCAGCTGTGAACCTAGTGTGTTTAATGGTTGTAATTTTCTAGGGCACAGAGCAGAGTGTCTTCAGCTGTGAACCTAGTGTGTTTAATGGGTGTGATTGTCTAGGGCTAGGGCAGAGGGTCTGCAGCTGTGAACCTAGTGTGTTTAATGGTTTTGATTGTCTAGGACGCTGAGCAGAGGGTCTGCAGCTGTGAACCTAGTGCGTTTAATGGTTGTGATTGTTTAGGGCATCGAGCAGAGGGTCTTCAGCTGTGAACCTAGTGTATTTAATGGTTGTGATTGTCTAGGGCATCGAGCATAGGGTCTGCAGCTGTGAACCTAGTGTGTTTAATGGCTGCGATTGTCTAGGGAACCGAGCAGAGGGTCTGCAGCTGTGAACCTAGTGTGTTTAATGGTTGTGATTGTCTAGGGCTAGAGCAGGGGGTCTTCAGCTGTGAACCTAGTGTGATTAATGGTTGTGATTTTCTAGGGCTAGAGCAGAGGGTCTTCAGCTATGAACCTAGTGTGTTTAATGGTTGTGATGGTCTAGGGCACCGAGCAGAGGGTTTGCAGCTGTGAACCTAGGGTGTTTAATGGCTGTTATTGTCTAGGGAGCTGAGCAGAGGGTCTCCAGCTGTGAACCTATTATGTTTAATGGTTGTGATTGTCTAGGGCGCCGAGCAGAGGGTCTGCAGCTGTGATCCTAGTGTGTTTAATGGTTGTTATTGTCTAGGGCGCCGAGCAGAGGGTCTGCAGCTGTGAACCTAGTGTGTTTAATGGTTGTGATTGTCTAGGGCATCGAGCATAGGGTCTGCAGCTGTGAACCTAGTGTGTTTAATGGCTGTGATTGTCTAGGGCACTGAGCAGAGGGTCTGCAGCTGTGAACCTAGTGTGTTTAATGGGTGTGATTGTCTAGGGCTAGAGCAGAGGGTCTGCAGCTGTGAGCCTAGTGTGTTTAATGGGTGTGATTGTCTAGGGTGCCGAGCAGAGGGTCTACAGCTGTGAACCTAGTGTGTTTAATGGTTGTGATTGTCTAGGACACTGAGCAGAGGTTCTGCAGCTGTGAAAGTAGTGCATTTAATGGTTGTGATTGTCTAGGGCATCGAGCAGAGGGTCTTCAGCTGTGAACCTAGTGTATTTAATGGTTGTGATTGTCTAGGGCATCGAGCATAGGGTCTGCAGCTGTGAACCTAGTGTGTTTAATGGTTGCAATTGTATAGGGCACCGAGCAGAGGGTCTGCAGCTGTGAACCTAGGGTTTTCAATGGTTGTGATTGTCTAGGGCTAGAGCAGAGAGTCTGCAGCTTTGATCCTAGTGTGTTTAATGGTTGTGATTGTCTAGGGCTAGAGCAGATAGTCTGCAGCTTTGATCCTAGTGTGTTTAATGGTTGTGATTGTCTAGGGCATCGAGCATAGGGTCTGCAGCTGTGAACCTAGTGTGTTTAATGGCTGTGATTGTCTAGGGCACTGAGCAGAGGGTCTCCAGCTGTGAACCTATTGTGTTTAATGGTTGTGATTGTCTAGGGTGCTGTGCAGCGGGTCTGCAGCTGTGAACCTAGTGTGTTTAATGGTTGTGCTTGTCTAGGACGCTGAGCAGAGGGTCTGCAGCTGTGCAACTAGTGCATTTAATGGTTGTCATTGTCTAGGGCATCGAGCAGAGGGTCTTCATCTGTGAACCTAGTGTATTTAATGGTTGTGATTGTCTAGGGCATCGAGCATAGGGTCTGCAGCTGTGAACTTAGTGTGTTTAATGGTTGCGATTGTCTAGGGCACCGAGCAGAGGGTCTGCAGCTGTGAACCTAGGGTTTTTAATGGTTGTGATTGTCTAGGGCTAGAGCAGAGGGTCTTCAGCTGTGAACCTAGTGTGTTCCATGGTTGTGATTGTCTAGGGCACAGAGCAGAGGTTCTGAAGCTGTGAAACCTAGTGTGTTTAATGGTTGTGATTGTCTAGGGCACTGAGCAGAGGGTCTGCAGCTGTGAACCTAGTGTGTTTAATGGTTGTGATTGTCTAGGGCTGGAGCAGCGGGTCTGCAGCTGTGAACCTAGTGTGTGTAATGGTTGTGATTGTCTAGGGTGTGGAGCAGAGGGTCTGCAGCTGTGAACCTAGTGTGTGTAATGGTTGTGATTGTCTAGGGTGCCGATCAGAGGGTCTGCAGCTGTGAACCTAGTGTGTTTAATGGGTGTGATTGTCTAGGGCACCGAGCAGAGGGTCTGCAGCTGTGAACCTAGTGTTTTTAATGGCTGTGATTGTCTAGGGCGCTGAGCAGAGGGTCTCAGATTTGAACCTATTGTGTTTAATGGTTGTGATTGTCTAGGGCGCCGAGCAGAGGGTCTGCAGCTGTGAACCTAGTGTGTTTAATGGTTGTGATTGTCTAGGGCACTGAGCAGAGGGTCTGCAGCTGCGAACCTAGTGTGTTCCATGGTTTGATTGTCTAGGGCACAGAACAGAGGGTCTGCAGCTGTGAACCTAGTTTGTTTAATGGTTGTGATTGTCTAGGGCACTGAGCAGAGGGTCTGCAGCTGTGAACCTACTGTGTTTAACGGCTGTGATTGTCTAGGGCACCGAGCAGAGGGTCTTCAGCTATGAACCTAGTGTGTTTAGTGGTTGTGATTGTCTAGGGTGCCGAGCAGAGGGTCTGCATCTGTGAACCTAGTGTTTTTAATGGTTGTGATTGTCTAGGGCTAGAGCAGAGGGTCTGCAGCTGTGAGCCTAGTGTGTTTAATGGGTGTGATTGTCTAGGGTGCCGAGCAGAGGGTCTGCATCTGTGAACCTAGTGTGTTTAATGGTTGTGATTGTCTAGGATGCTGAGCAGAGGGTCTGCAGCTGTGAAACTAGTGTGTTAAATGGTTGTGATTGTCTAGGGCATCGAGCAGAGGGTGTGCAGCTGTGAACCTAGTGTGTTTAATGGTTGTGATTGTCTAGGGCACTGAGCAGAGGGTCTGCCGCTGCGAACCTAGTGTGTTCCATGGTTGTGATTGTCTAGGGCACAGAACAGAGGGTCTGCAGCTGTGAACCTAGTTTGTTTAATGGTTGTGATTGTCTAGGGCACTGAGCAGAGGGTCTGCAGCTGTGAACCTACTGTGTTTAACGGCTGTGATTGTCTAGGGCACCGAGCAGAGGGTCTTCAGCTATGAACCTAGTGTGTTTAGTGGTTGTGATTGTCTAGGGTGCCGAGCAGAGGGTCTGCATCTGTGAACCTAGTGTTTTTAATGGTTGTGATTGTCTAGGGCTAGAGCAGAGGGTCTGCAGCTGTGAGCCTAGTGTGTTTAATGGGTGTGATTGTCTAGGGTGCCGAGCAGAGGGTCTGCATCTGTGAACCTAGTGTGTTTAATGGTTGTGATTGTCTAGGACGCTGAGCAGAGGGTCTGCAGCTGTGAAACTAGTATGTTTAATGGTTGTGATTGTCTAGGGCATCGAGCAGAGGGTGTGCAGCTGTGAACCTAGTGTGTTTAATAGTTGTGATTGTCTAGGGCGCCGAGCAGAGAGTCTGCAGCTGTGCACCTAGTGTGTTTAATAGTTGTGATTGTCTAGGGCGCTGAGCAGAGAGTCTGCAGCTGTGAACCTAGTGTGTTTAATGGTTGTGATTGTCTAGGGCTAGAGCACAGGGTCTGCAGCTGTGAACCTAGTGTGTTTAATGGTTATGATTGTCTAGGGCATCGAGCAGAGGGTGTGCAGCTGTGAACCTAGTGTGTTTAATAGTTGTGATTGTCTAGGGCGCCACACAGAGAGTCTGCAGCTGTGTATCTAGTGTGTTTAATGGTTGTTATTGTCTAGGGCGCCAAGCATGGGGTCTTCAGCTGTGAACCTAGTGTGTTTAATAGTTGTGATTGTCTAGGGCGCCGAGCAGAGAGTCTGCAGCTGTGGACCAAGTGTGTTTAATGGTTGTTATTGTCTAGGGCACCGAGCAGAGGGTCTGCAGCTGTGAACCTAGTGTGTTTAATGGTTGTAATTTTCTAGGGCACAGAGCAGAGTGTCTTCAGCTGTGAACCTAGTGTGTTTAATGGGTGTGATTGTCTAGGGCTAGAGTAGAGGGTCTGCAGCTGTGAACCTAGTGTGTTTAATGGTTTTGATTGTCTAGGACGCTGAGCAGAGGGTCTGCAGCTGTGAACCTAGTGCGTTTAATGGTTGTGATTGTCTAGGGCATCGAGCAGAGGGTCTTCAGCTGTGAACCTAGTGTATTTAATGGTTGTGATTGTCTAGGGCATCGAGCATAGGGTCTGCAGCTGTGAACCTATTGTGTTTAATGGTTGTGATTGTCTAGGGCTAGAGCAGAGGGTCTTCAGCTGTGAACCTAGTGTGATTAATGGTTGTGATTTTCTAGGGCTAGAGCAGAGGGTCTTCAGCTATGAACCTAGTGTGTTTAATGGTTGTGATGGTCTAGGGCACCGAGCAGAGGGTTTGCAGCTGTGAACCTAGTGTGTTTAATGGCTGTGATTGTCTAGGGCGCTGAGCAGAGGGTCTCCAGCTGTGAACCTATTATGTTTAATGGTTGTGATTGTCTAGGGCGCCGAGCAGAGGGTCTGCAGCTGTGATCCTAGTGTGTTTAATGGTTGTTATTGTCTAGGGCGCCGAGCAAAGTGTCTGCAGCTGTGAACCTAGTGTGTTTAATGGTTGTGATTGTCTAGGGCATCGAGCATAGGGTCTGCAGCTGTGAACCTAGTGTGTTTAATGGCTGTGATTGTCTAGGGCACTGAGCAGAGGGTCTGCAGCTGTGAACCTAGTGTGTTTAATGGGTGTGATTGTCTAGGGCTAGAGCAGAGGGTCTGCAGCTGTGAGCCTAGTGTGTTTAATAGGTGTGATTGTCTAGGGTGCCGAGCAGAGGGTCTACAGCTGTGAACCTAGTGTGTTTAATGGTTGTGATTGTCTAGGACACTGAGCAGAGGGTCTGCAGCTGTGAAACTAGTGCATTTAATGGTTGTGATTGTCTAGGGCATCGAGCAGAGGGTCTTCAGCTGTGAACCTAGTGTATTTAATGGTTGTGATTGTCTAGGGCATCGAGCATAGGGTCTGCAGCTGTGAACCTAGTGTGTTTAATGGTTGCAATTGTCTAGGGCACCGAGCAGAGGTTCTGCAGCTGTGAACCTAGGGTTTTCAATGGTTGTGATTGTCTAGGGCTAGAGCAGAGAGTCTGCAGCTTTGATCCTAGTGTGTTTAATGGTTGTGATTGTCTAGGGCTAGAGCAGAGAGTCTGCAGCTTTGATCCTAGTGTGTTTAATGCTTGTGATGGTCTAGGGCACCGAGCAGAGGGTTTGCAGCTGTGAACCTAGTGTGTTTAATGGCTGTGATTGTCTAGGGCGCTGAGAGAGGGTCTCCAGCTGTGAACCTATTGTGTTTAATGGTTGTGATTGTCTAGGGTGCTGTGCAGTGGGTCTGCAGCTGTGAACCTAGTGTGTTTAATGGTTGTGATTGTCTAGGACGCTGAGCAGAGGGTCTGCAGCTGTGAAACTAGTGCATTTAATGGTTGTGATTGTCTAGGGCATCGAGCAGAGGGTCTTCAGCTGTGAACCTAGTGTATTTAATGGTTGTGATTGTCTAGGGCATCGAGCATAGGGTCTGCAGCTGTGAACCTATTGTGTTTAATGGTTGCGATTGTCTAGGGCACCGAGCAGAGGGTCTGCAGCTGTGAACCTAGGGTTTTTAATGGTTGTGATTGTCTAGGGCTAGAGCAGAGGGTCTTCAGCTGTGAACCTAGTGTGTTCCATGGTTGTGATTGTCTAGGGCACAGAGCAGAGGTTCTGCAGCTGTGAAACCTAGTGTGTTTAATGGTTGTGATTGTCTAGGGCACTGAGCAGAGGGTCTGCAGCTTTGAACCTAGTGTGTTTAATGGTTGTGATTGTCTAGGCCTGGAGCAGCGGGTCTGCAGCTGTGAACCTAGTGTGTGTAATGGTTGTGATTGTCTAGGGTGTGGAGCAGAGGGTCTGCAGCTGTGAACCTAGTGTGTGTAATGGTTGTGATTGTCTAGGGTGCCGAGCAGAGGGTCTGCAGCTGTGAACCTAGTGTGTTTAATGGGTGTGATTGTCTAGGGCACCGAGCAGAGGGTCTGCAGCTGTGAACCTTGTGTTTTTAATGGCTGTGATTGTCTAGGGCGCTGAGAAGAGGGTCTCCAGATGTGAACCTATTGTGTTTAATGGTTGTGATTGTCTAGAGCGCCGAGCAGAGGGTCTGCAGCTGTGAACCTAGTGTGTTTAATGGTTGTGATTGTCTAGGGCACCGAGCAGAGGGTCTGCAGCTGCGAACCTAGTGTGTTCCATGGTTGTGATTGTCTAGGGCACAGAACAGAGGGTCTGCAGCTGTGAACCTAGTTTGTTTAATGGTTGTGATTGTCTAGGGCACCGAGCAGAGGGTTTGCAGCTGTGAACCTAGTGTGTTTAATGGCTGTGATTGTCTAGGGCGCTGAGAGAGGGTCTCCAGCTGTGAACCTATTGTGTTTAATGGTTGTGATTGTCTAGGGTGCTGTGCAGCGGGTCTGCAGCTGTGAACCTAGTGTGTTTAATGGTTGTGATTGTCTAGGACGCTGAGCAGAGGGTCTGCAGCTGTGAAACTAGTGCATTTAATGGTTGTGATTGCCTATGGCATCGAGCAGAGGGTCTTCAGCTGTGAACCTAGTGTATTTAATGGTTGTGATTGTCTAGGGCATCGAGCATAGGGTCTGCAGCTGTGAACCTAGTGTGTTTAATGGTTGCGATTGTCTAGGGCACCGAGCAGAGGGTCTGCAGCTGTGAACCTAGGGATTTTAATGGTTGTGATTGTCTAGGGCTAGAGCAGAGGGTCTTCAGCTGTGAACCTAGTGTGTTCCATGGTTGTGATTGTCTAGGGCACAGAGCAGAGGTTCTGCAGCTGTGAAACCTAGTGTGTTTAATGGTTGTGATTGTCTAGGGCACTGAGCAGAGGGTCTGCAGCTTTGAACCTAGTGTGTTTAATGGTTGTGATTGTCTAGGGCTGGAGCAGCGGGTCTGCAGCTGTGAACCTAGTGTGTGTAATGGTTGTGATTGTCTAGGGTGTGGAGCAGAGGGTCTGCAGCTGTGAACCTAGTGTGTGTAATGGTTGTGATTGTCTAGGGTGCCGAGCAGAGGGTCTGCAGCTGTGAACCTAGTGTGTTTAATGGGTGTGATTGTCTAGGGCACCGAGCAGAGGGTCTGCAGCTGTGAACCTAGTGTTTTTAATGGCTGTGATTGTCTAGGGCGCTGAGCAGAGGGTCTCCAGATGTGAACCTATTGTGTTTAATGGTTGTGATTGTCTAGGGCGCCGAGCAGAGGGTCTGCAGCTGTGAACCTAGTGTGTTTAATGGTTGTGATTGTCTAGGGCACCGAGCAGAGGGTCTGCAGCTGCGAACCTAGTGTGTTCCATGGTTGTGATTGTCTAGGGCACTGAGCAGAGGGTCTGCAGCTGTGAACCTACTGTGTTTAACGGCTGTGATTGTCTAGGGCAGCGAGCAGAGGGTCTTCAGCTATGAACCTAGTGTGTTTAATGGTTGTGATTGTCTAGGGCACTGAGCAGAGGGTCTGCAGCTGTGAACCTAGTGTGTTTAATGGTTGTGATTGTCTAGGGCTGGAGCAGCGGGTCTGCAGCTGTGAACCTAGTGTGTTTAATGGGTGTGATTGTCTCGGGCTAGAGCAGAGGGTCTGCAGCTGTGAGCCTAGTGTGTTTAATGGGTGTGATTGTCTAGGGTGCCGAGCAGAGCGTCTACAGCTGTGAACCTAGTGTGTTTAATGGTTGTGATTGTCTAGGACACTGAGCAGAGGGTCTGCAGCTGTGAAACTAGTGCATTTAATGGTTGTGATTGTCTAGGGCATCGAGCAGAGGGTCTTCAGCTGTGAACCTAGTGTATTTAATGGTTGTGATTGTCTAGGGCATCGAGCATAGGGTCTGCAGCTGTGAACCTAGTGTGTTTAATGGTTGCAATTGTCTAGGGCACCGAGCAGAGTGTCTGCAGCTGTGAACCTAGGGTTTTCAATGGTTGTGATTGTCTAGGGCTAGAGCAGAGAGTCTGCAGCTTTGATCCTAGTGTGTTTAATGGTTGTGATTGTCTAGGGCTAGAGCAGAGAGTCTGCAGCTTTGATCCTAGTGTGTTTAATGCTTGTGATGGTCTAGGGCACCGAGCAGAGGGTTTGCAGCTGTGAACCTAGTGTGTTTAATGGCTGTGATTGTCTAGGGCGCTGAGAGAGGGTCTCCAGCTGTGAACCTATTGTGTTTAATGGTTGTGATTGTCTAGGGTGCTGTGCAGCGGGTCTGCAGCTGTGAACCTAGTGTGTTTAATGGTTGTGATTGTCTAGGACGCTGAGCAGAGGGTCTGCAGCTGTGAAACTAGTGCATTTAATGGTTGTGATTGTCTAGGGCATCGAGCAGAGGGTCTTCAGCTGTGAACCTAGTGTATTTAATGGTTGTGATTGTCTAGGGCATCGAGCATAGGGTCTGCAGCTGTGAACCTAGTGTGTTTAATGGTTGCGATTGTCTAGGGCACCGAGCAGAGGGTCTGCAGCTGTGAACCTAGGGTTTCTAATGGTTGTGATTGTCTAGGGCTAGAGCAGAGGGTCTTCAGCTGTGAACCTAGTGTGTTCCATGGTTGTGATTGTCTAGGGCACAGAGCAGAGGTTCTGCAGCTGTGAAACCTAGTGTGTTTAATGGTTGTGATTGTCTAGGGCACTGAGCAGAGGGTCTGCAGCTGTGAACCTAGTGTGTTTAATGGTTGTGATTGTCTAGGGCTGGAGCAGCGGGTCTGCAGCTGTGAACCTAGTGTGTGTAATGGTTGTGATTGTCTAGGGTGTGGAGCAGAGGGTCTGCAGCTGTGAACCAAGTGTGTGTAATGGTTGTGATTGTCTAGGGTGCCGAGCAGAGGGTCTGCAGCTGTGAACCTAGTGTGTTTAATGGGTGTGATTGTCTAGGGCACCGAGCAGAGGGTCTGCAGCTGTGAACCTACTGTTTTTAATGGCTGTGATTGTCTAGGGCGCTGAGCAGAGGGTCTCCAGATGTGGACCTATTGTGTTTAATGGTTGTGATTGTCTAGGGCGCCGAGCAGAGGGTCTGCAGCTGTGAACCTAGTGTGTTTAATGGTTGTGATTGTCTAGGGCACCGAGCAGAGGGTCTGCAGCTGCGAACCTAGTGTGTTCCATGGTTGTGATTGTCTAGGGCACAGAACAGAGGGTCTGCAGCTGTGAACCTAGTTTGTTTAATGGTTGTGATTGTCTAGGGCACTGAGCAGAGGGTCTGCAGCTGTGAACCTACTGTGTTTAACGGCTGTGATTGTCTAGGGCACCGAGCAGAGGGTCTTCAGCTATGAACCTAGTGTGTTTAGTGGTTGTGATTGTCTAGGGTGCCGAGCAGAGGGTCTGCATCTGTGAACCTAGTGTTTTTAATGGTTGTGATTGTCTAGGGCTAGAGCACAGGGTCTGCAGCTGTGAACCTAGTGTGTTTAATGGTTGTGATTGTCTAGGGCTAGAGCAAAGGGTCTGCAGCTGTGAACCTAGTGTGTTTAATGGCTGTGATTGTCTAGGGCTAGAGCACAGGGTCTGCAGCTGTGAACCTAGTGTGTTTAATGGTTGTGATTGTCTAGGGCATCGAGCAGAGGATGTGCAGCTGTGAACCTAGTGTGTTTAATAGTCGTGATTGTCTAGGGCGCCAAGCAGAGAGTCTGCAGCTGTGCACCTAGTGTGTTTAATTGTTGTGATTGTCTAGGGCTAGAGCAGAGTGTCTGCACGTGTGAACCTAGTGTGTTTAATGGTTGTGATGGTCTAGGGTGCTGCCAAAGGGTCTGCAGCTGTGCACCTAGTGTGTTTAATGGTTGTGATTGTCTAGGGCTAGAGCACAGGGTCTGCAGCTGTGAACCTAGTGTGTTTAATGGCTGTGATTGTCTAGGGCTTGAGCACAGGGTCTGCAGCTGTGAACCTAGTGAGTTTAATGGTTGTGATTGTCTAGGGCATCGAGCAGAGGGTGTGCAGCTGTGAACCTAGTGTGTTTAATAGTTGTGATTGTCTAGGGCGCCGAGCAGAGAGTCTGCAGCTGTGCACCTAGTGTGTTTAATAGTTGTGATTGTCTAGGGCTAGAGCACAGGGTCTGCAGCTGTGAACCTAGTGTGTTTAATGGTTGTGATTGTCTAGGGCTAGAGCACAGGGTCTGCAGCTGTGAAACTAGTGCATTTAATGGTTGTGATTGTCTAGGGCTAGAGCAGAGGGTGTGCAGCTGTGAACCTAGTGTGTTTAATAGTTGTGATTGTCTAGGGCGCCGAGCAGAGAGTCTGCAGCTGTGCACCTAGTGTGTTTAATGGTTGTGATTGTCTAGGGCTAGAGCACAGGGTCTGCAGCTGTGAACCTAGTGTGTTTAATGGGTGTGATTGTCTAGGGCTAGAGCACAGGGTCTGCAGCTGTGAACCTAGTGTGTTTAATGGTTGTGATTGTCTAGGGCATCGAGCAGAGGGTGTGCAGCTGTGAACCTAGTGTGTTTAATAGTTGTGATTGTCTAGGGCGCCGAGCAGAGAGTCTGCAGCTGTGCACCTAGTGTGTTTAATAGATGTGATTGTCTAGGGCTAGAGCACAGGGTCTGCAGCTGTGAACCTAGTGTGTTTAATGGTTGTGATTGTCTAGGGCTAGAGCACAGGGTCTGCAGCTGTGAACCTAGTGTGTTTAATGGTTGTGATTATCTAGGGCTAGAGCACAGGGTCTGCAGCTGTGAACCTAGTGTGTTTAATGGTTGTGATTGTTTAGGGCTAGAGCACAGGGTCTGCAGCTGTGAACCTAGTGTGTTCAATGGTTGTGATTGTCTAGGGCATCGAGCAGAGGGTGTGCAGCTGTGAACCTAGTGTGTTTAATAGTTGTGATTGTCTAGGGCGCCGAGCAGAGAGTCTGCAGCTGTGCACCTAGTGTGTTTAATAGTTGTGATTGTCTAGGGCGCCGAGCAGAGAGTCTGCAGCTGTGAACCTAGTGTGTTTAATGGTTGTGATTGTCTAGGGCTAGAGCACAGGGTCTGCAGCTGTGAACCTAGTGTGTTTAATGGTTTTGATTGTCTAGGGCATCGAGCAGAGGGTGTGCAGCTGTGAACCTAGTGTGTTTAATAGTTGTGATTGTCTAGGGCGCCACGCAGAGAGTCTGCAGCTGTGTATCTAGTGTGTTTAATGGTTGTTATTGTCTAGGGCGCCAAGCATGGGGTCTTCAGCTGTGAACCTAGTATGTTTAATAGTTGTGATTGTCTAGGGCGCCGAGCAGAGAGTCTGCAGCTGTGGACCTAGTGTGTTTAATGGTTGTTATTGTCTAGGGCACCGAGCAGAGGGTCTGCAGCTGTGAACCTAGTGTGTTTAATGGTTGTAATTTTCTAGGGCACAGAGCAGAGTGTCTTCAGCTGTGAACCTAGTGTGTTTAATGGGTGTGATTGTCTAGGGTGCCGAGCAGAGGGTCTGCATCTGTGAACCTAGTGTTTTTAATGGTTGTGATTGTCTAGGGCTAGAGCAGAGGGTCTGCAGCTGTGAGCCTAGTGTGTTTAATGGGTGTGATTGTCTAGGGTGCCGAGCAGAGGGTCTGCATCTGTGAACCTAGTGTGTTTAATGGTTGTGATTGTCTAGGACGCTGAGCAGAGGGTCTGCAGCTGTGAAACTAGTGTGTTTAATGGTTGTGATTGTCTAGGGCATCGAGCAGAGGGTGTGCAGCTGTGAACCTAGTGTGTTTAATAGTTGTGATTGTCTAGGGCGCCGAGCAGAGAGTCTGCAGCTGTGCACCTAGTGTGTTTAATAGTTGTGATTGTCTAGGGCGCCGAGCAGAGAGTCTGCAGCTGTGAACCTAGTGTGTTTAATGGTTGTGATTGTCTAGGGCTAGAGCACAGGGTCTGCAGCTGTGAACCTAGTGTGTTTAATGGTTTTGATTGTCTAGGGCATCGAGCAGAGGGTGTGCAGCTGTGAACCTAGTGTGTTTAATGGCTGTAATTTTCTAGGGCGCCACACAGAGAGTCTGCAGCTGTGTATCTAGTGTGTTTAATGGTTGTTATTGTCTAGGGCGCCAAGCATGGGGTCTTCAGCTGTGAACCTAGTGTGTTTAATAGTTGTGATTGTCTAGGGTGCCGAGCAGAGAGTCTGCAGCTGTGGACCTAGTGTGTTTAATGGTTGTTATTGTCTAGGGCACCGAGCAGAGGGTCTGCAGCTGTGAACCTAGTATGTTTAATGGTTGTAATTTTCTAGGGCACAGAGCAGAGTGTCTTCAGCTGTGAACCTAGTGTGTTTAATGGGTGTGATTGTCTAGGGCTAGAGTAGAGGGTCTGCAGCTGTGAACCTAGTGTGTTTAATGGTTTTGATTGTCTAGGACGCTGAGCAGAGGGTCTGCAGCTGTGAACCTAGTGCGTTTAATGGTTGTGATTGTCTAGGGCATCGAGCAGAGGGTCTTCAGCTGTGAACCTAGTGTATTTAATGGTTGTGATTGTCTAGGGCATCGAGCATAGGGTCTGCAGCTGTGAACCTATTGTGTTTAATGGTTGTGATTGTCTAGGGCTAGAGCAGAGGGTCTTCAGCTGTGAACCTAGTGTGATTAATGGTTGTGATTTTCTAGGGCTAGAGCAGAGGGTCTTCAGCTATGAACCTAGTGTGTTTAATGGTTGTGATGGTCTAGGGCACCGAGCAGAGGGTTTGCAGCTGTGAACCTAGTGTGTTTAATGGCTGTGATTGTCTAGGGCGCTGAGCAGAGGGTCTCCAGCTGTGAACCTATTATGTTTAATGGTTGTGATTGTCTAGGGCGCCGAGCAGAGGGTCTGCAGCTGTGATCCTAGTGTGTTTAATGGTTGTTATTGTCTAGGGCGCCGAGCAAAGGGTCTGCAGCTGTGAACCTAGTGTGTTTAATGGTTGTGATTGTCTAGGGCATCGAGCATAGGGTCTGCAGCTGTGAACCTAGTGTGTTTAATGGCTGTGATTGTCTAGGGCACTGAGCAGAGGGTCTGCAGCTGTGAACCTAGTGTGTTTAATGTGTGTGATTGTCTAGGGCTAGAGCAGAGGGTCTGCAGCTGTGAGCCTAGTGTGTTTAATAGGTGTGATTGTCTAGGGTGCCGAGCAGAGGGTCTACAGCTGTGAACCTAGTGTGTTTAATGGTTGTGATTGTCTAGGACACTGAGCAGAGGGTCTGCAGCTGTGAAACTAGTGCATTTAATGGTTGTGATTGTCTAGGGCATCGAGCAGAGGGTCTTCAGCTGTGAACCTAGTGTATTTAATGGTTGTGATTGTCTAGGGCATCGAGCATAGGGTCTGCAGCTGTGAACCTAGTGTGTTTAATGGTTGCAATTGTCTAGGGCACCGAGCAGAGGTTCTGCAGCTGTGAACCTAGGGTTTTCAATGGTTGTGATTGTCTAGGGCTAGAGCAGAGAGTCTGCAGCTTTGATCCTAGTGTGTTTAATGGTTGTGATTGTCTAGGGCTAGAGCAGAGAGTCTGCAGCTTTGATCCTAGTGTGTTTAATGCTTGTGATGGTCTAGGGCACCGAGCAGAGGGTTTGCAGCTGTGAACCTAGTGTGTTTAATGGCTGTGATTGTCTAGGGCGCTGAGAGAGGGTCTCCAGCTGTGAACCTATTGTGTTTAATGGTTGTGATTGTCTAGGGTGCTGTGCAGCGGGTCTGCAGCTGTGAACCTAGTGTGTTTAATGGTTGTGATTGTCTAGGACGCTGAGCACAGGGTCTGCAGCTGTGAAACTAGTGCATTTAATGGTTGTGATTGTCTAGGGCATCGAGCAGAGGGTCTTCAGCTGTGAACCTAGTGTATTTAATGGTTGTGATTGTCTAGGGCATCGAGCATAGGGTCTGCAGCTGTGAACCTAGTGTGTTTAATGGTTGCGATTGTCTAGGGCACCGAGCAGAGGGTCTGCAGCTGTGAACCTAGGGTTTTTAATGGTTGTGATTGTCTAGGGCTAGAGCAGAGGGTCTTCAGCTGTGAACCTAGTGTGTTCCATGGTTGTGATTGTCTAGGGCACAGAGCAGAGGTTCTGCAGCTGTGAAACCAAGTGTGTTTAATGGTTGTGATTGTCTAGGGCACTGAGCAGAGGGTCTGCAGCTTTGAACCTAGTGTGTTTAATGGTTGTGATTGTCTAGGGCTGGAGCAGCGGGTCTGCAGCTGTGAACCTAGTGTGTGTAATGGTTGTGATTGTCTAGGGTGTGGAGCAGAGGGTCTGCAGCTGTGAACCTAGTGTGTGTAATGGTTGTGATTGTCTAGGGTGCCGAGCAGAGGGTCTGCAGCTGTGAACCTAGTGTGTTTAATGGTTGCGATTGTCTAGGGCACCGAGCAGAGGGTCTGCAGCTGTGAACCTAGGGTTTTTAATGGTTGTGATTGTCTAGGGCTAGAGCAGAGGGTCTTCAGCTGTGAACCTAGTGTGTTCCATGGTTGTGATTGTCTAGGGCACAGAGCAGAGGTTCTGCAGCTGTGAAACCTAGTGTGTTTAATGGTTGTGATTGTCTAGGGCACTGAGCAGAGGGTCTGCAGCTTTGAACCTAGTGTGTTTAATGGTTGTGATTGTCTAGGGCTGGAGCAGCGGGTCTGCAGCTGTGAACCTATTGTGTGTAATGGTTGTGATTGTCTAGGGTGTGGAGCAGAGGGTCTGCAGCTGTGAACCTAGTGTGTGTAATGGTTGTGATTGTCTAGGGTGCCGAGCAGAGGGTCTGCAGCTGTGAACCTAGTGTGTTTAATGGGTGTGATTGTCTAGGGCACCGAGCAGAGGGTCTGCAGCTGTGAACCTAGTGTTTTTAATGGCTGTGATTGTCTAGGGCGCTGAGCAGAGGGTCTCCAGATGTGAACCTATTGTGTTTAATGGTTGTGATTGTCTAGGGCGCCGAGCAGAGGGTCTGCAGCTGTGAACCTAGTGTGTTTAATGGTTGTGATTGTCTAGGGCACCGAGCAGAGGGTCTGCAGCTGCGAACCTAGTGTGTTCCATGGTTGTGATTGTCTAGGGCACAGAACAGAGGGTCTGCAGCTGTGAACCTAGTTTGTTTAATGGTTGTGATTGTCTAGGGCACTGAGCAGAGGGTCTGCAGCTGTGAACCTACTGTGTTTAACGGCTGTGATTGTCTAGGGCAGCGAGCAGAGGGTCTTCAGCTATGAACCTAGTGTGTTTAATGGTTGCGATTGTCTAGGGCACTGAGCAGAGGGTCTGCAGCTGTGAACCTAGTGTGTTTAATGGTTGTGATTGTCTAGGGCTGGAGCAGCGGGTCTGCAGCTGTGAACCTAGTGTGTTTAATGGGTGTGATTGTCTAGGGCTAGAGCAGAGGGTCTGCAGCTGTGAGCCTAGTGTGTTTAATGGGTGTGATTGTCTAGGGTGCCGAGCAGAGGGTCTACAGCTGTGAACCTAGTGTGTTTAATGGTTGTGATTGTCTAGGACACTGAGCAGAGGGTCTGCAGCTGTGAAACTAGTGCATTTAATGGTTGTGATTGTCTAGGGCATCGAGCAGAGGGTCTTCAGCTGTGAACCTAGTGTATTTAATGGTTGTGATTGTCTAGGGCATCGAGCATAGGGTCTGCAGCTGTGAACCTAGTGTGTTTAATGGTTGCAATTGTCTAGGGCACCGAGCAGAGTGTCTGCAGCTGTGAACCTAGGGTTTTCAATGGTTGTGATTGTCTAGGGCTAGAGCAGAGAGTCTGCAGCTTTGATCCTAGTGTGTTTAATGGTTGTGATTGTCTAGGGCTAGAGCAGAGAGTCTGCAGCTTTGATCCTAGTGTGTTTAATGCTTGTGATGGTCTAGGGCACCGAGCAGAGGGTTTGCAGCTGTGAACCTAGTGTGTTTAATGGCTGTGATTGTCTAGGGCGCTGAGAGAGGGTCTCCAGCTGTGAACCTATTGTGTTTAATGGTTGTGATTGTCTAGGGTGCTGTGCAGAGGGTCTGCAGCTGTGAACCTAGTGTGTTTAATGGTTGTGATTGTCTAGGACGCTGAGCAGAGGGTCTGCAGCTGTGAAACTAGTGCATTTAATGGTTGTGATTGTCTAGGGCATCGAGCAGAGGGTCTTCAGCTGTGAACCTAGTGTATTTAATGGTTGTGATTGTCTAGGGCATCGAGCATAGGGTCTGCAGCTGTGAACCTAGTGTGTTTAATGGTTGCGATTGTCTAGGGCACCGAGCAGAGGGTCTGCAGCTGTGAACCTAGGGTTTTTAATGGTTGTGATTGTCTAGGGCTAGAGCAGAGGGTCTTCAGCTGTGAACCTAGTGTGTTCCATGGTTGTGATTGTCTAGGGCACAGAGCAGAGGTTCTGCAGCTGTGAAACCTAGTGTGTTTAATGGTTGTGATTGTCTAGGGCACTGAGCAGAGGGTCTGCAGCTGTGAACCTAGTGTGTTTAATGGTTGTGATTGTCTAGGGCTGGAGCAGCGGATCTGCAGCTGTGAACCTAGTGTGTGTAATGGTTGTGATTGTCTAGGGTGTGGAGCAGAGGGTCTGCAGCTGTGAACCTAGTGTGTGTAATGGTTGTGATTGTCTAGGGTGCCGAGCAGAGGGTCTGCAGCTGTGAACCTAGTGTGTTTAATGGGTGTGATTGTCTAGGGCACCGAGCAGAGGGTCTGCAGCTGTGAACCTAGTGTTTTTAATGGCTGTGATTGTCTAGGGCGCTGAGCAGAGGGTCTCCAGATGTGAACCTATTGTGTTTAATGGTTGTGATTGTCTAGGGCGCCGAGCAGAGGATCTGCAGCTGTGAACCTAGTGTGTTTAATGGTTGTGATTGTCTAGGGCACCGAGCAGAGGGTCTGCAGCTGCGAACCTAGTGTGTTCCATGGTTGTGATTGTCTAGGGCACAGAACAGAGGGTCTGCAGCTGTGAACCTAGTTTGTTTAATGGTTGTGATTGTCTAGGGCACTGAGCAGAGGGTCTGCAGCTGTGAACCTACTGTGTTTAACGGCTGTGATTGTCTAGGGCACCGAGCAGAGGGTCTTCAGCTATGAACCTAGTGTGTTTAGTGGTTGTGATTGTTTAGGGTGCCGAGCAGAGGGTCTGCATCTGTGAACCTAGTGTTTTTAATGGTTGTGATTGTCTAGGGCTAGAGCAAAGGGTCTGCAGCTGTGAACCTAGTGTGTTTAATGGCTGTGATTGTCTAGGGCTAGAGCACAGGGTCTGCAGCTGTGAACCTAGTGTGTTTAATGGTTGTGATTGTCTAGGGCATCGAGCAGAGGATGTGCAGCTGTGAACCTAGTGTGTTTAATAGTCGTGATTGTCTAGGGCGCCAAGCAGAGAGTCTGCAGCTGTGCACCTAGTGTGTTTAATGGTTGTGATTGTCTAGGGCTAGAGCAGAGTGTCTGCACGTGTGAACCTAGTGTGTTTAATGGTTGTGATGGTCTAGGGTGCTGTCAAAGGGTCTGCAGCTGTGCACCTAGTGTGTTTAATGGTTGTGATTGTCTAGGGCTAGAGCACAGGGTCTGCAGCTGTGAACCTAGTGTGTTTAATGGCTGTGATTGTCTAGGGCTAGAGCACAGGGTCTGCAGCTGTGAACCTAGTGAGTTTAATGGTTGTGATTGTCTAGGGCATCGAGCAGAGGGTGTGCAGCTGTGAACCTAGTGTGTTTAATAGTTGTGATTGTCTAGGGCGCCGAGCAGAGAGTCTACAGCTGTGCACCTAGTGTGTTTAATAGTTGTGATTGTCTAGGGCTAGAGCACAGGGTCTGCAGCTGTGAACCTAGTGTGTTTAATGGTTGTGATTGTCTAGGGCTAGAGCACAGGGTCTGCAGCTGTGAAACTAGTGCATTTAATGGTTGTGATTGTCTAGGGCTAGAGCAGAGGGTGTGCAGCTGTGAACCTAGTGTGTTTAATGGTTGCGATTGTCTAGGGCACCGAGCAGAGGGTCTGCAGCTGTGAACCTAGGGTTTTTAATGGTTGTGATTGTCTAGGGCTAGAGCAGAGGGTCTTCAGCTGTGAACCTAGTGTGTTCCATGGTTGT
Source organism: Ambystoma mexicanum (assembly GCF_040938575.1). Taxonomy (NCBI): domain Eukaryota; kingdom Metazoa; phylum Chordata; class Amphibia; order Caudata; family Ambystomatidae; genus Ambystoma; species Ambystoma mexicanum. The sequence goes on from NC_090927.1 coordinate 9,369,062, forward strand.
GATTGTCTAGGGCACAGAGCAGAGGTTCTGCAGCTGTGAAACCTAGTGTGTTTAATGGTTGTGATTGTCTAGGGCACTGAGCAGAGGGTCTGCAGCTGTGAACCTAGTGTGTTTAATGGTTGTGATTGTCTAGGGCTGGAGCAGCGGGTCTGCAGCTGTGAACCTAGTGTGTGTAATGGTTGTGATTGTCTAGGGTGTGGAGCAGAGGGTCTGCAGCTGTGAACCTAGTGTGTGTAATGGTTGTGATTGTCTAGGGTGCCGAGCAGAGGGTCTGCAGCTGTGAACCTAGTGTGTTTAATGGGTGTGATTGTCTAGGGCACCGAGCAGAGGGTCTGCAGCTGTGAACCTAGTGTTTTTAATGGCTGTGATTGTCTAGGGCGCTGAGCAGAGGGTCTCCAGATGTGAACCTATTGTGTTTAATGGTTGTGATTGTCTAGGGCGCCGAGCAGAGGATCTGCAGCTGTGAACCTAGTGTGTTTAATGGTTGTGATTGTCTAGGGCACCGAGCAGAGGGTCTGCAGCTGCGAACCTAGTGTGTTCCATGGTTGTGATTGTCTAGGGCACAGAACAGAGGGTCTGCAGCTGTGAACCTAGTTTGTTTAATGGTTGTGATTGTCTAGGGCACTGAGCAGAGGGTCTGCAGCTGTGAACCTACTGTGTTTAACGGCTGTGATTGTCTAGGGCACCGAGCAGAGGGTCTTCAGCTATGAACCTAGTGTGTTTAGTGGTTGTGATTGTTTAGGGTGCCGAGCAGAGGGTCTGCATCTGTGAACCTAGTGTTTTTAATGGTTGTGATTGTCTAGGGCTAGAGCAAAGGGTCTGCAGCTGTGAACCTAGTGTGTTTAATGGCTGTGATTGTCTAGGGCTAGAGCACAGGGTCTGCAGCTGTGAACCTAGTGTGTTTAATGGTTGTGATTGTCTAGGGCATCGAGCAGAGGATGTGCAGCTGTGAACCTAGTGTGTTTAATAGTCGTGATTGTCTAGGGCGCCAAGCAGAGAGTCTGCAGCTGTGCACCTAGTGTGTTTAATGGTTGTGATTGTCTAGGGCTAGAGCAGAGTGTCTGCACGTGTGAACCTAGTGTGTTTAATGGTTGTGATGGTCTAGGGTGCTGCCAAAGGGTCTGCAGCTGTGCACCTAGTGTGTTTAATGGTTGTGATTGTCTAGGGCTAGAGCACAGGGTCTGCAGCTGTGAACCTAGTGTGTTTAATGGCTGTGATTGTCTAGGGCTAGAGCACAGGGTCTGCAGCTGTGAACCTAGTGAGTTTAATGGTTGTGATTGTCTAGGGCATCGAGCAGAGGGTGTGCAGCTGTGAACCTAGTGTGTTTAATAGTTGTGATTGTCTAGGGCGCCGAGCAGAGAGTCTACAGCTGTGCACCCAGTGTGTTTAATAGTTGTGATTGTCTAGGGCTAGAGCACAGGGTCTGCAGCTGTGAACCTAGTGTGTTTAATGGTTGTGATTGTCTAGGGCTAGAGCACAGGGTCTGCAGCTGTGAAACTAGTGCATTTAATGGTTGTGATTGTCTAGGGCTAGAGCAGAGGGTGTGCAGCTGTGAACCTAGTGTGTTTAATAGTTGTGATTGTCTAGGGCGCCGAGCAGAGAGTCTGCAGCTTTGCACCTAGTGTGTTTAATGGTTGTGATTGTCTAGGGCTAGAGCACAGGGTCTGCAGCTGTGAACCTAGTGTGTTTAATGGGTGTGATTGTCTAGGGCTAGAGCACAGGGTCTGCAGCTGTGAACCTAGTGTGTTTAATGGTTGTGATTGTCTAGGGCATCGAGCAGAGGGTGTGCAGCTGTGAACCTAGTGTGTTTAATAGTTGTGATTGTCTAGGGCGCCGAGCAGAGAGTCTGCAGCTGTGCACCTAGTGTGTTTAATAGATGTGATTGTCTAGGGCTAGAGCACAGGGTCTGCAGCTGTGAACCTAGTGTGTTTAATGGTTGTGATTGTCTAGGGCTAGAGCACAGGGTCTGCAGCTGTGAACCTAGTGTGTTTAATGGTTGTGATTATCTAGGGCTAGAGCACAGGGTCTGTAGCTGTGAACCTAGTGTGGTTAATGGTTGTGATTGTTTAGGGCTAGAGCACAGCGTCTGCAGCTGTGAACCTAGTGTGTTCAATGGTTGTGATTGTCTAGGGCATCGAGCAGAGGGTGTGCAGCTGTGAACCTAGTGTGTTTAATAGTTGTGATTGTCTAGGGCGCCGAGCAGAGAGTCTGCAGCTGTGCACCTAGTGTGTTTAATAGTTGTGATTGTCTAGGGCGCCGAGCAGAGAGTCTGCAGCTGTGAACCTAGTGTGTTTAATGGTTGTGATTGTCTAGGGCTAGAGCACAGGGTCTGCAGCTGTGAACCTATTGTGTTTAATGGTTTTGATTGTCTAGGGCATCGAGCAGAGGGTGTGCAGCTGTGAACCTAGTGTGTTTAATAGTTGTGATTGTCTAGGGCGCCACGCAGAGAGTCTGCAGCTGTGTATCTAGTGTGTTTAATGGTTGTTATTGTCTGGGGCGCCAAGCATGGGGTCTTCAGCTGTGAACCTAGTGTGTTTAATAGTTGTGATTGTCTAGGGCGCCGAGCAGAGAGTCTGCAGCTGTGGACCTAGTGTGTTTAATGGTTGTTATTGTCTAGGGCACCGAGCAGAGGGTCTGCAGCTGTGAACCTAGTGTGTTTAATGGTTGTAATTTTCTAGGGCACAGAGCAAAGTGTCTTCAGCTGTGAACCTAGTGTGTTTAATGGGTGTGATTGTCTAGGGCTAGGGCAGAGGGTCTGCAGCGGTGAACCTAGTGTGTTTAATGGTTTTGATTGTCTAGGACGCTGAGCAGAGGGTCTGCAGCTGTGAACCTAGTGCGTTTAATGGTTGTGATTGTTTAGGGCATCGAGCAGAGGGTCTTCAGCTGTGAACCTAGTGTATTTAATGGTTGTGATTGTCTAGGGCATCGAGCATAGGGTCTGCAGCTGTGAACCTAGTGTGTTTAATGGCTGTGATTGTCTAGGGCACTGAGGAGAGGGTCTGCAGCTGTGAACCTAGTGTGTTTAATGGGTGTGATTGTCTAGGGCTAGAGCAGAGGGTCTGCAGCTGTGAGCCTAGTGTGTTTAATGGGTGTGATTGTCTAGGGTGCCGAGCAGAGGGTCTACAGCTGTGAACCTAGTGTGTTTAATGGTTGTGATTGTCTAGGACACTGAGAAGAGGTTCTGCAGCTGTGAAAGTAGTGCATTTAATGGTTGTGATTGTCTAGGGCATCGAGCAGAGGGTCTTCAGCTGTGAACCTAGTGTATTTAATGGTTGTGATTGTCTAGGGCATCGAGCATAGGGTCTGCAGCTGTGAACCTAGTGTGTTTAATGGTTGCAATTGTATAGGGCACCGAGCAGAGGGTCTGCAGCTGTGAACCTAGGGTTTTCAATGGTTGTGATTGTCTAGGGCTAGAGCAGAGAGTCTGCAGCTTTGATCCTAGTGTGTTTAATGGTTGTGATTGTCTAGGGCTAGAGCAGATAGTCTGCAGCTTTGATCCTAGTGTGTTTAATGGTTGTGATTGTCTAGGGCATCGAGCATAGGGTCTGCAGCTGTGAACCTAGTGTGTTTAATGGCTGTGATTGTCTAGGGCACTGAGCAGAGGGTCTCCAGCTGTGAACCTATTGTGTTTAATGGTTGTGATTGTCTAGGGTGCTGTGCAGTGGGTCTGCAGCTGTGAACCTAGTGTGTTTAATGGTTGTGATTGTCTAGGGCACAGAACAGAGGGTCTGCAGCTGTGAACCTAGTTTGTTTAATGGTTGTGATTGTCTAGGGCACTGAGCAGAGGGTCTGCAGCTGTGAACCTACTGTGTTTAACGGCTGTGATTGTCTAGGGCACCGAGCAGAGGGTCTTCAGCTATGAACCTAGTGTGTTTAGTGGTTGTGATTGTCTAGGGTGCCGAGCAGAGGGTCTGCATCTGTGAACCTAGTGTTTTTAATGGTTGTGATTGTCTAGGGCTAGAGCAGAGGGTCTGCAGCTGTGAGCCTAGTGTGTTTAATGGGTGTGATTGTCTAGGGTGCCGAGCAGAGGGTCTGCATCTGTGAACCTAGTGTGTTTAATGGTTGTGATTGTCTAGGATGCTGAGCAGAGGGTCTGCAGCTGTGAAACTAGTGTGTTAAATATTTGTGATTGTCTAGGGCATCGAGCAGAGGGTGTGCAGCTGTGAACCTAGTGTGTTTAATGGTTGTGATTGTCTAGGGCACTGAGCAGAGGGTCTGCCGCTGCGAACCTAGTGTGTTCCATGGTTGTGATTGTCTAGGGCACAGAACAGAGGGTCTGCAGCTGTGAACCTAGTTTGTTTAATGGTTGTGATTGTCTAGGGCACTGAGCAGAGGGTCTGCAGCTGTGAACCTACTGTGTTTAACGGCTGTGATTGTCTAGGGCACCGAGCAGAGGGTCTTCAGCTATGAACCTAGTGTGTTTAGTGGTTGTGATTGTCTAGGGTGCCGAGCAGAGGGTCTGCATCTATGAACCTAGTGTTTTTAATGGTTGTGATTGTCTAGGGCTAGAGCAGAGGGTCTGCAGCTGTGAGCCTAGTGTGTTTAATGGGTGTGATTGTCTAGGGTGCCGAGCAGAGGGTCTGCATCTGTGAACCTAGTGTGTTTAATGGTTGTGATTGTCTAGGACGCTGAGCAGAGGGTCTGCAGCTGTGAAACTAGTATGTTTAATGGTTGTGATTGTCTAGGGCATCGAGCAGAGGGTGTGCAGCTGTGAACCTAGTGTGTTTAATGGTTGTGATTGTCTAGGGCACTGAGCAGAGGGTCTGCAGCTGTGAACCTACTGTGTTTAACGGCTGTGATTGTCTAGGGCACCGAGCAGAGGGTCTTCAGCTATGAACCTAGTGTGTTTAGTGGTTGTGATTGTCTAGGGTGCCGAGCAGAGGGTCTGCATCTGTGAACCTAGTGTTTTTAATGGTTGTGATTGTCTAGGGCTAGAGCAGAGGGTCTGCAGCTGTGAGCCTAGTGTGTTTAATGGGTGTGATTGTCTAGGGTGCCGAGCAGAGGGTCTGCATCTGTGAACCTAGTGTGTTTAATGGTTGTGATTGTCTAGGATGCTGAGCAGAGGGTCTGCAGCTGTGAAACTAGTGTGTTAAATATTTGTGATTGTCTAGGGCATCGAGCAGAGGGTGTGCAGCTGTGAACCTAGTGTGTTTAATGGTTGTGATTGTCTAGGGCACTGAGCAGAGGGTCTGCCGCTGCGAACCTAGTGTGTTCCATGGTTGTGATTGTCTAGGGCACAGAACAGAGGGTCTGCAGCTGTGAACCTAGTTTGTTTAATGGTTGTGATTGTCTAGGGCACTGAGCAGAGGGTCTGCAGCTGTGAACCTACTGTGTTTAACGGCTGTGATTGTCTAGGGCACCGAGCAGAGGGTCTTCAGCTATGAACCTAGTGTGTTTAGTGGTTGTGATTGTCTAGGGTGCCGAGCAGAGGGTCTGCATCTATGAACCTAGTGTTTTTAATGGTTGTGATTGTCTAGGGCTAGAGCAGAGGGTCTGCAGCTGTGAGCCTAGTGTGTTTAATGGGTGTGATTGTCTAGGGTGCCGAGCAGAGGGTCTGCATCTGTGAACCTAGTGTGTTTAATGGTTGTGATTGTCTAGGACGCTGAGCAGAGGGTCTGCAGCTGTGAAACTAGTATGTTTAATGGTTGTGATTGTCTAGGGCATCGAGCAGAGGGTGTGCAGCTGTGAACCTAGTGTGTTTAATAGTTGTGATTGTCTAGGGCGCCGAGCAGAGAGTCTGCAGCTGTGCACCTAGTGTGTTTAATAGTTGTGATTGTCTAGGGCGCTGAGCAGAGAGTCTGCAGCTGTGAACCTAGTGTGTTTAATGGTTGTGATTGTCTAGGGCTAGAGCACAGGGTCTGCAGCTGTGAACCTAGTGTGTTTAATGGTTATGATTGTCTAGGGCATCGAGCAGAGGGTGTGCAGCTGTGAACCTAGTGTGTTTAATAGTTGTGATTGTCTAGGGCGCCACACAGAGAGTCTGCAGCTGTGTATCTAGTGTGTTTAATGGTTGTTATTGTCTAGGGCGCCAAGCATGGGGTCTTCAGCTGTGAACCTAGTGTGTTTAATAGTTGTGATTGTCTAGGGCGCCGAGCAGAGAGTCTGCAGCTGTCGACCAAGTGTGTTTAATGGTTGTTATTGTCTAGGGCACCGAGCAGAGGGTCTGCAGCTGTGAACCTAGTGTGTTTAATGGTTGTAATTTTCTAGGGCACAGAGCAGAGTGTCTTCAGCTGTGAACCTAGTGTGTTTAATGGGTGTGATTGTCTAGGGCTAGAGTAGAGGGTCTGCAGCTGTGAACCTAGTGTGTTTAATGGTTTTGATTGTCTAGGACGCTGAGCAGAGGGTCTGCAGCTGTGAACCTAGTGCGTTTAATGGTTGTGATTGTCTAGGGCATCGAGCAGAGGGTCTTCAGCTGTGAACCTAGTGCATTTAATGGTTGTGATTGTCTAGGGCATCGAGCATAGGGTCTGCAGCTGTGAACCTATTGTGTTTAATGGTTGTGATTGTCTAGGGCTAGAGCAGAGGGTCTTCAGCTGTGAACCTAGTGTGATTAATGGTTGTGATTTTCTAGGGCTAGAGCAGAGGGTCTTCAGCTATGAACCTAGTGTGTTTAATGGTTGTGATGGTCTAGGGCACCGAGCAGAGGGTTTGCAGCTGTGAACCTAGTGTGTTTAATGGCTGTGATTGTCTAGGGCGCTGAGCAGAGGGTCTCCAGCTGTGAACCTATTATGTTTAATGGTTGTGATTGTCTAGGGCGCCGAGCAGAGGGTCTGCAGCTGTGATCCTAGTGTGTTTAATGGTTGTTATTGTCTAGGGCGCCGAGCAAAGTGTCTGCAGCTGTGAACCTAGTGTGTTTAATGGTTGTGATTGTCTAGGGCATCGAGCATAGGGTCTGCAGCTGTGAACCTAGTGTGTTTAATGGCTGTGATTGTCTAGGGCACTGAGCAGAGGGTCTGCAGCTGTGAACCTAGTGTGTTTAATGGGTGTGATTGTCTAGGGCTAGAGCAGAGGGTCTGCAGCTGTGAGCCTAGTGTGTTTAATAGGTGTGATTGTCTAGGGTGCCGAGCAGAGGGTCTACAGCTGTGAACCTAGTGTGTTTAATGGTTGTGATTCTCTAGGACACTGAGCAGAGGGTCTGCAGCTGTGAAACTAGTGCATTTAATGGTTGTGATTGTCTAGGGCATCGAGCAGAGGGTCTTCAGCTGTGAACCTAGTGTATTTAATGGTTGTGATTGTCTAGGGCATCGAGCATAGGGTCTGCAGCTGTGAACCTAGTGTGTTTAATGGTTGCAATTGTCTAGGGCACCGAGCAGAGGTTCTGCAGCTGTGAACCTAGGGTTTTCAATGGTTGTGATTGTCTAGGGCTAGAGCAGAGAGTCTGCAGCTTTGATCCTAGTGTGTTTAATGGTTGTGATTGTCTAGGGCTAGAGCAGAGAGTCTGCAGCTTTGATCCTAGTGTGTTTAATGCTTGTGATGGTCTAGGGCACCGAGCAGAGGGTTTGCAGCTGTGAACCTAGTGTGTTTAATGGCTGTGATTGTCTAGGGCGCTGAGAGAGGGTCTCCAGCTGTGAACCTATTGTGTTTAATGGTTGTGATTGTCTAGGGTGCTGTGCAGTGGGTCTGCAGCTGTGAACCTAGTGTGTTTAATGGTTGTGATTGTCTAGGACGCTGAGCAGAGGGTCTGCAGCTGTGAAACTAGTGCATTTAATGGTTGTGATTGTCTAGGGCATCGAGCAGAGGGTCTTCAGCTGTGAACCTAGTGTATTTAATGGTTGTGATTGTCTAGGGTATCGAGCATAGGGTCTGCAGCTGTGAACCTAGTTTGTTTAATGGTTGCGATTGTCTAGGGCACCGAGCAGAGGGTCTGCAGCTGTGAACCTAGGGTTTTTAATGGTTGTGATTGTCTAGGGCTAGAGCAGAGGGTCTTCAGCTGTGAACCTAGTGTGTTCCATGGTTGTGATTGTCTAGGGCACAGAGCAGAGGTTCTGCAGCTGTGAAACCTAGTGTGTTTAATGGTTGTGATTGTCTAGGGCACTGAGCAGAGGGTCTGCAGCTTTGAACCTAGTGTGTTTAATGGTTGTGATTGTCTAGGCCTGGAGCAGCGGGTCTGCAGCTGTGAACCTAGTGTGTGTAATGGTTGTGATTGTCTAGGGTGTGGAGCAGAGGGTCTGCAGCTGTGAACCTAGTGTGTGTAATGGTTGTGATTGTCTAGGGTGCCGAGCAGAGGGTCTGCAGCTGTGAACCTAGTGTGTTTAATGGGTGTGATTGTCTAGGGCACCGAGCAGAGGGTCTGCAGCTGTGAACCTTGTGTTTTTAATGGCTGTGATTGTCTAGGGCGCTGAGCAGAGGGTCTCCAGATGTGAACCTATTGTGTTTAATGGTTGTGATTGTCTAGAGCGCCGAGCAGAGGGTCTGCAGCTGTGAACCTAGTGTGTTTAATGGTTGTGATTGTCTAGGGCACCGAGCAGAGGGTCTGCAGCTGCGAACCTAGTGTGTTCCATGGTTGTGATTGTCTAGGGCACAGAACAGAGGGTCTGCAGCTGTGAACCTAGTTTGTTTAATGGTTGTGATTGTCTAGGGCACTGAGCAGAGGGTCTGCAGCTGTGAACCTACTGTGTTTAACGGCTGTGATTGTCTAGGGCACCGAGCAGAGGGTCTGCAGCTGTGAACCTACTGTGTTTTACGGCTGTGATTGTCTAGGGCACCGAGCAGAGGGTCTTCAGCTATGAACCTATTGTGTTTAATGGTTGTGATTGTCTAGGGCACTGAGCAGAGGGTCTGCAGCTGTGAACCTAGTGTGTTTAATGGTTGTGATTGTCTAGGGCTGGAGCAGCGGGTCTGCAGCTGTGAACCTAGTGTGTTTAATGGGTGTGATTGTCTAGGGCTAGAGCAGAGGGTCTGCAGCTGTGAGCCTAGTGTGTTTAATGGGTGTGATTGTCTAGGGTGCCGAGCAGAGGGTCTACAGCTGTGAACCTAGCGTGTTTAATGGTTGTGATTGTCTAGGACACTGAGCAGAGGGTCTGCAGCTGTGAAACTAGTGCATTTAATGGTTGTGATTGTCTAGGGCATCGAGCAGAGGGTCTTCAGCTGTGAACCTAGTGTATTTAATGGTTGTGATTGTCTAGGGCATCGAGCATAGGGTCTGCAGCTGTGAACCTAGTGTGTTTAATGGTTGCAATTGTCTAGGGCACCGAGCAGAGTGTCTGCAGCTGTGAACCTAGGGTTTTCAATGGTTGTGATTGTCTACGGCTAGAGCAGAGAGTCTGCAGCTTTGATCCTAGTGTGTTTAATGGTTGTGATTGTCTAGGGCTAGAGCAGAGAGTCTGCAGCTTTGATCCTAGTGTGTTTAATGCTTGTGATGGTCTAGGGCACCGAGCAGAGGGTTTGCAGCTGTGAACCTAGTGTGTTTAATGGCTGTGATTGTCTAGGGCGCTGAGAGAGGGTCTCCAGCTGTGAACCTATTGTGTTTAATGGTTGTGATTGTCTAGGGTGCTGTGCAGCGGGTCTGCAGCTGTGAACCTAGTGTGTTTAATGGTTGTGATTGTCTAGGACGCTGAGCAGAGGGTCTGCAGCTGTGAAACTAGTGCATTTAATGGTTGTGATTGTCTAGGGCATCGAGCAGAGGGTCTTCAGCTGTGAACCTAGTGTATTTAATGGTTGTGATTGTCTAGGGCATCGAGCATAGGGTCTGCAGCTGTGAAACTAGTGTGTTTAATGGTTGCGATTGTCTAGGGCACCGAGCAGAGGGTCTGCAGCTGTGAACCTAGGGTTTTTAATGGTTGTGATTGTCTAGGGCTAGAGCAGAGGGTCTTCAGCTGTGAACCTAGTGTGTTCCATGGTTGTGATTGTCTAGGGCACAGAGCAGAGGTTCTGCAGCTGTGAAACCTAGTGTGTTTAATGGTTTTGATTGTCTAGGGCACTGAGCAGAGGGTCTGCAGCTGTGAACCTAGTGTGTTTAATGGTTGTGATTGTCTAGGGCTGGAGCAGCGGGTCTGCAGCTGTGAACCTAGTGTGTGTAATGGTTGTGATTGTCTAGGGTGTGGAGCAGAGGGTCTGCAGCTGTGAACCTAGTGTGTGTAATGGTTGTGATTGTCTAGGGTGCCGAGCAGAGGGTCTGCAGCTGTGAACCTAGTGTGTTTAATGGGTGTGATTGTCTAGGGAACCGAGCAGAGGGTCTGCAGCTGTGAACCTAGTGTTTTTAATGGCTGTGATTGTCTAGGGCGCTGAGCAGAGGTTCTCCAGATGTGAACCTATTGTGTTTAATGGTTGTGATTGTCTAGGGCGCCGAGCAGAGGGTCTGCAGCTGTGAACCTAGTGTGTTTAATGGTTGTGATTGTCTAGGGCACCGAGCAGAGGGTCTGCAGCTGCGAACCTAGTGTGTTCCATGGTTGTGATTGTCTAGGGTACAGAACAGAGGGTCTGCAGCTGTGAACCTAGTTTGTTTAATGGTTGTGATTGTCTAGGGCACTGAGCAGAGGGTCTGCAGCTGTGAACCTACTGTGTTTAACGGCTGTGATTGTCTAGGGCACCGAGCAGAGGGTCTTGAGCTATGAACCTAGTGTGTTTAGTGGTTGTGATTGCGTAGGGTGCCGAGCAGAGGGTCTGCATCTGTGAACCTAGTGTTTTTAATGGTTGTGATTGTCTAGGGCTAGAGCACAGGGTCTGCAGCTGTGAACCTAGTGTGTTTAATGGTTGTGATTGTCTAGGGCACTGAGCAGAGGGTCAGCAGCTGCGAACCTAGTGTGTTTAATGGGTGTGATTGTCTAGGGCTAGAGCAGAGGGTCTGCAGCTGTGAGCCTAGTGTGTTTAATGGGTGTGATTGTCTAGGGTGCCGAGCAGAGGGTCTGCATCTGTGAACCTAGTGTGTTTAATGGTTTTGATTGTCTAGGACGCTGAGCAGAGGGTCTGCAGCTGTGAATCTAGTGTGTTTAATGGTTGTGATTGTCTAGGGCATCGAGCAGAGGGTCTGCAGCTGTGAACCTAGTGTGTTTAATGGTTGCGATTGACTAGGGCACCGAGCAGAGGGTCTGCAGCTGTGAACCTAGTGTGTTTAATGGTTGTGATTGTCTAGGGCTAGAGCAGAGGATCTTCAGCTGTGAACCTAGTGTGATTAATGGTTGTGATTTTCTAGGGCTAGAGCAGAGGGTCTTCAGCTGTGAACCTAGTGTGTTTAATGGTTGCGATTGACTAGGGCACCGAGCAGAGGGTCTGCAGCTGTGAACCTAGTGTGTTTAATGGTTGTGATTGTCTAGGGCTAGAGCAGAGGGTCTTCAGCTGTGAACCTAGTGTGATTAATGGTTGTGATTTTCTAGGGCTAGAGCAGAGGGTCTTCAGCTGTGAACCTAGTGTGTTTAATGCTTGTGATGGTCTAGGGCACTGAGCAGAGGGTTTGCAGCTGTGAACCTGGTGTGTTTAATGGCTGTGATTGTCTAGGGCATCGAGCAGAGGGTGTGCAGCTGTGAACCTAGTGTGTTTAATAGTTGTGATTGTCTAGGGCGCCGAGCAGAGAGTCTGCAGCTGTGCACCTAGTGTGTTTAATATTTGTGATTGTCTAGGGCGCCGAGCAGAGAGTCTGCAGCTGTGAACCTAGTGTGTTTAATGGTTGTGATTGTCTAGGGCTAGAGCACAGGGTCTGCAGCTGTGAACCTAGTGTGTTTAATGGTTTTGATTGTCTAGGCATCGAGCAGAGGGTGTGCAGCTGTGAACCTAGTGTGTTTAATAGTTGTGATTGTCTAGGGCGCCACGCAGAGAGTCTGCAGCTGTGTATCTAGTGTGTTTAATGGTTGTTATTGTCTAGGGCGCCAAGCATGGGGTCTTCAGCTGTGAACCTAGTGTGTTTAATAGTTGTGATTGTCTAGGGCGCCGAGCAGAGAGTCTGCAGCTGTGGACCTAGTGTGTTTAATGGTTGTTATTGTCTAGGGCACCGAGCAGAGGGTCTGCAGCTGTGAACCTAGTGTGTTTAATGGTTGTAATTTTCTAGGGCACAGAGCAGAGTGTCTTCAGCTGTGAACCTAGTGTGTTTAATGGGTGTGATTGTCTAGGGCTAGAGCAGAGGGTCTGCAGCTGTGAACCTAGTGTGTTTAATGGTTTTGATTGTCTAGGACGCTGAGCAGAGGGTCTGCAGCTGTGAACCTAGTGCGTTTAATGGTTGTGATTGTCTCAGGCATCAAGCAGAGGGTCTTCAGCTGTGAACCTAGTGTATTTAATGGTTGTGATTGTCTAGGGCATCGAGCATAGGGTCTGCAGCTGTGAACCTAGTGTGTTTAATGGCTGCGATTGTCTAGGGAACCGAGCAGAGGGTCTGCAGCTGTGAACCTAGTGTGTTTAATGGTTGTGATGGTCTAGGGCACCGAGCAGAGGGTTTGCAGCTGTGAACCTAGTGTGTTTAATGGCTGTGATTGTCTAGGGCGCTGAGCAGAGGGTCTCCAGCTGTGAACCTATTGTGTTTAATAGTTGTGATTGTCTAGGGCTAGAGCACAGGGTCTGCAGCTGTGAACCTTGTGTGTTTAATGGTTGTGATTGTTTAGGGCTAGAGCACAGGGTCTGCAGCTGTGAACCTAGTGTGTTCAATGGTTGTGATTGTCTAGGGCATCGAGCAGAGGGTGTGCAGCTTTGAACCTAGTGTGTTTAATAGTTGTGATTGTCTAGGGCGCCGAGCAGAGAGTCTGCAGCTGTGCACCTAGTGTGTTTAATAGTTGTGATTGTCTAGGGCGCCAAGCAGAGAGTCTGCAGCTTTGAACCTAGTGTGTTTAATGGTTGTGATTGTCTAGGGCTAGAGCACAGGGTCTGCAGCTGTGAACCTAGTGTGTTTAATGGTTTTGATTGTCTAGGGCATCGAGCAGAGGGTGTGCAGCTGTGAACCTAGTGTGTTTAATAGTTGTGATTGTCTAGGGCGCCACGCAGAGAGTCTGCAGCTGTGTATCTAGTGTGTTTAATGGTTGTTATTGTCTAGGGCGCCAAGCATGGGGTCTTCAGCTGTGAACCTAGTGTGTTTAATAGTTGTGATTGTCTAGGGCGCCGAGCAGAGAGTCTGCAGCTGTGGACCTAGTGTGTTTAATGGTTGTTATTGTCTAGGGCACCGAGCAGAGGGTCTGCAGCTGTGAACCTAGTGTGTTTAATGGTTGTAATTTTCTAGGGCACAGAGCAGAGTGTCTTCAGCTGTGAACCTAGTGTGTTTAATGGGTGTGATTGTCTAGGGCTAGAGCAGAGGGTCTGCAGCTGTGAACCTAGTGTGTTTAATGGTTTTGATTGTCTAGGACGCTGAGCAGAGGGTCTGCAGCTGTGAACCTAGTGCGTTTAATGGTTGTGATTGTCTAGGGCATCGAGCAGAGGGTCTTCAGCTGTGAACCTAGTGTATTTAATGGTTGTGATTGTCTAGGGCATCGAGCATAGGGTCTGCAGCTGTGAACCTAGTGTGTTTAATGGCTGCGATTGTCTAGGGAACCGAGCAGAGGGTCTGCAGCTGTGAACCTAGTGTGCTTAATGGTTGTGATTGTCTAGGGCTAGAGCAGAGGATCTTCAGCTGTGAACCTAGTGTGATTAATGGTTGTGATTTTCTAGGGCTAGAGCAGAGGGTCTTCAGCTATGAACCTACTGTGTTTAATGGTTGTGATGGTCTAGGGCACCGAGCAGAGGGTTTGCAGCTGTGAACCTAGTGTGTTTAATGGCTGTGATTGTCTAGGGCGCTGAGCAGAGGGTCTCCAGCTGTGAACCTATTATGTTTAATGGTTGTGATTGTCTAGGGCGCCGAGCAGAGGGTCTGCAGCTGTGATCCTAGTGTGTTTAATGGTTGTTATTGTCTAGGGCGCCGAGCAGAGGGTCTGCAGCTGTGAACCTAGTGTGTTTAATGGTTGTGATTGTCTAGGGCATCGAGCATAGGGTCTGCAGCTGTGAACCTAGTGTGTTTAATGGCTGTGATTGTCTAGGGCACTGAGCAGAGGGTCTGCAGCTGTGAACCTAGTGTGTTTAATGGGTGTGATTGTCTAGGGCTAGAGCAGAGGGTCTGCAGCTGTGAGCCTAGTGTGTTTAATGGGTGTGATTGTCTAGGGTGCCGAGCAGAGGGTCTACAGCTGTGAACCTAGTGTGTTTAATGGTTGTGATTGTCTAGGACACTGAGCAGAGGGTCTGCAGCTGTGAAACTAGTGCATTTAATGGTTGTGATTGTCTAGGGCATCGAACAGAGGGTCTTCAGCTGTGAACCTAGTGTATTTAATGGTTGTGATTGTCTAGGGCATCAAGCATAGGGTCTGCAGCTGTGAACCTAGTGTGTTTAATGGTTGCAATTGTCTAGGGCACCGAGCAGAGGGTCTGCAGATGTGAACCTAGGGTTTTCAATGGTTGTGATTGTCTAGGGCTAGAGCAGAGAGTCTGCAGCTTTGATCCTAGTGTGTTTAATGGTTGTGATTGTCTAGGGCTAGAGCAGAGAGTCTACAGCTTTGATCCTAGTGTGTTTAATGCTTGTGATGGTCTAGGGCACCGAGCAGAGGGTCTGCAGCTGTGAACCTAGTGTGTTTAATGGCTGTGATTGTCTAGGGCGCTGAGCAGAGGGTCTCCAGCTGTGAACCTATTGTGTTTAATGGTTGTGATTGTCTAGGGTGCTGTGCAGCGGGTCTGCAGCTGTGAACCTAGTGTGTTTTATGGTTGTGATTGTCTAGGACGCTGAGCAGAGGGTCTGCAGCTGTGAAACTAGTGCATTTAATGGTTGTGATTGTCTAGGGCATCGAGCAGAGGGTCTTCAGCTGTGAACCTAGTGTATTTAATGGTTGTGATTGTCTAGGGCATCGAGCATAGGGTCTGCAGCTGTGAACCTAGTGTGTTTAATGGTTGCGATTGTCTAGGGCACCGAGCAGAGGGTCTGCAGCTGTGAACCTAGGGTTTTTAATGGTTGTGATTGTCTAGGGCTAGAGCAGAGGGTCTTCAGCTGTGAACCTAGTGTGTTCCATGGTTGTGATTGTCTAGGGCACAGAGCAGAGTTTCTGCAGCTTTGAAACCTAGTGTGTTTAATGGTTGTGATTGTCTTGGGCACTGAGCAGAGGGTCTGCAGCTGTGAACCTAGTGTGTTCCATGGTTGTGATTGTCTAGGGCACAGAGCAGAGGTTCTGCAGCTGTGAAACCTAGTGTGTTTAATGGTTGTGATTGTCTAGGGCACTGAGCAGAGGGTCTGCAGCTGTGAACCTAGTGTGTGTAATGGTTGTGATTGTCTAGGGTGTGGAGCAGAGGGTCTGCAGCTGTGAACCTAGTGTGTGTAATGGTTGTGATTGTCTAGGGTGCCGAGCAGAGGGTCTGCAGCTGTGAACCTAGTGTGTTTAATGGGTGTGATTGTCTAGGGCACCGAGCAGAGGGTCTGCAGCTGTGAACCTAGTGTTTTTAATGGCTGTGATTGTCTAGGGCGCTGAGCACAGGGTCTCCAGATGTGAACCTATTGTGTTTAATGGTTGTGATTGTCTAGGGCGCCGAGCAGAGGGTCTGCAGCTGTGAACCTAGTGTGTTTAATGGTTGTGATTGTCTAGGGCACCGAGCAGAGGGTCTGCAGCTGCGAACCTAGTGTGTTCCATGGTTGTGATTGTCTAGGGCACAGAACAGAGGGTCTGCAGCTGTGAACCTAGTTTGTTTAATGGTTGTGATTGTCTAGGGCACTGAGCAGAGGGTCTGCAGCTGTGAACCTACTGTGTTTAACGGCTGTGATTGTCTAGGGCACCGAGCAGAGGGTCTTCAGCTATGAACCTAGTGTGTTTAGTGGTTGTGATTGTCTAGGGCTAGAGCAGAGAGTCTGCAGCTTTGATCCTAGTGTGTTTAATGGTTGTGATTGTCTAGGGCTAGAGCAGAGGGTCTGCAGCTGTGAACCTACTGTGTTTAACGGCTGTGATTGTCTAGGGCACCGAGCAGAGGGTCTTCAGCTATGAACCTAGGGTTTTCAATGGTTGTGATTGTCTAGGGCTAGAGCAGAGAGTCTGCAGCTTTGATCCTAGTGTGTTTAATGGTTGTGATTGTCTAGGGCTAGAGCAGAGAGTCTGCAGCTTTGATCCTAGTGTGTTTAATGCTTGTGATGGTCTAGGGCACCGAGCAGAGGGTCTGCAGCTGTGAACCTAGTGTGTTTAATGGCTGTGATTGTCTAGGGCGCTGAGCAGAGGGTCTCCAGCTGTGAACCTATTGTGTTTAATGGTTGTGATTGTCTAGGGTGCTGTGCAGCGGGTCTGCAGCTGTGAACCTAGTGTGTTTAATGGTTGTGATTGTCTTGGACGCTGGGCAGAGGGTCTGCAGCTGTGAAACTAGTGCATTTAATGGTTGTGATTGTCTAGGGCATCGAGCAGAGGGTCTTCAGCTGTGAACCTAGTGTATTTAATGGTTGTGATTGTCTAGGGCATCGAGCATAGGGTCTGCAGCTGTGAACCTAGTGTGTTTAATGGTTGCGATTGTCTAGGGCACCGAGCAGAGGGTCTGCAGCTGTGAACCTAGGGTTTTTAATGGTTGTGATTGTCTAGGGCTAGAGCAGAGGGTCTTCAGCTGTGAACCTAGTGTGTTCCATGGTTGTGATTGTCTAGGGCACTGAGCAGAGGGTCTGCAGCTGTGAACCTAGTGTGTTCCATGGTTGTGATTGTCTAGGGCACAGAGCAGAGGTTCTGCAGCTGTGAAACCTAGTGTGTTTAATGGTTGTGATTGTCTAGGGCACTGAGCAGAGGGTCTGCAGCTGTGAACCTAGTGTGTGTAATGGTTGTGATTGTCTAGGGTGTGGAGCAGAGGGTCTGCAGCTGTGAACCTAGTGTGTGTAATGGTTGTGATTGTCTAGGGTGCCGAGCAGAGGGTCTGCAGCTGTGAACCTAGTGTGTTTAATGGGTGTGATTGTCTAGGGCACCGAGCAGAGGGTCTGCAGCTGTGAACCTAGTGTTTTTAATGGCTGTGATTGTCTAGGGCGCTGAGCACAGGGTCTCCAGATGTGAACCTATTGTGTTTAATGGTTGTGATTGTCTAGGGCGCCGAGCAGAGGGTCTGCAGCTGTGAACCTAGTGTGTTTAATGGTTGTGATTGTCTAGTGCACCGAGCAGAGGGTCTGCAGCTGCGAACCTAGTGTGTTCCATGGTTGTGATTGTCTAGGGCACAGAACAGAGGGTCTGCAGCTGTGAACCTAGTTTGTTTAATGGTTGTGATTGTCTAGAGCACTGAGCAGAGGGTCTGCAGCTGTGAACCTACTGTGTTTAACGGCTGTGATTGTCTAGGGCACCGAGCAGAGGGTCTTCAGCTATGAACCTAGTGTGTTTAGTGGTTGTGATTGTCTAGGGCTAGAGCAGAGAGTCTGCAGCTTTGATCCTAGTGTGTTTAATGGTTGTGATTGGCTAGGGCTAGAGCAGAGAGTCTGCAGCTTTGATCCTAGTGTGTTTAATGCTTGTGATGGTCTAGGGCACCGAGCAGAGGGTTTGCAGCTGTGAACCTAGTGTGTTTAATGGCTGTGATTGTCTAGGGCGCTGAGCAGAGGGTCTCCAGCTGTGAACCTATTGTGTTTAATGGTTGTGATAGTCTAGGGTGCTGTGCAGCGGGTCTGCAGCTGTGAACCTAGTGTGTTTAATGGGTGTGATTGTCTAGGGCACCGAGCAGAGGGTCTGCAGCTGTGAACCTAGTGTTTTTAATGGCTGTGATTGTCTAGGGCGCTGAGCACAGGGTCTCCAGATGTGAACCTATTGTGTTTAATGGTTGTGATTGTCTAGGGCGCCGAGCAGAGGGTCTGCAGCTGTGAACCTAGTGTGTTTAATGGTTGTGATTGTCTAGGGCACCGAGCAGAGGGTCTGCAGCTGCGAACCTAGTGTGTTCCATGGTTGTGATTGTCTAGGGCACAGAACAGAGGGTCTGCAGCTGTGAACCTAGTTTGTTTAATGGTTGTGATTGTCTAGGGCACTGAGCAGAGGGTCTGCAGCTGTGAACCTACTGTGTTTAACGGCTGTGATTGTCTAGGGCACCGAGCAGAGGGTCTTCAGCTATGAACCTAGTGTGTTTAGTGGTTGTGATTGTCTAGGGCTAGAGCAGAGAGTCTGCAGCTTTGATCCTAGTGTGTTTAATGGTTGTGATTGTCTAGGGCTAGAGCAGAGAGTCTGCAGCTTTGATCCTAGTGTGTTTAATGCTTGTGATGGTCTAGGGCACCGAGCAGAGGGTTTGCAGCTTTGAACCTAGGGTTTTCAATGGTTGTGATTGTCTAGGGCTAGAGCAGAGAGTCTGCAGCTTTGATCCTAGTGTGTTTAATGGTTGTGATTGTCTAGGGCTAGAGCAGAGAGTCTGCAGCTTTGATCCTAGTGTGTTTAATGCTTGTGATGGTCTAGGGCACCGAGCAGAGGGTCTGCAGCTGTGAACCTAGTGTGTTTAATGGCTGTGATTGTCTAGGGCGCTGAGCAGAGGGTCTCCAGCTGTGAACCTATTGTGTTTAATGGTTGTGATTGTCTAGGGTGCTGTGCAGCGGGTCTGCAGCTGTGAACCTAGTGTGTTTAATGGTTGTGATTGTCTAGGACGCTGAGCAGAGGGTCTGCAGCTGTGAAACTAGTGCATTTAATGGTTGTGATTGTCTAGGACATCGAGCAGAGGGTCTTCAGCTGTGAACCTAGTGTATTTAATGGTTGTGATTGTCTAGGGCATCGAGCATAGGGTCTGCAGCTGTGAACCTAGTGTGTTTAATGGTTGCGATTGTCTAGGGCACCGAGCAGAGGGTCTGCAGCTGTGAACCTAGGGTTTTTAATGGTTGTGATTGTCTAGGGCTAGAGCAGAGGGTCTTCAGCTGTGAACCTAGTGTGTTCCATGGTTGTGATTGTCTAGGGCACAGAGCAGAGGTTCTGCAGCTGTGAAACCTAGTGTGTTTAATGGTTGTGATTGTCTAGGGCACTGAGCAGAGGGTCTGCAGCTGTGAACCTAGTGTGTTCCATGGTTGTGATTGTCTAGGGCACAGAGCAGAGGTTCTGCAGCTGTGAAACCTAGTGTGTTTAATGGTTGTGATTGTCTAGGGCACTGAGCAGAGGGTCTGCAGCTGTGAACCTAGTGTGTGTAATGGTTGTGATTGTCTAGGGTGTGGAGCAGAGGGTCTGCAGCTGTGAACCTAGTGTGTGTAATGGTTGTGATTGTCTAGGGTGCCGAGCAGAGGGTCTGCAGCTGTGAACCTAGTGTGTTTAATGGGTGTGATTGTCTAGGGCACCGAGCAGAGGGTCTGCAGCTGTGAACCTAGTGTTTTTAATGGCTGTGATTGTCTAGGGCGCTGAGCACAGGGTCTCCAGATGTGAACCTATTGTGTTTAATGGTTGTGATTGTCTAGGGCGCCGAGCAGAGGGTCTGCAGCTGTAGACCTAGTGTGTTTAATGGTTGTGATTGTCTAGGGCACCGAGCAGAGGGTCTGCAGCTGCGAACCTAGTGTGTTCCATGGTTGTGATTGTCTAGGGCACAGAACAGAGGGTCTGCAGCTGTGAACCTAGTTTGTTTAATGGTTGTGATTGTCTAGGGCACTGAGCAGAGGGTCTGCAGCTGTGAACCTACTGTGTTTAACGGCTGTGATTGTCTAGGGCACCGAGCAGAGGGTCTTCAGCTATGAACCTAGTGTGTTTAGTGGTTGTGATTGTCTAGGGCTAGAGCAGAGAGTCTGCAGCTTTGATCCTAGTGTGTTTAATGGTTGTGATTGTCTAGGGCTAGAGCAGAGAGTCTGCAGCTTTGATCCTAGTGTGTTTAATGCTTGTGATGGTCTAGGGCACCGAGCAGAGGGTTTGCAGCTGTGAACCTAGTGTGTTTAATGGCTGTGATTGTCTAGGGCGCTGAGCAGAGGGTCTCCAGCTGTGAACCTATTGTGTTTAATGGTTGTGATAGTCTAGGGTGCTGTGCAGCGGGTCTGCAGCTGTGAACCTAGTGTGTTTAATGGTTGTGATTGTCTAGGACGCTGAGCAGAGGGTCTGCAGCTGTGAAACTAGTGCATTTAATGGTTGTGATTGTCTAGGGCATCGAGTAGAGGGTCTTCAGCTGTGAACCTAGTGTATTTAATGGTTGTGATTGTCTAGGGCATCGAGCATAGGGTCTGCAGCTGTGAACCTAGTGTGTTTAATGGTTGCGATTGTCTAGGGCACCAAGCAGAGGGTCTGCAGCTGTGAACCTAGGGTTTTTAATGGTTGTGATTGTCTAGGGCTAGAGCAGAGGGTCTTCAGCTGTGAACCTAGTGTGTTCCATGGTTGTGATTGTCTAGGGCACAGAGCAGAGGTTCTGCAGCTGTGAAACCTAGTGTGTTCAATGGTTGTGATTGTCTAGGGCACTGAGCAGAGGGTCTGCAGCTGTGAACCTAGTGTGTTTAATGGTTGTGATTGTCTAGGGCTGGAGCAGCGGGTCTGCAGCTGTGAACCTAGTGTGTGTAATGGTTGTGATTGTCTAGGGTGTGGAGCAGAGGGTCTGCAGCTGTGAACCTAGTGTGTGTAATGGTTGTGATTGTCTAGGGTGCCGAGCAGAGGGTCTGCAGCTGTGAACCTAGTGTGTTTAATGGGTGTGATTGTCTAGGGCACCGAGCAGAGGGTCTGCAGCTGTGAACCTAGTGTTTTTAATGGCTGTGATTGTCTAGGGCGCTGAGCAGAGGGTCTCCAGATGTGAACCTATTGTGTTTAATGGTTGTGATTGTCTAGGGCGCCGAGCAGAGGGTCTGCAGCTGTGAACCTAGTGTGTTTAATGGTTGTGATTGTCTAGGGCACCGAGCAGAGGGTCTGCAGCTGCAAACCTAGTTTGTTCCATGGTTGTGATTGTCTAGGGCACAGAACAGAGGGTCTGCAGCTGTGAACCTAGTTTGTTTAATGGTTGTGATTGTCTAGGGCACTGAGCAGAGGGTCTGCAGCTGTGAACCTACTGTGTTTAACGGCTGTGATTGTCTAGGGCACCGAGCAGAGGGTCTTCAGCTATGAACCTAGTGTGTTTAGTGGTTGTGATTGTCTAGGGTGCCGAGCAGAGGGTCTGCATCTGTGAACCTAGTGTTTTTAATGGTTGTGATTGTCTAGGGCTAGAGGACAGGGTCTGCAGCTGTGAACCTAGTGTGTTTAATGGTTGTGATTGTCTAGGGCACTGAGCAGAGGGTCAGCATCTGCGAACCTAGTGTCTTTAACGGGTGTGATTGTCTAGGGCTAGAGCAGAGGGTCTGCAGCTGTGAGCCTAGTGTGTTTAATGGTTGTGATTGTCTAGGGTGCCGAGCAGAGGGTCTGCATCTGTGAACCTAGTGTGTTTAATGGTTGTGATTGTCTAGGACGCTGAGCAGAGGGTCTGCAGCTGTGAAACTAGTGTGTTTAATGGTTGTGATTGTCTAGGGCATCGAGCAGAGGGTCTGCAGCTGTGAACCTAGTGTGTTTAATGGTTGCGATTGACTAGGGCACCGAGCAGAGGGTCTGCAGCTGTGAACCTAGTGTGTTTAATGGTTGTGATTGTCTCGGGCTAGAGCAGAGGGTCTTCAGCTGTGAACCTAGTGTGATTAATGGTTGTGATTTTCTAGGGCTAAAGCAGAGGGTCTTCAGCTGTGAACCTAGTGTGTTTAATGCTTGTGATGGTCTAGGGCACCGAGCAGAGGGTTTGCAGCTGTGAACCTAGTGTGTTTAATGGCTGTGATTGTCTAGGGCGCTGAGCACAGGGTCTCCAGATGTGAACCTATTGTGTTTAATGGTTGTGATTGTCTAGGGTGCCGAGCAGAGGGTCTGCAGCTGTGAACCTAGTGTGTTTAATGGTTGTGATTGTCTAGGGCACTGAGCAGAGGGTCTGCAGCTGCGAACCTAGTGTGTTCCATGGTTGTGATTGTCTAGGGCACAGAACAGAGGGTCTGCAGCTGTGAACCTAGTTTGTTTAATGGTTGTGATTGTCTAGGGCACTGAGCAGAGGGTCTGCAGCTGTGAACCTACTGTGTTTAACGGCTGTGATTGTCTAGGGCACCGAGCAGAGGGTCTTCAGCTATGAACCTAGTGTGTTTAGTGGTTGTGATTGTCTAGGGCTAGAGCAGAGAGTCTGCAGCTTTGATCCTAGTGTCTTTAATGGTTGTGATTGTCTAGGGCTAGAGCAGAGAGTCTGCAGCTTTGATCCTAGTGTGTTTAATGCTTGTGATGGTCTAGGGCACCGAGCAGAGGGTTTGCAGCTGTGAACCTAGTGTGTTTAATGGCTGTGATTGTCTAGGGCGCTGAGCAGAGGGTCTCCAGCTGTGAACCTATTGTGTTTAATGGTTGTGATAGTCTAGGGTGCTGTGCAGCGGGTCTGCAGCTGTGAACCTAGTGTGTTTAATGGGTGTGATTGTCTAGGGCACCGAGCAGAGGGTCTGCAGCTGTGAACCTAGTGTTTTTAATGGCTGTGATTGTCTAGGGCGCTGAGCACAGGGTCTCCAGATGTGAACCTATTGTGTTTAATGGTTGTGATTGTCTAGGGCGCCGAGCAGAGGGTCTGCAGCTGTGAACCTAGTGTGTTTAATGGTTGTGATTGTCTAGGGCACCGAGCAGAGGGTCTGCAGCTGCGAACCTAGTGTGTTCCATGGTTGTGATTGTCTAGGGCACAGAACAGAGGGTCTGCAGCTGTGAACCTAGTTTGTTTAATGGTTGTGATTGTCTAGGGCACTGAGCAGAGGGTCTGCAGCTGTGAACCTACTGTGTTTAACGGCTGTGATTGTCTAGGGCACCGAGCAGAGGGTCTTCAGCTATGAACCTAGTGTGTTTAGTGGTTGTGATTGTCTAGGGCTAGAGCAGAGAGTCTGCAGCTTTGATCCTAGTGTGTTTAATGGTTGTGATTGTCTAGGGCTAGAGCAGAGAGTCTGCAGCTTTGATCCTAGTGTGTTTAATGCTTGTGATGGTCTAGGGCACCGAGCAGAGGGTTTGCAGCTGTGAACCTAGGGTTTTCAATGGTTGTGATTGTCTAGGGCTAGAGCAGAGAGTCTGCAGCTTTGATCCTAGTGTGTTTAATGGTTGTGATTGTCTAGGGCTAGAGCAGAGAGTCTGCAGCTTTTATCCTAGTGTGTTTAATGCTTGTGATGGTCTAGGGCACCGAGCAGAGGGTCTGCAGCTGTGAACCTAGTGTGTTTAATGGCTGTGATTGTCTAGGGCGCTGAGCAGAGGGTCTCCAGCTGTGAACCTATTGTGTTTAATGGTTGTGATTGTCTAGGGTGCTGTGCAGCGGGTCTGCAGCTGTGAACCTAGTGTGTTTAATGGTTGTGATTGTCTAGGACGCTGAGCAGAGGGTCTGCAGCTGTGAAACTAGTGCATTTAATGGTTGTGATTGTCTAGGACATCGAGCAGAGGGTCTTCAGCTGTGAACCTAGTGTATTTAATGGTTGTGATTGTCTAGGGCATCGAGCATAGGGTCTGCAGCTGTGGACCTAGTGTGTTTAATGGTTGCGATTGTCTAGGGCACCGAGCAGAGGGTCTGCAGCTGTGAACCTAGGGTTTCTAATGGTTGTGATTGTCTAGGGCTAGAGCAGAGGGTCTTCAGCTGTGAACCTAGTGTGTTCCATGGTTGTGATTGTCTAGGGCACAGAGCAGAGGTTCTGCAGCTGTGAAACCTAGTGTGTTTAATGGTTGTGATTGTCTAGGGCACTGAGCAGAGGGTCTGCAGCTGTGAACCTAGTGTGTTCCATGGTTGTGATTGTCTAGGGCACAGAGCAGAGGTTCTGCAGCTGTGAAACCTAGTGTGTTTAATGGTTGTGATTGTCTAGGGCACTGAGCAGAGGGTCTGCAGCTGTGAACCTAGTGTGTGTAATGGTTGTGATTGTCTAGGGTGTGGAGCAGAGGGTCTGCAGCTGTGAACCTAGTGTGTGTAATGGTTGTGATTGTCTAGGGTGCCGAGCAGAGGGTCTGCAGCTGTGAACCTAGTGTGTTTAATGGGTGTGATTGTCTAGGGCACCGAGCAGAGGGTCTGCAGCTGTGAACCTAGTGTTTTTAATGGCTGTGATTGTCTAGGGCGCTGAGCACAGGGTCTCCAGATGTGAACCTATTGTGTTTAATGGTTGTGATTGTCTAGGGCGCCGAGCAGAGGGTCTGCAGCTGTGAACCTAGTGTGTTTAATGGTTGTGATTGTCTAGGGCACCGAGCAGAGGGTCTGCAGCTGCGAACCTAGTGTGTTCCATGGTTGTGATTGTCTAGGGCACAGAACAGAGGGTCTGCAGCTGTGAACCTAGTTTGTTTAATGGTTGTGATTGTCTAGGGCACTGAGCAGAGGGTCTGCAGCTGTGAACCTACTGTGTTTAATGGCTGTGATTGTCTAGGGCACCGAGCAGAGGGTCTTCAGCTATGAACCTAGTGTGTTTAGTGGTTGTGATTGTCTAGGGCTAGAGCAGAGAGTCTGCAGCTTTGATCCTAGTGTGTTTAATGGTTGTGATTGTCTAGGGCTAGAGCAGAGAGTCTGCAGCTTTGATCCTAGTGTGTTTAATGCTTGTGATGGTCTAGGGCACCGAGCAGAGGGTTTGCAGCTGTGAACCTAGTGTGTTTAATGGCTGTGATTGTCTAGGGCGCTGAGCAGAGGGTCTCCAGCTGTGAACCTATTGTGTTTAATGGTTGCGATAGTCTAGGGTGCTGTGCAGCGGGTCTGCAGCTGTGAACCTAGTGTGTTTAATGGTTGTGATTGTCTAGGACGCTGAGCAGAGGGTCTGCAGCTGTGAAACTAGTGCATTTAATGGTTGTGATTGTCTAGGGCATCGAGTAGAGGGTCTTCAGCTGTGAACCTAGTGTATTTAATGGTTGTGATTGTCTAGGGCATCGAGCATAGGGTCTGCAGCTGTGAACCTAGTGTGTTTAATGGTTGCGATTGTCTAGGGCACCAAGCAGAGGGTCTGCAGCTGTGAACCTAGGGTTTTTAATGGTTGTGATTGTCTAGGGCTAGAGCAGAGGGTCTTCAGCTGTGAACCTAGTGTGTTCCATGGTTGTGATTGTCTAGGGCACAGAGCAGAGGTTCTGCAGCTGTGAAACCTAGTGTGTTCAATGGTTGTGATTGTCTAGGGCACTGAGCAGAGGGTCTGCAGCTGTGAACCTAGTGTGTTTAATGGTTGTGATTGTCTAGGGCTGGAGCAGCGGGTCTGCAGCTGTGAACCTAGTGTGTGTAATGGTTGTGATTGTCTAGGGTGTGGAGCAGAGGGTCTGCAGCTGTGAACCTAGTGTGTGTAATGGTTGTGATTGTCTAGGGTGCCGAGCAGAGGGTCTGCAGCTGTGAACCTAGTGTGTTTAATGGGTGTGATTGTCTAGGGCACCGAGCAGAGGGTCTGCAGCTGTGAACCTAGTGTTTTTAATGGCTGTGATTGTCTAGGACGCTGAGCAGAGGGTCTCCAGATGTGAACCTATTGTGTTTAATGGTTGTGATTGTCTAGGGCGCCGAGCAGAGGGTCTGCAGCTGTGAACCTAGTGTGTTTAATGGTTGTGATTGTCTAGGGCACCGAGCAGAGGGTCTGCAGCTGCAAACCTAGTTTGTTCCATGGTTGTGATTGTCTAGGGCACAGAACAGAGGGTCTGCAGCTGTGAACCTAGTTTGTTTAATGGTTGTGATTGTCTAGGGCACTGAGCAGAGGGTCTGCAGCTGTGAACCTACTGTGTTTAACGGCTGTGATTGTCTAGGGCACCGAGCAGAGGGTCTTCAGCTATGAACCTAGTGTGTTTAGTGGTTGTGATTGTCTAGGGTGCCGAGCAGAGGGTCTGCATCTGTGAACATAGTGTGTTTAATGGCTGTGATTGTCTAGGGCGCTGAGCAGAGGGTCTCCAGCTGTGAACCTATTGTGTTTAATGGTTGCGATAGTCTAGGGTGCTGTGCAGCGGGTCTGCAGCTGTGAACCTAGTGTGTTTAATGGTTGTGATTGTCTAGGACGCTGAGCAGAGGGTCTGCAGCTGTGAAACTAGTGCATTTAATGGTTGTGATTGTCTAGGGCATCGAGTAGAGGGTCTTCAGCTGTGAACCTAGTGTATTTAATGGTTGTGATTGTCTAGGGCATCGAGCATAGGGTCTGCAGCTGTGAACCTAGTGTGTTTAATGGTTGCGATTGTCTAGGGCACCAAGCAGAGGGTCTGCAGCTGTGAACCTAGGGTTTTTAATGGTTGTGATTGTCTAGGGCTAGAGCAGAGGGTCTTCAGCTGTGAACCTAGTGTGTTCCATGGTTGTGATTGTCTAGGGCACAGAGCAGAGGTTCTGCAGCTGTGAAACCTAGTGTGTTCAATGGTTGTGATTGTCTAGGGCACTGAGCAGAGGGTCTGCAGCTGTGAACCTAGTGTGTTTAATGGTTGTGATTGTCTAGGGCTGGAGCAGCGGGTCTGCAGCTGTGAACCTAGTGTGTGTAATGGTTGTGATTGTCTAGGGTGTGGAGCAGAGGGTCTGCAGCTGTGAACCTAGTGTGTGTAATGGTTGTGATTGTCTAGGGTGCCGAGCAGAGGGTCTGCAGCTGTGAACCTAGTGTGTTTAATGGGTGTGATTGTCTAGGGCACCGAGCAGAGGGTCTGCAGCTGTGAACCTAGTGTTTTTAATGGCTGTGATTGTCTAGGGCGCTGAGCAGAGGGTCTCCAGATGTGAACCTATTGTGTTTAATGGTTGTGATTGTCTAGGGCGCCGAGCAGAGGGTCTGCAGCTGTGAACCTAGTGTGTTTAATGGTTGTGATTGTCTAGGGCACCGAGCAGAGGGTCTGCAGCTGCAAACCTAGTTTGTTCCATGGTTGTGATTGTCTAGGGCACAGAACAGAGGGTCTGCAGCTGTGAACCTAGTTTGTTTAATGGTTGTGATTGTCTAGGGCACTGAGCAGAGGGTCTGCAGCTGTGAACCTACTGTGTTTAACGGCTGTGATTGTCTAGGGCACCGAGCAGAGGGTCTTCAGCTATGAACCTAGTGTGTTTAGTGGTTGTGATTGTCTAGGGTGCCGAGCAGAGGGTCTGCATCTATGAACCTAGTGTTTTTAATGGTTGTGATTGTCTAGGGCTAGAGCACAGGGTCTGCAGCTGTGAACCTAGTGTGTTTAATGGTTGTGATTGTCTAGGGCACTGAGCAGAGGGTCAGCATCTGCGAACCTAGTGTGTTTAATGGGTGTGATTGTCTAGGGCTAGAGCAGAGGGTCTGCAGCTGTGAGCCTAGTGTGTGTAATGGGTGTGATTGTCTAGGGTGCCGAGCAGAGGGTCTGCATCTGTGAACCTAGTGTGTTTAATGGTTGTGATTGTCTAGGACGCTGAGCAGAGGGTCTGCAGCTGTGAAACTAGTGTGTTTAATGGTTGTGATTGTCTAGGGCATCGAGCAGAGGGTCTGCAGCTGTGAACCTAGTGTGTTTAATGGTTGCGATTGACTAGGGCACCGAGCAGAGGGTCTGCAGCTGTGAACCTAGTGTGTTTAATGGTTGCGTTTGACTAGGGCACCGAGCAGAGGGTCTTCAGCTGTGAACCTAGTGTGATTAATGGTTGTGATTTTCTAGGGCTAGAGCAGAGGGTCTTCAGCTGTGAACCTAGTGTGTTTAATGCTTGTGATGGTCTAGGGCACCGAGCAGAGGGTTTGCAGCTGTGAACCTAGTGTGTTTAATGGCTGTGATTGTCTAGGGCGCTGAGCAGAGGGTCTCCAGCTGTGAACCTATTGTGTTTAATGGTTTTGATTGTCTAGGGCGCCGAGCAGAGGGTCTGCAGCTGTGAACCTAGTGTGTTTAATGGTTGTGATTGTCTAGGGCGCCGAGCAGAGGGTCTGCAGCTGTAAACCTAGTGTGTTTAATGGTTGTGATTGTCTAGGGTGCTGTGCAGAGGGTCTGCAGCTGTGAACCTAGTGTGTTTAATGGTTGTGATTGTCTAGGGCACCGAGCAGAGGGTCTGCAGCTGTGAACCTAGTGTGTTTAATGGTTGTGATTGTCTAGGGCTAGAGCAGAGGGTCTTCAGCTGTGAACCTAGTGCGATTAATGGTTGTGATTTTCTAGGGCTAGAGCAGAGGGTCTTCAGCTGTGAACCTAGTGTGTTTAATGGTTGTGATGGTCTAGGGCACCGAGCAGAGGGTTTGCAGCTGTGAACCTAGTGTGTTTAATGGCTGTGATTGTCTAGGGCGCTGAGCAGAGGGTCTCCAGCTGTGAACCTATTATGTTTAATGGTTGTGATTGTCTAGGGCGCCGAGCAGAGGGTCTGCAGCTGTGATCCTAGTGTGTTTAATGGTTGTTATTGTCTAGGGCGCCGAGCAGAGGGTCTGCAGCTGTGAACCTAGTGTGTTTAATGGTTGTGATTGTCTAGGGCATCGAGCATAGGGTCTGCAGCTGTGAACCTAGTGTGTTTAATGGCTGTGATTGTCTAGGGCACTGAGCAGAGGGTCTGCAGCTGTGAACCTAGTGTGTTTAATGGGTGTGATTGTCTAGGGCTAGAGCAGAGGGTCTGCAGCTGTGAGCCTAGTGTGTTTAATGGGTGTGATTGTCTAGGGTGCCGAGCAGAGGGTCTACAGCTGTGAACCTAGTGTGTTTAATGGTTGTGATTGTCTAGGACACTGAGCAGAGGGTCTGCAGCTGTGAAACTAGTGCATTTAATGGTTGTGATTGTCTAGGGCATCGAGCAGAGGGTCTTCAGCTGTGAACCTAGTGTGTTTAATGGTTGTGATTGTCTAGGGTGCTGAGCACAGGGTCTGCAGCTGTGAACCTAGTGTGTTTAATGGTTGCAATTGTCTAGGGCACCGAGCAGAGGGTCTGCAGCTGTGAACCTAGGGTTTTCAATGGTTGTGATTGTCTAGGGCTAGAGCAGAGAGTCTGCAGCTTTGGTCCTAGTGTGTTTAATGGTTGTGATTGTCTAGGGCGCCGAGCAGAGGGTCGGCAGCTGTGAACCTACTGTGTTTAATGGTTGTGATTGTCTAGGGTGCTGTGCAGCAGGTCTGCAGCTGTGAACCTAGTGTGTTTAATGGCTGTGATTGTCTAGGGTGCTGAGCAGAGGGTCTGCAGCTGTGAAACTAGTATATTTAATGGTTGTGATTGTCTAGGGCATCGAGCATAGGGTCTGCAGCTGTGAACCTAGTGTTTTTAATGGTTGCGATTGTCTAGGGCACCGAGCAGAGGGTCTGCAGCTGTGAACCTAGGGTTTGTAATGGTTGTGATTGTCTAGGGCTAGAGCAGAGGGTCTTCAGCTGTGAACCTAGTGTGTTCCATGGTTGTGATTGTCTAGGGCACAGAGCAGAGGTTCTGCAGCTGTGACCTAGTGTGTTTAATGGTTGTGATTGTCTAGGGCTGGAGCAGCGGGTCTGCAGCTGTGAACCTAGTGTGTGTAATGGTTGTGATTGTCTAGGGTGTGGAGCAGAGGGTCTGCAGCTGTGAACCTAGTGTGTGTAATGGTTGTGATTGTCTAGGGTGCCGAGCAGAGGGTCTGCAGCTGTGAACCTAGTGTGTTTAATGGTTGTGACAGTCTAGGGCACCGAGCAGAGGGTCTGCAGCTGTGAACCTAGTGTTTTTAATGGCTGTGATTGTCTAGGGCGCTGAGCAGAGGGTCTCCAGATGTGAACCTATTGTGTTTAATGGTTGTGATTGTCTAGGGCGCCTAGCAGAGGGTCTGCAGCTGTGAACCTAGTGTGTTTAATGGTTGTGATTGTCTAGGGCACCAAGCAGAGGGTCTGCAGCTGCGAACCTAGTGTGTTCCATGGTTGTGATTGTCTAGGGCACAGAACAGAGGGTCTGCAGCTGTGAACCTAGTTTGTTTAATGATTGTGATTGTCTAGGGCACTGAGCCGAGGGTCTGCAGTTGTGAACCTAGTGTGTTTAACGGCTGTGATTGTCTAGGGCACCGAGCAGAGGGTCTTCAGCTATGAACCTAGTGTGTTTAGTGGTTGTGATTGTCTAGGGTGCTGAGCAGAGGATCTGCATCTGTGAACCTAGTGTTTTTAATGGTTGTGATTGTCTAGGGCTAGAGCACAGGGTCTGCAGCTGTGAACCTAGTGAGTTTAATGGTTGTGATTGTCTAGGGCACTGAGCAGAGGGTCAGCAGCTGCGAACCTAGTGTGTTTAATGGGTGTGATTGTCTAGGGCTAGAGCAGAGGGTCTGCAGCTGTGAGCCTAGTGTGTTTAATGGGTGTGATTGTCTAGGGTGCCGAGCAGAGAGTCTGCCTCTGTGAACCTAGTGTGTTTAATGGTTGTGATTGTCTAGGACGCTGAGCAGAGGGTCTGCAGCTGTGAACCTAGTGTGTTTAATGGTTGTGATTGTTTAGGGCATCGAGCAGAGGGTCTGCTGCTGTGAACCTAGTGTGTTTAATGGTTGCGATTGACTAGGGCACCGAGCAGAGGGTCTGCAGCTGTGAACCTAGTGTGTTTAATGGTTGTGATTGTCTAGGGCTAGAGCAGAGGGTCTTCAGCTGTGAACCTAGTGTGATTAATGGTTGTGATTTTCTAGGGCTAGATCAGAGGGTCTTCAGCTGTGAACCTAGTGTGTTTAATGCTTGTGATGGTCTAGGGCACCGAGCAGAGGGTCTGCAGCTGTGAACCTAGTGTGTTTAATGGTTGTGATTGTCTAGGGCGCTGAGCAGAGGGTCTGCAGCTGTAAACCTAGTGTGTTTAATGGTTGTGATTGTCTAGGGTGCTGTGCAGAGGGTCTTCAGCTGTGAACCTAGTGTGTTTAATGGTTGTGATTGTCTAGGGCATCGAGCATAGGGTCTGCAGCTGTGAACCTAGTGTGTTTAATGGTTGCGATTGTCTTGGGCACCGAGCAGAGGGTCTGCAGCTGTGAACCTAGTGTGTTTAATGGTTGTGATTGTCTAGGGCTAGAGCAGAGGGTCTTCAGCTGTGAACCTAGTGTGATTAATGGTTGTGATTTTCTAGGGCTAGAGCAGAGGGTCTTCAGCAGTGAACCTGGTGTGTTTAATGGTTGTGATGGTCTAGGGCACCGAGCAGAGGGTTTGCAGCTGTGAACCTAGTGTGTTTAATGGCTGTGATTGTCTAGGGCTAGAGCACAGGGTCAGCAGCTGTGAACCTTCTGTGTTTAATGGTTGTGATTGTCTAGGGCTAGAGCAGAAGTTCTGCAGCTGTGAAACCTAGTGTGTTTAATGGTTGTGATTGTCTAGGGCACTGAGCAGAGGGTCTGCAGCTGTGAACCTAGTGTGTTTAATGGTTGTTATTGTCTAGGGCACCGAGCAGAGGGTCTTCAGCTATGAACCTAGTGTGTTTAGTGGTTGTGATTGTCTAGGGTGCCGAGCAGAGGGTCTGCAGCTGTGAACCTAGTGTTTTTAATGGCTGTGATTGTCTAGGGCGCTGAGCAGAGGGTCTCCAGATGTGAACCTATTGTGTTTAATGGTTGTGATTGTCTAGGGCGCTGAGCAGAGGGTCTGCAGCTGTGAACCTAGTGTGTTTAATGGTTGTGATTGTCTAGGGCACCAAGCAGAGGGTCTGCAGCTGCGAACCTAGTGTGTTCCATGGTTGTGATTGTCTAGGGCACAGAACAGAGGGTCTGCAGCTGTGAACCTAGTTTGTTTAATGATTGTGATTGTCTAGGGCACTGAGCCGAGGGTCTGCAGTTGTGAACCTAGGGTTTGTAATGGTTGTGATTGTCTAGGGCTAGAGCAGAGGGTCTTCAGCTGTGAACCTAGTGTGTTCCATGGTTGTGATTGTCTAGGGCACAGAGCAGAGGTTCTGCAGCTGTGACCTAGTGTGTTTAATGGTTGTGATTGTCTAGGGCTGGAGCAGCGGGTCTGCAGCTGTGAACCTAGTGTGTGTAATGGTTGTGATTGTCTAGGGTGTGGAGCAGAGGGTCTGCAGCTGTGAACCTAGTGTGTGTAATGGTTGTGATTGTCTAGGGTGCCGAGCAGAGGGTCTGCAGCTGTGAACCTAGTGTGTTTAATGGTTGTGACAGTCTAGGGCACCGAGCAGAGGGTCTGCAGCTGTGAACCTAGTGTTTTTAATGGCTGTGATTGTCTAGGGCGCTGAGCAGAGGGTCTCCAGATGTGAACCTATTGTGTTTAATGGTTGTGATTGTCTAGGGCGCCGAGCAGAGGGTCTGCAGCTGTGAACCTAGTGTGTTTAATGGTTGTGATTGTCTAGGGCACCAAGCAGAGGGTCTGCAGCTGCAAACCTAGTGTGTTCCATGGTTGTGATTGTCTAGGGCACAGAACAGAGGGTCTGCAGCTGTGAACCTAGTTTGTTTAATGATTGTGATTGTCTAGGGCACTGAGCCGAGGGTCTGCAGTTGTGAACCTAGTGTGTTTAACGGCTGTGATTGTCTAGGGCACCGAGCAGAGGGTCTTCAGCTATGAACCTAGTGTGTTTAGTGGTTGTGATTGTCTAGGGTGCTGAGCAGAGGATCTGCATCTGTGAACCTAGTGTTTTTAATGGTTGTGATTGTCTAGGGCTAGAGCACAGGGTCTGCAGCTGTGAACCTAGTGTGTTTAATGGTTGTGATTGTCTAGGGCACTGAGCAGAGGGTCAGCAGCTGCGAACCTAGTGTGTTTAATGGGTGTGATTGTCTAGGGCTAGAGCAGAGGGTCTGCAGCTGTGAGCCTAGTGTGTTTAATGGGTGTGATTGTCTAGGGTGCCGAGCAGAGAGTCTGCCTCTGTGAACCTAGTGTGTTTAATGGTTGTGATTGTCTAGGACGCTGAGCAGAGGGTCTGCAGCTGTGAACCTAGTGTGTTTAATGGTTGTGATTGTCTAGGGCATCGAGCAGAGGGTCTGCTGCTGTGAACCTAGTGTGTTTAATGGTTGCGATTGACTAGGGCACCGAGCAGAGGGTCTGCAGCTGTGAACCTAGTGTGTTTAATGGTTGTGATTGTCTAGGGCTAGAGCAGAGGGTCTTCAGCTGTGAAACTAGTGTGATTAATGGTTGTGATTTTCTAGGGCTAGAGCAGAGGGTCTTCAGCTGTGAACCTAGTGTGTTTAATGCTTGTGATGGTCTAGGGCACCGAGCAGAGGGTCTGCAGCTGTGAACCTAGTGTGTTTAATGGTTGTGATTGTCTAGGGCGCTGAGCAGAGGGTCTGCAGCTGTAAACCTAGTGTGTTTAATGGTTGTGATTGTCTAGGGTGCTGTGCAGAGGGTCTTCAGCTGTGAACCTAGTGTGTTTAATGGTTGTGATTGTCTAGGGCATCGAGCATAGGGTCTGCAGCTGTGAACCTAGTGTGTTTAATGGTTGCGATTGTCTTGGGCACCGAGCAGAGGGTCTGCAGCTGTGAACCTAGTGTGTTTAATGGTTGTGATTGTCTAGGGCTAGAGCAGAGGGTCTTCAGATGTGAACCTAGTGTGATTAATGGTTGTGATTTTCTAGGGCTAGAGCAGAGGGTCTTCAGCAGTGAACCTGGTGTGTTTAATGGTTGTGATGGTCTAGGGCACCGAGCAGAGGGTTTGCAGCTGTGAACCTAGTGTGTTTAATGGCTGTGATTGTCTAGGGCTAGAGCACAGGGTCAGCAGCTGTGAACCTTCTGTGTTTAATGGTTGTGATTGTCTAGGGCTAGAGCAGAAGTTCTGCAGCTGTGAAACCTAGTGTGTTTAATGGTTGTGATTGTCTAGGGCACTGAGCAGAGGGTCTGCAGCTGTGAACCTAGTGTGTTTAATGGTTGTTATTGTCTAGGGCTGGAGCAGCGGGTCTGCAGCTGTGAACCTAGTGTGTGTAATGGTTGTGATTGTCTAGGGTGCCGAGCAGAGGGTCTGCAGCTGTGAACCTAGTGTTTTTAATGGCTGTGATTGTCTAGGGCGCTGAGCAGAGGGTCTCCAGATGTGAACCTATTGTGTTTAATGGTTGTGATTGTCTAGGGCACCGAGCAGAGGGTCTGCTGCTGTGAACCTAGTGTGTTTAATGGTTGCGATTGACTAGGGCACCGAGCAGAGGGTCTGCAGCTGTGAACCTAGTGTGTTTAATGGTTGTGATTGTCTAGGGCTAGAGCAGAGGGTCTTCAGCTGTGAAACTAGTGTGATTAATGGTTGTGATTTTCTAGGGCTAGAGCAGAGGGTCTTCAGCTGTGAACCTAGTGTGTTTAATGCTTGTGATGGTCTAGGGCACCGAGCAGAGGGTCTGCAGCTGTGAACCTAGTGTGTTTAATGGTTGTGATTGTCTAGGGCGCTGAGCAGAGGGTCTGCAGCTGTAAACCTAGTGTGTTTAATGGTTGTGATTGTCTAGGGTGCTGTGCAGAGGGTCTTCAGCTGTGAACCTAGTGTGTTTAATGGTTGTGATTGTCTAGGGCATCGAGCATAGGGTCTGCAGCTGTGAACCTAGTGTGTTTAATGGTTGCGATTGTCTTGGGCACCGAGCAGAGGGTCTGCAGCTGTGAACCTAGTGTGTTTAATGGTTGTGATTGTCTAGGGCTAGAGCAGAGGGTCTTCAGATGTGAACCTAGTGTGATTAATGGTTGTGATTTTCTAGGGCTAGAGCAGAGGGTCTTCAGCAGTGAACCTGGTGTGTTTAATGGTTGTGATGGTCTAGGGCACCGAGCAGAGGGTTTGCAGCTGTGAACCTAGTGTGTTTAATGGCTGTGATTGTCTAGGGCTAGAGCACAGGGTCAGCAGCTGTGAACCTTCTGTGTTTAATGGTTGTGATTGTCTAGGGCTAGAGCAGAAGTTCTGCAGCTGTGAAACCTAGTGTGTTTAATGGTTGTGATTGTCTAGGGCACTGAGCAGAGGGTCTGCAGCTGTGAACCTAGTGTGTTTAATGGTTGTTATTGTCTAGGGCTGGAGCAGCGGGTCTGCAGCTGTGAACCTAGTGTGTGTAATGGTTGTGATTGTCTAGGGTGCCGAGCAGAGGGTCTGCAGCTGTGAACCTAGTGTTTTTAATGGCTGTGATTGTCTAGGGCGCTGAGCAGAGGGTCTCCAGATGTGAACCTATTGTGTTTAATGGTTGTGATTGTCTAGGGCACCGAGCAGAGGGTCTGCAGCTGTGAACCTAGTGTGTTTAATGGTTGTGATTGTCTAGGGCACCAAGCAGAGGGTCTGCAGCTGCGAACCTAGTGTGTTCCATGGTTGTGATTGTCTAGGGCACAGAACAGAGGGTCTGCAGCTGTGAACCTAGTTTGTTTAATGATTGTGATTGTCTAGGGCACTGAGCCGAGGGTCTGCAGTTGTGAACCTAGTGTGTTTAACGGCTGTGATTGTCTAGGGCACCGAGCAGAGGGTCTTCAGCTATGAACCTAGTGTGTTTAGTGGTTGTGATTGTCTAGGGTGCTGAGCAGAGGATCTGCATCTGTGAACCTAGTGTTTTTAATGGTTGTGATTGTCTAGGGCTAGAGCACAGGGTCTGCAGCTGTGAACCTAGTGTGTTTAATGGTTGTGATTGTCTAGGGCACTGAGCAGAGGGTCAGCAGCTGCGAACCTAGTGTGTTTAATGGGTGTGATTGTCTAGGGCTAGAGCAGAGGGTCTGCAGCTGTGAGCCTAGTGTGTTTAATGGGTGTGATTGTCTAGGGTGCCGAGCAGAGAGTCTGCCTCTGTGAACCTAGTGTGTTTAATGGTTGTGATTGTCTAGGACGCTGAGCAGAGGGTCTGCAGCTGTGAACCTAGTGTGTTTAATGGTTGTGATTGTCTAGGGCATCGAGCAGAGGGTCTGCTGCTGTGAACCTAGTGTGTTTAATGGTTGTGATTGACTAGGGCACCGAGCAGAGGGTCTGCAGCTGTGAACCTAGTGTGTTTAATGGTTGTGATTGTCTAGGGCTAGAGCAGAGGGTCTTCAGCTGTGAACCTAGTGTGATTAATGGTTGTGATTTTCTAGGGCTAGAGCAGAGGGTCTTCAGCTGTGAACCTAGTGTGTTTAATGCTTGTGATGGTCTAGGGCACCGAGCAGAGGGTCTGCAGCTGTGAACCTAGTGTGTTTAATGGTTGTGATTGTCTAGGGCGCTGAGCAGAGGGTCTGCAGCTGTAAACCTAGTGTGTTTAATGGTTGTGATTGTCTAGGGTGCTGTGCAGAGGGTCTGCAGCTGTGAACCTAGTATGTTTAATGGTTGTGATTGTCTAGGGCATCGAGCAGAGGGTCTTCAGCTGTGAACCTAGTGTATTTAATGGTTGTGATTGTCTAGGGCATCGAGCATAGGGTCTGCAGCTGTGAACCTAGTGTGTTTAATGGTTGCGATTGTCTTGGGCACCGAGCAGAGGGTCTGCAGCTGTGAACCTAGTGTGTTTAATGGTTGTGATTGTCTAGGGCTAGAGCAGAGGGTCTTCAGCTGTGAACCTAGTGTGATTAATGGTTGTGATTTTCTAGGGCTAGAGCAGAGGGTCTTCAGCAGTGAACCTGGTGTGTTTAATGGTTGTGATGGTCTAGGCCACCGAGCAGAGGGTTTGCAGCTGTGAACCTAGTGTGTTTAATGGCTGTGATTGTCTAGGGCTAGAGCACAGGGTCAGCAGCTGTGAACCTTCTGTGTTTAATGGTTGTGATTGTCTAGGGCTAGAGCAGAAGTTCTGCAGCTGTGAAACCTAGTGTGTTTAATGGTTGTGATTGTCTAGGGCACTGAGCAGAGGGTCTGCAGCTGTGAACCTAGTGTGTTTAATGGTTGTTATTGTCTAGGGCTGGAGCAGCGGGTCTGCAGCTGTGAACCTAGTGTGTGTAATGGTTGTGATTGTCTAGGGTGCCGAGCAGAGGGTCTGCAGCTGTGAACCTAGTGTGTGTAATGGTTGTGATTGTCTAGGGTGCAGATCAGAGGGTCTGCAGCTGTGAACCTAGTGTGTTTAATGGTTGTGACGGTCTAGGGCACCGAGCAGAGGGTCTGCAGCTGTGAACCTAGTGTTTTTAATGGCTGTGATTGTCTAGGGCGCTGAGCAGAGGGTCTGCAGCTGTGAACCTAGTGTGTTTAATGGTTGTGATTGTCTAGGGCACCGAGCAGCGGGTCTGCAGCTGTGAACCTAGTGTGTTTAATCGTTGTGATTGTCTAGGGCATCGAGCATAGGGTCTGCAGCTG
Organism: Ambystoma mexicanum; assembly: GCF_040938575.1. Lineage (NCBI taxonomy): Eukaryota > Metazoa > Chordata > Amphibia > Caudata > Ambystomatidae > Ambystoma > Ambystoma mexicanum. The sequence continues at coordinate 9,405,819 of NC_090927.1, forward strand.
TGAACCTAGTGTATTTAATGGCTGTGATTGTCTAGGGCTAGAGCACAGGGTCTGCAGCTGCGAATCTAGTGTGTTCCATGGTTGTGATTGTCTAGGGCACCGAGCAGAGGGACTGCAGCTGTGAACCCAGGGTGTTTAATGGTTGTGATTGTCTAGGGCACCGAGCAGAGGGTCTGCAGCTGTGAACCTAGTGTGTTTAATGGTTGTGATTGTCTAGGGCACTGAGCAGAGGGTCTGCAGCTGTGAACCTAGGGTTTTTAATGGTTGTGATTGTCTAGGGCTAGAGCAGATAGTCTGCAGCTGTGAACCTTGTGTGTTTAATGGTTGTGATTGTCTAGGGCGTCAAGCAGAGGGTCTTCAGCTGTGAACCTAGTGTGTTTAATGGTTGTGATGGTCTAGGGCACCGAGCATAGGGTCTGCAGCTGTGAACCTAGTGTGTTTAATGGCTGTGATTGTCTAGGGCATCGAGCATAGGGTCTGCAGCTGTGAACCTAGTGTGTTTAATGGTTGTGATTGTCTAGGGCGCCGAGCAGAGGGTCTGCAGCTGTGAACCTAGTGTGTGTAATGGTTGTGATTGTCTAGGGTGCCGAGCAGAGGGTCTGCAGCTGTGAACCTAGTGTGTGTAATGGTTGTGATTGTCTAGGGTGCCGAGCAGAGGGTCTGCAGCTGTGAACCTAGTGTGTTTAATGGTTGTGACGGTCTAGGGCACCGAGCAGAGGGTCTGCAGCTGTGAACCTAGTGTTTTTAATGGCTGTGATTGTCTAGGGCGCTGAGCAGAGGGTCTCCAGCTGTGAACCTATTGTGTTTAATGGTTGTGATTGTCTAGGGCGCCGAGCAGATGGTCCGCAGCTGTAAACCTAGTGTGTTTAATGGTTGTGATTGTCTAGTGCACCGAGCAGAGGGTCTGCAGCTGTGAACCTAGTGTGTTTAATCGTTGTGATTGCCTAGGGCATCGAGCATAGGGTCTGCAGCTGTGAACCTAGTGTATTTAATGGCTGTGATTGTCTAGGGCTAGAGCACAGGGTCTGCAGCTGCGAGCCTAGTGTGTTTCATGGTTGTGATTGTCTATGGCACTGAGCAGAGGGTCTGCAGCTGTGAACCTAGTGTGTTTAATGGTTGTTATTGTCTAGGGCTGGAGCAGCGGGTCTGCAGCTGTGAACCTAGTGTGTGTAATGGTTGTGATTGTCTAGGGTGCCGAGCAGAGGGTCTGCAGCTGTGAACCTAGTGTGTGTAATGGTTGTGATTGTCTAGGGTGCAGATCAGAGGGTCTGCAGCTGTGAACCTAGTGTGTTTAATGGTTGTGACGGTCTAGGGCACCGAGCAGAGGGTCTGCAGCTGTGAACCTAGTGTTTTTAATGGCTGTGATTGTCTAGGGCGCTGAGCAGAGGGTCTGCAGCTGTGAACCTAGTGTGTTTAATGGTTGTGATTGTCTAGGGCACCGAGCAGCGGGTCTGCAGCTGTGAACCTAGTGTGTTTAATCGTTGTGATTGTCTAGGGCATCGAGCATAGGGTCTGCAGCTGTGAACCTAGTGTATTTAATGGCTGTGATTGTCTAGGGCTAGAGCACAGGGTCTGCAGCTGCGAATCTAGTGTGTTCCATGGTTGTGATTGTCTAGGGCACCGAGCAGAGGGACTGCAGCTGTAAACCCAGGGTGTTTAATGGTTGTGATTGTCTAGGGCACCGAGCAGAGGGTCTGCAGCTGTGAACCTAGTGTGTTTAATGGTTGTGATTGTCTAGGGCACTGAGCAGAGGGTCTGCAGCTGTGAACCTAGGGTTTTTAATGGTTGTGATTGTCTAGGGCTAGAGCAGATAGTCTGCAGCTGTGAACCTTGTGTGTTTAATGGTTGTGATTGTCTAGGGCGTCAAGCAGAGGGTCTTCAGCTGTGAACCTAGTGTGTTTAATGGTTGTGATGGTCTAGGGCACCGAGCATAGGGTCTGCAGCTGTGAACCTAGTGTGTTTAATGGCTGTGATTGTCTAGGGCATTGAGCATAGGGTCTGCAGCTGTGAACCTAGTGTGTTTAATGGTTGTGATTGTCTAGGGCGCCGAGCAGAGGGTCTGCAGCTGTGAACCTAGTGTGTGTAATGGTAGTGATTGTCTAGGGTGCCGAGCAGAGGGTCTGCAGCTGTGAACCTAGTGTGTGTAATGGTTGTGATTGTCTAGGGTGCCGAGCAGAGGGTCTGCAGCTGTGAACCTAGTGTGTTTAATGGTTGTGACGGTCTAGGGCACCGAGCAGAGGGTCTGCAGCTGTGAACCTAGTGTTTTTAATGGCTGTGATTGTCTAGGGCGCTGAGCAGAGGGTCTCCAGCTGTGAACCTATTGTGTTTAATGGTTGTGATTGTCTAGGGCGCCGAGCAGAGGGTCCGCAGCTGTGAACCTAGTGTGTTTAATGGTTGTGATTGTCTAGTGCACCGAGCAGAGGGTCTGCAGCTGTGAACCTAGTGTGTTTAATCGTTGTGATTGCCTAGGGCATCGAGCATAGGGTCTGCAGCTGTGAACCTAGTGTATTTAATGGCTGTGATTGTCTAGGGCTAGAGCACAGGGTCTGCAGCTGCGAACCTAGTGTGTTCCATGGTTGTGATTGTCTAGGGCACCGAGCAGAGGGTCTGCAGCTGTGAACCCAGGGTGTTTAATGGTTGTGATTGTCTAGGGCACCGAGCAGAGGGTCTGCAGCTGTGAACCTAGGGTTTTTAATGGTTGTGATTGTCTAGGGCTAGAGCAGATAGTCTGCAGCTGTGAACCTTGTGTGTTTAATGGTTGTGATTGTCTAGGGCGTCAAGCAGAGGGTCTTCAGCTGTGAACCTAGTGTGTTTAATGGTTGTGATGGTCTAGGGCACCGAGCATAGGTTCTGCAGCTGTGAACCTACTGTGTTTAATGGCTGTGATTGTCTAGGGCATCGAGCATAGGGTCTGCAGCTGTGAACCTAGTGTGTTTAATGGTTGTGATTGTCAAGGGCGACGAGTAGAGGGTCTGCAGCTGTGAACCTAGTGTGTTTAATGGTTGTGATTGTCTAGGGCATCGAGCATAGGGTCTGCAGCTGTAAACCTAGTGTATTTAATGGCTGTGATTGGCTAGGGCTAGAGCACAGGGTCTGCAGCTGTGAACCTAGTGTTTTTAATGGGTGTGATTGTCTAGGGCTAGAGCAGAGGGTCTTCAGCTCTGAACCTAGTGTGTTTAATGGTTGTGATTGTCTAGGGCAGTGAGCAGAGGGTTTGCAGCTGTGAACCTAGTGTGTTTAATGGCTGTGATTGTCTAGGGCTAGAGCAGAGGGTCTCCAGCTGTGAACCTATTGTTTAATGGTTGTGATTGTCTAGGGCGCAGAGCAGAGGGTCTGCAGCTGTGAACCTAGCGTGTTTAATGGTTGTGATTGTCTAGGGCGCCGAGCAGAGGGTCTGCAGCTGTGAACCTAGTGTGTTTAATGGTTGTGATTGTCTAGGGTGCTGTGCATAGGGTCTGCAGCTGTGAACCTAGTGTGTTTAATGGTTATGATTGTCTAGGGCATCGAGCATAAGGTCTGCAGCTGTGAACCTAGTGTGTTTAATGGCTGTGATTGTCTAGGGCTAGAGCACAGGGTCAGCAGCTGTGATCCTAGTGTGTGTAATGGTTGTGATTGTCTAGGGCTAGAGCAGAGGTTCTGCAGCTGTGAAACCTAGTGTTTTTAATGGTTGTGATTGTCTAGGGCACTGAGCAGAGGGTCTACAGCTATGAACCTAGTGTGTTTAATGGTTGTTATTGTCTAGGGCTGGAGCAGCGGGTCTGTAGCTGTGAACCTAGTGTGTGTAATGGTTGTGATTGTCTAGGGTGCCGAGCAGAGGGTCTGCAGCTGTGAACCTAGTGTGTGTAATGGTTGTGATTGTCTAGGGTGCCAAGCAGAGGGTCTGCAGCTGTGAACCTAGTGTGTTTAATGGTTGTGACGGTCTAGGGCACCGAGCAGAGGGTCTGCAGCTGTGAACCTAGTGTTTTTAATGGCTGTGATTGTCTAGGGCGCTGAGCAGAGGGTCTCCAGCTGTGAACCTATTGTGTTTAATGGTTGTGATTGTCTAGGGCGCCAAGCAGAGGGTCTGCAGCTGTGAACCTAGTGTGTTTAATGGTTGTGATTGTCTAGGGCACCGAGCAGAGGGTCTGCAGCTGTGAACCTAGTGTGTTTAATCATTATGATTGTCTAGGGCATCGAGCATAGGGTCTGCAGCTGTGAACCTAGTGTATTTAATGGCTGTGATTGTCTAGGGCTAGAGCACAGGGTCTGCAGCTGCGAACCTAGTGTGTTCCATGGTTGTGATTGTTTAGGGCTAGAGCAGATAGTCTCCAGCTGTGAACCTAGTGTGTTTAATGGTTGTGATTGTCTAGGGCATCGAGCATAGGGTCTTCAGCTGTGAACCTAGTGTATTTAATGGCTGTGATTGTCTAGGGCTAGAGCACAGGGTCTGCAGCTGTGAACCTAGTGTTTTTAATGGGTGTGATTGTCTAGGGCTAGAGCAGAGGATCTGCGGCTGTGAACCTAGTGTGTTTAATGGTTGTGATTGTCTAGGGCACTGATCAGAGGGTGTGCAGCTGTTGGCCTAGTGTGTGTAATGGTTGTGATTGTCTAGGGCACTGAGCAGAGGGTGTGCAGCTGTGGGCCTAGTGTGTGTAATGGTTGTGATTGTCTAGGGTACTGAGCAGAGGGTGTGCAGCTGTGGGCCTAGTGTGTGTAATGGTTGTGATTGTCTAGGGCATCAAGCAGAGGGTGTGCAGCTGTGAATGTAGTGTTTTTAATGGTTGTGATTGTCTAGGGCACTGAGCAGGGGGTCTGCAGCTGTGATCCTAGTGTGTGTAATGGTTGTGATTGTCTAGGGCACTGAGTAGAGGGTATGCAGCTGTGAACCTAGTGTATTTAATGGTTGTGATTGTCTAGGGCTAGAGCACAGGGTCTGCAGCTGTGAACCTAGTGTGTTTAATGGTTGTGATTGTCTAGGGCATCGAGCATAGGGCCTGCAGCTGTGAACCTTGTGTATTTAATGGCTGTGATTGTCTAGGGCTAGAGCAGAGGGTCTGCAGCTGTGAACCTAGTGTGTTCCATGGTTGTGATTGTCTAGGGCACAGAGCAGAGGGTCTGCAGCTGTGAACCCAGTGTGTTTAATGGTTGTGATTGTCTCGGGCACTGAGCATATGGTCAGCAGCTGTGAACCTAGTGTGTTTAATGGCTGTGATTGTCTAGGGCACCGAGCAGAGGGTCTTCAGCTCTGAACCTAGTGTGTTTAGTGGTTGTGATTGTCTAGGGCACTGAGCAGAGGGTCAGCCGCTGTGAACCTAGTGTGTTTAATGGTTGTGATTGTCTAGGACGCTGAGCAGAGGGTCTGCAGCTGTGAAACTAGTGCATTTAATGGTTGTGATTGTCTAGGGCATCGAGCAGAGGGTCTTCAGCTGTGAACCTAGTGTATTTAATGGTTGTGATTGTCTAGGGCATCGAGCATAGGGTCTGCAGCTGTGAACCTAGTGTGTTTAATGGTTGCGATTGTCTAGGGCACCGAGCAGAGGGTCTGCAGCTGTGAACCTAGGGTTTTTAATGGTTGTGATTGTCTAGGGCTAGAGTAGAGGGTCTTCAGCTGTGAACCTAGTGTGTTCCATGGTTGTGATTGTCTAGGGCACAGAGCAGAGGTTCTGCAGCTGTGAAACCTAGTGTGATTAATGGTTGTGATTGTCTAGGGCACTGAGCAGAGGGTCTGCAGCTGTGAACCTAGTGTGTTTAATGGTTGTGATTGTCTAGGGCTGGAGCAGAGGTTCTGCAGCTGTGAAACCTAGTGTGATTAATGGTTGTGATTGTCTAGGGCACTGAGCAGAGGGTCTGCAGCTGTGAACCTAGTGTGTGTAATGGTTGTGATTGTCTAGGGTGTGGAGCAGAGGGTCTGCAGCTGTGAACCTAGTGTGTGTAATGGTTGTGATTGTCTAGGGTGCCGAGCAGAGGGTCTGCAGCTGTGAACCTAGTGTGTTTAATGGTTGTGATTGTCTAGGGCACCGAGCAGAGGGTTTGCAGCTGTGAACCTAGTGTGTTTAATGGCTGTGATTGTCTAGGGCGCTGAGCAGAGGGTCTCCAGCTGTGAACCTATTGTGTTTAATGGTTGTGATTGTCTAGGGTGCTGTGCAGCGGGTCTGCAGCTGTGAACCTAGTGTGTTTAATGGTTGTGATTGTCTAGGACGCTGAGCAGAGGGTCTGCAGCTGTGAAACTAGTGCATTTAATGGTTGTGATTGTCTAGGGCATCGAGCAGAGGGTCTTCAGCTGTGAACCTAGTGTATTTAATGGTTGTGATTGTCTAGGGCATCGAGCATAGGGTCTGCAGCTGTGAACCTAGTGTGTTTAATGGTTGCGATTGTCTAGGGCACCGAGCAGAGGGTCTGCAGCTGTGAACCTAGTGTGTTTAATGGTTGTGATTGTCTAGGACGCTGAGCAGAGGATCTGCAGCTGTGAAACTAGTGCATTTAATGGTTGTGATTGTCTAGGGCATCGAGCAGAGGGTCTTCAGCTGTGAACCTAGTGTATTTAATGGTTGTGATTGTCTAGGGCATCGAGCATAGGGTCTGCAGCTGTGAACCTAGTGTGTTTAATGGTTGCGATTGTCTAGGGCACCGAGCAGAGGGTCTGCAGCTGTGAACCTAGAGTTTTTAATGGTTGTGATTGTCTAGGGCTAGAGCAGAGGGTCTTCAGCTGTGAACCTAGTGTGTTCCATGGTTGTGATTGTCTAGGGCACAGAGCAGAGGTTCTGCAGCTGTGAAACCTAGTGTGTTTAATGGTTGTGATTGTCTAGGGCACTGAGCAGAGGGTCTGCAGCTGTGAACCTAGTGTGTTTAATGGTTGTGATTGTCTAGGGCTGGAGCAGCGGGTCTGCAGCTGTGAACCTAGTGTGTGTAATGGTTGTGATTGTCTAGGGTGTGGAGCAGAGGGTCTGCAGCTGTGAACCTAGTGTGTGTAATGGTTGTGATTGTCTAGGGTGCCGAGCAGAGGGTCTGCAGCTGTGAACCTAGTGTGTTTAATGGGTGTGATTGTCTAGGGCACCGAGCAGAGGGTCTGCAGCTGTGAACCTAGTGTTTTTAATGGCTGTGATTGTCTAGGGCGCTGAGCAGAGGGTCTCCAGATGTGAACCTATTGTGTTTAATGGTTGTGATTGTCTAGGGCGCCGGGCAGAGGGTCTGCAGCTGTGAACCTAGTGTGTTTAATGGTTGTGATTGTCTAGGGCACCGAGCAGAGGGTCTGCAGCTGCGAACCTAGTGTGTTCCATGGTTGTGATTGTCTAGGGCACAGCACAGAGGGTCTGCAGCTGTGAACCTAGTTTGTTTAATGGTTGTGATTGTCTAGGGCACTGAGCAGAGGGTCTGCAGCTGTGAACCTACTGTGTTTAACGGCTGTGATTGTCTAGGGCACCGAGCAGAGGGTCTTCAGCTATGAACCTAGTGTGTTTAGTGGTTGTGATTGTCTAGGGTGTCGAGCAGAGGGTCTGCATCTGTGAACCTAGTGTTTTTAATGTTTGTGATTGTCTAGGGCTAGAGCACAGGGTCTGCAGCTGTGAACCTAGTGTGTTTAATGGTTGTGATTGTCTAGGGCACTGAGCAGAGGGTCAGCATCTGCGAACCTAGTGTGTTTAAAGGGTGTGATTGTCTAGGGCTAGAGCAGAGGGTCTGCAGCTGTGAGCCTAGTGTGTTTAATGGGTGTGATTGTCTAGGGTGCCGAGCAGAGGGTCTGCATCTGTGAACCTAGTGTGTTTAATGGTTGTGATTGTCTAGGACGCTGAGCAGAGGGTCTGCAGCTGTGAAACTAGTGTGTTTAATGGTTGTGATTGTCTAGGGCATCGAGCAGAGGGTCTGCAGCTGTGAACCTAGTTTGTTTAATGGTTGCGATTGACTAGGGCACCGAGCAGAGGGTCTGCAGCTGTGAACCTAGTGTGTTTAATGGTTGTGATTGTCTCGGGCTAGAGCAGAGGGTCTTCAGCTGTGAACCTAGTGTGATTAATGGTTGTGATTTTCTAGGGCTAGAGCAGAGGGTCTTCAGCTGTGAACCTAGTGTGTTTAATGCTTGTGATGGTCTAGGGCACCGAGCAGAGGGATTGCAGCTGTGAACCTAGTGTGTTTAATGGCTTTGATTGTCTAGGGCGCTGAGCAGAGGGTCTCCAGCTGTGAACCTATTGTGTTTAATGGTTTTGATTGTCTAGGGCGCCGAGCAGAGGGTCTGCAGCTGTGAACCTAGTGTGTTTAATGTTTGGGATTGTCTAGGGCGCCGAGCAGAGGGTCTGCAGCTGTAAACCTAGTGTGTTTAATGGTTGTGATTGTCTAGGGTGCTGTGCAGAGGGTCTGCAGCTGTGAACCTAGTGTGTTTAATGGTTGTGATTGTCTAGGGCATCGTGCAGAGGGTCTTCAGCTGTGAACCTAGTGTATTTAATGGTTGTGATTGTCTAGGGCATCGAGCATAGGGTCTGCAGCTGTGAACCTAGTGTGTTTAATGGTTGCGATTGTCTAGGGCACCGAGCAGAGGGTCTGCAGCTGTGAACCTAGTGTGTTTAATGGTTGTGATTGTCTAGGGCTAGAGCAGAGGGTCTTCAGCTCTGAACCTAGTGTGTTTAGTGGTTGTGATTATCTAGGGCACTGAGCAGAGGGTCAGCCGCTGTGAACCTATTGTGTTTAATGGTTGTGATTGTCTAGGGCGCCGAGCAGAGGGTCTGCAGCTGTGAACCTAGTGTGTTTAATGGTTGTGATTGTCTAGGGCACCGAGCAGAGGGTCTGCAGCTGCGAACCTAGTGTGTTCCATGGTTGTGATTGTCTAGGGCACAGCACAGAGGGTCTGCAGCTGTGAACCTAGTTTGTTTAATGGTTGTGATTGTCTAGGGCACTGAGCAGAGGGTCTGCAGCTGTGAACCTACTGTGTTTAAGGGCTGTGATTGTCTAGGGCACCGAGCAGAGGGTCTTCAGCTATGAACCTAGTGTGTTTAGTGGTTGTGATTGTCTAGGGTGCCGAGCAGAGGGTCTGCATCTGTGAACCTAGTGTTTTTAATGGTTGTGATTGTCTAGGGCTAGAGCACAGGGTCTGCAGCTGTGAACCTAGTGTGTTTAATGGTTGTGATTGTCTAGGGCACTGAGCAGAGGGTCAGCATCTGCGAACCTAGTGTGTTCAATGGGTGTGATTGTCTAGGGGTAGAGCAGAGGGTCTGCAGCTGTGAGCCTAGTGTGTTTAATGGGTGTGATTGTCTAGGGTGCCGAGCAGAGGGTCTGCATCTGTGAACCTAGTGTGTTTAATGGTTGTGATTGTCTAGGACGCTGAGCAGAGGGTCTGCAGCTGTGAAACTAGTGTGTTTAATGGTTGTGATTGTCTAGGGCATCGAGCAGAGGGTCTGCAGCTGTGAACCTAGTGTGTTTAATGGTTGCGATTGACTAGGGCACCGAGCAGAGGGTCTGCAGCTGTGAACCTAGTGTGTTTAATGGTTGTGATTGTCTCGGGCTAGAGCAGAGGGTCTTCAGCTGTGAACCTAGTGTGATTAATGGTTGTGATTTTCTAGGGCTAGAGCAGAGGGTCTTCAGCTGTGAACCTAGTGTGTTTAATGCTTGTGATGGTCTAGGGCACCGAGCAGAGGGTTTGCAGCTGTGAACCTAGTGTGTTTAATGGCTGTGATTGTCTAGGGCGCTGAGCAGAGGGAGGGTCTCCAGCTGTGAACCTATTGTGTTTAATGGTTTTGATTGTCTAGGGCGCCGAGCAGAGGGTCTGCAGCTGTGAACCTAGTGTGTTTAATGGTTGTGATTGTCTAGGGTGCCGAGCAGAGGGTCTGCAGCTGTAAACCTAGTGTGTTTAATGGGTGTGATTGTCTAGGGTGCTGTGCAGAGGGTCTGCAGCTGTGAACCTAGTGTGTTTAATGGTTGTGATTGTCTAGGGCATCGAGCAGAGGGTCTTCAGCTGTGAACCTAGTGTATTTAATGGTTGTGATTGTCTAGGGCATCGAGCATAGGTTCTGCAGCTAGGAACCTAGTGTGTTTAATGGTTGCGATTGTCTAGGGCACCGAGCAGAGGGTCTGCAGCTGTGAACCTAGTGTGTTTAATGGTTGTGATTGTCTAGGGCTAGAGCAGAGGGTCTTCAGCTGTGAACCTAGTGTGTTTAATGGCTGTGATTGTCTAGGGCTAGAGCACAGGGTCAGCAGCTGTGAACCTAGTGTGTTTAATGGTTGTGATTTTCTAGGGCTAGAGCAGATGGTCTTCAGCTGTGAACCTAGTGTGTTTAATGGTTGTGATGGTCTAGGGCACCGAGCAGAGGGTTTGCAGCTGTGAACCTAGTGTGTTAAATGGCTGTGATTGTCTAGGGCGCTGAGCAGAGGGTCTCCAGCTGTGAACCTATTATGTTTAATGGTTGTGATTGTATAGGGCGCCGAGCAGAGGGTCTGCAGCTGTGATCCTAGTGTGTTTAATGGTTGTTATTGTCTAGGGCGCCGAGCAGAGGGTCTGCAGCTGTGAACCTAGTGTGTTTAATGGTTGTGATTGTCTAGGCCATCGAGCATAGGGTCTGCAGCTGTGAACCTAGTGTGTTTAATGGCTGTGATTGTCTAGGGCACTGAGCAGAGGGTCTGCAGCTGTGAACCTAGTGTGATTAATGGGTGTGATTGTCTAGGGCTAGAGCAGAGGGACTGCAGCTGTGAGCCTAGTGTGTTTAATGGGTGTGATTGTCTAGGGTGCCGAGCAGAGGGTCTACAGCTGTGAACCTAGTGTGTTTAATGGTTGTGATTGTCTAGGACACTGAGCAGAGGGTCTGCAGCTGTGAAACTAGTGCATTTAATGGTTGTGATTGTCTAGGGCATCGAGCAGAGGGTCTTCAGCTGTGAACCTAGTGTGTTTAATGGTTGTGATTGTCTAGGGTGCTGAGCACAGGGTCTGCAGCTGTGAACCTAGTGTGTTTAATGGTTGCAATTGTCTAGGGCACCGAGCAGAGGGTCTGCAGCTGTGAACCTAGGGTTTTCAATGGTTGTGATTGTCTAGGGCTAGAGCAGAGAGTCTGCAGCTTTGATCCTAGTGTGTTTAATGGTTGTGATTGTCTAGGGCGCCGAGCAGAGGGTCTGCAGCTGTGAACCTACTGTGTTTAATGGTTGTGATTGTCTAGGGTGCTGTGCAGCGGGTCTGCAGCTGTGAACCTATTGTGTTTAATGGTTGTGATTGTCTAGGGTGCTGAGCAGAGGGTCTGCAGCTGTGAAACTAGTGTATTTAATGGTTGTGATTGTCTAGGGCATCGAGCATAGGGTCTGCAGCTGTGAACCTAGTGTGTTTAATGGTTGCGATTGTCTAGGGCACCGAGCAGAGGGTCTGCAGCTGTGAACCTAGGGTTTGTAATGGTTGTGATTGTCTAGGGCTAGAGCAGAGGGTCTTCAGCTGTGAACCTAGTGTGTTCCATGGTTGTGATTGTCTAGGGCACAGAGCAGAGGTTCTGCAGCTGTGAACCTAGTGTGTTTAATGGTTGTGATTGTCTAGGGCTGGAGCAGAGGGTCTGCAGCTGTGAACCTAGTGTGTGTAATGGTTGTGATTGTCTAGGGTGCCGAGCAGAGGGTCTGCAGCTGTGAACCTAGTGTGTTTAATGGTTGTGACAGTCTAGGGCACCGAGCAGAGGGTCTGCAGCTGTGAACCTAGTGTTTTTAATGGCTGTGATTGTCTAGGGCGCTGAGCAGAGGGTCTCCAGATGTGAACCTATTGTGTTTAATGGTTGTGATTGTCTAGGGCACCGAGCAGAGGGTCTGCAGCTATGAACCTAGTGTGTTTAATGGTTGTGATTGTCTAGGGCACCAAGCAGAGGGTCTGCAGCTGCGAACCTAGTGTGTTCCATGGTTGTGATTGTCTAGGGCACAGAACAGAGGGTCTGCAGCTGTGAACCTAGTTTGTTTAATGATTGTGATTGTCTAGGGCACTGAGCAGAGGGTCTGCAGCTGTGAACCTAGTGTGTTTAACGGCTGTAATTGTCTAGGGCACCGAGCAGAGGGTCTTCAGCTATGAACCTAGTGTGTTTAGTGGTTGTGATTGTCTAGGGTGCCGAGCAGAGGGTCTGCATCTGTGAACCTAGTGTTTTTAATGGTTGTGATTGTCTAGGGCTAGAGCACAGGGTCTGCAGCTGTGAACCTAGTGTGTTTAATGGTTGTGATTGTCTAGGGCACTGAGCAGAGGGTCAGCAGCTGCGAACCTAGTGTGTTTAATGGGTGTGATTGTCTAGGGCTAGAGCAGAGGGTCTGCAGCTGTGAGCCTAGTGTGTTTAATGGGTGTGATTGTCTAGGGTGCCGAGCAGAGGGTCTGCATCTGTGAACCTAGTGTGTTTAATGGTTGTGATTGTCTAGGACGCTGAGCAGAGGGTCTGCAGCTGTGAACCTAGTGTGTTTAATGGTTGTGATTGTCTAGGGCATCGAGCAGAGGGTCTGCTGCTGTGAACCTAGTGTGTTTAATGGTTGCGATTGACAAGGGCACCGAGCAGAGGGTCTGCAGCTGTGAACCTAGTGTGTTTAATGGTTGTGATTGTCTAGGGCTAGAGCAGAGGGTCTTCAGCTGTGAACCTAGTGTGATTAATGGTTGTGATTTTCTAGGGCTAGAGCAGAGGGTCTTCAGCTGTGAACCTAGTGTGTTTAATGCTTGTGATGGTCTAGGGCACCGAGCAGAGGGTTTGCAGCTGTGAACCTAGTGTGTTTAATGGCTGTGATTGTCTAGGGCGCTGAGCAGAGGGTCTCCAGCTGTGAACCTATTGTGTTTAATGGTTTTGATTGTCTAGGGCGCCGAGCAGAGGGTCTGCAGCTGTGAACCTAGTGTGTTTAATGGTTGTGATTGTCTAGGGCGCCGAGCAGAGGGTCTGCAGCTGTAAACCTAGTGTGTTTAATGGTTGTGATTGTCTAGGGTGCTGTGCAGAGGGTCTGCAGCTGTGAACCTAGTGTGTTTAATGGTTGTGATTGTCTAGGGCATCGAGCAGAGGGTCTTCAGCTGTGAACCTAGCGTATTTAATGGTTGTGATTGTCTAGGGCATCGAGCATAGGGTCTGCAACTGTGAACCTAGTGTGTTTAATGGTTGCGATTGTCTAGGGCACCGAGCAGAGGGTCTGCAGCTGTGAACCTAGTGTGTTTAATGGTTGTGATTGTCTAGGGCTAGAGCAGAGGGTCTTCAGCTGTGAACCTAGTGTGATTAATGGTTGTGATTTTCTAGGGCTAGAGCAGAGGGTCTTCAGCTGTGAACCTAGTGTGTTTAATGGTTGTGATGGTCTAGGGCACCGAGCAGAGGGTTTGCAGCTGTGAACCTAGTGTGTTTAATGGCTATGATTGTCTAGGGCGCTGAGCAGAGGGTCTCCAGCTGAGAACCAATTGTGTTTAATGGTTGTGATTGTCTAGGGCGCCGAGCAGAGGGTCTGCAGCTGTGAACCTAGTGTGTTTAATGGTTGTGATTGTCTAGGGCGCCGAGCAGAGGCTCTGCAGCTGTGAACCTAGTGTGTTTAATGGTTGTGATTGTCTAGGGCATCGAGCATAGGATTTGCAGCTGTGAACCTAGTGTGTTTAATGGCTGTGATTGTCTAGGGCTAGAGCACAGGGTCAGCAGCTGTGAACCTAGTGTGTTTAATGGTTGTGATTGTCTAGGGCTAGAGCAGAGGTTCTGCAGCTGTGAAACCTAGTGTGTTTAATGGTTGTGATTGTCTAGGGCACTGAGCAGAGGGTCTGCAGCTGTGAACCTAGTGTGTTTAATGGTTGTTATTGTCTAGGGATTGAGCAGCGGGTCTGCAGCTGTGAACCGAGTGTGTGTAATGGTTGTGATTGTCTAGGGTGCCGAGCAGAGGGTCTGCAGCTGTGAACCTAGTGTGTGTAATGGTTGTGATTGTCTAGGGCTAGAGCACAGGGTCTGCAGCTGCGAACCTAGTGTTTTCCATGGTTGTGATTGTCTAGGGCACCGAGCAGAGGGTCTGCAGCTGTGAACCCAGGGTGTTTAATGGTTGTGATTGTCTAGGGCACCGAGCAGATGGTCTGCAGCTGTGAACCTAGTGTGTTTAATGGTTGTGATTGTCTAGGGCTAGAGCAGAGGGTCTTCAGCTGTGAACCTAGTGTGATTAATGGTTGTGATGGTCTAGGGCACCGAGCAGAGTGTTTGCAGCTGTGAACCTAGTGTGTTTAATGGCTGTGATTGTCTAGGGCGCTGAGCAGAGGGATTGCAGCTGTGAACCTAGTGTGTTTAATGGCTTTGATTGTCTAGGGCGCTGAGCAGAGGGTCTCCAGCTGTGAACCTATTGTGTTTAATTGTTTTGATTGTCTAGGGCGCCGAGCAGAGGGTCTGCAGCTGTGAACCTAGTGTGTTTAATGTTTGGGATTGTCTAGGGCGCCGAGCAGAGGGTCTGCAGCTGTAAACCTAGTGTGTTTAATGGTTGTGATTGTCTAGGGTGCTGTGCAGAGGGTCTGCAGCTGTGAACCTAGTGTGTTTAATGGTTGTGATTGTCTAGGGCATCGTGCAGAGGGTCTTCAGCTGTGAACCTAGTGTATTTAATGGTTGTGATTGTCTAGGGCATCGAGCATAGGGTCTGCAGCTGTGAACCTAGTGTGTTTAATGGTTGCGATTGTCTAGGGCACCGAGCAGAGGGTCTGCAGCTGTGAACCTAGTGTGTTTAATGGTTGTGATTGTCTAGGGCTAGAGCAGAGGGTCTTCAGCTCTGAACCTAGTGTGTTTAGTGGTTGTGATTATCTAGGGCACTGAGCAGAGGGTCAGCCGCTGTGAACCTATTGTGTTTAATGGTTGTGATTGTCTAGGGCGCCGAGCAGAGGGTCTGCAGCTGTGAACCTAGTGTGTTTAATGGTTGTGATTGTCTAGGGCACCGAGCAGAGGGTCTGCAGCTGCGAACCTAGTGTGTTCCATGGTTGCGATTGTCTAGGGCACAGCACAGAGGGTCTGCAGCTGTGAACCTAGTTTGTTTAATGGTTGTGATTGTCTACGGCACTGAGCAGAGGGTCTGCAGCTGTGAACCTAGTGTGTTTAATGGCTGTGATTGTCTAGGGCGCTGAGCAGAGGGAGGGTCTCCAGCTGTGAACCTATTGTGTTTAATGGTTTTGATTGTCTAGGGCGCCGAGCAGAGGGTCTGCAGCTGTGAACCTAGTGTGTTTAATGGTTGTGATTGTCTAGGGCGCCGAGCAGAGGGTCTGCAGCTGTAAACCTAGTGTGTTTAATGGGTGTGATTGTCTAGGGCTAGAGCAGAGGGTCTTCAGCTGTGAACCTAGTGTGTTTAATGGTTGTGATTGTCTAGGGCATCGAGCAGAGGGTCTTCAGCTGTGAACCTAGTGTATTTAATGGTTGTGATTGTCTAGGGCATCGAGCATAGGTTCTGCAGCTAGGAACCTAGTGTGTTTAATGGTTGCGATTGTCTAGGGCACCGAGCAGAGGGTCTGCAGCTGTGAACCTAGTGTGTTTAATGGTTGTGATTGTCTAGGGCTAGAGCAGAGGGTCTTCAGCTGTGAACCTAGTGTGATTAATGGTTGTGATTTTCTAGGGCTAGAGAAGAGGGTCTTCAGCTGGGAACCTAGTGTGTTTAATGGTTGTGATGGTCTAGGGCACCGAGCAGAGGGTTTGCAGCTGTGAACCTAGTGTGTTTAATGGCTGTGATTGTCTAGGGCGCTGAGCAGAGGGTCTCCAGCTGTGAACCTATTATGTTTAATGGTTGTGATTGTATAGGGCGCCGAGCAGAGGGTCTGCAGCTGTGATCCTAGTGTGTTTAATGGTTGTTATTGTCTAGGGCGCCGAGCAGAGGGTCTGCAGCTGTGAACCTAGTGTGTTTAATGGTTGTGATTGTCTAGGCCATCGAGCATAGGGTCTGCAGCTGTGAACCTAGTGTGTTTAATGGCTGTGATTGTCTAGGGCACTGAGCAGAGGGTCTGCAGCTGTGAACCTAGTGTGTTTAATGGGTGTGATTGTCTAGGGCTAGAGCAGAGGGACTGCAGCTGTGAGCCTAGTGTGTTTAATGGGTGTGATTGTCTAGGGTGCCGAGCAGAGGGTCTACAGCTGTGAACCTAGTGTGTTTAATGGTTGTGATTGTCTAGGACACTGAGCAGAGGGTCTGCAGCTGTGAAACTAGTGCATTTAATGGTTGTGATTGTCTAGGGCATCGAGCAGAGGGTCTTCAGCTGTGAACCTAGTGTGTTTAATGGTTGTGATTGTCTAGGGTGCTGAGCACAGGGTCTGCAGCTGTGAACCTAGTGTGTTTAATGGTTGCAATTGTCTAGGGCACCGAGCAGAGGGTCTGCAGCTGTGAACCTAGGGTTTTCAATGGTTGTGATTGTCTAGGGCTAGAGCAGAGAGTCTGCAGCTTTGATCCTAGTGTGTTTAATGGTTGTGATTGTCTAGGGCGCCGAGCAGAGGGTCTGCAGCTGTGAACCTACTTTGTTTAATGGTTGTGATTGTCTAGGGTTCTGTGCAGCGGGTCTGCAGCTGTGAACCTAGTGTGTTTAATGGTTGTGATTGTCTAGGGTGCTGAGCAGAGGGTCTGCAGCTGTGAAACTAGTGTATTTAATGGTTGTGATTGTCTAGGGCATCGAGCATAGGGTCTGCAGCTGTGAACCTAGTGTGTTTAATGGTTGCGATTGTCTAGGGCACCGAGCAGAGGGTCTGCAGCTGTGAACCTAGGGTTTGTAATGGTTGTGATTGTCTAGGGCTAGAGCAGAGGTTCTGCAGCTGTGAACCTAGTGTGTTTAATGGTTGTGATTGTCTAGGGCTTGAGCAGAGGGTCTGCAGCTGTGAACCTAGTGTGTGTAATGGTTGTGATTGTCTAGGGTGCCGAGCAGAGGGTCTGCAGCTGTGAACCTAGTGTGTTTAATGGTTGTGACAGTCTAGGGCACCGAGCAGAGGGTCTGCAGCTGTGAACCTAGTGTTTTTAATGGCTGTGATTGTCTAGGGCGCTGAGCAGAGGGTCTCCAGATGTGAACCTATTGTGTTTAATGGTTGTGATTGTCTAGGGCACCGAGCAGAGGGTCTGCAGCTATGAACCTAGTGTGTTTAATGGTTGTGATTGTCTAGGGCACCAAGCAGAGGGTCTGCAGCTGCGAACCTAGTGTGTTCCATGGTTGTGATTGTCTAGGGCACAGAACAGAGGGTCTGCAGCTGTGAACCTAGTTTGTTTAATGATTGTGATTGTCTAGGGCACTGAGCAGAGGGTCTGCAGCTGTGAACCTAGTGTGTTTAACGGCTGTAATTGTCTAGGGCACCGAGCAGAGGGTCTTCAGCTATGAACCTAGTGTGTTTAGTGGTTGTGATTGTCTAGGGTGCCGAGCAGAGGGTCTGCATCTGTGAACCTAGTGTTTTTAATGGTTGTGATTGTCTAGGGCTAGAGCACAGGGTCTGCAGCTGTGAACCTAGTGTGTTTAATGGTTGTGATTGTCTAGGGCACTGAGCAGAGGGTCAGCAGCTGCGAACCTAGTGTGTTTAATGGGTGTGATTGTCTAGGGCTAGAGCAGAGGGTCTGCAGCTGTGAGCCTAGTGTGTTTAATGGGTGTGATTGTCTAGGGTGCCGAGCAGAGGGTCTGCATCTGTGAACCTAGTGTGTTTAATGGTTGTGATTGTCTAGGACGCTGAGCAGAGGGTCTGCAGCTGTGAACCTAGTGTGTTTAATGGTTGTGATTGTCTAGGGCATCGAGCAGAGGGTCTGCTGCTGTGAACCTAGTGTGTTTAATGGTTGTGATTGACAAGGGCACCGAGCAGAGGGTCTGCAGCTGTGAACCTAGTGTGTTTAATGGTTGTGATTGTCTAGGGCTAGAGCAGAGGGTCTTCAGCTGTGAACCTAGTGTGATTAATGGTTGTGATTTTCTAGGGCTAGAGCAGAGGGTCTTCAGCTGTGAACCTAGTGTGTTTAATGCTTGTGATGGTCTAGGGCACCGAGCAGAGGGTTTGCAGCTGTGAACCTAGTGTGTTTAATGGCTGTGATTGTCTAGGGCGCTGAGCAGAGGGTCTCCAGCTGTGAACCTATTGTGTTTAATGGTTTTGATTGTCTAGGGCGCCGAGCAGAGGGTCTGCAGCTGTGAACCTAGTGTGTTTAATGGTTGTGATTGTCTAGGGCGCCGAGCAGTGGGTCTGCAGCTGTAAACCTAGTGTGTTTAATGGTTGTGATTGTCTAGGGTGCTGTGCAGAGGGTCTGCAGCTGTGAACCTAGTGTGTTTAATGGTTGTGATTGTCTAGGGCATCGAGCAGAGGGTCTTCAGCTGTGAACCTAGCGTATTTAATGGTTGTGATTGTCTAGGGCATCGAGCATAGGGTCTGCAACTGTGAACCTAGTGTGTTTAATGGTTGCGATTGTCTAGGGCACCGAGCAGAGGGTCTGCAGCTGTGAACCTAGTGTGTTTAATGGTTGTGATTGTCTAGGGCTAGAGCAGAGGGTCTTCAGCTGTGAACCTAGTGTGATTAATGGTTGTGATTTTCTAGGGCTAGAGCAGAGGGTCTTCAGCTGTGAACCTAGTGTGTTTAATGGTTGTGATGGTCTAGGGCACCGAGCAGAGGGTTTGCAGCTGTGAACCTAGTGTGTTTAATGGCTATGATTGTCTAGGGCGCTGAGCAGAGGGTCTCCAGCTGTGAACCAATTGTGTTTAATGGTTGTGATTGTCTAGGGCGCCGAGCAGAGGGTCTGCAGCTGTGAACCTAGTGTGTTTAATGGTTGTGATTGTCTAGGGCGCCGAGCAGAGGCTCTGCAGCTGTGAACCTAGTGTGTTTAATGGTTGTGATTGTCTAGGGCATCGAGCATAGGATTTGCAGCTGTGAACCTAGTGTGTTTAATGGCTGTGATTGTCTAGGGCTAGAGCACAGGGTCAGCAGCTGTGAACCTAGTGTGTTTAATGGTTGTGATTGTCTAGGGCTAGAGCAGAGGTTCTGCAGCTGTGAAACCTAGTGTGTTTAATGGTTGTGATTGTCTAGGGCACTGAGCAGAGGGTCTGCAGCTGTGAACCTAGTGTGTTTAATGGTTGTTATTGTCTAGGGATTGAGCAGCGGGTCTGCAGCTGTGAACCTAGTGTGTGTAATGGTTGTGATTGTCTAGGGTGCCGAGCAGAGGGTCTGCAGCTGTGAACCTAGTGTGTGTAATGGTTGTGATTGTCTAGGGCTAGAGCACAGGGTCTGCAGCTACGAACCTAGTGTTTTCCATGGTTGTGATTGTCTAGGGCACCGAGCAGAGGGTCTGCAGCTGTGAACCCAGGGTGTTTAATGGTTGTGATTGTCTAGGGCACCGAGCAGATGGTCTGCAGCTGTGAACCTAGTGTGTTTAATGGTTGTGATTGTCTAGGGCTAGAGCAGAGGGTATTCAGCTGTGAACCTAGTGTGATTAATGGTTGTGATTTTCTAGGGCTAGAGCAGAGGGTCTTCAGCTGTGAACCTAGTGTGTTTAATGGTTGTGATGGTCTAGGGCACCGAGCAGAGGGTTTGCAGCTGTGAACCTAGTGTGTTTAATGGCTGTGATTGTCTAGGGCGCTGAGCAGAGGGATTGCAGCTGTGAACCTAGTGTGTTTAATGGCTTTGATTGTCTAGGGCGCTGAGCAGAGGGTCTCCAGCTGTGAACCTATTGTGTTTAATGGTTTTGATTGTCTAGGGCGCCGAGCAGAGGGTCTGCAGCTGTGAACCTAGTGTGTTTAATGTTTGGGATTGTCTAGGGCGCCGAGCAGAGGGTCTGCAGCTGTAAACCTAGTGTGTTTAATGGTTGTGATTGTCTAGGGTGCTGTGCAGAGGGTCTGCAGCTGTGAACCTAGTGTGTTTAATGGTTGTGATTGTCTAGGGCATCGTGCAGAGGGTCTTCAGCTGTGAACCTAGTGTATTTAATGGTTGTGATTGTCTAGGGCATCGAGCATAGGGTCTGCAGCTGTGAACCTAGTGTGTTTAATGGTTGCGATTGTCTAGGGCACCGAGCAGAGGGTCTGCAGCTGTGAACCTAGTGTGTTTAATGGTTGTGATTGTCTAGGGCTAGAGCAGAGGGTCTTCAGCTCTGAACCTAGTGTGTTTAGTGGTTGTGATTATCTAGGGCACTGAGCAGAGGGTCAGCCGCTGTGAACCTATTGTGTTTAATGGTTGTGATTGTCTAGGGCGCCGAGCAGAGGGTCTGCAGCTGTGAACCTAGTGTGTTTAATGGTTGTGATTGTCTAGGGCACTGAGCAGAGGGTCAGCATCTGCGAACCTAGTGTGTTTAATGGGTGTGATTGTCTAGGGCTAGAGCAGAGGGTCTGCAGCTGTGAGCCTAGTGTGTTTAATGGGTGTGATTGTCTAGGGTGCCGAGCAGAGGGTCTGCATCTGTGAACCTAGTGTGTTTAATGGTTGTGATTGTCTAGGACGCTGAGCAGAGGGTCTGCAGCTGTCAAACTAGTGTGTTTAATGGTTGTGATTGTCTAGGGCATCGAGCAGAGGGTCTGCAGCTGTGAACCTAGTGTGTTTAATGGTTGCGATTGACTAGGGCACCGAGCAGAGGGTCTGCAGCTGTGAACCTAGTGTGTTTAATGGTTGTGATTGTCTCGGGCTAGAGCAGAGGGTCTTCAGCTGTGAACCTAGTGTGATTAATGGTTGTGATTTTCGAGGGCTAGAGCAGAGGGTCTTCAGCTGTGAACCTAGTGTGTTTAATGCTTGTGATGGTCTAGGGCACCGAGAAGAGGGTTTGCAGCTGTGAACCTAGTGTGTTTAATGGCTGTGATTGTCTAGGGCGCTGAGCAGAGGGAGGGTCTCCAGCTGTGAACCTATTGTGTTTAATGGTTTTGATTGTCTAGGGTGCCGAGCAGAGGGTCTGCAGCTGTGAACCTAGTGTGTTTAATGGTTGTGATTGTCTAGGGCGCCGAGCAGAGGGTCTGCAGCTGTAAACCTAGTGTGTTTAATGGGTGTGATTGTCTAGGGTGCTGTGCAGAGGGTCTGCAGCTGTGAACCTAGTGTGTTTAATGGTTGTGATTGTCTAGGGCATCGAGCAGAGGGTCTTCAGCTGTGAACCTAGTGTATTTAATGGTTGTGATTGTCTAGGGCATCGAGCATAGGTTCTGCAGCTAGGAACCTAGTGTGTTTAATGGTTGCGATTGTCTAGGGCACCGAGCAGAGGGTCTGCAGCTGTGAACCTAGTGTGTTTAATGGTTGTGATTGTCTAGGGCTAGAGCAGAGGGTCTTCAGCTGTGAACCTAGTGTGATTAATGGTTGTGATTTTCTAGGGCTAGAGCAGAGGGTCTTCAGCTGTGAACCTAGTGTGTTTAATGGTTGTGATGGTCTAGGGCACCGAGCAGAGGGTTTGCAGCTGTGAACCTAGTGTGTTTAATGGCTGTGATTGTCTAGGGCGCTGAGCAGAGGGTCTCCAGCTGTGAACCTATTATGTTTAATGGTTGTGATTGTATAGGGCGCCGAGCAGAGGGTCTGCAGCTGTGATCCTAGTGTGTTTAATGGTTGTTATTGTCTAGGGCGCCGAGCAGAGGGTCTGCAGCTGTGAACCTAGTGTGTTTAATGGTTGTGATTGTCTAGGCCATCGAGCATAGGGTCTGCAGCTGTGAACCTAGTGTGTTTAATGGCTGTGATTGTCTAGGGCACTGAGCAGAGGGTCTGCAGCTGTGAACCTAGTGTGTTTAATGGGTGTGATTGTCTAGGGCTAGAGCAGAGGGACTGCAGCTGTGAGCCTAGTGTGTTTAATGGGTGTGATTGTCTAGGGTGCCGAGCAGAGGGTCTACAGCTGTGAACCTAGTGTGTTTAATGGTTGTGATTGTCTAGGACACTGAGCAGAGGGTCTGCAGCTGTGAAACTAGTGCATTTAATGGTTGTGATTGTCTAGGGCATCGAGCAGAGGGTCTTCAGCTGTGAACCTAGTGTGTTTAATGGTTGTGATTGTCTAGGGTGCTGAGCACAGGGTCTGCAGCTGTGAACCTAGTGTGTTTAATGGTTGCAATTGTCTAGGGCACCGAGCAGAGGGTCTGCAGCTGTGAACCTAGGGTTTTCAATGGTTGTGATTGTCTAGGGCTAGAGCAGAGAGTCTGCAGCTTTGATCCTAGTGTGTTTAATGGTTGTGATTGTCTAGGGCGCCGAGCAGAGGGTCTGCAGCTGTGAACCTACTGTGTTTAATGGTTGTGATTGTCTAGGGTGCTGTGCAGCGGGTCTGCAGCTGTGAACCTAGTGTGTGTAATGGTTGTGATTGTCTAGGGTGCTGAGCAGAGGGTCTGCAGCTGTGAAACTAGTGTATTTAATGGTTGTGATTGTCTAGGGCATCGAGCATAGGGTCTGCAGCTGTGAACCTAGTGTGTTTAATGGTTGCGATTGTCTAGGGCACCGAGCAGAGGGTCTGCAGCTGTGAACCTAGGGTTTGTAATGGTTGTGATTGTCTAGGGCTAGAGCAGAGGGTCTTCAGCTGTGAACCTAGTGTGTTCCATGGTTGTGATTGTCTAGGGCACAGAGCAGAGGTTCTGCAGCTGTGAACCTAGTGTGTTTAATGGTTGTGATTGTCTAGGGCTGGAGCAGAGGGTCTGCAGCTGTGAACCTAGTGTGTGTAATGGTTGTGATTGTCTAGGGTGCCGAGCAGAGGGTCTGCAGCTGTGAACCTAGTGTGTTTAATGGTTGTGACAGTCTAGGGCACCGAGCAGAGGGTCTGCAGCTGTGAACCTAGTGTTTTTAATGGCTGTGATTGTCTAGGGCGCTGAGCAGAGGGTCTCCAGATGTGAACCTATTGTGTTTAATGGTTGTGATTGTCTAGGGCACCGAGCAGAGGGTCTGCAGCTATGAACCTAGTGTGTTTAATGGTTGTGATTGTCTAGGGCACCAAGCAGAGGGTCTGCAGCTGCGAACCTAGTGTGTTCCATGGTTGTGATTGTCTAGGGCACAGAACAG
Source organism: Ambystoma mexicanum (assembly GCF_040938575.1). Lineage (NCBI taxonomy): Eukaryota > Metazoa > Chordata > Amphibia > Caudata > Ambystomatidae > Ambystoma > Ambystoma mexicanum. Next base: position 9,428,615 of record NC_090927.1, read on the forward strand.
AGGGTCTGCAGCTGTGAACCTAGTTTGTTTAATGATTGTGATTGTCTAGGGCACTGAGCAGAGGGTCTGCAGCTGTGAACCTAGTGTGTTTAACGGCTGTAATTGTCTAGGGCACCGAGCAGAGGGTCTTCAGCTATGAACCTAGTGTGTTTAGTGGTTGTGATTGTCTAGGGTGCCGAGCAGAGGGTCTGCATCTGTGAACCTAGTGTTTTTAATGGTTGTGATTGTCTAGGGCTAGAGCACAGGGTCTGCAGCTGTGAACCTAGTGTGTTTAATGGTTGTGATTGTCTAGGGCACTGAGCAGAGGGTCAGCAGCTGCGAACCTAGTGTGTTTAATGGGTGTGATTGTCTAGGGCTAGAGCAGAGGGTCTGCAGCTGTGAGCCTAGTGTGTTTAATGGGTGTGATTGTCTAGGGTGCCGAGCAGAGGGTCTGCATCTGTGAACCTAGTGTGTTTAATGGTTGTGATTGTCTAGGACGCTGAGCAGAGGGTCTGCAGCTGTGAACCTAGTGTGTTTAATGGTTGTGATTGTCTAGGGCATCGAGCAGAGGGTCTGCTGCTGTGAACCTAGTGTGTTTAATGGTTGTGATTGACAAGGGCACCGAGCAGAGGGTCTGCAGCTGTGAACCTAGTGTGTTTAATGGTTGTGATTGTCTAGGGCTAGAGCAGAGGGTCTTCAGCTGTGAACCTAGTGTGATTAATGGTTGTGATTTTCTAGGGCTAGAGCAGAGGGTCTTCAGCTGTGAACCTAGTGTGTTTAATGCTTGTGATGGTCTAGGGCACCGAGCAGAGGGTTTGCAGCTGTGAACCTAGTGTGTTTAATGGCTGTGATTGTCTAGGGCGCTGAGCAGAGGGTCTCCAGCTGTGAACCTATTGTGTTTAATGTTTTTGATTGTCTAGGGCGCCGAGCAGAGGGTCTGCAGCTGTGAACCTAGTGTGTTTAATGGTTGTGATTGTCTAGGGCGCCGAGCAGAGGGTCTGCAGCTGTAAACCTAGTGTGTTTAATGGTTGTGATTGTCTAGGGTGCTGTGCAGAGGGTCTGCAGCTGTGAACCTAGTGTGTTTAATGGTTGTGATTGTCTAGGGCATCGAGCAGAGGGTCTTCAGCTGTGAACCTAGCGTATTTAATGGTTGTGATTGTCTAGGGCATCGAGCATAGGGTCTGCAACTGTGAACCTAGTGTGTTTAATGGTTGCGATTGTCTAGGGCACCGAGCAGAGGGTCTGCAGCTGTGAACCTAGTGTGTTTAATGGTTGTGATTGTCTAGGGCTAGAGCAGAGGGTCTTCAGCTGTGAACCTAGTGTGATTAATGGTTGTGATTTTCTAGGGCTAGAGCAGAGGGTCTTCAGCTGTGAACCTAGTGTGTTTAATGGTTGTGATGGTCTAGGGCACCGAGCAGAGGGTTTGCAGCTGTGAACCTAGTGTGTTTAATGGCTATGATTGTCTAGGGCGCTGAGCAGAGGGTCTCCAGCTGTGAACCAATTGTGTTTAATGGTTGTGATTGTCTAGGGCGCCGAGCAGAGGGTCTGCAGCTGTGAACCTAGTGTGTTTAATGGTTGTGATTGTCTAGGGCGCCGAGCAGAGGCTCTGCAGCTGTGAACCTAGTGTGTTTAATGGTTGTGATTGTCTAGGGCATCGAGCATAGGATTTGCAGCTGTGAACCTAGTGTGTTTAATGGCTGTGATTGTCTAGGGCTAGAGCACAGGGTCAGCAGCTGTGAACCTAGTGTGTTTAATGGTTGTGATTGTCTAGGGCTAGAGCAGAGGTTCTGCAGCTGTGAAACCTAGTGTGTTTAATGGTTGTGATTGTCTAGGGCACTGAGCAGAGGGTCTGCAGCTGTGAACCTAGTGTGTTTAATGGTTGTTATTGTCTAGGGATTGAGCAGCGGGTCTGCAGCTGTGAACCTAGTGTGTGTAATGGTTGTGATTGTCTAGGGTGCCGAGCAGAGGGTCTGCAGCTGTGAACCTAGTGTGTGTAATGGTTGTGATTGTCTAGGGCTAGAGCACAGGGTCTGCAGCTGCGAACCTAGTGTTTTCCATGGTTGTGATTGTCTAGGGCACCGAGCAGAGGGTCTGCAGCTGTGAACCCAGGGTGTTTAATGGTTGTGATTGTCTAGGGCACCGAGCAGATGGTCTGCAGCTGTGAACCTAGTGTGTTTAATGGTTGTGATTGTCTAGGGCTAGAGCAGAGGGTATTCAGCTGTGAACCTAGTGTGATTAATGGTTGTGATTTTCTAGGGCTAGAGCAGAGGGTCTTCAGCTGTGAACCTAGTGTGTTTAATGGTTGTGATGGTCTAGGGCACCGAGCAGAGGGTTTGCAGCTGTGAACCTAGTGTGTTTAATGGCTGTGATTGTCTAGGGCGCTGAGCAGAGGGATTGCAGCTGTGAACCTAGTGTGTTTAATGGCTTTGATTGTCTAGGGCGCTGAGCAGAGGGTCTCCAGCTGTGAACCTATTGTGTTTAATGGTTTTGATTGTCTAGGGCGCCGAGCAGAGGGTCTGCAGCTGTGAACCTAGTGTGTTTAATGTTTGGGATTGTCTAGGGCGCCGAGCAGAGGGTCTGCAGCTGTAAACCTAGTGTGTTTGATGGTTGTGATTGTCTAGGGTGCTGTGCAGAGGGTCTGCAGCTGTGAACCTAGTGTGTTTAATGGTTGTGATTGTCTAGGGCATCGTGCAGAGGGTCTTCAGCTGTGAACCTAGTGTATTTAATGGTTGTGATTGTCTAGGGCATCGAGCATAGGGTCTGCAGCTGTGAACCTAGTGTGTTTAATGGTTGCGATTGTCTAGGGCACCGAGCAGAGGGTCTGCAGCTGTGAACCTAGTGTGTTTAATGGTTGTGATTGTCTAGGGCTAGAGCAGAGGGTCTTCAGCTCTGAACCTAGTGTGTTTAGTGGTTGTGATTATCTAGGGCACTGAGCAGAGGGTCAGCCGCTGTGAACCTATTGTGTTTAATGGTTGTGATTGTCTAGGGCGCCGAGCAGAGGGTCTGCAGCTGTGAACCTAGTGTGTTTAATGGTTGTGATTGTCTAGGGCACCGAGCAGAGGGTCTGCAGCTGCGAACCTAGTGTGTTCCATGGTTGTGATTGTCTAGGGCACAGCACAGAGGGTCTGCAGCTGTGAACCTAGTTTGTTTAATGGTTGTGATTGTCTAGGGCACTGAGCAGAGGGTCTGCAGCTGTGAACCTACTGTGTTTAAGGGCTGTGATTGTCTAGGGCACCGAGCAGAGGGTCTTCAGCTATGAACCTAGTGTGTTTAGTGGTTGTGATTGTCTAGGGTGCCGAGCAGAGGGTCTGCATCTGTGAACCTAGTGTTTTTAATGGTTGTGATTGTCTAGGGCTAGAGCACAGGGTCTGCAGCTGTGAACCTAGTGTGTTTAATGGTTGTGAATGTCTAGGGCACTGAGCAGAGGGTCAGCATCTGCGAACCTAGTGTGTTTAATGGCTTTGATTGTCTAGGGCACTGAGCAGAGGGTCTGCAGCTGTGAACCTAGTGTGTTTAATGGGTGTGATTGTCTAGGACACTGAGCAGAGGGTCTGCAGCTGTGAAACTAGTGCATTTAATGGTTGTGATTGTCTAGGGCATCGAGCACAGGGTTTTCAGCTGTGAACCTAGTGTGTTTAATGGTTGTGATTGTCTAGGGTGCCGAGCACAGGGTCTACAGCTGTGAACCTAGTGTGTTTAATGGTTGTGATTGTCTAGGACACTGAGCAGAGGGTCTGCAGCTGTGAAACTAGTGCATTTAATGGTTGTGATTGTCTAGGGCATCGAGCACAGGGTTTTCAGCTGTGAACCTAGTGTGTTTAATGGTTGTGATTGTCTAGGGTGCTGAGCACAGGGTCTGCAGCTGTGAACCTAGTGTGTTTAATGGTTGCAATTGTCTAGGGCACCGAGCAGAGGGTCTGCAGCTGTGAACCTAGGGTTTTCAATGGTTGTGATTGTCTAGGGCTAGAGCAGAGAGTCTGCAGCTTTGATCCTAGTGTGTTTAATGGTTGTGATTGTCTAGGGCGCCGAGCAGAGGGTCTGCAGCTGTGAACCTACTGTGTTTAATGGTTGTGATTGTCTAGGGTGCTGTGCAGCGGGTCTGCAGCTGTGAACCTAGTGTGTTTAATGGTTGTGATTGTTTAGGGTGCTGAGCAGAGGGTCTGCAGCTGTGAAACTAGTGTATTTAATGGTTGTGATTGTCTAGGGCATCGAGCATAGGGTCTGCAGCTGTGAACCTAGTGTGTTTAATGGTTGCGATTGTCTAGGGCACTGAGCAGAGGGTCTGCAGCTGTGAACCTAGGGTTTTTAATGGTTGTGATTGTCTAGGGCTAGAGCAGAGGGTCTTCAGCTGTGAACCTAGTGTGTTCCATGGTTGTGATTGTCTAGGGCACAGAGCAGAGGTTCTGCAGCTGTGAACCTAGTGTGTTTAATGGTTGTGATTGTCTAGGGCTGGAGCAGCGGGTCTGCAGCTGTGAACCTAGTGTGTGTAATGGTTGTGATTGTCTAGGGTGTGGAGCAGAGGGTCTGCAGCTGTGAACCTAGTGTGTGTAATGGTTGTGATTGTCTAGGGTGCCGAGCAGAGGGTCTGCAGCTGTGAACCTAGTGTGTCTAATGGTTGTGACAGTGTAGGGCACCGAGCAGAGGGTCTGCAGCTGTGAACCTAGTGTTTTTAATGGCTGTGCTTGGCTAGGGCGCTGAGCAGAGGGTCTCCAGATGTGAACCTATTGTGTTTAATCGTTGTGATTGTCTAGGGCGCCGAGCAGAGGATCTGCAGCTGTGAACCTAGTGTGTTTAATGGTTGTGATTGTCTAGGACACTGAGCAGAGGGTCTGCAGCTGTGAAACTAGTGCATTTAATGGTTGTGATTGTCTAGGGCATCGAGCACAGGGTTTTCAGCTGTGAACCTAGTGTGTTTAATGGTTGTGATTGTCTAGGGCACCGAGCAGAGGGTCTGCAGCTGTGAACCTAGGGTTTTCAATGGTTGTGATTGTCTAGGGCTAGAGCAGAGAGTCTGCAGCTTTGATCCTAGTGTGTTTAATGGTTGTGATTGTCTAGGGCGCCGAGCAGAGGGTCTGCAGCTGTGAACCTACTGTGTTTAATGGTTGTGATTGTCTAGGGTGCTGGGCAGCGGGTCTGCAGCTGTGAACCTAGTGTGTTTAATGGATGTGATTGTTTAGGGTGCTGAGCAGAGGGTCTGCAGCTGTGAAACTAGTGTATTTAATGGTTGTGATTGTCTAGGGCATCGAGCATAGGGTCTGCAGCTGTGAACCTAGTGTGTTTAATGGTTGCGATTGTCTAGGGCACTGAGCAGAGGGTCTGCAGCTGTGAACCTAGGGTTTGTAATGGTTGTGATTGTCTAGGGCTAGAGCAGAGGGTCTTCAGCTGTGAACCTAGTGTGTTCCATGGTTGTGATTGTCTAGGGCACAGAGCAGAGGTTCTGCAGCTGTGAACCTAGTGTGTTTAATGGTTGTGATTGTCTAGGGCTGGAGCAGCGGGTCTGCAGCTGTGAACCTAGTGTGTGTAATGGTTGTGATTGTCTAGGGTGTGGAGCAGAGGGTCTGCAGCTGTGAACCTAGTGTGTGTAATGGTTGTGATTGTCTAGGGTGCCGAGCAGAGGGTCTGCAGCTGTGAACCTAGTGTGTCTAATGGTTGTGACAGTGTAGGGCACCGAGCAGAGGGTCTGCAGCTGTGAACCTAGTGTTTTTAATGGCTGTGCTTGTCTAGGGCGCTGAGCAGAGGGTCTCCAGATGTGAACCTATTGTGTTTAATGGTTGTGATTGTCTAGGGCGCCGAGCAGAGGATCTGCAGCTGTGAACCTAGTGTGTTTAATGGTTGTGATTGTCTAGGGCACCAAGCAGAGGGTCTGCAGCTGCGAACCTAGTGTGTTCCATGGTTGTGATTGTCTAGGGCACAGAACAGAGGGTCTGCAGCTGTGAACCTAGTTTGTTTAATGATTGTGATTGTCTAGGGCACTGAGCAGAGGGTCTGCAGCTGTGAACCTAGTGTGTTTAACGGCTGTGATTGTCTAGGGCACCGAGCAGAGGGTCTTCAGCTATGAACCTAGTGTGTTTAGTGGTTGTGATTGTCTAGGGTGCCGAGCAGAGGGTCTGCATCTGTGAACCTAGTGTTTTTAATGGTTGTGATTGTCTAGGGCTAGAGCACAGGGTCTGCAGCTGTGAACCTAGTGTGCTTAATGGTTGTGATTGTCTAGGGCACTGAGCAGAGGGTCAGCAGCTGCGAACCTAGTGTGTTTAATGGGTGTGATTGTCTAGGGCTAGAGCAGAGGGTCTGCAGCTGTGAGCCTAGTGTGTTTAATGGGTGTGATTGTCTAGGGTGCCGAGCAGAGGGTCTGCATCTGTGAACCTAGTGTGTTTAATGGTTGTGATTGTCTAGGACGCTGAGCAGAGGGTCTGCAGCTGTGAACCTAGTGTGTTTAATGGTTGTGATTGTCTAGGGCATCGAGCAGAGGGTCTGCTGCTGTGAACCTAGTGTGTTTAATGGTTGCGATTGACAAGGGCACCGAGCAGAGGGTCTGCAGCTGTGAACCTAGTGTGTTTAATGGTTGTGATTGTCTAGGGCTAGAGCAGAGGGTCTTCAGCTGTGAACCTAGTGTGATTAATGGTTGTGATTTTCTAGGGCTAGAGCAGAGGGTCTTCAGCTGTGAACCTAGTGTGTTTAATGCTTGTGATGGTCTAGGGCACCGAGCAGAGGGTTTGCAGCTGTGAACCTAGTGTGTTTAATGGCTGTGATTGTTTAGGGCGCTGAGCAGAGGGTCTCCAGCTGTGAACCTATTGTGTTTAATGGTTTTGATTGTCTAGGGCGCCGAGCAGAGGGTCTGCAGCTGTGAACCTAGTGTGTTTAATGGTTGTGATTGTCTAGGGCGCCGAGCAGAGGGTCTGCAGCTGTAAACCTAGTGTGTTTAATGGTTGTGATTGTCTAGGGTGCTGTGCAGAGGGTCAGCAGCTGTGAACCTAGTGTGTTTAATGGTTGTGATTGTCTAGGGCATCGAGCAGAGGGTCTTCAGCTGTGAACCTAGCGTATTTAATGGTTGTGATTGTCTAGGGCATCGAGCATAGGGTCTGCAGCTGTGAACCTAGTGTGTTTAATGGTTGCGATTGTCTAGGGCACCGAGCAGAGGGTCTGCAGCTGTGAACCTAGTGTGTTTAATGGTTGTGATTGTCTAGGGCTAGAGCAGAGGGTCTTCAGCTGTGAACCTAGTGTGATTAATGGTTGTGATTTTCTAGGGCTAGAGCAGAGGGTCTTCAGCTGTGAACCTAGTGTGTTTAATGGTTGTGATGGTCTAGGGCACCGAGCAGAGGGTTTGCAGCTGTGAACCTAGTGTGTTTAATGGCTGTGATTGTCTAGGGCGCTGAGCAGAGGGTCTCCAGCTGTGAACCAATTGTGTTTAATGGTTGTGATTGTCTAGGGCGCCGAGCAGAGGGTCTGCAGCTGTGAACCTAGTGTGTTTAATGGTTGTGATTGTCTAGGGCGCCGAGCAGAGGCTCTGCAGCTGTGAACCTAGTGTGTTTAATGGTTGTGATTGTCTAGGGCATCGAGCATAGGGTTTGCAGCTGTGAACCTAGTGTGTTTAATGGCTGTGATTGTCTAGGGCTAGAGCACAGGGTCAGCAGCTGTGAACCTAGTGTGTTTAATGGTTGTGATTGTCTAGGGCTAGAGCAGAGGTTCTGCAGCTGTGAAACCTAGTGTGTTTAATGGTTGTGATTGTCTAGGGCACTGAGCAGAGGGTCTGCAGCTGTTAACCTAGTGTGTTTAATGGTTGTTATTGTCTAGGGATGGAGCAGCGGGTCTGCAGCTGTGAACCTAGTGTGTGTAATGGTTGTGATTGTCTAGAGTGCCGAGCAGAGGGTCTGCAGCTGTGAACCTAGTGTGTGTAATGGTTGTGATTGTCTAGGGCTAGAGCACAGGGTCTGCAGCTGCGAACCTAGTGTGTTCCATGGTTGTGATTGTCTAGGGCACCGAGCAGAGGGTCTGCAGCTGTGAACCCAGGGTGTTTAATGGTTGTGATTGTCTAGGGCACCGAGCAGAGGGTCTGCAGCTGTGAACCTAGTGTGTTTAATGGTTGTGATTGTCTAGGGCACCGAGCAGAGGGTCTGCAGCTGTGAAACTAGGGTTTTTAATGGTTGTGATTGTCTAGGGCTAGAGCAGATAGTCTGCAGCTGTGAACCTTGTGTGTTTAATGGTTGTGATTGTCTAGGGCGTCAAGCAGAGGGTCTTCAGCTGTGAACCTAGTGTGTGTAATGGTTGTGATGGTCTAGGGCACCGAGCATAGGGTCTGCAGCTGTGAACCTAGTGTGTTTAATGGCTGTGATTGTCTAGGGCATCGAGCATAGGGTCTGTAGCTGTGAACCTAGTGTGTTTAATGGTTGTGATTGTCTAGGGCGCAGAGCAGAGGGTCTGCAGCTGTGAACCTAGTGTGTGTAATGGTTGTGATTGTCTAGGGTGCCGAGCAGAGGGTCTGCAGCTGTGAACCTAGTGTGTGTAATGGTTGTGATTGTCTAGGGTGCCGAGCAGAGGGTCTGCAGCTGCGAACCTAGTGTGTTTAATCGTTGTGATGGTCTAGGGCACCGAGCAGAGGGTCTGCAGCTGTGAACCTAGTGTTTTTAATGGCTGTGATTGTCTAGGGCGCTGAGCAGAGGGTCTCCAGCTGTGAACCTATTGTGTTTAATGGTTGTGATTGTCTAGGGCGCCGAGCAGAGGGTCCGCAGCTGTGAACCTAGTGTGTTTAATGTTTGTGATTGTCTAGTGCACCGAGCAGAGGGTCTGCAGCTGTGAACCTAGTGTGTTTAATCATTGTGATTGCCTAGGGCATCCAGCATAGGGTCTGCAGCTGTGAACCTAGTGTATTTAATGGCTGTGATTGTCTAGGGCTAGAGCACAGGGTCTGCAGCTGCGAACCTGGTGTGTTCCATGGTTGTGATTGTCTAGGGCACCGAGCAGAGGGTCTGCAGCTGTGAACCCAGGGTGTTTAATGGTTGTGATTGTCTAGGGCACCGAGCAGAGGGTCTGCAGCTGTGAACCTAGGGTTTTAATGGTTGTGATTGTCTAGGGCTAGAGCAGATAGTCTGCAGCTGTGAACCTTGTGTGTTTAATGGTTGTGATTGTCTAGGGCGTCAAGCAGAGGGTCTTCAGCTGTGAACCTAGTGTGTTTAATGGTTGTGATGGTCTAGGGCACCGAGCATAGGATCTGCAGCTGTGAACCTAGTGTGTTTAATGGCTGTGATTGTCTAGGGCATCGAGCATAGGGTCTGCAGCTGTGAACCTAGTGTGTTTAATGGTTGTGATTGTCTAGGGTGCCGAGCAGAGGGTCTGCAGCTGTGAACCTAGTGTGTTTAATGGTTGTGATTGTCTAGGGCATCGAGCATAGGGTCTGCAGCTGTAAACCTAGTGTATTTAATGGCTGTGATTGTCTAGGGCTAGAGCACAGGGTCTGCAGCTGTGAACCTAGTGTTTTTAATGGGTGTGATTGTCTAGGGCTAGAGCAGAGGGTCTTCAGCTGTGAACCTAGTGTGTTTAATGGTTGTGATTGTCTAGGGCAGCGAGCAGAGGGTTTGCAGCTGTGAACCTAGTGTGTTTAATGGCTGTGATTGTCTAGGGCACTGAGCAGAGGGTCTCCAGCTGTGAACCTATTGTTTAATGGTTGTGATTGTCTAGGGCGCCGAGCAGAGGGTCTGCAGCTGTGAACCTAGCGTGTTTAATGGTTGTGATTGTCTAGGGCGCCGAGCAGAGGGTCTGCAGCTGTGAACCTAGTGTGTTTAATGGTTGTGATTGTCTAGGGTGCTGTGCATAGGGTCTGCAGCTGTGAACCTAGTGTGTTTAATGGTTATGATTGTCTAGGGCATCGAGCATAGGGTCTGCAGCTGTGAACCTAGTGTGTTTAATGGCTGTGATTGTCTAGGGCTAGAGCACAGGGTCAGCAGCTGTGATCCTAGTGTGTGTAATGGTTGTGATTGTCTAGGGCTAGAGCAGAGGTTCTGCAGCTGTGAAACCTAGTGTTTTTAATGGTTGTGATTGTCTAGGGCACTGAGCAGAGGGTCTACAGCTATGAACCTAGTGAGTTTAATGGTTGTTATTGTCTAGGGCTGGAGCAGCGGGTCTGCAGCTGTGAACCTAGTGTGTGTAATGGTTGTGATTGTCTATGGTGCCGAGCAGAGGGTCTGCAGCTGTGAACTTAGTGTGTGTAATGGTTGTGATTGTCTAGGGTGCCAAGCAGAGGGTCTGCAGCTGTGAACCTAGTGTGTTTAATGGTTGTGATGGTCTAGGGCACCGAGCAGAGGGTCTGCAGCTGTGAACCTCGTGTTTTTAATGGCTGTGATTGTCTAGGGCGCTGAGCAGAGGGTCACCAGCTGTGAACCTATTGTGTTTAATGGTTGTGATTGTCTAGGGCGCCAAGCAGAGGGTCTGCAGCTGTGAACCTAGTGTGTTTAATGTTTGTGATTGTCTAGGGCACCGAGCAGAGGGTCTGCAGCTGTGAACCTAGTGTGTTTAATCATTGTGATTGTCTAGGGCATCGAGCATAGGGTCTGCAGCTGTGAACCTAGTGTATTTAATGGCTGTGATTGTCTAGGGCTAGAGCACAGGGTCTGCAGCTGCGAACCTAGTGTGTTCCATGGTTGTGATTGTTTAGGGCTAGAGCAGATAGTCTCCAGCTGTGAACCTTGTGTGTTTATGGTTGTGATTGTCTAGGGTGCTGAGCAGAGGATCTGCAGCTGTGAACCTAGTGTGTTTAATGGCTGTGATTGTCTAGGGCATCGAGCATAGGGTCTGCAGCTGTGAACCTAGTGTGTTTAATGGTTGTGATTGTCTAGGGCACCGAGCAGAGGGTCTGCAGCTGTGAACCTAGTGTGTTTAATGGTTTTGATTGTCTAGGGCATCGAGCATAGGGTCTTCAGCTGTGAACCTAGTGTATTTAATGGCTGTGATTGTCTAGGGCTAGAGCACAGGGTCTGCAGCTGTGAACCTAGTGTTTTTAATGGGTGTGATTGTCTAGGGCTAGAGCAGAGGGTCTGCAGCTGTGAACCTAGTGTGTTTAATGGTTGTGATTGTCTAGGGCACTGATCAGAGGGTGTACAGCTGTGGGCCTAGTGTGTGTAATGGTTGTGATTGTCTAGGGCACTGAGCAGAGGGTGTGCAGCTGTGGGCCTTGTGTGTTTAATGGTTGTGATTGTCTAGGGCACTGAGCAGAGGGTGTGCAGCTTTGGGCCTAGTGTGTGTAATGGTTGTGATTGTCTAGGGTACTGAGCAGGGGGTGTGCAGCTGTGGGCCTAGTGTGTGTAATGGTTGTGATTGTCTAGGGCATCGAGCAGAGGGTGTGCAGCTGTGAATGTAGTGTTTTTAATGGTTGTGATTGTCTAGGGCACTGAGCAGGGGGTCTGCAGCTGTGATCCTAGTGTGTGTAAAGGTTGTGATTGTCTAGGGCACTGAGTAGAGGGTATGCAGCTGTGAACCTAGTGTATTTAATGGTTGTGATTGTCTAGGGCTAGAGCACAGGGTCTGCAGCTGTGAACCTAGTGTGTTTAATGGTTGTGATTGTCTAGGGCTAGAGCAGAGGGTCTGCAGCTGTGAACCTAGTGTGTTCCATGGTTGTGATTGTCTAGGGCACAGAGCAGAGGGTCTGCAGCTGTGAACCCAGTGTGTTTAATGGTTTTGATTGTCTCGGGCACTGAGCATATGGTCAGCAGCTGTGAACCTAGTGTGTTTAATGGTTGTGAGTGTCTAGGGCACAGAGCAGAGGGTCTGCAGCTGTGAACCCAGTGTGTTTAATGGCTGTGATTGTCTAGGGCACCGAGCAGAGGGTCTTCAGCTCTGAACCTAGTGTGTTTAGTGGTTGTGATTGTCTAGGGCACTGAGCAGAGGGTCAGCCGCTGTGAACCTAGTGTGTTTAATGGTTGTGAGTGTCTAGGGTGCTGAGCACAGGGTCTGCAGCTGTGAACCTAGTGTGTTTAATGGTTGTGAGTGTCTAGGGTGCTGAGCACAGCGTCTGCAGCTGTGAACCTAGTGTGTTTAATGGTTGTGATTGTCTAGGGCACCGAGCAGAGGGTCTGCAGCTGTGAACCTAGAGTGTTTAATGGTTGTGATTGTCTAGGGCACCGACCAGAGGGTCTGCAGCTGTGAACCTAGGGTTTTTAATGGTTGTGATTGTCTAGGGCTAGAGCAGATAGTCTGCAGCTGTGAACCTTGTGTGTTCAATGGTTGTGATTGTCTAGGGTGCTGAGCAGAGGATCTGCAGCTGTGAACCTAGTGTGTTTAATGGCTGTGATTGTCTAGGGCATCGAGCATAGGGTCTGCAGCTGTGAACCTAGTGTGTTCAATGGTTATGATTGTCTAGGGCGCCGAGCAGAGGGTCTGCATCTGTGAACCTAGTGTGTTTAATGGTTGTGATTGTCTAGGGCATCGAGCATAGGGTCTGCAGCTGTGAACCTAGTGTATTTAATGGCTGTGATTGTCTAGGGCTAGAGCACAGGGTCTGCAGCTGTGAACCTAGTGTTTTTAATGGGTGTGATTGTCTAGGGCTAGAGCAGAGGGTCTGCAGCTGTGAACCTAGTGTGTTTAATGGTTGTGATTGTCTAGGGCTCTGAGCAGAGGGTCAGCAGCTGTGAACCTAGTGTGTTTAACAGCTGTGATTGTCTAGGGCACCGAGCAGAATGTCTTCAGCTGTGAACCTAGTGTGTTTAGTGGTTTTGATTGTCTAGGGCACCGAGCAGAGGGTCTGCAGCTGTGAACCTAGTGTGTTTAATGGTTATGATTGTCTAGGGCACCGAGCAGAGGGTCTGCAATTGTAAACCTAGGGCTTTTAATGGTTGTGATTGTCTAGGGCTAGAGCAGAGAGTCTGCAGCTGTGAACCTAGTGTGTTTAATGGTTGTTACTGTCTAGGGATGGAGCAGCGGGTCTGCAGCTGTGAACCTAGTGTGTGTAATGGTTGTGATTGTCTAGGGTGCCGAGCAGAGGGTCTGCAGTTGTGAACCTAGTGTGTGTAATGGATGTGATTGTCTAGGGCTAGAGCAGAGGGTCTGCAGCTGCGAACCTAGTGTGTTCCATGGTTGTGATTGTCTAGGGCACCGAGCAGAGGGTCTGCAGCTGTGAACCCAGGGTGTTTAATGGTTGTGATTGTCTAGGGCACCGAGCAGAGGGTCTGCAGCTGTGAACCTAGTGTGTTTAATGGTTGTGATTGTCTAGGGCTAGAGCAGAGGGTCTTCAGCTGTGAACCTAGTGTGATTAATGGTTGTGATTTTCTAGGGCTAGAGCAGAGGGTCTTCAGCTGTGAACCTAGTGTGTTTAATGGTTGTGATGGTCTAGGGCACCGAGCAGAGGGTTTGCAGCTGTGAACCTAGTGTGTTTAATGGCTGTGATTGTCTAGGGCGCTGAGCAGAGGGTCTCCAGCTGTGAACCTATTATGTTTAATGGTTGTGATTGTCTAGGGCGCCGAGCAGAGGGTCTACAGCTGTGATCCTAGTGTGTTTAATGGTTGTTATTGTCTAGGGCGCCGAGCAGAGGGTCTGCAGCTGTGAACCTAGTGTGTTTAATGGTTGTGATTGTCTATGGCATCGAGCATAGGGTCTGCAGCTGTGAACCTAGTGTGTTTAATGGCTGTGATTGTCTAGGGCACTGAGCAGAGGGTCTGCAGCTGTGAACCTAGTGTGTTTAATGGGTGTGATTGTCTAGGGCTAGAGCAGAGGGACTGCAGCTTTGAGCCTAGTGTGTTTAATGGGTGTGATTGTCTAGGGTGCTGAGCACAGGGTCTACAGCTGTGAACCTAGTGTGTTTAATGGTTGTGATTGTCTAGGGCACCGAGCAGAGGGTCTGCAGCTGTGAACCTAGAGTGTTTAATGGTTGTGATTGTCTAGGGCACCGACCAGAGGGTCTGCAGCTGTGAACCTAGGGTTTTTAATGGTTGTGATTGTCTAGGGCTAGAGCAGATAGTCTGCAGCTGTGAACCTTGTGTGTTCAATGGTTGTGATTGTCTAGGGTGCTGAGCAGAGGATCTGCAGCTGTGAACCTAGTGTGTTTAATGGCTGTGATTGTCTAGGGCATCGAGCATAGGGTCTGCAGCTGTGAACCTAGTGTGTTCAATGGTTATGATTGTCTAGGGCGCCGAGCAGAGGGTCTGCATCTGTGAACCTAGTGTGTTTAATGGTTGTGATTGTCTAGGGCATCGAGCATAGGGTCTGCAGCTGTGAACCTAGTGTATTTAATGGCTGTGATTGTCTAGGGCTAGAGCACAGGGTCTGCAGCTGTGAACCTAGTGTTTTTAATGGGTGTGATTGTCTAGGGCTAGAGCAGAGGGTCTGCAGCTGTGAACCTAGTGTGTTTAATGGTTGTGATTGTCTAGGGCTCTGAGCAGAGGGTCAGCAGCTGTGAACCTAGTGTGTTTAACAGCTGTGATTGTCTAGGGCACCGAGCAGAATGTCTTCAGCTGTGAACCTAGTGTGTTTAGTGGTTTTGATTGTCTAGGGCACCGAGCAGAGGGTCTGCAGCTGTGAACCTAGTGTGTTTAATGGTTATGATTGTCTAGGGCACCGAGCAGAGGGTCTGCAATTGTAAACCTAGGGTTTTTAATGGTTGTGATTGTCTAGGGCTAGAGCAGAGAGTCTGCAGCTGTGAACCTAGTGTGTTTAATGGTTGTTACTGTCTAGGGATGGAGCAGCGGGTCTGCAGCTGTGAACCTAGTGTGTGTAATGGTTGTGATTGTCTAGGGTGCCGAGCAGAGGGTCTGCAGTTGTGAACCTAGTGTGTGTAATGGATGTGATTGTCTAGGGCTAGAGCAGAGGGTCTGCAGCTGCGAACCTAGTGTGTTCCATGGTTGTGATTGTCTAGGGCACCGAGCAGAGGGTCTGCAGCTGTGAACCCAGGGTGTTTAATGGTTGTGATTGTCTAGGGCACCGAGCAGAGGGTCTGCAGCTGTGAACCTAGTGTGTTTAATGGTTGTGATTGTCTAGGGCTAGAGCAGAGGGTCTTCAGCTGTGAACCTAGTGTGATTAATGGTTGTGATTTTCTAGGGCTAGAGCAGAGGGTCTTCAGCTGTGAACCTAGTGTGTTTAATGGTTGTGATGGTCTAGGGCACCGAGCAGAGGGTTTGCAGCTGTGAACCTAGTGTGTTTAATGGCTGTGATTGTCTAGGGCGCTGAGCAGAGGGTCTCCAGCTGTGAACCTATTATGTTTAATGGTTGTGATTGTCTAGGGCGCCGAGCAGAGGGTCTACAGCTGTGATCCTAGTGTGTTTAATGGTTGTTATTGTCTAGGGCGCCGAGCAGAGGGTCTGCAGCTGTGAACCTAGTGTGTTTAATGGTTGTGATTGTCTATGGCATCGAGCATAGGGTCTGCAGCTGTGAACCTAGTGTGTTTAATGGCTGTGATTGTCTAGGGCACTGAGCAGAGGGTCTGCAGCTGTGAACCTAGTGTGTTTAATGGGTGTGATTGTCTAGGGCTAGAGCAGAGGGACTGCAGCTTTGAGCCTAGTGTGTTTAATGGGTGTGATTGTCTAGGGTGCTGAGCACAGGGTCTACAGCTGTGAACCTAGTGTGTTTAATGGTTGTGATTGTCTAGGACACTGAGCAGAGGGTCTGCAGCTGTGAAACTAGTGCATTTAATGGTTGTGATTGTCTAGGGCATCGCGCAGAGGGTCTTCAGCTGTGAACCTAGTGTGTTTAATGGTTGTGATTGTCTAGGGTGCTGAGCACTGGGTCTGCAGCTGTGAACCTAGTGTGTTTAATGGTTGCAATTGTCTAGGGCACCGAGCAGAGGGTCTGCAGCTGTGAACCTAGGGTTTTCAATGGTTGTGATTGTCTAGGGCTAGAGCAGAGAGTCTGCAGCTTTGATCCTAGTGTGTTTAATGGTTGTGATTGTCTAGGGCGACGAGCAGAGGGTCTGCAGCTGTGAACCTACTGTCTTTAATGGTTGTGATTGTCTAGGGTGCTGTGCAGCGGGTCTGCAGCTGTGAACCTAGTGTGTTTAATGGTTGTGATTGTCTAGGGTGCTGAGCAGAGGGTCTGCAGCTGTGAAACTAGTGTATTTAATGGTTGTGATTGTCTAGGGCATCGAGCATTGGGTCTGCAGCTGTGAACCTAGTGTGTTTAATGGTTGCGATTGTCTAGGGCACTGAGCAGAGGGTCTGCAGCTGTGAACCTAGGGTTTTTAATGGTTGTGATTGTCTAGGGCTAGAGCAGAGGGTCTTCAGCTGTGAACCTAGTGTGTTCCATGGTTGTGATTGTCTAGGGCACAGAGCAGAGGTTCTGCAGCTGTGAACCTAGTGTGTTTAATGGTTGTGATTGTCTAGGGCTGGAGCAGCGGGTCTGCAGCTGTGAACCTAGTGTGTGTAATGGTTGTGATTGTCTAGGGTGTGGAGCAGAGGGTCTGCAGCTGTGAACCTAGTGTGTGTAATGGTTGTGATTGTCTAGGGTGCCGAGCAGAGGGTCTGCAGCTGTGAACCTAGTGTGTTTAATGGTTGTGACAGTCTAGGGCACCGAGCAGAGGGTCTGCAGCTGTGAACCTAGTGTTTTTAATGGCTGTGATTGTCTAGGGCGCTGAGCAGAGGGTCTCCAGATGTGAACCTATTGTGTTTAATGGTTGTGATTGTCTAGGGCGCCGAGCAGAGGATCTGCAGCTGTGAACCTAGTGTGTTTAATGGTTGTGATTGTCTAGGGCACCAAGCAGAGGGTCTGCAGCTGCAAACCTAGTGTGTTCCATGGTTGTGATTGTCTAGGGCACAGAACAGAGGGTCTGCAGCTGTGAACCTAGTTTGTTTAATGATTGTGATTGTCTAGGGCACTGAGCAGAGGGTCTGCAGCTGTGAACCTAGTGTGTTTAACGGCTGTGATTGTCTAGGGCACCGAGCAGAGGGTCTTCAGCTATGAACCTAGTGTGTTTAGTGGTTGTGATTGTCTAGGGTGCCGAGCAGAGGGTCTGCATCTGTGAACCTAGTGTTTTTAATGGTTGTGATTGTCTAGGGCTAGAGCACAGGGTCTGCAGCTGTGAACCTAGTGTGTTTAATGGTTGTGATTGTCTAGGGCACTGAGCAGAGGGTCAGCAGCTGCGAACCTAGTGTGTTTAATGGGTGTGATTGTCTAGGGCTAGAGCAGAGGGTCTGCAGCTGTGAGCCTAGTGTGTTTAATGGGTGTGATTGTCTAGGGTGCCGAGCAGAGGGTCTGCATCTGTGAACCTAGAGTGTTTAATGGTTGTGATTGCCTAGGACGCTGAGCAGAGGGTCTGCAGCTGTGAACCTAGTGTGTTTAATGGTTGTGATTGTCTAGGGCATCGAGCAGAGGGTCTGCTGCTGTGAACCTAGTGTGTTTAATGGTTGCGATTGACAAGGGCACCGAGCAGAGGGTCTGCAGCTGTGAACCTAGTGTGTTTAATGGTTGTGATTGTCTAGGGCTAGAGCAGAGGGTCTTCAGCTGTGAACCTAGTGTGATTAATGGTTGTGATTTTCTAGGGCTAGAGCAGAGGGTCTTCAGCTGTGAACCTAGTGTGTTTAATGCTTGTGATGGTCTAGGGCACCGAGCAGAGGGTTTGCAGCTGTGAACCTAGTGTGTTTAATGGCTGTGATTGTCTAGGGCGCTGAGCAGAGGGTCTCCAGCTGTGAACCTATTGTGTTTAATGGTTTTGATTGTCTAGGGCGATGAGCAGAGGGTCTGCAGCTGTGAACCTAGTGTGTTTAATGGTTGTGATTGTCTAGGGCGCCGAGCAGAGGGTCTGCAGCTGTAAACCTAGTGTGTTTAATGGTTGTGATTGTCTAGGGTGCTGTGCAGAGGGTCTGCAGCTGTGAACCTAGTGTGTTTAATGGTTGTGATTGTCTAGGGCATCGAGCAGAGGGTCTTCAGCTGTGAACCTAGCGTATTTAATGGTTGTGATTGTCTAGGGCATCGAGCATAGGGTCTGCAGCTGTGAACCTAGTGTGTTTAATGGTTGCGATTGTCTAGGGCACCGAGCAGAGGGTCTGCAGCTGTGAACCTAGTGTGTTTAATGGTTGTGATTGTCTAGGGCTAGAGCAGAGGGTCTTCAGCTGTGAACCTAGTGTGATTAATGGTTGTGATTCTCTAGGGCTAGAGCAGAGGGTCTTCAGCTGTGAACCTAGTGTGTTTAATGGTTGTGATTGTCTAGGGCACCGAGCAGAGGGTCTGCAGCTGTGAACCTAGTGTGTTTAATGGTTGTGATTGTCTAGGGCATCGAGCATAGGGTTTGCAGCTGTGAACCTAGTGTGTTTAATGGCTGTGATTGTCTAGGGCTAGAGCACAGGGTCAGCAGCTGTGAACCTAGTGTGTTTAATGGTTGTGATTGTCTAGGGCTAGAGCAGAGGTTCTGCAGCTGTGAAACCTAGTGTGTTTAATGGTTGTGATTGTCTAGGGCACTGAGCAGAGGGTCTGCAGCTGTGAACCTAGTGTGTTTAATGGTTGTTATTGTCTAGGGATGGAGCAGCGGGTCTGCAGCTGTGAACCTAGTGTGTGTAATGGTTGTGATTGTCTAGGGTGCCGAGCAGAGGGTCTGCAGCTGTGAACCTAGTGTGTGTAATGGTTGTGATTGTCTAGGGCTAGAGCACAGGGTCTGCAGCTGCGAACCTAGTGTGTTCCATGGTTGTGATTGTCTAGGGCACCGAGCAGAGGGTCTGCAGCTGTGAACCCAGGGTGTTTAATGGTTGTGATTGTCTAGGGCACCGAGCAGAGGGTCTGCAGCTGTGAACCTAGTGTGTTTAATGGTTGTGATTGTCTAGGGCACCGAGCAGAGGGTCTGCAGCTGTGAACCTAGGGTTTTTAATGGTTGTGATTGTCTAGGGCTAGAGCAGATAGTCTGCAGCTGTGAACCTTGTGTGTTTAATGGTTGTGATTGTCTAGGGCGTCAAGCAGAGGGTCTTCAGCTGTGAACCTAGTGTGTTTAATGGTTGTGATGGTCTAGGGCACCGAGCATAGGGTCTGCAGATGTGAACCTAGTGTGTTTAATGGCTGTGATTGTCTAGGGCATCGAGCATAGGGTCTGCAGCTGTGAACCTAGTGTGTTTAATGGTTGTGATTGTCTAGGGTGCCGAGCAGAGGGTCTGCAGCTGTGAACCTAGTGTGTGTAATGGTTGTGATTGTCTAGGGTGCCGAGCAGAGGGTCTGCAGCTGTGAACCTAGTGTGTGTAATGGTTGTGATTGTCTAGGGTGCCGAGCAGAGGGTCTGCAGCTGTGAACCTAGTGTGTTTAATGGTTGTGACGGTCTAGGGCACCGAGCAGAGGGTCTGCAGCTGTGAACCTAGTGTTTTTAATGGCTGTGATTGTCTAGGGCGCTGAGCAGAGGGTCTCCAGCTGTGAACCTATTGTGTTTAATGGTTGTGATTGTCTAGGGCGCCGAGCAGAGGGTCCGCAGCTGTGAACCTAGTGTGTTTAATGGTTGTGATTGTCTAGTGCACCGAGCAGAGGGTCTGCAGCTGTGAACCTAGTGTGTTTAATCATTGTGATTGCCTAGGGCATCGAGCATAGGGTCTGCAGCTGTGAACCTAGTGTATTTAATGGCTGTGATTGTCTAGGGCTAGAGCACAGGGTCTGCAGCTGAGAACCTGGTGTGTTCCATGGTTGTGATTGTCTAGGGCACCGAGCAGAGGGTCTGCAGCTGTGAACCCAGGGTGTTTAATGGTTGTGATTGTCTAGGGCACCGAGCAGAGGGTCTGCAGCTGTGAACCTAGGGTTTTTAATGGTTGTGATTGTCTAGGGCTAGAGCAGATAGTCTGCAGCTGTGAACCTTGTGTGTTTAATGGTTGTGATTGTCTAGGGCGTCAAGCAGAGGGTCTTCAGCTGTGAACCTAGTGTGTTTAATGGTTGTGATGGTCTAGGACACCGAGCATAGGGTCTGCATCTGTGAACCTAGTGTGTTTAATGGCTGTGATTGTCTAGGGCATCGAGCATAGGGTCTGCAGCTGTGAACCTAGTGTGTTAATGGTTGTGATTGTCTAGGGCGCTGAGCAGAGGGTCTGCAGCTGTGAACCTAGTGTGTTTAATGGTTGTGATTGTCTAGGGCACTGAGCAGAGGGTGTGCAGCTGTGGGCCTAGTGTGTGTAATGGTTGTGATTGTCTAGGGCACTGAGCAGAGGGTCTGCAGCTGTGGGCCTAGTGTGTGTAATGGTTGTGATTGTCTAGGGCACTGAGCAGGGGGTATGCAGCTGTGGGCCTAGTGTGTGTAATGGTTGTGATTGTCTAGGGCACTGAGCAGAGGGTGTGCAGCTGTGGGCCTAGTGTGTGTAATGGTTGTGATTGTCTAGGGCACTGAGCAGAGGGTCTGCAGCTGTGGGCCTAGTGTGTGTAATGGTTGCGATTGTCTAGGGCACTGAGCAGGGGGTATGCAGCTGTGGGCCTAGTATGTGTAATGGTTGTGATTGTCTAGGGCACTGAGCCCAGGGTCTGCAGCTGTGAACCTAGTGTGTGTAATGGTTGTGATTGCCTAGGGCACTGAGCAGGGGGTCTGCAGCTGTGATCCTAGTGTGTGTAATGGTTGTGATTGTCTAGGGCACTGAGCAGAGGATATGCAGCTGTGGGCCTAGTGTGTGTAATGGTTGTGATTGTCTAGGGCACTGAGCAGAGGGTGTGCAGCTGTGGGCCTAGTGTGTGTAATGGTTGTGATTGTCTAGGGCACTGAGCAGAGGGTCTGCAGCTGTGAACGTAGTGTGTTTAATGGTTGTGATTGTATTGGGCCCGGAGCAGAGGGTCTGCAGCTGTGGGCCTAGTATGTGTAATGGTTGTGATTGTCTAGGGCACTGAGCAGAGGGTATGCAGCTGTGGGCCTAGTGTGTGTAATGGTTGTGATTGTCTAGGGCACTGAGCAGAGGGTCTGCAGCTGTGGGCCTAGTGTGTGTAATGGTTGTGATTGTCTAGGGCACTGAGCAGAGGGTCTGCAGCTGTGGGCCTAGTGTGTGTAATGGTTGCGATTGTCTAGGGCACTGAGCAGAGGGTGTGCAGCTGTGAACGTAGTGTGTTTAATGGTTGTGATTGTATTGGGCACGGAGCAGAGGGTCTGCAGCTGTGGGCCTAGTGTGTTTAATGGTTGCGATTGTCTAGGGCGTCTCACATTCCGTTGGCCAGAATGAGGCTCAAGGGGTTGGACTGATTCTTTAAGAGCCCTGGTGGCCTATATGGTGGGGCTGCATGAGTTGCCTGGTGTGCTGCTGCTGAGCAGGTCAACACAATCAAAGAGTTGTAGGTGTGTTGTAGAGCTGTTCTCAGGGTCACTGCACTCTTTAGAGAGTTTTGGCACGTTTGAGGTTTCGTGGACTTTGCAAGTGAATCCTCTGATCCAAATGGATCTGCAGATAAATCTGCTGACCCGCACAGATCTGGAAGTTATATGCAAAATGAGTTTGGGTCTTCCCGGGCTCATGGTGGTCTCCTGTACATTCTGTTCTCAGGTTTTAAGGGGAGGGGGGGTTGAGATCACTGCATTGAGGAGGCGGGCCTAGTGGGGTTCCCACATTAAATCTCAATTAGGGAAGGCTGAGGAAAGTCCTGCACTTTGTAGAAGTCCCCTCTAAAGCAGCGGGGCTGTTAGGCAGAATCCCGTGCAGTTCCCTTAGGGAGCACTACCCCAGATTAGGACTACAGGTGAGAGCAATAAATCCCCTTTGGTATCAGTCTGTACCACAAAGATTTAGTTGGTAGCTGTGGCTGAGCAGTCAGACTTATCTCAAGAGGGAGATGAGCAGTATTCAGGGTTTACACAATAGGTATCACAGTACTATGGCACAAGGAAACACTGACCAAAGCTTTGTATCAAAAAGAGAATATATATTTATTTTATACACATCTAGATCAACACATCAATCAAAGTTAATAAAGTAAGTAAAAATTCAGTCAAGGAAAAGTATATACAACTCCCTATTCAATTGTAGACAAGTTTGCGGTAGAGTGAAAACTGAGCAGAACGGCACAGTGAAAACCAACTACAAATGGAACTCTAACAATTTAACGAAAGGGAGGGAAAGCACAAGTTAAACCGAAATATCTTCAGACACCCCCTAGCAACACTTCCCTGAAGTTTTGTGAACAAGTAATGCACAGTAACACTTTAGCAGAAAGATAAGTGAATGAAAACTGAGCAAAATGGCACCCCACAAATTATAAAAGTAGGAAGGAAGAGGGGTTTAGAAGATATAGGAGCATCAACACATTTCTCATTGAGAATCAATCTACTGAGAGCAGATCTAACAAATCAGCCAGAGTCAATAGGCCTGAGCCAGAGTCAGTGGTACAGGACCAAGAGCTTAGGAGCAAAAATGTTCTTGTAGCTGCAGTCAAGTCTTTGGTAAACGAATATTGAAGCTTCCTGGCTATCCGGTCTCCAAGTGCTGCGCACTTTCGATTTGACCAAGGCAGGTCGGAGGAAGCGATGGATGAACTGGTTGGCCCCACCAGCTCAAGGGAAGAAGGCTCTTTCGATGAAGATCTCCTCTCGTCGTGTGGAAGAAAAGTGGTGAGACGATCCGGCAGGGCTTCACCGGTGGTGTAGATGCTGAAGATGTCTGTGGCTTCTCTCCCCTTTGGTTCCGTAGTTCCAGTGGCGACGTCTTGCTCTTCCAGTCCTCAGGACCCTGCTTTTATGCAGAAAGAGACCCATTCATACAGCCTAGCTGTTACTCACAAAGTGGAGTGGTCTTCCTGGCGGGAGACCCTCCAGCCTATCAGGTTAGAGTGCGACCTGAGTTACTGCGGCAACTCTGTCCAGGGGTTCTACTCCCCCTCCCAAACAACAGACCCACCCCAGACTCAGAGGTGCCGAAAAGAGGGTTTCTCGGCAGAAGCCCGCCAAAAGAGCGAACAAAGGATCCCCGACCTGGGTTAGGAGTTTAGAGTAAGACACGAGAAAGAATTTATATTAAAGTTCTGGCAAATAAAACCTACCGGAGTAAAGTTAATAATAAAATAAACCGGCGGTATGTTAGAGGCTGTCAGTAAAAGTGGTAGCCTCGAACAATGGGAAAATCCCATAGGAAAATATTTGCGGTTGAATATAAAAGGTAGTAACCACTGCCACCAGCCAGAAACTTTAGAGAGAGGGACTTTAAGGTACCCCCTCGAACACGAACATAGGGGAAAACTATTAACCCCTTCCAGCACCTCCAGAGTAAGATGGTTTGTACTGGTTAAGTTCATAAAAATTGACTAGTAAAGTCAATGGGGACTTTACATGCCCTGGGAGACAGTAGTCGGTCCCAGGGTATGGAGTCTATGTTTGGGGGTCGCTATGACACCCCTGTGTCACTTCACTGATGGTGCTGTGTAACACATGTGAATAAAGATGGTTCCTATGGGGGAGAGAAAATCCCATAGGCATTAAACACAAAAATAGCCTAGAACACACATAGCAAAAATGCCTAAGAGTGGGAAAAAGAGTCTCACTCTTAGCAGGTAAAAAGAAAGAGACCCTTCAAATCCAGCAAAGCTGCTGGGGGACTATATAGGTAAGGGAAATTAGCCAAGTGACAGTTCTCCCTAGCAGGGGCCCATGGTAGGGCGGACACAGAAACCACTCCATCCTTCCCATGGTTCATTCTCCTGCACCCTACGTCACCTAACGTGTTGTCACTGGGGCCAGGGATGGGAGCTTGTGATGCTATTTTCAAGGCTGAGCCTTTTTGCCCCCAGCCCTTCATTGATTTATTTATTTACTGTTTGTAGCAAGTCACTTCTTCCAGGAGTCCGTTGTACTTGACTAACAGAAATGTTAGTCTATTATAAGTTAATATTGATGTTACGTTCTTTGAAAATGTCACTTGTTACTGATTTTGTTGCATATCTGTGGAAAAAAGATAAAGTTTTAAAAAAAAAAAGAGATGTTAGGCCTGTTCTCCTGGCCAACCCTCGGCCCCAGCATGTGCGTACGCCACACCAGCACATTGTTTGCATGGGTGTCCTAAGGATCCCTGTAGTAATACAAAGTCTGGAGGCTCATGTAGGTAGAAGTAGGTTCCTTTACTAGGTCTTGGGTACACAAGTTACAAATACAGGGGAAGGAGGAGACCCCCCGCTCCCCACCACCCAGGTAGCTCTCTCCAACTATAGCTCCTGGAACCTCTAGGAAGGAACCTGCCATTTTATGAATTCATTCCATCACTCACTCATGACATCACAGCAACAAGGTTAACACACACTGGGAAGGGGACGGATACGGGATACTATACGCCTCCCTTTCTCACACAATAAAAACATATACAGGAATAAGAGAAAGAGAAGAAGGGCCGGATACAACACACCAGAAGCCAGAGTGATCCTACTGAAGTCAGAGAAAGACGGAGAGCAAAAGCACAGCAAATGCGACAACCAGACACAGAGAACAGGGCCCACGTAGACAGGAGACCCATACAGACTCCATGACAGGAGAGAGAACACTCACAATCAGGACCACACATCTCTGGAGGCCACAAACACTGACACCACTCTCGCAGCATCCACACAACCTGACTAACCAAAATAAATGGAAGTCATGTTAAACCAATGAACATATTACAGCAGCATGCACCATCTAAATGTGCGCATGTCCTAACTCATGTTAATCCACTTGCATTGTCAAATGGAAGCAGTAAACACTGCAGCAGCATGCACCATTTGAATGCGTGCATGCATTGACTCATGTCAATCCACTTGCATTGTCATATGGAAGCAATAGACACTGCAGCAGCATGCACCATCTAAATGCGTGCATGCACTTACTGGTGTTATTCTCCACCTCTTTTACTCCAATGTTTAAGTGAAAGTCCTTTGAAATACCGGGACCGTCATAGCATCACAGAAAGCTTATCACACTTCCTATGTGCGTACCCCCTTGAAGAACTGGGACACCAAATACCACCATCACAAACTCATTGCTTAACTGACCCCCTTTTTGCCCAATAGACAGGGCACCCTCCCATCATAAAGCATTATAAACTTCAGTTCAGTTTCCAACTCCACAATGCTTAACAAACATTCCTAATATACATGCTGTGTACTTTCTGCTTAACCAACATTCCTAATATACCTGCTGTGTACTTTCTGCTTAACCAACATTCCTAATATACGGGCTGTGTACTTTCTGCTTAACCACCATTCCTAATATACGTGCTGTGTGCTTTCTGCTTAACCAACATTCTGAATAAATGTGCTGTGTACTTTCGGCTTAACCAACATTCCTAATATACGGGCTGTGTGCTTTCTGCTTAACCAACATTCCTAATATACGTGCTGTGTGCTTTCTGCTTAACCGACATTCCTAATATACGTGCTGTGCACTTTCTGCTTAACCCACATTCCTAACATACGTGCTGTGTACTTTCCCAATATAGGCGCTGTGTACTTTCTGCTTAACCAACATTCCGAATATACGTGCTGTGTACTTCCTGCTTAACCAACATTCCTAATATAAGGGCTGTGTGCTTTCTGATTAACCAACATTCCTAATATATGTGCTGTGTACTTTCTGCTTAACCAACATTCCTAATATACCTGCTATGTGCTTTCTGCTTAACCGACATTCCTAATATACGTGCTGTGTACTTTCTGCTTAACCCACATTCTTAACATACGTGATGTGTACTTTCCCAATATACGCGCTGTGTACTTTCTGCTTAACCAACATTCCGAATATACGTGCTGTGTACTTCCTGCTTAACCAACATTTCTAATATACGGACTGTGTACTTTCTGCTTAACCAACATTCCGAATATACGTGTTGTGTACTTCCTGCTTAACCAACATTGCTAATATACCTGCTGTGTACTTTCTGCTTAATCAACATTCCTAATATACGTGCTGTGTACCTTCTGCTTAACCAACATTCCTAATATACGTGCTGTGTACCTTCTGCTTAACCAAAATTCCTAATATACCTGCTGTGTACTTCCTGCTTAACCAACATTCCTAATATACCTGCTGTGTACTTCCTGCTTAACCAACGTTCCTAATATACCTGCTGTGTACTTCCTGCTTAACCAACGTTCCTAATATACCTGCTGTGTACTTCCTGCTTAACCAACATTCCTAATATACCTGCTGTGTACTTCCTGCTTAACCAAAATTCCTAATATACCTGCTGTGTACTTCCTGCTTAACCAACATTCCTAATATACCTGCTGTGTACTTCCTGCTTAACCAACGTTCCTAATATACCTGCTGTGTACTTCCTGCTTAACCAACATTCCTAATATACCTGCTGTGTACTTCCTGATTAACCAACATTCCTCATATACCTGCTGTGTACTTCCTGCTTAACCAACATTCCTAATATACCTGCTGTGTACTTCCTGCTTAACCAACATTCCTAATATACCTGCTGTGTACTTCCTGCTTAACCAACGTTCCTAATATACCTGCTGTGTACTTTCTGCTTAACCAACATTCCTAATATACCTGCTGTGTACTTCCTGCTTAACCAACGTTCCTAATATACCTGCTGTGTACTTTCTGCTTAACCAACATTCCTAATATACCTGCTGTGTACTTCCTGCTTAACCAACATTGCTAATATACGTGCTGTGTACTTTCTGCTTAACCAACATTCCTAATATACCTGCTGTGTACTTCCTGCTTAACCAACATTGCTAATATACCTGCTGTGTACTTTCTGCTTAACCAACATTCCTAATATACCTGCTGTGTACTTTCTGCTTAACCAACATTCCTAATATACCTGCTGTGTACTTTCTGCTTAACCAACATTCCTAATATACCTGCTGTGTACTTCCTGCTTAACCAACATTGCTAATATACGTGCTGTGTACTTTCGTTTTCTTCCCAGCACAACGTTTGTCCTAGAAAACATGCACACACAATAATAAACATTTTTGGGCTCTTTTTCCTATAAAGTTCTTGAACCAAATGCACCACCTTTGTGGCATTAATGATAGCACCAATCAACATTTGGTGTCCTGCTTGTTCCTTATTTTTAAATGGCTTTTAACCAAATGCGCCAACTTTGTAGCCTTCATGATCTTTCACAATCAACATTTGGAGATTTAGAGCTACTTTAAAAAAAGAAATGTGACATTTGTCACTATTGCTCATCTTAAACCAAAATAATCAAGTTGACTTTCGCCACCCAGACCCAAACGCACAAGCTTAGTTGCTTTAATAACATTTCTAGATCAGCGCTGGGCACAAACCCCTTTTTTTAAACCAGATTTTCATGAAATCCACTTATGTGTAAACTCATGCACACCATCAACAGGAACTATGCAGTGTACATCTTCTGAAATGTGTCATGCCAGCATTGTAGCATGTTAGCATTGGCATTTTTCCCAACGTCCCATCTGAAAAGAAAACACGTTTGTAAAAGTGTATGCCAGTGTGGTTATTTAAATGGATATGGGGCAGGGACTGCTCATTAAATACATGCCATAAAATTAGTAGGAAATGAAATCTCATCTGAAAAGAAAAGGATGAGTAGTTTAAAAGCACAGAAAGTGCCACATCTCTTTGCAATAATGACACGCCCTTCCTCTCCAGTCAGCTGGGAACCTTGACAACAGAGCCATGGGCCTAAGCTTCTGTTTGGGAGGCCTAGTGTGGCTTCTCACCAGACCCCCCAGGCAGCACATCTAGGTCATCATTGCCTGGCAGGCAGCAGGACACAGGGAGTTCTCTGGCCTCCAACGCCCTTTGCACGGACACTGGCATCACCTCATGACAGCTGGACGTGCCACCTGCATGCCCACACCATGCCCCACAAAAGCCAGCATCCAAAGAGTATTACACAGCCATGCAGTATCTCATGGTAAAGATCCTGTCGCCTTTTTTCCTTCATCATTTTCTGCTGTGGCACTTGACTCTACGTTAGTAAGGCGCTCCTCCTTTCACTGCGCTCACTTTTCATCATGTGACTGGGCGCCAAATCCAAGGTCTTTCACAGCCCTCAGTTTCCTTTCAGTTTAGCCAGTTAGGAAACATCTCAAATGCATTCAGTAGTCAACTTCAAATGCTGCTCCAGTTCTCTGTAAATATAAGCGCTCTCCTTTTTATTATGTATAGCGCTATTTACTGATAAAAGCACTACACCTTTCCTGTTTCTTTTGTTTTTTTAAATACCAGCCCTCTGCCTTTGATATCGCTTCATCATTTAATCCATAACTCCTTGCCCATTTTGAAGGCTTTACTAATCCAAGTGTCTCCACGGTAGTATTTTAATTAACAGCTTAATGGTATTCCTACAGCTCTTTACTTTCTTTTAGACATTTTCCCTGGGTGTCTCGGTTGATAACGCTCCACCCAGCTTGAAGCACTATACTTATCCCAGGTTCTTTCTACTTATAGCGCTAGGCCCAGCTTGAAGCGCTATACTTATGCCAGGTTCTTTCTACTTATAGCGCTATGCCCAGCTTGAAGCGCTATACTTATCCCAGGTTCTTTCTAGTTATAGCTCTATGCCCAGCTTGAAGCGCTATACTTATGCCAGGTTCTTTCTACTTATAGCGCTATGCCCAGCTTGAAGCGCTATACTTATCCCAGGTTCTTTCTACTTATAGCGCTATGCCCAGCTTGAAGCGCTATACTTATGCCAGGTTCTTTCTACTTATAGCGTTATGCCCAGCTTGAAGCTCTATACTTATCCCAGGTTCTTTCTACTTATGGCGCTATGCCCAGCTTGAAGCGCTATACTTATCCCAGGTTCTTTCTACTTATGGCGCTATGCCCAGCTTGAAGCGCTATACTTATCCCGGGTTCTTTCTACTTATAGTGATATGCCGAGCTTGAAGCGCTATACTTATCCCGGGTTCTTTCCACTTATAGCGCTATGCCCAGCTTGAAGCGCTATACTTATCCCCGGTTCTTTCCACTTATAGCGCTCTGCCCAGCTTGAAGCGCTATACTTATCCCGGGTTATTTCTACTTATAGCGCTCTGCCCACCTTGAAGCGCTATACTTATCCCAGGTTATTTCTACTTATAGCGCTCTGCCCAGCTTGAAGCGCTATACTTATCACAGGTTCTTTCTACTTATAGCGCTATGCACAGCTTGAAGCGCTATACCTATCCCCGGTTCTTTCTACTTATAGTGCTATGCCCAGCTTGAAGCGCTATACTTATCCCAGGTTCTTTCTACTTATAGCGCTATGCCCAGCTTGAAGCGCTATACTTATCCCAGGTTCTTTCCACTTATAGTGCTCTGCCCAGCTTGAAGCGCTACACTTATCCCAGATTCTTTCTACTTATAGCGCTGTGCCCAGCTTGAAGCTCTATACTTATCCCAGGTTCTTTCCACTTATAGCGCTCTGCCCAGCTTGAAGCGCTATACTTATCCCGCGTTCTTTCTACTTATAGCACTATGCCCAGCTAGAAGCGCTATACTTATCCGGGTTATTTCTACTTATAGCGCTATGCCCAGCTAGAAGCACTATACTTATCCCAGGTTCTTTCCACTTATAGCGCAATGCCCAGCTTGAAGCGCTATACTTATCCCAGGTTCTTTCTACTTATAGCGCTATGCCCACCTTGAAGCGCTATACTTATCCCAGGTTATTTCTACTTATAGCGCTCTGCCCAGCTTGAGGTGCTATATTTATCCCAGGTTATTTCTACTTATAGCGCTATGCCCACCTTGAAGCGCTATACTTATCCCAGGTTATTTCTACTTATAGCGCTATGCCCACCTTGAAGCGCTATACATATCCCAGGTTCTTTCTATTTATAGCGCTCTGCCCAGCTTGAAGCAGTATACTTATCCCAGGTTATTTCTACTTATAGTGCTATGCCCACTAGAAGCGCTATACTTATCCCAGGTTCTTTCTACTTATAGCACTATACCCACCTTGAAGCGCTATACTTATCCCAGATTATTTCTATTTATAGCGCTATGCCCAGCTTGAAGTGCAGGATTATCCCAGGTCCCGAGTAACTTTGATTTACACCTCGGTGCCCATCTTAAAGCGCTATACTTTTTCTTAATGTTACCACAGGTTCCTTTTATGTATAGCGCTGTGCCCAGCTTGAAGCGCTTCACCTTTTCTTGATGTTATGCCTGGGTGGTGGGTCCTCCTTTCTGGGGTGGTGGGTCTTCTCATCTGACTGTCCCCTTCCTCAGCTCCTTAATTGCACGGTAGATCCATCCCCAGGCCCCCTCAAGGACCACTCGTCGCCAGTGTAGTAACACAAAGTCCACAGGCTCATGTAGGTAGAAGCAAGTTCCTTTATTAGGTATTAGGTACACAGGTTAGAAGTACAGGGGAAGGAGCCACCACCCAGGTAGCTGTCTCCACTCCAGCTCCTGGAACGTATAGGAAGGAACGTGCCATGATATGCATTCATTCCATCACTCACTCATGACATCACAGCAACCAGGCTAACACACACTGGGAAGGGAAGGGATCCAAGATACTACACTCCCTCTATGTGCTACATCAGCTCGGTTCTGCTCGAGGCGCTTTCACCTCATCTCACGCATAACAATCACTGCTTGGATCCTGGACTGGGGAAGTGGAGCTTTCAGAAGGATTTCTGATGTCGGGGGATTTAACTTATTTTTGAACAACTGGATAGATGGTCTCAAGCCACACTATCCCCCCAAACATGTGAACCTTGGGAGGGAAACGCAGGCGTCTCCTGCACACTCAACCCACTTATTTGAGGCGTTACTTTCACAGCAGGGAGCAACTATTGCATTGCTCCATCAGCCACAGATTCCCCACCACGCCTGCCGCCGCTTTCAGCTGCTTGACAGAACCCCTGCTTTGCCCACCCTCCCTGCTATGTTCTGGTTCCTGCTCCCTCTGGCATCACCACCTCCACCCTAGACACAAGCCGCATAATGCAAGTGCCTGTCAAACAGTATCACACTCAGCCGCTCGTGGAGCCCTCTGCACTAGAGGAATCTGGCAAAGATCCCTGTAGGTCTCCAATGAGGATTAGGGATCGAAGAGGGTGGGCGAGTATATGTGGCTGGTAGGTTTAAAGCGATAAAAGGTGGAGCCATAGAAAAGCTTCCATAAGAACTGGGAGGTGCCAGTTGGCATGAAGGACAGGTTGGGACGTGAGAGACTACTTTGAAGTTGTGCAGGAGGAAGAGGTGACAACAAAGGCATTGAAAGAAGATATTAATAAGAACCAAGATGGAGGAGGGGTTGGAGATGGAGGGGTAGTCGACAGGTGAGGTGAGGGATAAGCCAGGTTAGCAATGTCACAATATCATTACCCTTTTCAAACTACTACAACATTGTATATAGTTAATTGTGAAACACTGCCCAAGGCCCTCCCTTGCTCGTGGGAATGTCATCTGGTGAGGGGCACGTGCAGTGAATCTGTCTCCACAACAATCACCAAGAAGAGATGTTAAAAGCACTGCCCAATCCTAGATCTGAAATGTGAATCTTCACGTTTACCATCAATGTAATGTGATACAGAAGAATCGAGCAGCTCCTTACCACAGTGTCTGTATTCTGCAGCTTGGATCCTTCAGTCCATCACACAGCTCTGTCACTCCAGAGTCCCACAGGTGATTCCTGTTCAGGTCGAGCTCCGTGAGAGATGGGCTTTGTTTGAGAACCCAGGAGAGAGCTGCACAGCATGAACCAGTGAGAGAGCAGCCCGCCAACCTGCAGGAGAAAGAGGGAGATGAAGCAGAGCATGAAAAGGGACATCACAGCTGTACAGCATCTTCAGCTCTCTCATCCATGATAATCCCACTCACTTGCAGCTCAGGGCCCTTTTGATGCTCAAACGCCTTCCCACCATTACCTCTACACAGCCCAGTCCACCAGAGACAGAAAAACAGGACGAAGGATAAATAGAACACATTCTTCACAATTTATAAGGATAAGAGGATACGTTTACATTGTGCAGAATGTCTGCCATTTGCCCTTTGTTCTATTGTTGGAGATGGCACGGGATCAGGGACATGTTATGTTGATATTGTCTGCGGGCTCTAAATGTCGACTATGGGGTGGGCATGGCTCCCTCGCATCAGCAGATGCGGGAACCCCTGGACCCCCAACACAATGAAAAATATATGCACAGTAAGTGGACAGACCTGAAAACTTAATATACAAGTTGGTTTAAATTGACATTTCCCCTTAGAAGAATCCTTTAACATATTTTAACATCGAATTAGGGTTTCGGAGAATAGTGAAAAGAAACAGCAGCAAATCCTTGGGCTTATATGTCATTAAACTGTGACCCATGGGGGGGGGACCTTGTGTGCTTGCATAGGAATAATAAATGTTGCCCCTTGGCTATAATTGCGACGTTGTGATAAAAAGACCACGTTTCTAATCCACCCTTCCTCTCACTGCCGCATCATGTGATCTTTGGCGCATTGGTGATACAGTCATTATATGAGGAACAGTGTAGCTTTACGTGTTTCATTAAACTGAGACAGTGGAGACATGTATGTGTTGAGAGCCGGCGTGCCGCCACATATAGCTCCTCATGCCGCCACATATAGCTCCTCTGTCTCTGAGGTTTCTATTAGCACAATATGTTTCTGTGGCCGCGCCACAGTTATCCTTTAGGCGTGCGGGGCCCCCCTTAGCTGAGGAGACACATAGAATGTGACGTCCAGCATATGAAGCAGCACTATTAACATGTACCCAGGTACCCATGTCAGGAGGGAGGCTTTATTAGAAGGAGCAGACAACATGGAGAAGGATCAGTATTAATGCCCCCCCTGAGCATTTATTGGAGGGGGTAAGCAGGCTGAGGAGGGAACCAGAGTGTGTTGATGGCATCACCAAGTATGAGAACACGTGGCCCCCTGGCAAAATGAGAAGCCGGCACTTATGGTTAAACCCACTTTAAGGAGGCACATCGGAAAATGCACCAGACAAAAGGGCAGCACAGACACCTAAAAACATCAACCAACACCAGAAGGATGGCCTAAGAGAGGAGATTTTCCAGGAACTAGGCCGGAAAGCGTAATGTGTGTGGGTTGATGAGAGGATACTGAGGAGGCACAGCCCGCAGACCCGTTGATGTAGCTGTAGGCCAAAAACAGATGGATCAAGGAAAGGTTGTTCCGAACCCCCTTCTTCGGGATCCGATTCAAAAGCTGCATGCTAGTCGTAAGCAGGTGCCTCAAAGTCAGAGGTGATCTCATGTTGGAGTATGTCCTTTGGTAGTATGGTTGGAGACCTTTCTAGAAGAGGTTGCTCTGTAGACACAGCTGAATGCTTTGATGTTTTCCTGGGAGACGGGTCTCCCGTTACCAACTCGTGCCAAGCTGGTCTTGCAGAGGAAGTATGCGTCGCCGGCGACCTATTCTTTTTCATCGTCGACGAGGTTGTCGTTGACAGAGCAGTTCTAGACTGAGCAGTCATCGACGGAGCAATCGTCAACTGTATGGTTGTTGATGGGACAGTGGATGACAGGGCTGTCATTGAGAGTAATCGAAGAACCGGTCATCGTCGGTGGAGTTGTCGATGAGGGATGAGTCGTAGACGCTGTCTTCGTCACCAATACGACCGTAGATGGAGAAGGCGGCCGCCTGGATAACGACTTAGACTTGTGCTTCGTTGACTCATGACCGGAAGAAGACCTATGGGATGCTGATGAGGAGTGATATTTGTCCTTGGACGAAAACCTCTTTGTCGATGAGGCGGAAGAGTGATGCCTTGATTTTTCCTTATTCGATGACAAAGCCTTGTGGGCTGGGTCCATGGATTTTTATGGGTGTGAGCCTGTCTACTTTGGTTCATCAGAGCGTGGTGTAGACATGCCCTGAGAGGGGGGAATTTGCGACCCCTCACCGCTCGATAAAGGCCTTATAGCAGAAGACTTCTTGGCTTTTTCCAAAGTGGACAAAGGCCTGGGCTCACCTGTGCGCTGTTTCTTAGGCAACGGATCCTCCTACCTTGCCCTTTAGCACAATGGCGACCTCTTGCCTGAGGGAGTGGAAGGCCTGCCCCTGTGTGAAGAGCCGACCTCTGAAGCCAGATAGACAACCTCGATCAGCTAGCAAATTAAGCGCCTGTTTCTGTCCTTGAGGGTTTCTTGTGAGCACCCCTGACAGATGTTGCAATTTTCTTCGGCCGAGTGATTGGGTATAAGCAGTATAGGCACACCGAATGCCTGTCCCCATCATACACATTCTTGAGGCCGCAGGTCTCACACGGCCTAAATAAAGATTTCTTCAGACCCAAAGATGCCATAACAGGACCGGGAAACACACCTTTCTTTGACGAAAGACTGAAACAGTGAAAGCTGAAGAGAAAAAAAGGAAAGTATCACAAAAAATAGAAATTCTCTGGAGAGAATGCATGGTAATCCCAACGGTTTGGAAGACGGTTGAAATCTGAGAGGAAGCTGCAGGGCGGACTATACGCTCGACATCCCATTGGTGCTGCCTAAAGCACCCATAACGACGTTAATAGGACACTTAAGGTGTCGAAGTTTATTCCATAGGAAAACTACTATACTAAAGTCACTGGGGTTTTCCCAGCCTCTCGACGTGGAACATTCACAGCATGTGAATCCATGAAAGATCCAATGCTAGAGAAATATAAATTCCTATAAAAACATGTATATGCCATTGCGGGGTAGGTACACAGGTATATGCCATAGCGGGTAGGGGCACAGGTATATGAATGCTTATAGAAATGGTGCTAGTTTGGCATTATTCTTCTCATCTCGAATAGGAGACTCCAAATCCCAGAATGCCATTGAGCAGATGCTTAGCATGGCAGCTGAGTTTTGCTTACATGCATTCAAGACCTGGCCTAGTATGAGAAAAGCTACACGTTCATGTGTCAACATTTGACACATGCATGCTTTATATGGTGCAAAGTAAATGTTACAATATTACCAAAGACAAACTATCTTTGGTGCTTTATACATGTACATTTGAAAGCAGTGGGTTTTAAGTGGTCTGGAGGGGGTGGGGGTAGATGTGGGTGGGTAACACCGGCTGTGTTAATCCCCCTGCTCCTAGGGTATCAAGGAAGGTTGAAATCAGTGGGTTTTAAGTGGCCTGGAGAGGGTGGGGGTAGATTAGGGCAGGTAACATCGGCTGTGTTAATCCCCCTGCTCCTAGGGTATCAAGGAAGGTTGAAATCAGTGGGTTTTTAAGTGTCCTGGAGGGGGTGGGGTAGACTTGGGTGGGTAACATTGGCTGTGTTAATCCCCCTTGCTCCTGGAGTATCAAGGAAGGTAGAAAGCAGTGGGTTTTAAGTGGCCTGGGGGTGGGGGGGTAGATTTGGGCAGGTAACATTGGCTGTGTTAATCCCCCTGCTCCTAGGGTATCAAGGAAGCTTGAAAGCAGTGGGCTTTAAGTGGCCTGGGGGTGGGGGTAGATGTGGGTGGGTAACACCGGCTGTGTTAATCCCCCTGCTCCTAGGGTATCAAGGAAGGTTGAAAGCAGTGGGTTATAAGTGGCCTGGAGAGGGTGGGAGTAGATTAGGGCAGGTAACATCGGCTGTGTTAATCCCCCTTGCTCCTAGGGTATCAAGGAATGGTGAAAGCAGTGGGTTTTAAGTGGTCTGGAGGGGGTGGGGGTAGATTTGGGTGGGTAACACCGGCTGTGTTAATCCCCCTGCTCCTAGGGTATCAAGGAATGGTGAAAGCAGTGGGATTTAAGTGGCCTGGAGGGGGTGGCGGTAGGTTTGGGTGGGTAGCATCAGCTGTGTTAATCACCCTTGCTCCTAGGGTATCAAGGAAGGAGTACTGGGGTAGAAAGCTGCAGGCCTGGCATTTTAGAGGCGCAGTCAAGATGAGATTGCCCAGCTAACCAGGCAGGGGCGTAGATGCCTTGGGCTGCAGTGATGGGTCAATTTGATTAGCACCTTAATGTAAATATGTGTTTTGCGCAAATGTTGGCAGTCTAGAGGAAGAGTGATCTTCCAATGAGAAAATTGGAGGCCATTATTGTAGAGCAACTGATACTCAATGTTGCGATCCAACTCCATTCTTTCATTTCATTTTCCAATACAAAGGCACACACATCGTGTGGGTCAAGAAAGCAGAATTGTTATGGGGATAATTGTGGGGGGTCTTGGACATGTGTACACAGCACCATGCACCACTGGATGTTCTAGTTATCCATTTGGGGGGTAACGACTTGGTGTCGCTGGGGAAGACAGAGCTCTTGAGAAGAATGCAGGGAACCCTGACACAGGTGGGCAATGGGTTTCGGGTTGCAAAGTTACTATGGTTCAAAACAACACCCTTTCAAGCATGGCAGGGGGCGCACTGTCATAAAGGAATTGAGGCATCCAGGAAGAAATTGAAGACTAAAATGGAAACTTTAAAAAAAAGCATTCACAAGGGCTGGATCAAGCATCCTCTATTCATTATGGAAACGCTGGGTTACTTTGGGGGGGATAGGGTACACCAGTTGGACTTAGGCGTTGCCTTAATGATCATGGAGTTAAGGGGAATTCAAGATTGGGGTAGGAATCAACTGGGGAATGAAGCTTGGGGTAAGAGAAATGGAAAAAATTGGTGAAAGGAAAGAATTGGGTTAATGGAAGGAATCGGGGACTGGAAAGAACTGGGAACTAAAATTATTGGGGAATGGAATGAAGTGGGGAATGAAAAGAAGTGAGGTATGGACGGATTTGAGGACCAGAAGGAATTGGGGGACTGGAAATAATTGGGCATTAGAAAGAATTGGGGAAGGGTTTTGGGGAATGGAAAAAATTGGGGATGTAAGAAAACAGGGGTTTGAATTGGGGATGGTAAAGAATTGGGGAATTAAAAGAGTTGGAGGCTTGGGGTATGGAGAGCAGTGGGGAATGAAGGATCTGCTGAATGGGAAGGGTCAGTGATGGACAGAGTTGGTGAAGTAAAGCATCGGGCTACAAAGAAGAGGGGCTGGGAAATAATGGGGGAACGCAATGAATTGGGGAAGGGAAAGAATTGGGAAAGGACAGTATTGAGTAAAGTATTTGGGGGAATGAGAAGAGTTGGGGAAATGAAAGGCTTGGGGTTTGAACAGATTCAGGGAATGAAAAGAATGAGGAAAGGCAAAGAAATGGGGAAATGAAAAGCATTAGGGCTTGAAAGAAAGTGGGAAAATGAAACCGAAACAAAATTAAATAAACAAACAAAGAAATAAATAAAAAATAAAAAAAGTAAATGGCCATGGCTAAGGAGGGAGGAGTCTACCCAACAGGGTCCACTGGATGATGACAGGGTGAGGGGAGGGGCTTAGGAAGTCATACCTAGCGCAGAATCCTAAGGTGTGGTGGAGGAATGGATCACCTGTAAAATAACTCCTGGCTCGTTGCTCAATAAAGCTTGCTGCAGCAATTTTAACTTCCACCCTGACAACTGGCCCTGCCCCTTAATTCAGGGGAGCTGTAAGGGGGCCTTTAAGGAAGGGGTGGGATAAGGGGAGTGTGGTTTGGGGTGGCTGGTATGACTGGTGGGGAGACGTGTATGTGTGTGATGGGGTGTAAGTGTAGGCTGTCAGCGCTATGCTAGGTGTTTGCGCCGTTGCAAATGGCTTTCGGCGATGGCCGCCCTTAGCGAGGATGCCCACCAGCCAAGAGGGGGAGGGGGTCTGACCTGGCAACTCCTTCCAATATGGAAGGGGGAAGCCAAGTCATAAGGGGCGACGGGTGGGGAAGCAGGGCCAAAGAGCAGCCTATATAAGG
Organism: Ambystoma mexicanum; assembly: GCF_040938575.1. Classification (NCBI taxonomy): domain Eukaryota; kingdom Metazoa; phylum Chordata; class Amphibia; order Caudata; family Ambystomatidae; genus Ambystoma; species Ambystoma mexicanum. Next base: position 9,466,117 of record NC_090927.1, read on the forward strand.
CGCCAGAGGCTAAGTGGGCGCCCTCTTTGGTCCTGCTTCCCATGGCTTTGAGACAACCACCCACCCTCCCTGGTTGTTGGTAACAATGTAATTATCTGTTTTCTCTTCTAGAACTGCCCAGTGGATGTTACATGGTGTACCCCTGTAGAAGACACTGACAGATACTGCAAAGGGACTGCACAGCCACTAGCTTAGAAAGAAGGACACCCAAGAGTACTAGACTCAGGGGAGGCCCAGTGAAAGGGGAGGTGTAGGGAGTTTGGAAGTCCTTCCAACTCCAACAAAGCGCGCAGGGTTTGGGAAGATTATGAGAAGGGGAATGAAAGAAATTGGGGAATGTGAAATTAGAGGGAAAAGATAACTAAAGGAGAAGGGAGGAAAACAGGGGAATGGAAAGAATTGGGGAATTCAAGATTGGGGGTAGGAAACAACTGGGGAATGAAGCTTGAGGGGAGAGAAATGGAAAGAATTGGGGAATGGGAAGAAGTGTGTAATGGTAAGAAGTGTGTAATGGACAGATTTGAGGACTGGAAATAATTGGGCATTGGAAAGAATTGGGGAAACATTTTGGGGAATGGAATGAATTGGGGATGGAAAAGTATTGGGGGAATGAAAAGAGTTGAAGACTTGGGGTATGGAGAGAAGTGTGGGGTGAAGGATCTACTGAATGGGAAAAGTTAGCGATGGACAGAGTTGGTGAAGTAAAGCATTGGGCTACAAAGAAGAGGGGCTGGGAAATAATGGAGAAACGCATAGAATTGGGAGATGAAAAGAATTGGGGAAAGGACAGTATTGGGTAAGGTAAAGTAATTGGGGTAATGAGAAGATTTGGGGAAATGAAAGGCTTAGGTTTTGAACAGAATCGGGGAATGGAGAGAATGAGGAAGGGTAAATAAATGGGGAAATGAAAAGCATTGGGGAATGCTTGCCTTCCCACATTTCCCATCAATCTTGTAGTCTTCAGTCCCTCTTATACTGCAACCAGGCGCCAGTGCGTGAGGGAGGCCGGTCTGTGCTGGTCTGTGTTTGGTCCGCTATTCCACAACTGTCTCTGGTTTTCTCCTCTTGCTAACGGTCTGGGTTCTGATTGCCTATGTAAGAGTTGTCGCCATCAGATTCTTTAGTGGTAGTACCTGACTGTCTTGCAGACAACATCAATCTCACTTTTGCAATATGCTCAAAACCGGATGTTCTTAGAAACCTTATCGCGATTGACACCTCCAGTTGCTCACTCATTGCTGACAGTTCTCTGCTCCCTGTTCATTTGGGAATCACAAACAATATTGCTATGAACTCCCCCGTTGAGAGGAACGTTTCCCACCCCTGCCTGCATGTTGGACTTCTGATCATATGATCTTTGGTCAAACATTCTGATGAGGTCTCATCTTATTCTCACACAAGAGCTTGACATACTATATTTTACAGAGACCTGGCTCTCTGAAGTCACCAATTCCTCTGCCGTTGCCTCTACCCCGTCTGGCTACCAGCTGTTCCACACAGATCGGGACACCGGCCGCAGTATAGGCACGGCTGTTATTGTTAAAACACTCTTACATCCTATAGCAGTAATTCTTTGCCTATCGATGAATGCCAACATACTGTGATTAAAATTAGGAGTATTCATGGTGACATTCCTAGTAGACATACTTGGCAAAGAGGCTCTGCATACTCTACGATAGATTACATCTTTGCAGTGAATTTAGGATAACAGAGGGCAATTCAGATGATCACAGTATGTTAGAGGCTACTTTTAAGTTGAGCCAAAGAAAGCAGGCTCTTGTTTTCTCCCAGGCTATGATTGTAAATACTGCTGGGAATCGTTTGGTAAGGTTCGAAAGAGGTGGGCGGACTCTCACAAACCAATTAGAAATAGCTACCAACAATCCCTCGGTGAACCAACTTGGGAGCTTTTGTGCACGCTCGAGATTTAGTGATTTTCTTTGGGAATTAAACTCTCCACTCTCTGGTCCTATTACGTCAACTAGGGTCCACAAATACCATTTTGACTCTAAAGTTCACCCAAAAAAGAAGGTCAATAGATGACAAAGAATGTTTTTAAAGAAAAATATAAGGGATCCTTAAGTCCTGGAGACTGAATTGAGATCTCTTAATAACATCCATAGAAATTGGTTGAGATCTAATAACTACATGAGGAAACATAGAGGGGGAAGCAATGTTGAAGGCAGTCGGTGCTAGAAATTCAAGAAACCTTTGGTCGATCGTGGGCTTGATAAATGGACAAACCACAGATTTCCAACAAACTGGTGAACAGTAGAGTGCCAAGTGCGAACACTTCTCTAGTGTATATGGCTCCATAGACTCTCAGGAATTTAAACTAGTCCGGTGCACCAGCGTGTCCCCTAAATTATACACGAGAGGACATTGAAATCTTAATAAAAAAATCCTCCACCTCTAGAGCTGAAGGGGCCAATGGTCTGAGGAATGCGGTGCTTAAAACAAATCCTGACATGTGGTCCAAAGTTCTAAAACGTTTGTTTGATATTATCATCCTTAGCAAAATAATTCTGGAGTCTTGGACAAGTTCGATCATTATCCCCATCTATAAAAAAGGCATTTGTTTAGTTCCATCAAACTATCAACCTATATCACTCTTAGATGCCGATGGGAAGATCTTTTCCGGTATTATACTCGGTGAGTTAGAAAAATGGGCAGAGGACAAAGGCATTATCCCTAAGCAACCAACGGGCTTTATGAGAGGATTATCCATGTCTCTTAACACCCTGATTCTTGGTTGTCTTACCTCAGACTCCCTTAGAAAGGGAGGGAATCTCTTGTTCAGAGCCTGGGTTGACCTTTCCCAGGCTTTTGAATCGATAAATAGAAATAGATTATGGACTAAATTAAATTGTGGGGGCTCCCAGATCACTTATTATCTGTCCTGACAGAGTTGCAAGAAAGATCCTCTCTAAGAGTCTGGCTGTCTAAATCAGGTGTCCTCTCACAGTCCATCCAAATAGAGAGAGGGTTGCGTCAAGGATGCTTGATTGCACCCTTTTTCTTTATATTACACCTGTCCGATCTCCTGCAATGGTTGGATAAATGCGGTCTGGTGGGCCCCAAAATGGGTGATACAAAAATCAATTGGTTAGTTTATGCTGACGATGTGGTAGTCTTTGATTACAAGTAAGTCGGTTTACAAAGCCTACTTCCTGCCCTTTCTGAGTATGCTAAAGAAAACGATTTAAAAATGAGTCCTAACAAATCTAAAGTCATCGTTTTCAAACATCCCTTGAGGAAGTTGGCACCTTTTATTTGGCAGCTGAACAACTCTCTTATTTCCATCTCTAAAGAGCTCACATATCTGGCCTCTATTATAAAAGCTTTTGCCATTGACTTGAAAATAGTTAACTCGGTCGCGCAGATGAAGAAAATCCGTCTTCAATACTGTACATTTTCCTTGTCGGCTCTCTTAAAATTCTAAGTTGGGAAGGTGCTTCCAGTGATTACCTTCGGTATGGAGTGCAACATGTTGGCCTTTGACATCGACTGGGGTAAGATTGAAAGTAACATTTGTTAGAGACTGTGTTCCCATCTCTTGCATGAGATTTGAATTAGGTCTTATCTCATTAAGTGATTTGATGTAGTGGAAATGGGTTTCGATCTATAGACTTATCCTGGATCCGCCGAAATCCTCTTTGTATGAGGAAGTTGCAGTCTCCATGTATAAATCAACAAATCTCTTGCACAACAAATTGAGATCTAGATGTGATGAGCTATTGGCTCTCTCAGATACTGACATTGACACCCTCATGTTTAATCCATTGAAAACTAAGGAAAAATTGCACCTCATGGATTGAATCAGGACTATTGAAAAAATGAGGAGTTGCAAATTATAATCATCTCCTTTGTTGATTGATAAATTATGATTTTATGTGCCCCAATATCTGAGGAAATTTCCGGATCTGGCAACGAGGATGGATTTCCTAAGGTTAAGATTAAACCTGTTGCCAACTCTGGAAATTCTTCATGTTCGCTATGGGGACATGTATCCAACTGATAAGGTTTTAGTGCTTTGTTCACGATCCTGTTTTTTATTTTCAGGTATGTTTTGGGATAGATTCATTTCAGGAAATTAAGTTTTTCTTACGTTTGAGGCGGTTTCTGTCCTGAAAGAACTTAATCTTATAGCAAACAAGGTGCCACCCGTTAGTGTTTTTCTAGTGTCATGATAATAGTTTCTGATTAGATTGTTTTTTTTTCTCGCTCTTTTTCTCTTTTATTACTTTCTATTCATTTTTTTATGTGCTGGTTCTGTGATTTGTATTAGATTTTATTAAGAATTGTGTGAAAAGTCATGTTTTATTGGCTGATGCACATTGAATAAATTGATTCTAACACTACTATCTGCATCCTTACTATCTATCGTCCTCCCATGGCTATGCCACTGCTTGAGGAACAGCTTCTCATGCTACTTGGCGACCTTATGAAAACTACTTCTAATGTCATTGTTCTGGGTGATTTTAACCTTTGGGCCTATCACTCAGATGATCACCAAACCTTTAATCTTGTTCAATCCCTTGAGGCCATAGGCTTTCAACAACTTATAAAGATCCCCGCCCATAAAAATGGACATATTCTGGAATCTGCATGGTCTCGATACCAGGAAAGTTCCACCAAGACACCAGATGGAGACGGGGAACAGAGAATAACATTTTCGGCCATCAAGAAAGTGCTTGAAACTTTCCTCAACTACGAAGGCTCGTCCTTCCCTAAACATTTGTCAAACCTTTCGCCTAGCCAAATCCTTTAACTTAACCATTACTTACCAGATTAGTACTATCCTATACAAAGGACTCTGAACCATTGACTTTGGCCAAGGCCTATTGAGAAGAATTGCTGGTTGTATTTAACTGAAACCCTTTGCACTGCCTATGAATGCATTTGGGCTGTCTATTCTTATAACCTTGTCTTTTTATCCCTTTAATACGTATCTGAAGTGCCATTTTGCTCCCACTTCATTTTGGAGCTAAACTTGTTCATTTACTTACCGGTTGGATTTTTGTGGTGTATTAGTGTGTGATATTGAGCTGCTTGTGCTAGTGTAATGTTTTCTAACTGACAGAGTAAATACATGTATGTTCGTTTACTAAGAAACATTGAATCTGTGTGTATTTGAATCACTGTATTGGTGTCCTTTGTGTAACTTGTTCTACTGCTCACTCAACTCTTGAGATAAGTCTGGCTGCTCAGCCACTGCTACCACATTACTGTGTAGTACAGGCTTGTACCAAAGGTGAAATTGTACTGTCACTTGTAGTCTTAATTGCATGTAGTGTTCCCCAAGGGTACTGCATGTGATTCTGCCTAATAATGCGGGCAGCATACTGTGTGGAGGGAGGATGGGGAATCATTGTATGGGTCTGTAGTGCAGGATGGGGGCAGCATACTGTGTGGCGGGAGGATGGGGAATCATTGTATGGGTCTGGAGGGAGGGATGGGGCATCTTGGTGAGGTCTCGAATGGAGGGAGCGTGCATCTTGGTGGGGTCTGGAGGGAGGGATGGGGCATCTTGGTGGGGTCTCGAATGGAGGGTGCGTGCATCTTGGTGGGGTCTGGAGGGAGGGATGGGGACACATTTGTCTTTGTCAGGAGGGAGCAATGGGGGCATCTTGGTGTGGGTCTGGGGGAGGGCTGGGGCATACTGGTGTGGATATAAAGGGTGCCATGGGGCATCTTGGTGTGTGGCGAGGGATGGGAGCATTTTGGTGTGGGTCTGGAGTACAGGGTGGGGGGAGCTTGCTGTGTGGAGGGAGGATGGGGAATCATTGTAAGGGTCTGGAGGGAGGGATGGGGCATCTTGGTGATCTGAATCGGGCAGGGGAATCGTGGATCTGGAATGGAGGTACAGGCATATAATGGGGACATGTCAGGGAATGATGGGACATGTGGGTCTGAGTGAGGGTTGGAGCACTGTTAGGGAGATTTCTCTCTTTAGGCTGAATTTCCTAACCTAGTGAGTCCCCCAGCGGCTTTGCTGGATTCCTTGAGTTTGTTTTTTCTCCTGCCAAGAGTGAGAGTCTTTTTCTCCCACTTTTGGACATGATTTATTGTGTTCCTTTGACTGTTAATGTGTTTTATGGGCTATAGGGTCCTTTACTCCATAGAGTCTCATGTGTTTTTACTATGTGTGTTACACAGCACCCTCCGTGCCGTAACACAGGGGTGTCATAGTGACACCCCACCATAGACTCCATACCCTGGGACTGACTACTGTCTCCCAGGGCATGTAAAGTCACCATTGGCTTTACTAGTCCCAAATTATTAACAGAAACCAGTACAAACCATCATATTGTGGACGTACTGGTCGGGGAAATTCGATTGCCCCGGGGTCTGTTAGTCGAGGGGGCACGTCTCTGTCCCCCCTGATCAAGTTTTGGCCGGTGGAAGTGGAAACTACTTTTTATATTCGACCGCAGATATTTTTCTTTGGGATTTTCCCATTGTTCGAGGCTATCAACTTTAATTATTTAATTCTCATAGCCTCGAACATACCGCCGGTTTATTTCATTAATATTAATTCGTCAGTTGGTATTTTTTGCCAGGACTCGATTCTAAAATGGCGCTTGTGTTCTCTTCTTCGACTCCAACCCAAGTCGAGCCCTTTGTTCCACTTTTTGGCGGGCCTCTCCACAGAAGTCTCCAAAAGTGGTGGCACTCTGTCTGGGTACCACAGGGGGGGTGGGAGGGGGTTTAGGCACCCTTGGACTGAGTTACCTTGGTAACTCAAGTCGCACTCTTGTGTGATTGGCCCAAGTGGTGAGCCGGTCGGCTCACCACTTAGCATGTTTGACAGCTAGGCTGAGTGAATGGGGGTGTGCTGCATAAAAGCAGGGCTTTGGGGACTGGAACTTCAGATGTCGCCACAGGACCTGAGAATCCGACGAGGGAGAAGCTGAGCGGACCTACCACAACGACACCACCGGTGGAGCCCTACGGAACCGACTCACCACTTCCCGACGACAGAGAAGATCTCCCTGCTGGAGAGGCTTCTTCCCCTGACTGGTGGGAACAACCAGTTTTACCTTCTTTCTTCTCACCCCAGACCGGTTTGTGGTTGAACTGCCCATGCCAAGCACCGCGGCGGCCGGATAGCCACTCACCAGTGAACCGCGAATCAATGGACCGCTCCTTGTACCTGAGAAACTCCGCGACTGGTTTCTTCCCTGGCAGTGCAACGGACTCCTGTCTTCCTCCCCGACAAGATCCTCTCTTCCCCCGGACGAAGCACTGACTTGCATCCGCTGCCAGGAACAACTGCCCCCGCTGGAGTATTCTCACCACTTTAAGGTACCGTGTCCGCCAGGCCTCCCTTTCTAAAGATTGCTACAAGGTAATAATAACTCCTTAACCTTCTGGACTGGGCTGGCCGCCTTGACCCTCTAACTGGTCCCTTTCTTTGGTCCAACTCCTTTTTTGAACCGTTACAAGACTTTTGTGCACTGCAACCGTGTGACCTTGGACACATTTCGTTTGATCCTCTTAAAGTGGATCTGGCCTATTGAACTCTAACTTCACGGTTTTACTTTGCCTTCCTCTCTTGTTATGTTCTTGTAAAAGTGTTGGGATCTGTTTCACTTATTCTCTGTTTTTCTCTCCCTTTTCTCTCCTATTAGAGTGCCATCTACGTTAAGTGCTCACCGCTGTCTGAAAATAAGTGGGGCTTTACTTAAGACTTGTCTAATATTCTTTTAAGGGAGTGTATATCTTTTAGTGACCGTGTTTCTGAATTGCTTATTATTAGTGCCTGTGTGTTTTTCTAGATGTGGTTTTAAATAAATAATTATATCTCTTTTACACCAAGCCCTGGTCAGTGTTTACTTGTTCTATTGGGTGCTCTTGACCTATTGTGAATACTCTGTATACTGCCTAACTCTTCTTGAGGGAAGTCTGACTGCTCAGCCACAGCTACCAGGTGAATCTGTGTGGTACAGACTGCTACCAAGTGGGTTTACTGCCAAACACCTGTAGTCCTAAATCTTTTGCAGTGGTCCCAGAGGGAACTGCACAGGTTTCTGCCTAACACTGGTGTACAGCGGTGGGATCGTTATTGAGTATACACTTTAGTGTGCTTGTTGAACACTTTTGGACAACTAACCACAGAGCTTAGCACTAAGAAGCTGATTTCTAACTATGTCTGCTATGGAGAGTTATACCCTAGAATCATTGTCTGCCAAAACTGCTGATTGCTTAAAAGTACTGTGTAGACATAAGAATCTCTCTGAGAAGGGCAAGAAAATGGAACTTATAGAAAGATTGTTAGAAAACCAAAGTCTGGGTGGTACAGAGGAATCTACCCCCCCCCCCAGCAAATGTAGAAAACAGTGATGGTATTGATCTGAATCAAAGTCTTGATAATGAGTCAGAAGAGGAAAGTGAACCTAATGAAGTTAGCCACTCTGAGCCTCTGTCTGCCTTACCTCCTGTACCTACTGGGCCTATACCAGGTCCTACATGTAACCCTGCTTATTTTGCACTTGAAAAAATGAAGCTTGAATTAGAGTACAAATGTTTTATTGCTCAATCTGAAAGAAACCAAGAGCTAGAGTTCAGAAGAATGAATGCCCAGGCTGAGCAGAAGCAAGCTGAATTAAGACTCAGAGAAATAGAGCTTAATCATGAACTAGAAATGAAAAAGTTGTCTGTGGAAAATGCTTCTCTCTCCTCTGGTTCTTCTAGGAGTTCCAGTCCCAAAAGACCCCGGATGACTAAAGAATTAGTGGGTATGTATGAACCTAGATTGGATGTGTTGGATTGGTTGAAAATGTTTGAGTATAATCATGGGCTCCAGGACATCACAGGGAATGAGTTACATCCCTGGTTGCTCTCTAGGCTTCCCCCTGTTGCAACTGATGTGGTAATGGAGTTGGGAGAGGTGGATAAGAAGGATTATGAATGTGTGAAACTAGCTTTGATAGCTAGATTTGGGAAGACATCTTCCCAGTACCTTAAGAGGTTTAGGACCCTCAAAAAGCATGATGGTACCCCTTGGGCTACCTGGGTGAGTGAAAGTTTGAAAAACTTAGAGGGATGGATTAAGGGTTACAGAGTTAACACTTTTGAAGGAATGAAGAATCTTGTAATGTTGGAGTCAATTTTTGATGCCTGCTCTCCTGAGCTCAGACAGCACTTGGCTGATTCAAAGGAATTCGATCCCAGGAAGTTAGCTAAGGATGCTGACTTGTGGGTTGCCAACAGGGCCACTCAAAAGGATTCTGGGGCTACTCAGAAAAAGGATGAGGGAAAACAGCCAAAAAAGGACCCCAAAGAGAATTTTAATAATTCCAATTCCAAAGAGGGCCCCAAACAAAACCAAAAGGGTAAGCCAACAGGGAAAACAAATCAGGATAGTGTACCTCCTGGTGCCAAACCAGAAGGAGGTCAGAACAAGCCACCATTCCAGAAAGCATTTGGTAAATGCTTTGTTCGTGGCTCTACTGACCATGTGAAAGGAGATTCCAGATGTAAGGGTAAACCTTCAGGGGTCCAGCTTGTCTCCTTAGCCTTCGCTCCAGAGGAGGAAGTACAAATGGCAAGTGGAAACCTTCTATTACTGGCTGATGAACCCATTGGAGTCTCAGCCAGTGTTTCTTTAGTGTCTCTGGGTCTGTGGGAACAACAAAACTTAGATGTCTATAATTCTATCCCAGATAATACTAAAGAGTATTATAAGGACAGTGTCCAGGTGAATGGTCAGGAGACTCCAGCCATTAGGGACACTGGGGCCAGCATAACTGTGGTGGAAAAATTGTTTTTTCAGGCTGAGGATGTTGCTAAGGCACCCAAACGCCTCACCAAGTTAGCTGGAGGGCCTGTACAGATGCTTCCCCAATTACCAGTTCTCATCCAGTGTAATGACATGACTGTGAAGATACCTGTCAGCATACAAAGTGAGGTGCCAGGAAGGGTTCTGCTGGGTAATGACTTGAAAACTCTTGGAGAAGTGTCACATACCCCCAGACCTCCTAGTAAAAGGTTACAGGAGCTCACCAGACCTGCAAGGCAGAGAGCCATGAGAGGTACTCCCAAGGAGATGATGAAGAAAGAGATCACTCCTGTTCCACTGGAGATGTCAGCTGCTGTCTCTAAGAAAATAGAAGAAAAAGGGAAACCTAAAACTTCTAAAAAGAACCTCACAGCCAGCACTCCAGTGCAGCCAACAAGGACTTCCCCTAGGTTGTCCAAAGTTACACCAGTAACTCCCCCTCCAGCTGAGGCTGAGAGGGAGGTACAACCCTGTGTGGTTGAACTAGACTCTGAAAAAGAGCTAGTGGAAGGCCAGGAACTAATTGGAGATCTGGATTCTGTTGACCGTCTTTACTGGCAGAAGGTGGACCCAACAGGGCAGACTTCAGTAAGGGACAGAGAGAATGTCCAACTCTGAAAGGTCTTCGCCACCAGGCAGATGCTCAGGCTGAAGGGCAAGAGCCTGGGAAATATAGGTTACACTGGGAAGATGGCCTCTTCTACAGTGAACCAACCGAGTCTGCACCTGGGGACAACAAACGACTTGTAGTACCCCAAGAGAACAGACCACAGTTTTTGCAGTTAGCCCATAAGATTCCTTTGGCTGGTCACTTGAGTTTCAAGAAGACTAAGGAAAGGCTCTCACTCTACTTTTATTGGCCAAAGATGGGGGCTGAAGTAGATAAATACTGCAGGAGCTGCCACACCTGCCAGACTTCTGGTAAGGTTGGCTCCAAGAATGTGGCACCTTTAGTGCCTCTCCCTGTAGTGGGATTCCCATTTGAGAGAGTAGGGATTGACATTGTTGGTCCCCTTGATCCTCCAACTTCCTCAGGCAACAGGTTTATACTTGTAGTAGACCATGCTACTAGATTCCCTGAGGCAATTCCTATGAGGACTGTTACAGCTCTGGCTGTGGCTAAGGCCCTCCTTGGTATTTTTACCAGGGTTGGGTTTCCTAAGGAAGTAATCTCTGACAGGGAGTCACATTTTATGTCCCACTACATGAAGGCCATGTGGAAAACCTGCGGAGTTACTTACAAGTTCTCAACCGCATACCACCCTCAGACAAATGGATTGGTTGAAAGGTTCAACAGAACCATGAAGAGCATGATAGGTGCGTTAGAGGACCCCCTTAAAAGAAAGTGGGATCTTCTACTGCCATGCCTTCTCTTTGCTTATAGAGGAGTCCCTCAGGAGGGAGTAGGTTATTCTCCCTTTGAACTTCTTTATGGTCATCCGGTCAGAGGTCCATTGGCCCTGATCAAAGAGGGGCTGGAGAGTGCTCCTTCCCCCAAGCCAGTCAGAGTGACTGACTATGTGATAGGTCTCCGGAGGAGAATGTCACAAATGATGGCAGAAGCAAGTGATTACTTGAAAGCTGGACAAGCATTGGCCAAGCACTGGCATGACCAAAAGGCTAACATGGTTGAGTTTACTCAGGACCAGCTAGTTCTCGTTATGATTCCAACAAGGCAGAGGGCCTTGCAAGACAAATGGATGGGACTGTAAGAGGATTCAATTCAGCACTACAGCTAAGTTAACGCCTAGTCTAGAATACTGAAGGAAAACCCTTATTGATATATATTTATGTCCAGTTCATGCGTTCTGGATGACTACCCCTATATAACACCCCTCTCTTGGAATCGCCCTGACCCCACTGAGCCAAGAAATAGTTCTGTTTTGCAAGTTAAAAGGTTTATTTGATAATTTAAACAAGAGATATATATATCACACTTTATAATAAATTAATAATTGAATATCACACTTAATCTGATATGATAAATATTAACAACGGAGAATCTGGCACTAGCACACTTCTTTATAATCACTAATGAGTTGACATGAAATGGATAAGATAGCACACTGGTAAATAGGAACAAAAGAAGAAGGTGGTAAAGAATGCTTTATGTAAGCTCAGGTGGATGCAATATTCAATGAATGCAGTACAGAAAATACTCAATATGATTTCAACCAAACAATGTAATCACTTTTCTCTGGCTATTCACTCCCCCCCCTTTATGCAATGCAAGGAAATGGGAGGAAAGCACACAGTTCTCAGAAATGCAATCAATGTGATTCAGTTCACTCCCAGCAAGCTTACAGAAAACAGATAGGAGTTTTGAAAACACAGGCCCAAATGCTTTGATATGTGCTAGCAATGGATGAGAAATATGCTGGAAATGCTTTTAATTCCCTTTCAGAGGTTCAGGGTGAGTGGTATCTAGTTAATATTAGTCCAGGCTCACACTAGCAATGATGCAGGGATAGTTAGCAGGTTAAACAAATTTCTGGCAAATGGAAGGCAAGCAGCAGCAGTTTTTACACATGAAGAAATTGCAAATCGCGGTATAATTCGCGGATGCGTGTTCCGCGATTGCGGTAAAACTATAGCTAAGCTTTCAGATGAAAGTTACTGCAAGTCTCTAAGACAAACGGTTGCGGAGATATGAGTGATTTAGTAAAGGTCGTTTTTCAGATTTTAAATTTTAAAAGCTCAAAATGACAAGTGACAGATTTTGCAACTAGAATGACAGGTGACAGATTTGGAGCTATCAGGCAGTTCTATTTAGGTTAAAATAGATTGAATTATATTATTTTAACTAAGAGATTTGTTCTGAGTTTTGCTGAGTACTCACACTATATTCTTGAATTAAATGGGCCTCATCACGGATCTGGTCAGATTTTAAACTGGACTCTGGTCTGGTCTGGTCTCTGCACTTCACAGGGATCTGGGTCAGCTCTCTCTGCTGGTCTGGTCTGGGTCTCTGCACTTCACAGTGATCTGGGTCAGCTCTCTCTGCTGGTCTGGATTCTGGAGATTGAGGAATTTGAAGTCTGGATCTCTGGATGTTGTATGGTCCGGCAGAGTGCGTTGCAGCAAATGGAATTGAAGGTCTCTATCTGTCCTGACTGTCTGCTTTTATGTGTTTTGAGAGTGGGTGTGTATGTTGGTCATAACTAAACTTGCCCCTCTCACTTATCATTGGTCAAATTTCCATTCCTCACTTGATTGGGGAAGGAACTGTGAGTCAGAGTGATGTCATTTTATGATCTCTTGAAAAAAGACTCCCCTGTCATCTGTGCACCCAAATCTATATATGATCAAAATCCATATTTCACAGTTACACAGTTGTTTGAAATTACATACCCATGTCACCTATCACATGAGGTATACTCTGTCCCAAATCTGCTGTTTCTAGGAGCTTGCATTCAGAAATGGCACATATTTCACTTTTTAACTGATTTTGCCATTTCTGACATTGACCCCACTTTACATACATGTGCGCAGGGAGTAGGGACATTAATTGATGAAGTTTCAGATTTTTAACATGCATACATTTAGAGTAATATCCACTTTTCCGCTAACACCCCCCTGAACATACCACCGGTTCTAAAAACCTCTTAAACAGTGGGCAGAAAAATCACAAGAATTATGGTATCATTTATAAAATGTTCACATGTCCGCACCATGAGTTATTCATCTTTTTCTAAACAATATTCTGGCTACAAAGGGGTGTGGTTTCCCAGGTCACATGGTGGAAATACTGGTTTATCCAGTTCTGCCAAGCCAGCTTGCTCTCACAGGCAGTGCCCCTCCCAGCTTCTGCCAAGAGGAAGCTACATTTTACGACCGCTGTAATAAAACCTTTGCCTGAGTCAGGAGAGGGCATTGTTCAGAGATCCTGTATTCTGTAGGGGGCTCCCCTTAATTCAATTATCAGAGAGATGGCATATCCTTAGTGTGGCCAGCAAAAGGCAGATAGGCCTGGGAACACAGCTGTGACTCAAGTTTCACTCCTGATGGGGGTAGTTGCCAGGCAGAATCAAGTTCCTTAAGCCAGACTTTCAGCTAACTGTCATGTTTTTTTGTTGCTTTTTAAATTAACTTGCAATTTTACACATGCAGCTAGAAGGCTTATTCCAAGTGCAAAACTATGACATTTCAACAGTTACAAACTATCTGACAGTCAAAAGTAGGTCACTTATTTATATTAACATTTGGATTTTTAGTGTCTGTAGTTCAGTTAAATTTAAACTGCTGACTCCATAGCTCAGCCAGTATTTGTTATAGGCATTGTCTTATGATCTTCATTTCCCAGATTTTGTAGGCACACAAACTTCATTCTGCCAAATGTCTGCTGGTGTTCAGTGAAAATTTTGCACATGTTGCAATGTTTGAAATAGGCATTTTGGCTTGCCTTCAGGGAGACCAAAGGTAATTTTAAAGCGCTTTGAAGCTAACAGGCGCTGCTGTTCTTCCTTGGGCACCCCATTTCACCCATGGCTCTTCCGGCCCAGCACGCTTGCACGGTTGGGTGACAGGTCAGCCGACTATTTTGGTGTGTGCACAAACTGCACGGTTTTCCTGGATTTTGGCGCAATTATGGGTTTTTTAGCCATGTTGGATTTTCTAAGCCCACAGCACCAAATGTTGCAGCATGATTACTTGCACGTGGGTCAAGACACCCAACAGGACCCTTCAAAGTTGGGGGGAAACTTGGAGAGGTCAACTATCTGGTGGACTTGGGCAACCCCAAGGAGGCTCCGACAGTCTTCCACACCAACAGGCTAAAAGCATATGTCTCCAGAACTGATGTGGGAGCTTTGCTTCTAGCATCATCAGAGGAAGAAGAAGAGAGTGAAGCTCTTCCTGATCTCCTCAGAGGCTTACCTTTAGATGAAATGATTGAAGGAGTAAATCTCTCTTTAACTCTGACACCTGAGCAACAAGAAGAGTGCAAATCTATGTTTAATCAGTTTGCCTCTCTGTTCTCACTTTCACCAGGCTTGACCCCGTGGGGACAGCATGACATACTCACTGGTGACTGTCTGCCAGTCAAAAGCAGAGGATATCGAATGTCAGAAAATGTAAGAACCCACATCAAAGGTGAGGTCCACAAGATGCTTGATCTCGGGGTAATAGAGCCCTCTACTAGTCCTTGATCTAGCCCAGTTGTGTTAGTACCAAAGGCAGGATCTAAAGAACTTAGATTCTGTGTGGATTACGGAGCTCTTAATGCAGTCACTAAGACTGATGCCCACCCTTTGCCAAGGACAGATGAGTTGGTGGATAGACTTGGTGCAGCCAAGTTCCTCAGCACATTTGACTTGACGTCAGGCTATTGGCAAATAGCCCTGACAGACCATGCCAAGAAGAAAACTGAATTTTCTACCCCAGTTGGCTTATACCAGTTTAAGGTTATGCCTTTTGGATTGAAAAATGTACCTGCTACGTTTCAAAGAATGGTAAACCAGGTTCTGAATGGGATGGAGGACTTCTGCATGGCATACCTGGATGACATAGCAGTGTTCAGCAATTCCTGGGAAGAACATGTGGACCACCTGAGATATGTTTTGCAGGCTCTTGGAAAGGCCAATCTGACCATAAAGGCAAGTGAATGCCAGATTGGACAGAGTAAAGTGGTCTACCTTGGACATGAGGTAGGAGGTGGAGAAATAAGGCCTTTGCCCAGAAAGATTGAAGCTGTGCAAAATTGGACAACACCTACTACTCAGACCCAGGTGAGAGCCTTCTTAGGTCTCACTGGGTATTACAGGAATTTCATTGAGAACTATGGGTCCATAGCTTCTCCACTGAATGTCATCTTCTCTCCTAAATTCCCTAAAAAGGTTAGGTGTGATGAGGAATGCAATCAGGCCTTTGAAACCCTGAAAAAGGCTCTTTTCCAAGCCCCAGTACTCAGAGCTCCTGACTACCACCAAACTTTCATTGTGCAAACAGATGCTTCAAATGTAGGAATAGGTGCAGTCCTCAGTCAACTGGATGGAAAAGGTAGGGAGCACCCCCTTTGCTTCATCAGTAGAAAACTGAAGGATACTGAAACAAGTGGGCAACCATTGAACGAGAGTGTTTTGCTATTGTGTGGGCTCTGAAGAAGTTTAGGCCATACCTGTATGGTTCTACTTTTGTCATTCAGACTCACCACCAACCCTTGAGATGGTTAATGCAAATGAAAGGGGAAAACCCAAAACTATTGAGATAGTCAATCTGCCTGCAAGGGTTTGATTTCACCATTGAGCACAGGTCAGGGTGTCACCACCAAAATGCTGATGGTCTCTCTAGGATGTATGTCATCGACTAGAGGTATGAGATTCATCCAGGAGTGGATTAAATCCTCCTGTCCCTTAGTCTGGGGAGGGGGGGGCGAGTGTTAGGGAGAATTCTCTCTTTAGGCTGAATTTCCTAACCTAGTGAGTCCCCCAGCGGCTTTGCTGGATTCGTGGAGTTTGTTTTTTCTCCTGCCAAGAGTGAGAGTCTTTTTCTCCCACTTTTGGACATGATTTATGGTGTTCCTTTGACTGTTAATGTGTTTTATGGGCTATGGGGTCCTTTACTCCATAGAGTCTCATGTGTTTTTACTATGTGTGTTACACAGCACTCTCCGTGCTGTAACACAGGGGTGTCATAGTGACACCCCACCATAGACTCCATACCCTGGGACTGACTACTGTCTCCCAGGGCATGTAAAGTCACCATTGGCTTTACTAGTCCCAAATTATTAACAGAAACCAGTACAAACCATCATATTGTGGACATACTGGTCGGGGCGATTCGATTGCCCCGGGGTCTGTTAGTCGAGGGGGCACGTCTCCGTCCCCCCTGATCGAGTTTTGGCAGGTGGCAGTGGAAACTACATTTTATTTTCGATCGCGAATATTTTCCTATGGGATTTTCCCATTGTTAGAGGCTACCAACTTTAATTCTTTAATTCTCATAGCCTCGAACATACCGCTGGTTTATTTAATTAATATTAATTTGCCGGTTGGTATTTTTTGCCAGGACTCGATTCTAAAATGGCGCTTGTGTTCTCTTCTGTGACTCCAACCCAAGTCGAGCCCTTTGTTCCACTTTTTGGCGGGCTTCTCCACAGAAGCCTCCAAAAGTGGTGCCACTCTGTCTGGGTACCACAGGGGGTGTGGGAGGGGGTTTAGGCATCCTGGACTGAGTTACCTTGGTAACTCAAGTCGCGCTCACTAAGACTCACCACTTCCCGACGACAGAGAAGATCTCCCGGCTGGAGAGGCTTCTTCCCCTGACTGGTGGGCACAGCCAGTTTTACCTTCTTTCTTCGCACCCTAGACTGGTTTGTGGTTGAACTGCCCATGCCAAGCACCCCGGCTGGCGGATAGCCACTCACCACTGAACCGCAAATCAACGGACCGCTCCTTGTATCTGAGAAACTCTGTGGCTGGTTTCTTCCCTGGCAGTGCAACGGACTCCTGTTTTCCTCCACGACGAGATCCTCCCTTCCCCCGGGCGGCTCACCACTTGGGCCAATCACACAAAAGTGCGACTTGAATTACCAAGGTGCCTAAACCCCCTCCAACACCCCCTGTGGTACCCAGTGGCACCACTTTTGGAGGCTTCTGTGGATAAGCCCGCCAAAAAGTGGAACAAAGGGTTCGACCTGGGTTGGAGTCACAGAAGAGAACACAAACGGCATTTTAAAATCGAGTCCTGGCAAAAAATACCAACCAGCGAATTCATATTAAATAAATAAACCGGCGGTATGATCGAGGCTATGAGAATTAAATAATTAAAGTTGGTAGCCTCGGACAATGGGAAAATCCCATAGGGATATATTTGCGGTCGAATATAAAAAGTAGTATCAACTGCCATCATCCAAAACTCGATCAGGGGGGATGGAGACGTGCCCCCTCGACTAATAGACCCCGGGGAAATCAATTTTGCCCAGACCAGTACCTCCATAGTAAGATGGGTTGTACTGGTTAAGTTCATAAGATTTGACTAGTAAAGCCAATGGTGACGCTACATGCCCTGGGAGACAGTAGTCAGTCCCAGGGTATGGAGTCTATGTTTGGGGGTCACTATGACACACCTGTGTTACTGCACAGAGGGTGCTGTGTAACACACATAGTAAAAATACATGAGACCCTATGGAGTAAAGGACCCCATAGCCCGTAAAACACATTAACAGTCAAAAGAACACCACAAATCATGTCCAAGAGTGGGAGAAAAAGAGTCTCACTCTTGACAGGAGAAAAAAACAAACTCCAGAAATCTAGCAAAGCTGCTCGGGGACTCACTAGGTTAGGAAATTCAGCCTAAACAGAGAATTCTCCCTAACAGTGGGGTCATGTAGGGCTGGGGTATCTGCTTGTGAGTGGGGGCATGTAGGGCTGGGACATCTACTTGTGAGTGGGGGCATGGAGGGCTGGAGTATCTGCTTGTGAATGTGGGATTTGAGGGCTGGAGTATCTGCTTGTGAATGGGGGCCTTGAGGGCTGGGGTATCTGCGTGTGAGTGGGGGCATGTAGGGCTGGGGTATCTGCTTGTGAGTGTGGGCATGTAGGGCTGGGTATCTGCTTGTGAGTGGGGGCATGTAGGGACAGGTTGTCTGCTTGTGAGTGGGGGCATGTAGGGACACGTTGTCTGCTTGTGAATGGGGGCATGTAGGGACAGGTTGTCTGCTTGTGAGTGGGGGCATGTAGGGCTGGGGTATCTGTGTGTGAGTGGGGGCATGTAGGGACAGGTTGTCTGCTTGTGAGTGGGGGCATGTAGGGACAGGTTGTCTGCTTGTGAATGGGGGCATGTAGGGACAGATTGTCTGATTGTGAGTGGGGGCATGTAGGGACAGGTTGTCTGCTTGTGAATGGGGGCATGTAGGGACAGGTTGTCTGCTTGTGAGTGGGGGCATGTAGGGCTGGGGTATCTCGTTGTGAGTGGGGGCATGTAGGGCTGGGGCATCTGCTCGTGAGTGGGGGCATGTAGGGCTGGGGCATCTGCTTGTGAATGGGGGCATGGAGGACCGGAGTATCTGCTTGTGAGTGGGGACATGGAGGGCTGGGTATCTGCTTGTGAGTGGGGGCATGTAGGGCTGGGCTATCTGCTCGTGAGTGGGAGCATGTAGGGCTGGGATATCTGCTCGTGAGTGGGAGCATGTAGGGCTCGGCTATCTGCTTGTGAGTGGGGCCATGTAGGGCTGGGGTATCTGTGTGTTAATGAGGGCATATAGGGCTGGGGTATCTGCTTGTGAGTGAGGGCATGTAGGGCTGAGGTATCTGTATGTGAGTGGGGGCATATAGGGCTGTGGCATCTGTGTGTGCGTGGGGTTATGCAGGGCTGCGGCATCTGTGTGTGAGTGGGGGCATGTAGGGCTGGGGTATCTGCTTGTGAGTGGGGCATGGAGGGCTGTGGTATCTGCTTGTGAGTGGGGCATGGAGGGCTGTGGTATCTGCTTGTGAGTAGGGGCATGTAGAGCTGGGGTATCTGCGTGTGAATGGGTGCATGTAGGGCTGGGGTATCTGTGTGTGAGTGGGGGCATGTAGAGCTGGGATATCTGCTTGTGAGTGGGGGCATGTAGGGCTGGGGTATCTGTGTGTGGGTGGGGGCATGTAGGGCTGGGGTATTTGCTTGTGAGTGGGGCCATGTAGGACTGGGGTATCTGTGTGTTAATGAGGGCATATAGGGCTGGGATATCTGCTTGTGAGTGGGGGCATGTAGGGCTGGGGTATCTGTGTGTGGGTGGGGGCATGTAGGGCTGGGGTATCTGCTTGTGAGTGGGGCCATGTAGGGCTGGGGTATCTGTGTGTTAATGAGGGCATATAGGGCTGGGGTATCTGCATGTGAGTGGGAGCATGTAGGGCTGGGGTATCTCCTTGTGAGTGGGGGCTTGGAGGGCTGAGGCATCTGTGTGTGAGTGGGGGCATGCAGGGCTGCGGCATCTGTGTGTGAG
Organism: Ambystoma mexicanum; assembly: GCF_040938575.1. NCBI lineage: Eukaryota > Metazoa > Chordata > Amphibia > Caudata > Ambystomatidae > Ambystoma > Ambystoma mexicanum. The sequence continues at coordinate 9,485,823 of NC_090927.1, forward strand.
TGGGGGCATGTAGGGCTGGGGTATCTGCTTGTGAGTGGGGCATGGAGGGCTGTGGTATCTGCTTGTGTGTAGGGGCATGTAGGGCTGGGGTATCTGCGTGTGATTGGGGGCATGTAGAGCTGGGATATCTGCTTGTGAGTGGGGGCATGTAGGGCTGGGGTATCTGTGTGTGGGTGGGGGCATGTAGGGCTGGGGTATCTGCTTGTGAGTGGGGCCATGTAGGGCTGGGGTATCTGTGTGTTAATGATGGCATATAGGGCTGGGGTATCTGCTTGTGAGTGGGGGCATGTAGGGCTGGGGTATCTGCATGTGAGTGGGAGCATGTAGGGCTGGGGTATCTCCTTGTGAGTGGGGGCTTGGAGGGCTGCGGCATCTGTGTGCGAGTGGGGGCATGCAGGGCTGGGGTATCTGCTTGTGAGTGAGGGCATATAGGGCTTGGGTATCTGCATGTGAGTGGGAGCATGTAGGGCTGGGGTATCTCCTTGTGAGTGGGGGCTTGGAGGGCTGGGGCATGCGAGTCCTGAGAGAGGGATGGTGGTTGCTGGGCTTGGAGGGATGTATTTGGCACTTTTTGCCTGGTGGGATGATTGGTGGCATGTGCAGCATGTGTTTAAAGGGAAAGGCGGGATGGGCATCTGGGTATGGATGGGCAGGTGGTGAGGAAAGCAGCATGCAACTCTGAATATGAGTTGGGCATCTGGGTGTAGACGGGGCATGTAGGACTGGGGGCATCTGTGTGAATGGAGGGATGGGGCATGTAGGTCTGGAGAGAGAGAGTGCGGGATTGTGGCATCTGCATGTGAATCAAGGGATGGGGGCATCTGGGTGTGAATGTGGGATTGTGGCATCTGCGTGAATGGAGGGATAGTGCATCTGGGTGTGAATGTGGGATTGTGGCATCTGCGTGAATGGAGGGATGGGGCATCTGGGTGTGAATGTGGGATTGTGGCATCTGCGTGAATGGAGGGATGGGGCATCTGGGTGTGAATGTGGGATTGGGCATCTGCATGAATGGAGGGATGGGGCATCTGGGTGTGAATGTGGGATTGGGCATCTGGGTGTGAATGTGGGATTTGGCATCAGTGTGGGGTTGGGCATCTGGGTGGAAACGGGGGCATGTAGGACTGGGGGCATCTGTGTGAATGGAGGGATGGGGCATGTAGGTCTGGAGAGAGAGAGCGGGATTGTGGCATCTGCATGTGAATGGAGGGATGGGGCATCTGGGTGTGAATGTGGGATTGTGGCATCTGCGTGAATGGAGGGATGGTGCATCTGGGTGTGAATGTGGGATTGTGGCATCTGCATGTGAATGGAGGGATGGGGCATCTGGGTGTGAATGTGGGATTGTGGCATCTGCGTGAATGGAGGGATGGGGCATCTGGGTGTGAATATGGGATTGTGGCATCTGCGTGAATGGAGGTATGGGGCATCTGGGTGTGAATGTGGGATTGTGGCATCTGCGTGAATGGAGGGATGGGGCATCTGGGTGTGAATGTGGGATTGTGGCATCTGCGTGAATGGAGGGATTGGGCATCTGGGTGTGAATGTGGGATTGGGCATCTGCATGAATGGAGGGATTGGGCATCTGGGTGTGAATGTGGGATTGGGCATCTGCATGAATGGAGGGATGGGGCATCTGGGTGTGAATGTGGGATTGGGCATCTGGGTGTGAATGTGGGATTTGGCATCAGTGTGGGGTTGGGCATCTGGGTGGAGACGGGGGCATGTAGGACTGGAGGGAGCAATGGGGGCATCTAGGTGTGAATGGCAGGATGGGGCAGCAGGTCTGGAGGGAGCAATGGGGGCATCTGGGTGTGAATGGAAGGGTGGGGCATGCAGGTCTGGAGGGAGCAATGGGGGCATCTGGGTGTGAATGGCAGGATGGGGCATGCAGGTCTGGAGGGAGCAATGGGGGCATATGGGTGGAAATGGCAGGATGGGGCATGGAGGCCTGGAGGGAGCAAAGGGGGCATTTGTGTGTGAATGGCAGGATGGGGCATGCAGGTCTGGAGGGAGCAATGGGGGCATCTAGGTGTGAATGGCAGGATGGGGCATGCAAGTCTAGAGGGAGCAATGGGGGCATCTAGGTGTGAATGGCAGGATGGGGCATTTAGGTCTGGAGGGAGCAATGGGGGCATGTAGGTATTAATGGAATGGTGGGGCATGCAGGTCTGGAGGGAGCAATGGGGGCATCTAGGTGTGAATGGCAGGATGGGGCATGTAGGTCTGGAGGGAGCAATGGGGGCATGTAGGTATTAATGGAAGGGTGGGGCATGCAGGTCTGGATGGAGCAATGGGGGCATCTAGGTGTGAATGGCAGGATGGGGCATGTAGGTCTGGAGGGAGCAATGGGGGCATCTAGGTATGAATGCCAAGATGGGGAATGCAGGTCTGAAGGGAGCAATGGGGGCATGTAGGTGTGAATGGAAAGGTGGGGCATGTGAGCCTAGAGGGAATGTTGGTTGCATGTGGGTCTGAAGGGAAGGATGGTGCTTTCATGTGGATAGTGGGCAGAGGGCGAGTCAGTCTGGCGGGATGGTGCTGTGGGTGTAGAGAGATGGACCGGGGCTTCTGTATGTGGGGAACCAAAAATTGTTGGTAATCAACTAAGTTCTCTCCCTCTACTCTGCTCATAGATGGCCCTCAAACAAAACTATTCCATTCTCTGCACTTTTGATGCTTGGTCTAAGCCCCATGCAGTGGCCTGCCATCACTCAGCGTGGATGCCTGCTGGCACAATGATATGTAAGGCTCAGGCTCCCGATACGTAGGAACCAACTGCACTTGATTTTGCACTTTCTCATTGCTGGCATAGGAGAGCTCTGTGGGATGAAGCACTAGGCGCTGTCACTTCTCCCCGAGGGAGAGCCCCTTCCCATGAGGCTAGGGAGGTGAGGCCGCTAACCGATAGTCACCCTGGGGGTGGTATAATGCAGGAGGATCTCATAGAGAGGGACTCCCCGCTCTGGGGATAAGGACGACCATCTAGGGTATTGCCCATATGAATACATCTCACCCCCACATACTCCAGCTCCTCTTTCCTCTTTCACCTTCTTACTGACAGTAGACCTATGAACGGATGAATATCTTGAGATCCTTGAAAGTACTGGGATGAAGAAGAAACACAGGATTCCATGTAATATAAATGCTGGGACGAGTGTGCCCCGCAGAGCAATGGATATTGGACTTGCGAAAGAAACAAAGGACTAATGAGCCTGGGGGCAGGTGGCAACATTGTATAAAGATCAACAATGGACTAAGCACAGGGAGACGGTCACGGGGAGCCGCACAAGGTTGCAGGTGTGCTCATCAGAGAATATGGGATATTCAAATCTGCGTTACTGATCTGGAGGGAGAGCGCTCCAAGGACGCTGGCAGTTGGCCGCATCTTATGGTTGGAGGGTTTGCAGGAGAAGGCCATTGCTTTGTGCTGCCGAAAGGAGGAAGGAATGTGGACAGCAACCAGGAACCCCATCACGGAGCCGTAGAGGAAACAAGATGTCACAGAAGCAGAATTGAATGCCTTGTGACCCAGGAAGCCCCAGTGACGGGCCAAGACCCCAGACAGGGTAAGGGGTGTCACCAGAGGCGTTGCTAGGGGGGGCTAAGGGGGCTATAGCCCCGGGTCTTTTGGTTGTAGCCCCGGATAGAATCTCAGGAGCTACAACCAAAAGGCTAGCTAGCCCCGGGTCCTGACAGTTCCGACACCAGCCTAGCCCCGGGTCTTTCCCAGACCTAGCAACACCCCTGGGTGTCACAGGAGATCTGGAGGGGACATTGGGTGGCTCAATAAGAGGGTGGAAGCAGTTGTCCCACAGCCTCTGGGCAAGCACTACATTTGGATGGCACGGCAAGAGCAGGAGGCATACAAATCCCCTCTTCCTCGTCACCATGGCAGATAAATCCTGCTGACCTCCAGAGAAGGAACAAGACCCCAAGCATATTAAAGAGACCCAGGGAGGGAGAATCACTCACAACAATGACAGAGAGGAGCCAACTGATAACCGAAGGAGGGCTCGATAACTTCACCAAGAGAAAGAGAATCTGAGAGGGAGAATCCCTGACGACATGGGTAGAGAGAAACCCACTGACAACCAAAGGCGGGTTAGACACCCTACCCAAACTATGAGTTATCTCCCTCATGTTGGTACTTTTCAGGAGAGTGAGTCAAGTCGACAAGAACAAAGAAAAAGAGAAGCCAGGTTCTGGAATCCAAAATAAGAAAGCAAAACATGTCCTCTTCATCACTGCAGTTCTTGGCAGGGAAGGCTACCAAGGTAGGCAGACCAAAGAAGGAGCGTAGCAAGGGTCATGGACCCCTCCAAAAGCTTGGAGATTGAGAGTGAAGTTGAAGAAAAAGAAGACATGGGGAAGGGAGTCCTTCCCCCTGTTTGAAACAGATACCAAGAGTCTGGGGAAGAGAGTAATTCCCCCAGACTACGTAAAACCGAACATCAGGAGAAGGGAGAAATTCTCCTCATCCATCCAGGAGGAGTATAAAAGGTTGTGTTGAGAACTTTACCAAGCCTGGGGAAGGGAGACATTCCCACGGGCTGTGTGAAACCAAATAACAGGAGAAGGGAGTCATTCTCCTGGATCATCCAGAAGGATAGTAAAGGTTGTTTTGAGAACTTTAACATCAGGGAAGGTGATCATTCCCCATGATAACGTCTGAGACACCAGACTATGAAAACTGGTTTTGACAAGACAGACAAGCACCCAAAACCCAGGAGAAGGGTGTCATTCTCCTGGGACAAGAAAACACCCGCTTTATTTGATAGTTTGTAGTGTAAGGGATAGGAGTGAGGTTTTCTTGGCACAGGATGGTGGACATTTTTTATTTGACAGACACCCTGATAGTCACCTTATCTCTTTAGTTGAGTTGGGAAAATCCCCCTCTCCACCCATCTCGGGATAGGGATAGTCAGGTTTTATCTTTCCTTTTCCTTGAATAAAAGTCTTTAACCCCACTCCTGGACCTTTGTGTCAGTCTCCTTCTTCTGCACCCTTATACCTCGCATCCCCAATGTCTGATCCAACCGTAGTACTTGTCAATAACTGCATCTCACTTTGACTGCGTACCTGTTTCACGTCTTTGATCCGTCGTGTTGCTTTTTGGGGCTGTTCCAGAAGTGAGCAGGCGACACAGGAATCTGGGACAGCAGCCACAAGAACATGGGTACCTGGTGATACCAGTGTTATGTACGAATTGGTGCAGTCACACTGGATGAGAGTACACAAGACTTATCTGCTTGGTATTATGTAACCCAACTTTTGGTATAGGTCTGTACTACACAAGTTGGTAGTGTGACTGAGCAAGAGGGGTAAATATGAGCTGTAGAGCTGTACAATTAAAATCCGTCAATAGAAGTAGCCAAGTAAAACTTACACTCAAGGTTTGAGTTATAAATAGTTATTTAACGTCAGTTTTAAATAAGCATACTTTAAAAAGGCAACAGTTTATAACAATATGAATATACTTTGAAATTATTTCTCAGAATCAAGCAAGCCAGTAAATAATCTTTGGATATGCCTCTTATACTTTTCCTACACCCGGCGGTGACTTCAATCAACAGGATAGTATTTGCATTTATATATTACACTAGCATACTTTGCAGATTCAGAGAGGTAGAAAGGAAAGGTTAAAGGAAGCAAAAAGGTTAGAAGAGATTCTCAGAATATGTGAGGACAACTAAATCCTCCAATAAAGTCTGGATGAGCTTTTCCCAGCATTAACAGTGTTAACAAGCTACAGCCTATGGAGGGACAAGCAGTATCAGAGTCAATGGATTTAGAAGTGTACCTTCAGGGAGCCAGGACAGCCAAAGTCAATTGAACACACTCTATGGATCTGATGCACTTATTGGATCAAAGTTTTGCACAAAGTTAGAGAGTTCAGGAAAATCACTTGTGGGGCCACAAGCTGTTAATCCTGTGAGAAGAGCGCAGCTAAAGGCATTAAGGTAAGTACCCCAAGTCTAAACAGTACCTCGGGTTAGAAGAAGAGTGGCCCAGCTGCATTCCGTCTTGCTACAGCGATGCAGACCCTGGTTCCTAAACCTCAGTGGTGGGGACAAGAGGGAGGACATCAGGAAGGGTAGCCAGCCAGCCAACCAGGACTCGTTTCATTCAGGCATTCCTAGAGACAAAGCACAGGGGAGTCTCTGGAAACCTCCCTCATATCTTGTCCTTCCAGACACACTGGAGCCAGGGGCGGGCTTCAGGGCTGAAGCTTGCCAAGGGCAAGACAAAGAAAGGGCCCAAACCTAGTCTCAATGCACAGAGTAAAAGCCATTAAAGACCTCACAAACAGAAAATGGCGAAAAAGGAAGACAGGGGCCATTTTGACAAAATGGTCACCCATGGGTGCTGTACTGCAGCTGAGGGTCCAGCCTGAGGTAAAAAAGCACAATGGTAGGAAAATTAAACCTCTGCCACCAGCCATTTAAAGTAGTGTGGGTAACATGAAAATGTTACATGAGAAAGTAGGATAAGGGGCTACTGGGTAACCCCCCAGCACTCCACATAAAATGGGGTGTGCTGGACCTACAAAGAGAAAAGGTAAGTAAAGTCAATTTCACTTTACTATTCTTGGAAACTGTAGTTCACTCAAGAAAAGGTGTTTAAACCTTAACAGAAATCTAAAGGATTTCTCAGTGACACTGCACTGAAGGTGCTGTGTGTCACGATACAACAAGCAGATGCCTAAGGTGTTTGCCAGACGCTAAAAACAGCGAAAACACAAAATCCAAATCAGGGAAAGCACATGAGAGAGTGAGAAAAGGGTCCCACTCACTCAGGAGTTAAAATTAATAAGTCCTAAATCCAGCAAAAGAGCTGGGGGTCTCTAAGGTGGGAGGAATTAGCACAGAAATGAAAATTCTCCCGAACAACCAGACCGACTCCCCACAGCATGTGGCTGCTTCCCCTGATTACCGTGATGCAAGGAGAGTGCGAACACTGACCGGGGAAGAAGAATGCTCTTGCCAGATGATGGAGGTGGAGGCTCTGAGGGAGGGTAGCAGGAATCCAACTGAAGAGGCAGCAGACATGCAACAATAAGGATGTGGAAAGGAACTAGTACCAACAGGCAGCAGGGAAGGATCCAGGAGAAGGAAGAGGCAAGATCCAAGTGCGAGCAGGGTGGCAGGAGATGAGGGAATAGGACGAGACAAGGCGGGAATAGATGAAAAAGAGAAACTAGTCAAGGCAAACAGGAAGGGCAACAAATAAGGCTGGAATTCACAAAGGAGAAGTCAGGACACTGCAGGCAAGGAACTGGCTGAGCACATTAAGACGCGCTCAGCCAAGGGACAGAGGGTTTTAAATACCCCTTCCTCTCTGAAACTGAGGCCGGCAGCACAGTGCTACATAGTAGACCCCTGAGGTTGGCATACACCGCACATGCACGGGAACCGGGCCACCGCGCATGTGCAGTGAAATGATCATGGCAGCGCCCAGGAGAGATCTGAATCTGTGGTCAGCCAACCTCAATGGGTATTGCTGGGTCTTGCTGGGTGCAGACGCCAGTGAGGATAAAGATGTTTATAAGGGGGTCGAAATTGGAATTTCTTGACTAGGAGCAAAATGCAGCTCTTGGGCATCGGGGACAACCAGTTAGGCAGGAACTACCACTGGAAAAGCAAAAGCTAGTACATAGTGCGCAGCAAATCTAACTTTGCGCCAGATGCAACCTAACTTTTTTTTCTGTTTTATACGTCCAATATGCTCTAACTGGCCTTTAGGTGTGTTTTTATTCTGCTTGTATATACATTCCCAAGCATACCCAGTTACTATAGCATTGCTAGGTTTGTATGGTACCTCTTGCCACAGGAGTCAAAATTAGCTCCTGGTAGCTGTTGGTTTCAAGCTAACCAGGTTCCCCTTGGCTATAGCCAGGAGCTAACTAGCTCCTGGCAAATTGAAACGTTGCGTTAGGATGGGCACCACAACTGTGCAGTCTATTGAAGGTATGTGTGCATGCATGACTGTGTGTGAGAGTTGGATTGAAAGTGGATGCACTTGTGCGAATATGACTGCTGATGCGTGTAGATCTGAATGGAGATGTGTGGGAGTGTGTGACAGTACTGCCCTTCAGCCGCCTCCCTACCTACATCCCATGGTAATCGCATACAGAGCTTCGGGACCCAGTGGCTTCCTTGCAGCCCATTTGACTCAATCACCACTCCTGGTAACTTCATGGTCAGTCTATCCAGGAGTAAATCCCAGTTACTACATATTTGTGAATCAGCTCTTGTGACTTTAGGAAGTTAACTTATTGAATGCTACATAAAGAAAAGTTACATAAGCATGGCATAAAAATAATAAATAGCATCTCTTCCAGGTGTGCAGGAGGACATTACATCCAGAGTTTATTGGGTGAAAAAACAGATGTTTTTCATGCCGCGTCCATTCTATTAAGTAGTGATCTATGTGTGTGTTGGTCGCAAATGGCTCCATTGCCATTTAGTAGGTGTGACGGGGCAGCTCCCCACAAATAACCATGACAACGCTGCCAGACAGTCCAATGGTGTTTATTGGTGATTTGCACAACAAATACATGGTAGAGGGTTCTTCAAATGGTCTTTAGGGTCTACCGGGTTCTTAGGGTATGTTTGGTGCTAGGGTCTTCCCTTTCTCGCTATTGCTTCCCCGGCTTCTACCCACATCCCTAACCCAGGTGTCCTTAAATGGATGTTCATGGCAGGCCAAAGGTGGCCCCTCTCTGTCTGATGTTCATGAGGGGCCAAAGGTGGCCCCTCTCTGTCTGATGTTCATGGGGGGCCAAAGGTGGCCCCTCTCTGTCTGATGTTCATGGCGGCCAAAGGTGGCCCCTCTCTGTCTGATGTTCATGGGGGGCCAAAGGTGGCCCCTCTCTGTCTGATGTTCATGGGGGGCCAAAGGTGGCCCCTCTCTGTCTGATGTTCATGGCGGCCAAAGGTGGCCCCTCTCTGTCTAATGTTCATGGGGGGCCAAAGGTGGCCCCTCTCTGCCTGATGTTCATGGCGGGCCAAAGGTGGCCCCTCTCTGCCTGATGTTCACCGGGGGCAAAGGTGGCCCCTCTCTGTCTAATGTTCATGGGGGCCAAAGGTGGACCCTCTTGGTCTGATGTTCATGGGGGCAAAGGTGCCCCCTCTCTGCCTGATGTTCATGGCGGCCAAAGATGGCCCCTCTCTGCCTGATGTTCATGGCAGCGAAAGGTGGCCCCTCTCTGTCTGATGTTCATGGCGGCCAAAGGTGGCCCCTCTTTGGCGGGCCAAAGGTGGCCCCTCTCTGTCTAATGTTCATGGGGGCCAAAGGTGGCCCCTCTCTGCCTGATGTTCATGGCGGGCCAAAGGTGGCCCCTCTCTGTCTGATGTTCATGGCGGCCAAAGGTGGCCCCTCTCTGCCTGATGTTCATGGCGTGCCAAAGGTGGCCCCTCTCTGCCTGATGTTCATGGCGGCCAAAGGTGGCCCCTCTTTGGCGGGCCAAAGGTGGCCCCTCTCTGCCTGATGTTCATGGAGAGCCAAAGGTGGTCCCTGTCTGTCTGATGTTCTGACTAAGGCTGATGGCGGTTTCCCTAATTTGATGGCTGTCTGCCTCCCTAGGGGGCCTTCGAGTCTACCCCTGACCTTTCCTACTTAGCGTTCAGGAGAGACTGGGATGGTGCCTTCGAGTCTTCCCATGGCCTATCCTGTTTAGTGTTCTGGGGAGACCGGCATGGTGCATTCTTCTGCTCGGTGCCACTTGCTCTCCTCCAAACACAGTCTCCCCTGTGCCCTTCTACACTGGGTATCACAATCTGCTCCTCCCACCATGTTTAAATCCCTCTGATCTCTCACTCCCCCTTTCCACTTCCAACCTTTGTAATCTTATTTCTCTTACTCCTGTTCTTCTATCGCTCTTACCTCAAACTTCCCTGCTATGTCTACATCTGCTGTTATCTTCTCTTCCTGCCTTCCTCTCACTCTACTTCCTTGCCTCTTGCCATTCTTCTGTTATAATCTCTCTCTCTCTGCTCCTACCGTCACTTCTATTCTCCCACTCCCTGTTGCTTTTACTATTCTCCCTCTACTATTATTCCTACTGCAGTATTTACACTATCACTCTACTACCCGTCTTCCCTCTAGTCTTATTCTTCATGGCTGTTACAACTACTACTATCTCTACTCCCAGCTACTACTAACTCCCACTACCAATATCTTTTGCTCCATCACTATTCCACACAATCTTTACTCTCTGTGGTGGGCCAGAATGACGCATGCATGAGTCACTATTCCACACACTCTTTACTCTCTGTGGTGGGCCAGAAGGAGCCATGCATGATTCACTATTCCACACAATCTTTATTCTCTGTGGTGGGCCAGAAGGAGGCATGCATGATTCACTATTCCACACAATCTTTACTCTCTGTGGTGGCCAGAAGGATGCGTGCATGGTTCGTTATTCCACACAATCTTTACTCTCTGTGGTGTGCCAGAAGAATGCGTGCATGATTCACTATTCCACAAAATGTTTACTTTCTATGGTGGGCCAGAAGGATGCGGGCACGATTCACTATTCCACACAATCTTTACTCTCTATGGTGGGCCAGAAGGACGCATGCATGATTCACTATTCCACACACTCTTTACTGTCTGTGGTGGGCCAGAAGGAGCCATGCATGATTCACTATTCCACACAATCTTTACTCTCTGTGGTGGGCCAGAAGGATGCGTGAATGATTCATTATTCCACACAATCTTTACTCTCTGTGGTGGGCTAGAAGGACGCATGCATGATTCACTATTCCACAAAATCGTTACTCTCTGTGGTGGGCCAGAAGGACGCATGCATTATTCACTATTCCACACAATCTTTACTCTCTGTGGTGGGCCAGAAGGATGTGTGCATGATTCACTATTCCACACAATCTCTACTCTCTGCGGTGGGCCAGAAGGATGCATGCATGATTCACTATTCCACACAATCTTTACTCTCTCAGGTGGGCCAGAAGGACGCGGCACGATTCACTATTCCACACAATCGTTACTCTCTGTGGTGGGCCAGAAGAACACATGCATGATTCACTATTGCACACACTATTTACCCTCTGTGGTTGGCCAGAAGGAAGAGTGCATGATTCACTATTGCACACAATCTTTACTCACTGTGGTGGGCCAGAAGGACGCATGCATGATTCACTATTCCACACAATCGTTAATCTCTGTGGTGGGCCAGAAGGATGTGTGCATGATTCACTATTCCACACAATCTTTACTCTCTGTGGTGGGCCAGAAAGACACATGCATGATTCACTATTCCACACAATCGTTAATCTCTGTGGTGGGCCAGAAGGACACATGCATGATTCACTATTCCACACAATCTTTACTCTCTGTGGTGGGCCAGAAGGATGCGTGCATGATTCACTATTCCACACTATCTTTACTCTTTGTGGTGGGCCAGAAGGACGTGTGCATGATTCACTGTTCCACACAATATGTACCCTCTGTGGTGGGCCAGAAGGAACCGTGCATGATTCACTATTCCACACAATCTTTACTCTCTGTGGTGGGCCAGAAGGACGCATGCATGATTCACTATTCCACAAAATCATTACTCTCTGTGGTGGGCCAGAAGGAAGCATGCATTTTTCCCTATTCCACACAATCTTTACTCTCTGTGGTGGGCCAGAAGGACACGTGCATGATTCACTATTCCACACAATCTTTATTCTCTGTGGTGGGCCAGAAGGATGCATGCATGATTCACTATTCCACAAAATCATTACTCTCTGTGGTGGGCCAGAAGGAAGCATGCATTTTTCCCTATTCCACACAATCGTTAATCTCTGTGGTGGGCCAGAAGGACACATGCATGATTCACTATTCGACACAATCTTTACTCTCTGTGGTGGGCCAGAAGGACCCGTGCATGATTCACTATTCCACACAATCTTTATTCTCTGTGGTGGGCCAGAAGGACGCATGCATGATTCACTATTCCACAAAATCATTACTCTCTGTGGTGGGCCAGAAGGAAGCATGCATTTTTCCCTATTCCACACAATCTTTACTCTCTGTGGTGGGCCAGAAGGACACGTGCATGATTCACTATTCCACACAATCTTTACTCTCTGTAGTGGGCCAGAAGGACGCAGGCATGATGTTGACCTTTCCAGATAATGTTTTATTGAACTATAAGAATAATGCCCATCTATCCCTATTGCTTTGAGGGTGTTCCCTGCCTATAGAAATACTTAAGGTACTCGCCCGTCATCGCGACTCTCGAAACAAAACTAAAAAATATTCTGCTGTCCAACAAAGCACATTCTATCTGACCCTACCACTATTCTAGCCGAAGGAAATTAAGTCAGGAGAATGACTCCCTTCTCCTGACTGTCTCTTCTCAAAGACTTTCTTCTTCACATCAAAGTTCTTCTAATAGAATATGTTTAGATAGCCACTCGTCACCTTCTGTATTCGATCTTCTAACTCCTTCAGTAGAGTTTTTGGTTTACTCTCTTTTCCCTGGTCAATGATCAAATGATATCTTATTCTCTCTTATCCTTTGAACAAGGCGACTATGCCTTTTGGACTCCTGTGACATACACCTTCTTAAGTTGGATTGAGTTTCCTGGTAATTAACGTTCTACCTCTCCTGGGGTAGCTTACTTGTCTGTTCTCTCTTACAGGCTCTAGTGGCCTTCACTTTGCATTCATACATTTCCTTTCTGGTGTATTCCACTCTGCACTTGTCTTATGGGATAGTGTACCCTCTTCCCAGGTTATTTGTACCCAATACTTATGTGTCTCTTACAAGCTCTAGTGGCCTTCACTTTGAATTCATATGTTTCCCTTTCTGATGTGTTCCCCTTTGCACTTGTATTATAGGATATTTTACCCTCTTGCGATGGTATGTGTACACAATGCTTATGTGTCTCTTACAGGCTCTAGTGGCCCTCACTTTGCATTCATATGTTTCCTTTTCTGAGTTGTTCCCCTCTGCACTTGTCTTATAGGATATTTTACCCTCTTCCCAGGGTATTTGCACCCAATTCTTAATAGTCTCTTACAGGCTCTAGTGGCCTTCACTTTGCATTCATATGTTTCCCTTTTTGATGTGTTCCACTCTGCACTTGTATCATACGATATTTTACCCTCTTCCCAGGGTATTTGCACCCAATGCTTATGTGCCTCTTACAGGCTCTAGTGGCCCTCACTTTGCATTCATAAGTTTCCTTTTCTGAGTTGTTCCACTCTGCACTTGTTTTATAGGATATTTTACCCTCTTGCGATGGTATGTGTACACAATGCGTATTTGTCTCTTACAGGCTCTAGTGGCCTTCACTTTGCATTCATATGTTTCCCTTTTTGATGTGTTCCACTCTGCACTTGTATCATACGATATTTTACCCTCTTCCCAGGGTATTTGCACCCAATGCTTATGTGCCTCTTACAGGCTCTAGTGGCCCTCACTTTGCATTCATAAGTTTCCTTTTCTGAGTTGTTCTACTCTGCACTTGTCTTATAGGTTACCCTCTTGCCATGGTATGTGTACACAATGCTTCTTTTTCTCTTACAGGCTCTAGTGGCCTCCACTTTGCATTCATTTGGTTCCCTTTCTGATGTGTTCCACTCTGCACTTGTCTTATGGGATATTTTACCCTCTTCCCAGGGTATTTGCACCCAATGCTTATTTGTCTCTTACAGGCGCTAGTGGTCTTCACTTTGCATTTATATGTTTCCCTTTCTGATTTGTTCCCCTCTGCACTTATGAATCCATAGCCCCGGTAGTGCACAATAGGGGCACCTGAGCACAAACTCAGGGCTCCCTTCTTTATTCACCATTTCTAGCATGTTTGTTCTTTGTGAGCACTTTTCTACCATTTTGGGGGGAAGAGGCCTGTGTGTGTGTTTTGCCTTTCGTGGAACCACTAGGTATCCCTGCCTAGGCTCCAGAGTGTCTGAACTCAATTACACTATCACAGACAAAGAACTCCTGGCCATTAAGTCAGCCTTTAAGGCATGGCGGCACTACCTCTTGGGCGCCAGACACACAATCACTGTAATAACTGACCACCAGAACCTCCAGTACCTAAAAACGGCAAAGGCCCAATCCTCACGACAACTACGTTGGGCTCTTTTTTTTGCTAAATATGACTACGTGATTACATTTCAACCAGGGGTGAAAAACAGGAAGGCCGATGCCCTTTCCCGTATGGGGGTGGAAGAGCAAGGGTATCAGACCCCTGACCCAATAGCAATCATCCCGAGTGACAAGCTCCTAGGAATCACAGCAACCATAACTCAGAAAGAATTACATGAAGAAATACAAAACCTGATGAGTCCGGAGCAATTACAAGCGTGGAGTACACAAGGAGAACATCAGGAAGTGGAGAAGGAGGCTTCCACCACCGTTGACTAGTGGGAACAACCAGTCCCAAGACAATCTCTGTTTTGAGCCATTTCCTGAGCTTCTGTGAGTTTCCCGAGCCAAGAAACCCCAATGCCAGGAGACCTGCTGCCCATTCCGAGAGCAACATCGAGAAACGGCCAAACTCATCCAAATCTTTGCTGAGCCCTCAAGGACACTCCAGAGATCTGATACAAGTTGCCCAGACCCCCACACCAGAGTGCAGGACTGTTAGAAGCGAAGAAGATCAACCAGGGAGAATCTTGTCCCTTGTTGGTGCTGCCGAGAAGGCACCAAAATCCACAGACTAATCCAAGAAGTCATGGAAACCCATGCCAGAGGTCCTCTCGTGAGACTGCTGCTGAGTGAACCCATCCATTGTCCTGCCTTTTGTCACCAGGCTAAGAAATTCGGTGGTCGAGGCCTGCAACGTCCCGTTGAGGAGAATTCAGCCACAATCTTTTCTTCAAACTTAAGGTACTGTGGGGAGAAATTGATTTATTTATTTTAATTCTTGATAACATGCCAAATCACCCAAGGGCCTCACGGCGCACATAGAACAAACAAGACAAAAACTGAACAAGAAAATTGAGAGGCAGAAATCTCAGGAGGGACTGTATGGCGAGAGCTAAGGAGCATTAAAAAGATGGGTCTTGAGGTTTTTCTTGAACTGGATCACTGAGGAGGAGCTCTTGAGGTGAAGAGCAAGAGTTTTCCAAGGAGCAGGGGCTGTGACACTGAATATGGTTTTGCCAAACTTGACTGAGCGGAAACGTGGCTGAGTAAGCATGGCTTGCTCAGTGGACCTGAGTGAACGGCCAGGAACATAGCGATGAATACACTGGGTGAGATAGATGGGTGCAGAACCAGTCAAACATTTGAAGGTGAGAGTGAGTGTCTTAAAAGATACTCTATGCTTGATGGGCAGCCAGTGCAGTTTTTTCCTGGCTTCAGTGATAGAAGAGTACCTGGCTAAACCAAGCACTGCTCGGACTGCGCCATTTTGGGTTGTCTGGAGAGCAGTGATATTAGCAGTAGATGTACATGCTATGAGACTATTGCAGTAGTCTAACCTGGAATTAACAAGGGCAGATGCAAGAAGGGACATATTGCTGACAGAGAAAAGGACGCATTGCAGAAAGTTGCTTGTTAATCCAGCTACAAGATGCCCTGGTTTTAGCGACATGTTGGCGCATTGAGAGCTCTGCATCAATGGTGACGCCAAGAGTCTTAACACTTCGTGCCACTGGAATAGATACATTAGCAATAGTAAATGAGTCATATTCCTTTGAAAGATTTTTTAACATGTGGCTTGAACCTGCAATGAGGAGCTCAGTTTTATTTGCGTTCAGAGCCATGAAGTTCTTACTCATCCATGAATGGATGACAGAGTAGATGGTGAGATAGCCTTGGAGTCTGTAGGGTAGAAGCCAAACAATTCAAGGACGACCTGGGTGTCGTCAGCGTAGTTGGTATAAAGAACACCCAGGTCATCGAGCATGCGAAGCAGGGGGAGAATATAGATGTAAAACAAGGTGGGAGATAGGGAGGAACCCTGGGGGACATCACGTGTAAGCAGAGAGGGGATAGAGGTGGCATTTTGGATGACGAAGTGAGCCTTGCGAGGACCAAGAAAAGAGACTAGCCATTGTGTAGTGAGATTCGAGCAGCCAACAAGGGATTGTAGTCTGGTTGCCAGGAGCGCGTGGTCGACCAAGTTGAATGCAGCTGAGAGATCTAACAACATCAGAAGTGCAGGATGGCCCTGATCGATGATGGATCCAAGATTCGATTTTAAATCCAGCATGGCCGTTTCAGTGCCATGACAGGCACGATAACCAGACTGATGAGGCCCCAGGATGGTATTATCATCAATACATTTCTGTAACTGAAGATAGGCAACTCGGTCCATAACCTTCAAAAGGAAGGGAACGTTGGTGATGGGACGATAGTGTTTAGCAAGGAGGGGATCAAGATTGGCTTTCTTGAGCAGGGGCATGATCCAACCCTCCTTGAGATTAGTTGGTACTTGGCCCTCTATAAAGGACTGATTAATCAACTTAGTGATTCAAGGACTGATAATATCAAGGCATTGTACCAGCATGAGGTGGGCTTCATTTTAAGGATGATGGCAGTTACTTCAGATACTGTGCAAGGGGTAAAAGAAAAAGAGGGTATCGTAGTAGCGGAATCAGGATGTGTCCCTAGGGAAGAATGAGGGGAAGAATTAATAGGTGAACTACTGGGTAAGTGGTTGTGGGTAGTTTTAGAGTGGAAAGATTGTTCAGGTAAGTGACAAGTGTAGGATCAAGAGGAGCAGAAGAAGGAATAACAGAAGCATTGGTCGAGGTGGAGGTACTAGCTTCGAGATGTGGGATGTTCTGAGCCACTGGCTCTGCCCTGCAACATCACTGTGTGCTGCTTTCATCGAAAACAACATAATGGCCGTCAAAAAGCCCTATGCATTAAAAATCTCTGGGAAGTGCGCAGAGAAACCTGAAAAATAGGCTGCCAAATCTATTTTACCTATGTCAGTGGTAAAACAGGAGACCACACTGCCAAAACCTATCATTGGGCTGCCCACAGAGTGAAATGAAGCTACTTGAAAAGGCAGTGCTACATTCCAAAGGAAAATCCAGAAGTGCTTTAACAATCAGTTTTTCCTTGGCTGTTGAAAGTATAAAATCATGGTTCCCAAACAGCAGAGAAGATCCAACATCCTTGTGGGGTGTTTACCATCACCTTATTTAAGGAATTTCCCTAAGTACAATGTCAGGAGAAGCACCCTTCATCATAAAAAAAATCCGCATGCAAAAGGTGCTTTCCTGGGAAAAATATGTCAGATATGGGCACAGTACTGCCGCTCGCCTATATCCAAGCTGTCAGTTTTGAACCGAAACTCTCAAGAAGATGGGACTCGGACCGATACGTGCTCTATTAAATATGTGATGGGAATATGTATTATTAGCAAATTGGTGAGGTTTTAAAAATGCTTTATATGAACAATAGGTTTTCTGTGTAGAAACAAAGGGGAGGTTTTTCCATGGATTGTAAATTGCAGCATCACTATGACACTAGATTTCCTTCTGAAATCAGGAGAGGAGAAATACTCTGACCATTCGGATTCCTAGAGGGTGGGCTTAGTATAATCAGCCTACCCACCCCTTTTGGAAATGCATAAATAGGGACTGCTTAGGACCTAGAGGGACACACATTCACCCACCAACTGATTTACTGGCGAAGCGCTCTGCACGAGAACCCAGATCCAAGACTCCAGAACTCTGAAAGCAAAAGGCCCAATTCCAACACTGAACCCTTCTCAGCTTGGCCTTTAAAATCTTGCAACCTGATTTTAACCCCAACCTTCCAAAGGGGAACCCCACAAAAGAACAGCGGGCGTGCTGTTTCTACTTTCTTGGCAAGAACTCCAACCAGTAGAGCAGAGCTGTAACCCCGAACCAACCCATCAGATCCAGTCCAGAGTGCCTTGCTGAGTGCATAACCAGGTGCCTGAATCCTGTCGAGTGGGCTAGCAGAATTCCAGTCCAAAACCTTTGACCAGATCCTGACGGGCCTATTCCAAACCATAGTTGTGAGAATCTATAGCATAGAATTGTCCATAGCCAATCTCTTATCCGTAAGTAATCCCATCCAACCCTTTCTATCATATCCAGAACTGCACTGTAGAATCTCTTTTGTCTTTTTCTGAATCTTTCCCTCACCCATATAGCCCTGTGATAATCGTAGTTATAATATCATCTTTGCGCTAACATATTTACTGAAGAAAGGCAAGCGTCTCGGCAGATAGAAACCATCCGGGGGCGTCACTGGATCGGTGGCTGTGCTGTTGTGTAGTTTGTGGCTTCATAGACTCCCTAGTGTAAAAATCTTTGTTTGTAAGATTCAAAAGCGCATCTTTCATTTGAAAATCTTTACTCTTTTTGAGAATAATCGACCTCTACTAAAGCCTGCATAACTTCTGTACCTTACATGCTAGAAATGTAAGTGTCAGACTGAAGCTAACATCCTCAGCTTTCAACAAATCTAAAACCGCATTCCAACTCCTTATAGTTTGGCCGCAATCGCGTTTCTCGCACGCTGAAAAGTTTGCTGTGGATTTGCATTTGGCTCAATTTCATCACATGTAAAATAGCTATTCTTTGCATCTGACCTCAGAATTCCGTTTTCAATCTGATAGTTAGTCAATCACCAGTTCTAGTGTTTACCTGAAACTATCCAAAGTGGCTCCCACTAGTTTTAAAGCAATTTAAGTGAATTTAAATCCCTACTTAGCATTTTTCCCATTCATTCCAAACCACATTCAAAAGCATTTGCACTGTTTTGAAATCATTCCTGTTTCTCTCTGCTTGCTGGGGGGGGGGGGGGAATTGGGATTGAAACTGCATTGGTTGAGATTGTTTATTGCTGAAACCTGTGTTCTCCCCTTCCATCTCTTTATACTGCATATTGGGGGAATTGAGTAGTGTACAGGGGGAAAAAGGGACATTCATTGTTTTCCTATCCATATCAAGTATTATTCTATGATGCATTATTTTCTCATCCATACTTCTACTGATTAAAGAGATTGTTGATTGTTGTGACATCACCCAATGCTGATCATTGTATAAATATTAATAGTGTGATATCTAGATATTGTTCAAATTCATAAAAGTGTGATATATATATTGTTCAAATTCTCAAAATAAATCTTTTAACTTTGCAAAACAACCTACTTCTTGGTTCAGTGAGACCAGGGGGGATTCAAAGAGAGCGGTGTGATATAAGTGTACATCATTCAGAAATAAAATAACTTATTAGATATAAAAATATACAATTAAGGGTTCCAACTGTGCATCACTCGCTAGGCATTGACTTAGGTGGAGTGGCGGGTTGAAATCACTTTCAAGATTGGGGGCTCGTGCGCCGGGATTTCTGAATTAGATATGCCACTTGTGACAGTCTAATACAGTGTGCTAACTAGTGGGGTACATAATCCCTGCTTGGCTACCACGCTGTGTTACACTGTGAAAAACACCCCTCAAAAGGGAACGCTCTAAGGAATCGGGCTGTTTGGCAAAAATAAAATAAAACTTCTGAAAGTCAGGAAGGAAATTACTATTTACAGAATGGCGACTGTGGTAGATGAATATGGCTAGAGAACACCTATTGCATAAATTATTTGTGAGAGGTGAATGGACAGAGTAGGATCAGAATGTGTGGTTGCAGGCAATCACAGAACAGATCACTGCAACAGAGTCAGGCATATGGCAAGACCAGGGCCCATTACATGTGGCCCTGAGTGAACTATATATGGCCCCTAAGGCAAAGGAAGAGCAAAACAAGATTGCCAAAATATCGGCATGTCTATACCTATATATTGGAGCCATACAGGATAAATATGCCGAGGGCCAAGATCTGGCAAACCAGCAACTGCAGGCATTAGGGAAGGCCCAAACTGATCTGGACTCTTCTGAGCAGAGGCTACAGAGGAGCCAGGAGTCCGAAAAATGAAAGTAGGCAGTACATAATCAAAATAAAAGAGGACATTGAAATCCTGCAGCAGGAAAGGGCAGAACAGGATACCAGAATTCTGGCCTTGCAGAAGGAGTACCAATAAAGTTTGGACTCTACTGCAGAGCCAGAAAAAGCTGGAAGTCACCCTGCAAAGCCACCTAGATAGAGAGAAGGCAGCGAGTAATAAATTAATCCTGAAAGACCTGGACACCCAGGCAGAATTTGATGAAGAGCGCCAGAAAACTGGTGCGCTTCAAAGACAGAGGAACGACCTGGCTGAACAGAGGCATGCTCTGGTTCAGGAAAGGGACAACTTAGGCCAGGAAGTCTGTCATTTCAAAGAGAAATTACATGAAAATCACCTGGCCCTTCAGAGACTGGGTGACCTCCAAAAAGAGCATGAAAGATTGTTGGAGCACTCCAGGAGGGTGGAGGAGACTCTAGCAAAGAAGGACCAGGTGAGTATGGACAGGACTCAGGAGGTAACTCTCCTGCAGCAAAGACTGGCCCAGTACTCTAAAACAACACAGGAAGCACAGAGAGAAAATTAGGCTCTCTGTGAGAACAATGACAATCTCCACAGACAGGTAGCCATGCAGGAGAGACTGATAGAAACTAGCAAGGCCTTGATTGAGGAACAGAAAGCTCAGATTCTTGCATGGCAACAGGGAGCAGGGGCTGACAGAGATGAGGTTTGCTGGGAAAGGGAAACACCTGAGCATAACCTCAGGAACCCTAGTACCAGAGGCCTTCATCTCTTCCAATCCCTGGACTCTGCCACCCCCATGTCCACTGGCGCACATGAGCACAGGGCCACAGGGATGGCAGATTACTATCCAGCCAAAAGTATGGGGCTCATAGGCCAGTACCACCTAGGAATGGATGGGCGGGCATCCGGGTATGGGTACCCAAGTACTGTTAAATTTAGTGGGGAACTCCAGGAGAGTAGGCCCACTAAGGGCATCCTGAAAACCTCTGTCCAGCTAGGACAGTGGGGGGGGTGTACCCATCAAATCCTGGGAGCAAGGAGGAATCAGAAGACTTCTCTGAGCACCACAGGACACAGGAGACTAGGTCCCCACATTCTGATAGCCATTCCCAGGCTCGCAGAATCCGGGAGAGCCTAGAAGACCAGATGGGCACCTCTGGAAGCAGTGCCTCTGAGTCAGAGGAGGAGTAAACAAGGGTTACCCGAACCAAGAAGGCCAATAAGGCAAAAGGGGCCTTGCTTAAGGACCCCTTAAAGCAAATCAAGGCGATAAGAAGCGCCATCACGCCTTATCATAAGAACGCTAAATATTCTGTTTGGGAGCATCTAGAGCTCTTTGAGCAGATGATGGAAACTTTACATTTGAAGGACAGCCAAAGCTGCATCCAATATGTGAAATGGACCTTCTCACCAGAATACTCCAGCTTCTTTGTGGGGCTGGAGGACCAAAATCATTCTAGATGGTTCACCTACAGGGCGGCCATCTTGAAGCATTTTTCTGTGCACCGAAATCCTCAGGAGGCTTGCAAGGCAGCCTACAACTTGCAATGTGGGGAGGATCAGGCCCCACAAGAATTTGTGTAGGAATTAAAGCGTGCCTTTGTGCAGACCACCAAAAGGGTGCGCACGGACAGCAAAGAATTTGTGAATACTTTTTTCCACGCTCTACCAAAGTATATCATGACCCAGCTAGTGAGAGATTTTCATGAGAAAAGATCAATAGACTGGGTCATTG
The DNA here is from genome assembly GCF_040938575.1 of Ambystoma mexicanum. Classification (NCBI taxonomy): domain Eukaryota; kingdom Metazoa; phylum Chordata; class Amphibia; order Caudata; family Ambystomatidae; genus Ambystoma; species Ambystoma mexicanum. The sequence goes on from NC_090927.1 coordinate 9,507,438, forward strand.
AACAGGCCACACGAATTTATGAGGTGCAAAAGCCCATAGAAAACAAAAATAATGCAAAAAGCCCCAAAGCAGCCAACACCCCTGCTGCTGCTAAAGTAGCAGAGGTGGAGGTTGCCCCCATTTTAGATTTGGAGATGGGGGGCCCCTAAAAACCTGCCTGCACAGCAGAATAATCCCAAGCCCAGAAGGCCCTCTGGCCAGTCACAGACAGGGAGCCAAGGAGGTAGTCCCACACATGGGATCCCTCACTCCCCTGACTACATAAGTCCCAGCTACAAGGGGAACCAACCCATCCTGGGTTATGTGTGGACTCCTCCAGCCCAAGGGGGGGATCCAACCAAACCACAGCTAACCCAGGGAACTTCCCTCCTCACTTCCCTCAGGAGGGCAGAAATTCCCCAAATCCTGGACAGAACTTTTTCCCCAATACTCTCAAACCTTTCAACCCCCAAATCATCCATTCTTCTTTCCCCAATTCCCTTAGCCCAGACAACCTAATCCGGGAGAGGGGAGGCCAAGGGTGGAGGGGTACCCACATTTTCCAAACCCAGGGTATTTTCAGAGAAGGGATAGCTACCCTTCCCGGGATCAGCCAGGGGAGACAACAGAACCCTGTATCAGCCTGAGCGGGTGTCACAGCTAGAGCGCCAGGTCCAAAACATGGCACAGGATCTGTGTCGCATGCTGAGGGCTCAACAGAACCCTCAGATGAGCATGTCGGCGCAGAATGCCTCAAACTCTGGACCTGGTGCTCCAGAGCAATGACGGGGCAGAACCCCGACAACCCACCGGTTCCCAGGGAGGAGGCACAAGGGGAAGGGGGGTGTAAAGCCTTGGAGGATGCTTCCTTCCCCACTTGTAAAAAGCCCCTGGAAACCCAGGAACCGGAACCAAAATCTCCTGCCCCTGAAAGTCTGCCACCCAAGGAGCAGAGGGGGGGGTAGGAAAAACAAAGAATCCAAACAGACCCATTTTGAGGAGGAGATACAAATCTTCCAATTTGAAGGAGAGGGATCCTTAGAGGATCCTGGGAAAATGATCTTCTCCTTCAGAGATGGGAGCACTCCTCCCAAAGAAAGATGGGTCTCGAAACTCTAAATCCAGACTGGGTAGATGTGGGGCCTGAGCTAGCGCCGCCCATCATCCTACCCCAGAACCAACAGCATGAAAATCCCCTGGTTCAAACCCATCCTGGTGACTGCCTCCAAAAAGGGGGGTGGCCCAGAACCAGAACCAGGGGAACCCAAAACTTTGCCCATCTCTAGTTGCCACCTTTTCTTTTCAGATTCCCAAGACTCCCCAGAGAATTCTGCCCAAATCTCTTCTTTATCAGTGTCCAAAACTAGAAAACTAACCCACCAGTTGTCCAAAAATGTACATTATCTGTGCCACCTTGCGGAGAAGGAGTGAAGATTATATGCCCTGTTCCAAATACAGGGGCAGTGTACAATTTTGGCACTGGTGGACACTGGATCCCAAGCTATCCTTCTGTCAAAAAGGGCCTTTGATTAACTAAATTCGGGAAGGGGGAGAATTACAAGATTCTTCTCACCCTTCTTCCTGGACATCTTCAGAACTTTGGCGGGCAGGAAATTCCCGTTGAGGGGACTGTGGATTTGGACATTAAAATTAGGCAACACAAGGTGAAGCACCTGGTCATAGTTGTAACTCCAGAGGGCACCCCTTGTTTACTAGGGCATGACCTCCTGCGAAGGTTGTCACCCCTAATAGATTGCGTAAACAAGGTCCTCTGGACCCAGACTAGCCGACCCATAAAATTAAAACAGAGTGTCAACCATGTTAGTTTAAACGGCACCTGCCACATGGTTGAACAAAAATCTGACCAAGTAGAATTTCACTTCCAGAACAACCAAATTCCAGACGTGACAGTTATAGCAGTAGGACAACAAACTGGTGATGGGGGGTCCTCTCTATTTCTGAAAATCAACCTTCGTTCTAGTTTAAGGTGGCATTCCACACTGGAAGGAAACACTCTGAAATTCTTTACCAAGCCACAATCAGACATTCCCACGCCTATAGTCCAGAAAGATGAGAAATCAGCTCAGAGCCTGGCTGATATTCAGCAAATTGGAGAGCAGTTGTTCATCCCTGTTCAGTTAAATGATGGGAAGGACTCTGTTCTCGCTCAAGTGTGTGTGAACAACGGTAAGAGCTTCAACAGCGAAGCCATGTTCCGCCAACTCACAAAAGATCCAGCCATTCCCGCATTTAGACTGATAGACAAATGGGAAATTGATCTGGAAACACCCGATTCCAAACATCTCCTGCCAAGCAGGTGTATGCTCAAAATCTCCATTGGCAACAAGAGCATAGTCCATAATTGTTGGTTCGTGCGAGACGTCACGGCCGCATTTTACTTAGGCAGTGACATTCTCAATCGCTTTGCCATTAGTTTGGACCTAATAAACTTCAAAGCTTGGTCCCGATAGCAAATAATCCCATGGGCTTTGAAGACCCAGAGAAAGCATTTAGGTCAGCTCAACTGCTGCCTTATGCAGTTGAAATTCAGATTGGAGAGGAAGTCACCATCCCAAAAAGGGCCCGACAATTCTCCCTTGAAGTGAAAGTGAAAAGAGGACAGAAATTGAAAAACCATGATGTCTATATTCATCTAAATGCTTCTCTCCAACAGCAAGGGTTGGGGGTAAACCCAACACCACTAGTCAACATAGAACATGACACCATTCCAATAGAGGTGGATAACAGCGACTTAAAGAGTATCACTCTAGCTGCAGGCACCATTATTGGAATGGCGGTTGATGACCAACATTTCTCCATTGATTTAGGAAATGAACTGTTAGGACCAATCCCCAAGGACTGTTTTGACAGTGATAGTGATGACAACACAACACCAGACAGGATCTTTACCCGGCATGGGGGGAACTTCCTGGTGTACACTTCCTGCCCTTATGGTAAGGAAGATGTGACCGGTGACTTAAGGAGGGATGAGGTGATTTTCCAAGTCCGCAAGGACTGCCTTCCCCACCTGAAGCCACCAGTCCAAATCAGCACTCTGACCAGGGACTTCTCCACCCAGCTGGAGGAGGTCGCTAAAATAGCAAAACCGGAAGTCTTTCCAGGCTTCATGCAGATGGTTGAAGCGAGAGTCAACCTAGCTGATGCCTGTGTGACTCTGGAGCAGAGACAAAAATTGAAACAAGTTTTCATGGATTTTCAAGATCTCTTTGCAGTAGACTCATATGACTGTGGTCGCACCAACATCCACACAACAGCAATTCCCACGGACCCTGGCATGACTCCAGTGTTTGTGAAGCAATATTGCTTGCCTCTCACATCAATGAAGTTCCTTACAGAAATCATTGAGTCCCGTGGGATCATCAGTCCAGTCCACAGCACCTTCAATAATCCGGTGCTGGGGATATTGAAGCCAAACGGCCAGCGGAGACTCTGTGCTGACCTAAGGGAGCTCAACAAATGGGTCCACACTTCCCGATGGCCTCTTCCCTAAATTGAACAAGGGATGGCCCAGATCCAGGAGTCAAAGGTATACGCTGCCATTGACCTGACCAATGGATACTGGACTGTGCCTGTCAGTAGGGAGGACCACTACAAGCTGGCCTTTACCTTCGGGGGCAGCAGTACACATGGACCCGGACTCCCTTCGGATACATCAACTCCGGCAATGAATTCAACATTTTTCTACATAAGCCCATGCCTGACCTGGGTGCGAGGGGTAACCTGGCCTATGTAGATGATGTTCTCATCAAAAGCTCAACTGTGGAGGAACACATAGCGGAGAGCCGTTATGTTCTGACACAGTTGAGGGCTGCCGGAGTAAAAGTCTCCTTTCAGAAGGCACAGTGGTGTAGAACCCGTGTCAATTTCTTGAGGCATGAGATTACTCGTCAGGGTCTCTGTCCCCATGAAAAGAAAGTGGAAGCACTCCAGAAATTGAAAGACCCCACAACTCTGCGGGAACTGTGGAGCCTCCTTGGACTGATTAATTACAGTAGAAAGTTCATTGAGGACTACGCAGAGATCACAAGACCCCTGATTCATCTTTTGAAGGGGGGGTCAAGTGTGAGTGGGGTCCAGAACAAGCCGAGGCAGTAAGACAACTCAAAAGAAGCCTCTCACAAGTGCCTTGCATAGCTTACCCTGTCAAAAACAAGGAGTTCTTCTTGGAGACAGGGTTCTCTAATACATGCTTGACTGCAGTATTATATCAAAAGCATGACAAGGTCAATAAAGTAATCTCCTATGCGAGTAAAACTTTATCCTCTGTGGAGGAAAAATTCAACGATTGTAAGAAGGCACTTCTGGCAACGGTGTGGGCATTGAAGAATTACCACTTGTTTATCCAGGGGGAACACATCATAGTGGAGACTCCACACCAGCCTCAGCAATATTTCCAACATTACAGAATCGGGGCCGGAAATGTGAGTAATATCTGAATTACTTCCTGGATTCTGCCACTGCAAGGCTTTCCTGTGGAGGTCAGATATGGCCAAAACAAGAAGAGTCCCCTCGCGCAAGGTCTGGCTGACTTGCATGATTGTGCCAGAGCAAACTGTCTCGAGGACAAAAGTCTAAAAATCAAGGACAGCATGGATGCATACCTCAATTCCCCACACAAAGTCTTTGAAGAAGACAAGTGTGAGGGAATGCCCACTGTCTATGTGGATGGATGCTCCTACCATGTTGACCACAACGGGGAAAAATAACTTGTGGCCGGCGTGGGGAATTCATGGGTGAATGAGACCCCAGAACCGTCCGCTGGGTACAAGATTGGTCCCTGAAGTAGTCAAGTGGCAGAGTTGATGGCTGTGCATCAAGGCATCCTCACTGCTGTCCAACATCAACTCCACGAACTGGTCATAATCACAGATTCGGATTATGTACAGAACGGGTTCGTGGAGCACCTGATTAACTGGAAAACCAGAGGCATGTTATGTGCTAATAACAAACTCTTGAAACATGGGAAATTAATTCAAAACATTAATGATCTGGTCACCTCGAATGGGATGACCATCTACTGGAAAAAGATCAAGGGTCATTCCAAAGAAGAGGGACCGGACAAAACTGGAAATGACTTAGCTGATCAGCAGACCAAAACCAGAGCCATCCAAAGGTATCTCCTTGAGATCGAGTCCCTGTTGGGGGAAATCCAGCTCACTGCTATCACTAGGTTCCAGACAAATGCTTACAATGAACTCTCAACTGCACAATGGACTAAGGATACCTCAGTTGCTGATTTGATTACGGCTCAAAAAGGGGATCCAATAATTGGTACGTTTTATCAACACATTGAGGACCCTGAGAACTTTCCTCTGATGGATACCGATTATTTGGGAAAAGAGGACCTCAGAGTGTTGATGAAATGTCCAAAAATGTTCAGAATCCAAGACGTTTTGTTGGTGATAAAATCCCTAGCTGGCCATGATCAGTGGGTGGTCCCTATCTCATTCCGAAGCCTGATGTTAAGTCACGCCCATGATGCGGCCACAGCCGGTCATAGAGGGTTTCATACAATACTTGAAATCTTAAGAGAGGTTGCATACTGGCCATACATGGGGCAGGACCTCGACCAATATTTTAAGGGGTGTCTTGTGTGTGCACAATTTCAGCCTACATCCCTCACGCACCGTGCTCCCTCCAAAAGAGGGAGATGACACTGCCTTGGTCAGATTTACAAGTGGATTATATCGGGCCCGTGATTCGCTCCTCTAGGGGGAACAAGTACATGTTGACCCTGACATGCTTGTTTACTAAATGGGTGGAATGTCTTCCGGCCCCAAACTGCAAGGCAGAAACAGCAGCTGCCTTGATGATCAACCACATCTTTTTCGCGTTTTGTACTACCCCAAAGGATCGAGTCAGACCGAGGTAGCCATTTCACCAGCGAAGTAATGACAAAGATGTGGGAGATACTTGGGGTAAAAAGGAAGTCACACATTGCTTACCGGCTAGCCTCTAATGGTGCAGTAGAGAGTTACAACAAAATAATAAACATTTTTAGGGCTCTTTTTTCTCTAAAGTACTGTGACATAAGGCAATTTAACTAAATGCGCCACCTTTGTAGCCTTAATGATCTTTCAGAATCAACATTTGGACATTTGGAAAGCCACTTTTTTTTAAAATGAGATTTGTCACTATTGTTCATCTTAAAACACAATTATCAAGTTAACTTTCGCCAACCAGACCCAATTGCACAAGCTTGGTTGCTTTAATGACATTTCTAGATCAGCACTGGGCACAAACCTCTTTTTTTTAAACCACATTTTCATGAAATCCACTTATGTGTAAACTCATGCACACCATCAACACGAAATATGCAGTATACATCTTCTGAAATGTGTCATGCCAGCATTGTAGCATGTTAGCATTGGCATTTTTCCCAACGTCCCATCTGAAAAGAAAACACGTTTGTAAAAGTGTATGCCAGTGTGGTTATTTAAATGGATATGGGGCAGGGACTGCTCATTAAATACATGCCATAAAATTAGTAGGAAATGAAATCTCATCTGAAAAGAAAAGGATGAGTAGTTTAAAAGCACAGAAAGTGCCACATCTCTTTGCAATAATGACACGCCCTTCCTCTCCAGTCAGCTGGGAACCTTGACAACAGAGCCATGGGCCTAAGCTTCTGTTTGGGAGGCCTAGTGTGGCTTCTCACCAGACCCCCCAGGCAGCACATCTAGGTCATCATTGCCTGGCAGGCAGCAGGACACAGGGAGTTCTCTGGCCTCCAACGCCCTTTGCACGCACACTGGCATCACCTCATGACAGCTGGACGTGCCACCTGCATGCCCACACCATGCCCCACAAAAGCCAGCATCCAAAGAGTATTACACAGCCATGCAGTATCTCATGGTAAAGATCCTGTCGCCTTTTTTCCTTCATCATTTTCTGCTGTGGCACTTGACTCTACGTTAGTAAGGCGCTCCTCCTTTCACTGCGCTCACTTTTCATCATGTGACTGGGCGCCAAATCCAAGGTCTTTCACAGCCCTCAGTTTCCTTTCAGTTTAGCCAGTTAGGAAACATCTCAAATGCATTCAGTAGTCAACTTCAAATGCTGCTCCAGTTCTCTGTAAATATAAGCGCTCTCCTTTTTGTTATATATAGCGCTATGCACTGATAAAAGCACTACAGCTTTCCTGTTTCTTTTTTCCTTTTAAATAACCAGCACTCTACCTTTGATATTGCTTCATCATTTAATCCATAACTCTTTGCCCATCTTGAAGGCTTTACTAATCCGAGGGTCTCCACAGTAGTATTTTAATTAACCACTTTTTGGCTCTTTACTTTCTTATAGTAGTTTTCCCTGGGTGTCTCAGTTGATAGCGCTACGCCCTGCTTGAAGCGCTATACTTATCCCAGGTTCTTTCTACTTATAGCGCTATGCCCAGCTTGAAGCGCTATACTTATCCCAGGTTATTTCTACTTATAGCACTCTGCCCACTTTGAAGCACTATACTTATCCCAGCTTATTTCTACTTATAGCGCTCTGCCCAGCTTGAAGCGCTATACTTATCCTAGGTTCTTTCTACTTATAGCGCTATGCCCACCTTGAAGCGCTATACTTTTCCCAGGGTATTTCTACTTATAGCGCTCTGTCCAGCTTGAGGTGCTATACTTATCCCAGGTTCTTTCTACTTATAGCGCTATGCCCAGCTAGAAGCGCTATACTTATCCCGGGTTCTTTCCACTTATAGCGCTATGCCCAGCTTGAAGCGCTATACTTATCCCGGGTTATTTCTACTTATAGCACTCTGCCCAGCTTGAAGCGCTATACTTATCCCAGGTTCTTTCAGCGCTATGCCCAGCTTGAAGCACTATACTTATCCCAGGTTCTTTCTACTTATAGCGCTATGCCCAGCTAGAAGCGCTATACTTATCCCAGGTTCTTTCTACTTATAGCGCTATGCCCAGTTTGAATCGCTATAATTATCCCAGGTTATTTCTAATTATAGCGCTATGCCCAGCTTGAAGCGCACTATTTATCCCGGGTTCTTTCTACTTATAGCGCTGTGCCAAGCTTGAAGGGCTATACTTATCCCAGGTTCTTTCTACTTATAGAGCTATGCCCACCTTGAAGCGCTATACCTATCCCAGGTTCTTTCTACTTATAGCGCTATGCCCAGTTTGAATCGCTATAATTACCCCGGGTTATTTCTAATTATAGCGCTATGCCCAGCTTGTAGCGCTATATTTATCCCGAGTTCTTTCTACTTATAGCGCTATGCCCAGCTTGAGGTGCTATATTATCCCAGGTTCTATCTACTTATAGTGCTATGCCCAGCTAGAAGCGCTAACTTATCCCGGGTTCTTTCCACTTATAGCGCTATGCCCAGCTTGAAGCGCTATACTTATTCCGGGTTATTTCTACTTATAGCACTCTGCCCAGCTTGAAGCGCTATACTTATCCCAGGTTCTTTCTACTTATAGCGCTAGGCCCAGCTTGAAGCACTATACTTATCCCAGGTTATTTATTCTTATAGCGCTATGCCCAGTTTGAAGCGCTATACTTATCCCCGTTCTTTCTACTTATAGCGCTATGCCCAGCTTGAAGCGCTATACTTATCCCAGGTTTTTTCTACTTATAGCGCTGTGCCCAGCTCGAAGCGCTATACTTATCCCAGGTTCTTTCTACTTATGGCGCTGTGCCCAGCTCGAAGCGCTATACTTATTACAGGTTCTTTCTACTTATAGCGCTGTGCCCAGCTTGAAGCGCTATACTTATCCCAGGTTCTTTCTACTTATAGCGCTGTGCCCAGCTTGAAGCGCTATACTTATCCCTGGTTCTTTCTACTTATAGCGCTGTGCCCAGCTTGAAGCGCTATACTTATCCCAGGTTCTTTCTACTTATAGCGCTGTGCCCAGCTTGAAGCGCTATACTTATGCCAGGTTCTTTCTACTTATAGCGCTATGTCCAACTTGAAGCGCTATACTTATCCCAGGTTCTTTCTACTTATAGCGCTATGCCCAGCTTGAAGCGCTATACTTATCCCAGATTATTTCTATTTATAGTGCTATGCCCAGCTTGAGGCGCTATACTTATCCCAGATTATTTCTACTTATAGCGCAATGCTCAGCTTGAAGCGCTATACTTATCCCAGGTTATTTCTACTTATAGCGCTATGCTCAGCTTGAAGCGCTATACTTATACCAGGTTCTTTCTACTTATAGCGCTATGCCCAGCTTGAAGCGCTATACTTATACCAGGTTCTTTCTACTTATAGCGCTATGTCCAACTTGAAGCGCTATACTTATCTCAGGTTCTTTCTACTTATAGCGCTATGCCCAGTTTGAAGCGCTATACTTAATCCAGGTTCTTTCTACTTATAGCGCTGTGCCCAGCTTGAAGCGCTATACTTATCCCAGATTCTTTCTACTTATAGTGCTATGCCCAGCTTGAAGTGCAGGGTTATCCGAGGTGCCTGGTAACTTTGATTTATAGCTCTTTGCCCATCTTAAAGCACTTTACTTTTTCTTAATGTTACCCCAGGTTCCTTTTATGTATAGTGCCGTGCCCAGCTTGAAGCGCTTCACCTTTTCTTGATGTTATCCCTGAGTGGTGGGTCCTCCTTTCTGGGGTGGTGGGTCATCTCATCTGGCTGTCCCCTTCCTCAGCTCCTTAATTGCACGGTAGATCCATCTCCAGGCCCCCTCAAGGACCACTCGTCGCCAGTGTAGTAATACAAAGTCCACAGGCTCATGTAGGTAGAAGCAGGTTCCTTAATTAGGTATTAGGTACACAGGTTAGAAGTACAGGGGAAGGAGAAGACCCACCGGTCCCCATCACCCAGGTAGCTATCTCCACTGTAGCTCCGGGAACCTCTAGGAAGAAACCTTCCATGATATGCATTCATTCCATCACTCACTCATGACATCACAGCAACCAGGCTAACACACACCGGGAAGGGAAGGGATCCAAGATACTACACTCCCTCTATGTGCTACATCAGCTCGGTTCTGCTCGAGGCGCTTTCACATCATCTCACGCATAACAATCACTGCTTGGCACCTGGACTGGGGAAGTTGAGCTTTCCGAAGGATTTCTGATGTCTGGGGATTTAACTTATTTTTGAGCAACTGGGTCGATGGTCTCACGCCATTCCAGCCTCCAAACATGTGAACATTTGGAGGGAACTGCAGGCATCACCTGCACACTCAACCCAATAGTTTGAGGCGTTATTTTGGCAGCAGGGAACAGCTAATCGCCACGCTTGATGCTTTGCTCCGTCAGCCACAGATTCCCCACCACGCCATCAGCCACTGATTCCCCACCACGCCTGCCACCGCAGTCAGCTGCTTCACAGAACCCCTGAGTTGCCCACCCTACCTGCTATGTTCTGGTTCCTGCTCCCTCTGGCATCCCACCTCCACCCTAGACACAAGCCGCATAATGCATGTCAAACAGTGTCGCACTCAGCCGCTCCTGGAGCCCTCTGTACCAGAGGAATCTGGCAAAGATCCCACTCCATGATTACTGTAGGTCTCCAATGAGGATTAGGGATCGAAGAGGGTGGGCGAGTATATGTGTCTGCTAGGTTTAAAGCGATAAAAGGCGGAGCCGTCGAAAAGCTTCCATAAGAACTAGGAGGTGCCAGTTGGCATGAAGGACAGGTTGGGACGTGAGAGACTACTTTGACGTTGTGCAAGAGGAAGAGGTGACAACAAAGGCATTGAGAGAAGATATAATTAAGAACCAAGATGGAGGAGGGGTTGGAGATGGAGGGGTAGTCGACAGGTGAGGTGAGGGATAAGCCAGTTTAGCGCTGTCACATTATCGTTACCCTTTTCAAACTACTACAGAATTGTCCTTTGTTAATTGTGAAACACTGCCCAAGGCCCAACCTTGCTCGTGGGAATGTCATCTGGTGAGGGGCACGTGCAGTGAATCCGTCTCCACAACATTCACCAAGAAGAGATGTTAAAAGCACTCGCCAATCCTAGATCTGAGATGTGAGTCTTCACTTTTACCATCATTGTAATCTGATAGAAAAGAATCGAGCAGCTCCTTACCTCAGTGTCTCCATTCTGTGGCCTGAATCTATCAGTCCCTCACACAGCTCTGCCATTCCAGAGTCCCCCAGTTTATTCTCACTCAGGTCGAGCTTCGTGAAGGATTGGTTTTGTTCGAGAACCCAGGAGAGAGCTGCACAGCATGAACCAGTGAGAGAACAGCGCTCCAACCTGCAGGAGACAGAGGGAGATAACGTGGTGCATGAAAAGGGACATCACAACTGTACAGCATCTTCATCCCTCCCATCCATGATAAACCCACTCATTTGCAGGTGAGGGCCCTTTTGATGCTCAAACGCCTTCCCACCATCACCTTTACACAGCCCGTTCCACCAGAGACATAAAAACAGGGGGAAGGATAAATAGAACACATTCTTCACAATGTATAAGGACAGGAGGGTCAGTTTACATTGTGCAGAATGTCTGCTGTTTGCCCTTCATTCTATTGTTGTACAATTTACAAGGGCAGAGAGGGAAACGGAGCGTGTCAAGGCCCCACAGGGCTGAGGTGCATTTCACTGTGTGGGTTCGTCCGGGGCTGCGTTGTGCATCTGGCTTTAGTCGATGCTGTGTGTTACACTGTGATAAAAGCATGTTTCATGCAAAGCCTCGTGAATGCTGTCGGTTAGTGTAAATTGTGTTACATTAGTGTGGGCCACTGCTGTTAGACACACTTATTCAAAGGCTTTGTGTCAGTTGCAAGTGGAAATCCATTGCTTGCATGTTACTAGTATTTCCTTCATGTACATGTTTAGTCATTTTACGGGGTAAATATTCGTCTGTATGGACTGCGTTGATAACTTCCCATTAGGCGCGTTAATGAGTGTGTTGGTTGCAGATGGGAGAAGTGGTGATAGGACATAAGGTATTATAACTGTTTGGGGGGTGCAGAATTGAAAGGGGAGCAGGGGGTCCAATAACAGTATGTTGGGGACGCACCGGAGCAGGGACATGTTCTCTTTATATTGTCTGGTGGGCTGTAAATGTCCACTATGGGGTGGGCACGGCTCCCTCGCATCACGAGGTGTGGGAACCCATGGCCCCCCAACACAATGAAAAGCTGGCACCTACAAATATACGCACAGTAACTGGACAGACCTGAACACGTAATATACAAGTTTTCCCTTAGAAAAATCCTTTTTCATATTTTAACACCGAATTTGGGTTTCGGAGAATAGTGAAAAGAAACAGCAGCAAATCCATGGGCTTATATGTCATTAAACTGTGCCGCATGGGGGGCGGGGCGGAATTTTGTGTGAATGCACAGGAACGTGCAATAAACGTTGCTCTTGGCTATAATTGCTAATCCACCCTTTCTCTCACTGCCGCGTCGTGTAATCTTTGGCACATTGGTGATACAGTCATTATATGAGGAACAGTGTAGCTTTACGTGTTTCATTAAACTGAGACGGGGGACATGTATGTGTTGAGAGCCGTTGCTTATGGGGTATCCTTGTTGCATAGTAAGTTTTGTGCAACATTCCCGCACGTGTGCCCCTTCCTTAGGGCCTTAGGTGCGTGCGCACGCATTCCTGGTTTCAGGGTGCCGTTGCAATGACATACTGTAGCTTTTCTCCAGATGATTTGGCCTTGACAGCTGAGCCTGACGGCAATGATGCTTAGTGTACGTCGCTCAGCATGGTTGCCACGGACGCCCTGGGCTCCTCGCAAAGTCACTCAGTGCCGTTGCCAGGGGCGCTCTGGCTCCCTTTTCTCCTCACCAAATAATTCCTTTTTATGGGTGGACCACTTCAACCCACTACTTCGGCCGTGGCCAGCACCCTGCCCCACTTCGCGCTGGCATACTGATCGAGCCACTGCTCTTGAACTTCCTGTTCGCTGTCGGGCTCAGCGAGCTTCTGCAGCGCGGGCATAGCACACACTCACTGCTCCGACAGTGCTCGGTTCCTGTCCTCCCTGTTCACTATGGTGCTCTGCCATGGCCCGCTTCTTAAGTGGGGGGTAGCTTTCCCTCACTGCCCGGATGATGCTCAATGCGACTTGTTCCAACCGCTCCTTCGCCATGCAGCTCCTTCTGATAGGCCTGGCTTCCACATCTTCCTGCTGGAGCGTATGGCCACACTCGCCCTCCGTGAGTGGAATGGATGGTGGGGGTCTACTGATCCGCGTCGCCAGTGTAAAGATGATGCTCACACAAGACCGATGGATGTGTAAGTACGTTTGTTCAAACAAGCTCAATGGCATAAAACCCCAGCACATCCTAAGCAGCCTGAACACCAACTGTAATAAAATGTAAACAAAACATTCTACTGCTGTACTAACAACAATCCCCATTCCATCTTGTAGTTCTCCATTCTACAAGAAGGCACATTACAACACCAATGATTTCCATTAATTTTTACCCCTGCGAAGGACAATCAGATTGTTACATGCAATCTGATTGGCCCTCTCCAGGACTTTACCCGACACAGGAATCCCTCGCCCGGGATTCCTTTCCTTTGTTCCCAGTGGGGGGCATGGTAGCCCCTCTGCCAATGAGGAGACTCGAAAGGGGCAATCCCTGCTCCGAGCCTCCACACAGCTGGAGGCTGCCATCTTCCCCCGACAGGGATTCAGGTAAGTGTTTTGTCCCTCCTACTCCACCCTTCAAACAATCCCCTCCCTGCCCTCGCAACCCCACTTAACTGATTTTTGGTTATCTTTCAGGAGCGAACATGCTGGGAACACTTCTGCCCCAGCGTGTCTGCTCCCGATGGGTGCATTGGAAAGGGAAAACAAATCAGTTTTCTCTTCCCGATGGACATTTTTTTTAACTATTTTTTTTTGTTGAAACGCTGCAGCTTTACAGAACAGAAAAATGATATTAGTACCCAGGTCTTGCGGGCCGGGTTACTAATAGCAATAAGCCCCTGTAACTTCACTTGGGCCTGTAACTATGGGCCCCGGGGCATTGCCTGACTCGGTAATGCCCATGAGGCTCAGGGCTTATTGCTTAAATATTTGACTCTATGGATTGCAGTCCCAATTCAAATCTTATGAACGAGATTGGCACAGTATTTCGGAAGTCACAGTATCCTTTTCCAATAGAATCCTTCCATCCTCTCCCAGAATCTGGGAGCCAAAAATGTTACAGCTTCTACTGCATATCTGAGTATGGGAATCACCTTTTGCTTGTAGAAGATGATAGTTGGTGTTAGCGAGTATTTCTCATATCTTTTGTGGAAAGCATGTGCCTGTGTAGTCAATCTTTTACACTTGAGTTTTATCATCCTAAATCCAGTGTTTTCTAATTACACTGGGATTGATCGATACTCCCAGATAAGTCATTGAATCTGCACATTCTCGTCTTTCCTCACCCACACACCATCTGTACTTAGGTCTTCTTTTCTCAGCAGTATTGGGTAGAATTACTCTCTTTGTTTTCTTAACATTAATCTTGAGACCATTTTCCTCCAAATATAATAATAGCTGGTTTGGTCGACGTTGTAGGCCAGTTGGAGTTTGGTGAATCAAGACCAAGTCATCTGCATACATTATCCACGGCAGCTGGTGGCCATATTTCTTTGGGGAAAGAGCTTTAATCCCTGTTTGTTGGCAGCAAGATCTGATAGATAGATATTAAATAATACTGGGGCCAGCGGGTGTCCCTGTTTAATACCTCTAGAGGTTTGGATTTCTTCTGACAGGGTGCCTTCCATTGACAATCTCACCTGTACTGTGGTCGTAGTATATAATGCCTTGATAGATCTCGTGGGCAGTCCCCAGCTGTCAATGTAGCACGTAGACTTTCTCTGGATCGGCGGCTATCAAAGGCCTTTTCCAGGTCTATGAATGCAAGATATATTTTGGTTTTATTCTTTATTGCCCTTACTTTCAGTATGTTTAATAAAAGAAGATTCAGGTTGGTGCCCACTCATTTAATGAAGCCAGCTTGCCTATCATCAATATGGCCAGCCGTTTTAGCCCAATTATTAGGATGGCGCAGTAAAAGTGAGGTAACATTTTTTCCCAATGAGTCAAGAAGGGCGATTGGTTGATGGTTACTTGGATCACTTTGCTCGCCACTCTTGAAGATCGGCAGAATTAAGGCTTTCTTCCATGAGGCTGGAATTTCTCTGGCCGCCAGGATACAGTTAAATAAGATGTGGCAGAAATCTGCCCACTCTTCTGGATTTTGTTTCAGTATGTTGAATGTTCAGTATATTGTTATTAAGACCGTGAAACATTCAACTTTTTAATAAATATTACAATGACATCCCTGTCGAAATCAACTGACCACTTTGTGGATTCCTGTGAAGGGTTCCCATTTAAAGCTCACTCTGGTTCTGTAAATAATGAGGCAAAATGGGCTACCCATTTATCCTATGATACCATTGAGACCATACTCGCAGGTTGATATGTAGAGTTGTTCTTAAGCAGCGCCCACAGATCTCTTGTATTACTCTTGCCCGGTGTTTTAAGCAGCTGTTCAGCCAATTTGTATATTGTTGTCTCCTTTTTTTCATGAGGGGTGGTTTATCTTTTCACGGTAGGTGATTGAGTTTTCTTTGGTCTGCTCGATAGGCTCTTCATGTCTCTCAATTCTTTGTCATAACCATGCAGTCTTTTTGTCACTTGTCTATGGGCCCCAGTTGGTTGGTCCTGGAATCTCATTAGTAGCCCACAATACTCCATAGCCGCATTGTCAGTTTATAAATCTTGTTTGAGGAGGTTCACTAACTTAACTACCAAACTGGGGATAATTCTTAAGTGGGCAACCACTTGATTTACCTCTACATTTTGTTTCATAGTGTTCTCTATTCGGGCAACCTTCTCTAGCCAGGACAGGGTCAAAAGATGATGATCACTATTTGCCATAGGGTGGGGGTTACCATCAAGTGGGTATATAATATAGGAATATTCTCTGACATAAAGAAATAGTCCAGTCCCACTTTCTGCTCCCCTCTTTCCCGAGTTGTAGTGGCTGGGAGATCCCCCTCAACCTGGCCATTCAGCATATTCATACCCCAGTAATGCAGTAATGCAGTTCTGTCACCCAATGCTTTCTTAGCTAAGGCATCATGCATTAGTGTCACTCCTTCCTTATCTAAACACTTGATGTTAAGGTCCCCACATATGATCATTCTTGGATCTTTTCTTTCAATATAAACATCATCAACTAGCTTCAGAAACATATTTATAAATTGTTTATCTCCAATCTTAGAAGGGTTCCAATAAACATTCAGCACTACCGTTGTGCCCGGGAGGGGAACACTCGTCACAGTCCCCTCCAGGACAGTCATCTGTATAAATGAGTTTGGTTTTTCCGACCTAAATACTTTTAGCCCTTGCCTCATTTTTATCAGGGTTAATAAGCCTGCAGAAGTTCTTCCGAGTTTTAATTTAATAGTGTGATTACTACTGACCTCGTATCCATCACATATCGGGTCAGTGGTAAGCCAAGCCTATAGGAAGTGCATGTTATATTGCGTAAGTGGCAGTAAGTTTTGATTAAAAAGGGGCAAAAACCTCTTGAATTGCATGATCCAATCGGAAAGGACTGGTCCTCAGCTTTATTTGGCTGTTACTTTATATAAGCATGAGCCAGAGATCCTGGCAGCCCAGACCAATCCTGCTTTGAGTTTGTTAGAGCCTTATTTCCCTCTTCATTGCTAATGTTTCTCGGGATATCACCCGTTTGCTTAACTGTGATTTTCAGTAATGGAAATTGAACTCCCTTAGTAGTGGCCACTTCTGAGTCCCTAATACGGATAGACCGCTATTCCGTTTTACCTGATGATACATTGTGTGCTTCTTGTAGCATTTGCTCACTCCATGCCTGTTTGTTTTGCTATGTGTTATAATCCCTCATTGATTGATTTTGAGGGGATCAAGGTTGTCTAAGATCTCAAACCCCGGCGGCAAGAGGCCCAATGATACATCCATGAGAGTGTTTTTGATCAATGATGAGAATAAATGGAGGATTTCCCAATCCATTCTAGTTTCTAGTTCATGTCCTCAAAAGCGATATTGCGCAATTTTGGAGCGCAGTGCAGGAGCTTTAGGATGTTCTTCCGATTTAGGATTAGACCGTCCTTGGAGGTGAGTATTTGCTCATTTATCACTGAGGCCTTGTACATGGGTTTCAGGTCTTGGGTAACGGCAGTGGATGATCGTCATTTTAAGACTTTCTTTGGGGCTAAAGGTCGAACATCTTCCTTCCCATCTCTACTTTCTGAATTACTGTTGGGATGCTGGCGTTTCTGAGCTACAATATGTCTCTTTTCTTCCATTGTTTGGAAGGCACTTGTCTTTTCAGCTGGACCTGTATCCCCCATAGGGGTCCATGACACCACCGTCCGGGGGTTATGATCATCCGAACATAACAGTAGAGACAAGTTATCCTCCTCTATTTGTGGATTGATTTGATTTTCCAGATCAGGGATCATTTCTTCAAAGCCCTCAGAGTAGGTTGAAAGATCCAATACTTGGAGTAAATCTTTATATTCCATTTCCTGTTGCTGCTGGCCATCTTGTACAGCTGGCGAGAGGTTCATTGGAATCCTAGTCATTGTTGAAGCACCCCCTTGGTTTTTCTTAACCTGGGGTAGTGCCTTTATATTGGGCTGGGGCATTGTTAGATTACAGAGAAATGCTCTGGACCCATTAGATTTGGCTTTCGATGCTACCGACAGGTTTTTGGATTTTTATACCTGGTTTCCCCTCCTTTCTGGATTAGCAGATTTCCCAAAAATCGGGAAAGATTTCCCATGCAAGAATTTCAGGAGAGGGATAGATTCCTTTGTGAGGTCGACCGTAGTCGAATTGGAGTGGAGAGATGCGTTTAGTACTACTGTTGAAGCATTAGGTTCCAGATTTAACTTCACTTACTCAGACTTCTAGCAATCCTTTGTCTGCTTATTAGTTATAGCAGGCAAAATAGCCCCATCATGTCCTGTTATTTGGTCTGTCCTCAGAGGGGGGACTTTCGTTGAATTGTGTGTAAATCCAATGCCATCTTTGAAAGGTTGATCATTCAGCAAAGACTCTCTTTGATGGTGAAACCTGGTCCATTTCAATGCTTTGATAGCTGAGGACATCAGAATGGATTTATCTGCATCCTCACCTCAACCTCGGTCATACAGCCGATTTTGCCATTGTAGTGTTAGTTCCACCTCCCTATTGATTCTTGTTTGTGTTATTTCTGAAAACGACTCCAGGTGTATTAATTTGGATTGGATCGTTGCAAGAAGTGTTGTTTGATCCTTTAATGTGTCGTTCATTGTCTCACACAGTTTGATGTATGGGTGCAGAGCTACAGCAAGACCTGCCATTATGGCGTTTTCTATTTGAGGTCGAGTAGGCAGTAGCATTTGGGGGTCCTTCAGTTCCCTCTCGGAGGAGGATGACGATCTTCTTTGTAGAAAAGAGGACGACTCCGATGTTGATGAGTGAGAAGCGTGTGCATTGTTGGAGTTTCTTCCTTGTTGATCATGATCAGCATTCAACAAGCCCTCCTGTGACCCATTAAGATGTAGGCATTGTTGATTTATTGGTCTTTTCTACCTGTTGAGTTATTTCCACTGAGTTTGGCAAGAGCCCGGGGGAGATGGGGGGTTCTTTAACCATGAACCACTCATGTCCACAATATCACGAGATAGTCGAGCCACCATGGCGGAATGTTGATCTTCCAGGATATTGAATGTAGATGGTTGGTCAAGCACTGGATGGAAGCTTCATGGGATTTAGATAGTCCAAGGCGATCTTGTTGTAAGGACATTGTGGAATGAGGCGAGCCCGGTCTAGGAAAGATATTTTCCAAATAAGTGGAATCTATTCCTGGGGAAAAAAGGTCATTTGTGGGGACTTGTTCTTTATAGCCATCCAGAAACTCGGAATAGTAGGGAATCTCTGACTGAAATTGTCTTGATAGTTCCAGGATCTTTACTTTTTCCATAGTTGGGGGAAGTTGGTTTATTTTTGTTTCTGATGAGGTCCCTGTTTTCTTAGGGTTGCTGGATATTGAAACATTAGAGTTATTATCTGAGATCTCCTCAGGCGTCATTGTCTGCTTAGTATTGTCACTCATCTGTTTTGGAGTGTTGATATCTTTTGCATCCACCATGGATTGCTGGTATGGAGCTCATATCGCTCCTATCTTCCCTAGGCTTCTTTTGCCCTTGAAGTTCCTCTGTCAAGAGAGTGGGTATTATATTAGGCTCTGAAGATAACTTGTCCTTTGGCAGAGATCGTTCCTTGGAGTCCTGCCGGTCTAATAGCGGCATAATCTGTGTAACTCACTCCACGTTGTTTGGCGTCTGTGCTGTCGATGCCTCCTCGCATTTTCTAATTTGTCACTGTGTGGAGCAGCCGTTTATCATTGTCCCGCTGATAAAATGTTAAGTTCAGGAAAAACAAGTAGCGCAGGGATGTGTTCGAAGAAATGAGATGGGGGCAGTTAATTATATAGGCGGGCCTTACCTCCTTTTAAGATGTTAAATCAGGGTTTCCAAGACTCTCCTCTGCCCCTCTGACCTGTGCGGACCGCAATGACTTTTCTGACTCTGCAGTGACTGCACTCCACGCACTATCAGGGGTTTAAGAGCATAGAACACTCTTCCTCAACACCAGTAACAAGTTTAGCAATTGAAGGCTGCTCCGGATTCAGCTGCAATGACTGCTCTGACTCTGAAGTGACTCTGATGTGCGCTCTGCGCACCATCAGGGGTTTAAGAGGATAGAAGACTCCTTCTCAACACCAGTAACAAGTGTAGCAATTGAAGGCAGACTCAGGATTCAGCTGCAATGACTGCTCTGACTCTGCAGTGACATTTGTACAGCACTCAGGAAAGGATGGGGAAAGATCAAGGGTGCAATCCACAAATGCAAGGACATTTTCCAGGCGTTTCCAGGGGAATAGTGGGGTTTGTCGTGAGCTTTCAGGGTTATCCACCAATAGAACTCAGGAAGAGAGTAATAGTGCATAAGGGTCACTTATGGAGCAGCCAATGAGAAGATGCCTACAGAGGAAATACTGGTGTCAGCGATGCAAACGGAAGCTCAGGAAAGCACTGGGATCTACGGGGATGGAGATGCAACTGTATTTATTACAAGCTCAGTGACAACTCTATACAGCCCAGTTGACAACCGTTGATGCTCATTCTGATCCCTGGCAAAGTTTGGCAGAGTTTATCAATAGATATTTTCAGGACTTTCAAAGTACAAGGCATCCCCAAAGTGTACATCCTGCTCTGAATGATTATAATAAATGGGGGAGTAGACGGCGATCAATGGGGGAGTCACAGCTGGAGATGTGATCACATTCTTGAATAGGATTTTTGGAAGGGAAGGCATCACCTATGAGATCATCAATGAGAACTGTCTCTGTTAGGGACACCTCATCTCTTTCACTGGGACCCCACAATACCCACAGGCTGTTTTGGTGACACTCGGCTGGTTTTTGGGATTGAGGTCTTTTTCAACCTCACTTTACAGCTTTAAAGTATTTATTTTGTGGCCTCTGGTCAATCCTTACGGCCACCAGTGGTGATGGGCCCGGTTGCTGTTTAAGTCTATGGTATGCTATTATCCCCCTAAAGGAGAGCCGAGCAGGTAAACCATGTTTTTCCTTTCTTTTAGGAGTCTGGGTGTGTGATGCTGTCAAGATCATGCTTTACATTGTCACTTGCGGATGATGTTTTGAGCTGAGAGAGGCATCCGGTCCCCTGTCACCCACCGCGACCCAGGAGGTGAAACTGGTTCTTGGCTCTGCCGAGGGGATACAGAGCCAAGAACGCGGGACAAACCCTATTCAAAGAAAAAAAACCTGCAGTGTTTGCAGCAGGTTTCAGCTGACTGGAGGTGGAGAACACCAGGTGGTAGAATGGCGGTCAGAACAAGTCCAGACAATGTATCCAGAAAGGGAGCTACCAGCATGGAAGGACAGTTAAGGACCAAACAGAAAACAAGGTGAAACCAGGAAGAACGGGAGACAAGGACAAGAGAAAGAGCCAGAAGTGAAGCAGGGAATGGGGAACACAGCGTCCTGCAACGGGGAAATATTGATGGCAGATGCTGGAAATGCTTTCGAGAGACACAGCCTCCTCGTCCTTGTCCCACTACTCTCCCAGTCTATGTTTTCTGTGTGTTTTCTGCACAAGAGTCCAGTTTGAACCTCTGGCAGTGCAGGTCTTCATTATTTTAATGTTGGTGAACTAAACCCATGGGATACCCCTCTCTTGGCTCTGGGTTAGAGGCTTGGGGTTTTCCTCCAGGGGTATCAAAAATCCAGCTGGAGGAAGAAGTCTGCTGCTGCAACTCTTCACCAAATCCAAAGGCTGGTGTTCTGATTCAAGGACTGATCAAGAGAGGACCTGGACAGGATACCTCTTCCCGTAGCCATGAGGGGACATCGTGCAACTGCTGTTTTTCACCCTTAGTATCCTGGAAGCCAATCCTGTGTGCCTGCCATCCTGCAGAGGTATCCTCGTGGGTCCTGAAGAAGAGTGACCGGACATCTTGAGCCCAAGAAGTCAAACAGCATCATCCTGGGTCCGGACGATGGCTGTGACCATTGGAAAGCCAGACTGCATTGTATCGCCCAGAAGAGGGGGTACCCTGGCATAGTGCTGCATGACAGCCAGACACTGCAGACCCGACATCTGTCCACTTTTCCACAGCTGAGGAAGTCCAGTGTCGCTGCCTACAGGGAAGTGCCCACCGGTGGGTTTCTTGCCACTCTGTATCGAGGAATGAACCCTGAAGGTCCAAACTTAGTGGTGCCCCACAGAGAAGTCCAGTGCTCGGGTCCAAGTCACCAGAAGCCACTCTGTCATCCATGTTGCAGCTGCAGCACCAAAGAATCAAACCACAGCAAACTGCAAACTTACAAAACCCGACACCTACTTCTATCACTGTACCAGCCACCGCCACCTAAGGTCATCGAGGAAAACCAAAGGACTCCTCCTGACCTTTCAAGCCTTGTCCCAATCCACAGTGAGTTTCATCTTTGTGGGACAT
Organism: Ambystoma mexicanum; assembly: GCF_040938575.1. NCBI lineage: Eukaryota > Metazoa > Chordata > Amphibia > Caudata > Ambystomatidae > Ambystoma > Ambystoma mexicanum. Next base: position 9,529,409 of record NC_090927.1, read on the forward strand.
CCACAGCCGGCATAACAACCCGACCAAAGCGACCACCGGGACAGACCTTCACTGCTGCCTCTCCAGCACTGCTTGGTTTCCTTCTCCTGCTCAACAGCAACGACCCAGTGACAACTTCTTCCAGACAGGGGTCCATCCTCGAGGGGCACGGTCAAGTAAAAAGCTGAGCGACTCCACCTCTTTGCCTACAAAGGCACGCCAGGTACTGTGACGAGGAAGAGGGAATTCCACCCCCAGGGACCATCCTGGGGTCTCAGATTTGTCTTGGGCTAGGGTCCCCTGTTGCTTCCCAGGTACTGTGACAAGGAAGAGGGGCTTACACCCCCAGGCATCACCCTGGAGACTCAGATTTGTCTTGGGCCAGGGTCCCCTGTTGCTTCCCAGGTACTGTGACAAGGAAGAGGGACTTCCACCCCCAGGCACCATCCTGGAGACTCAGATTCGCCTTGGCCCAGGCTCCCATGTTGCTTCCCAGGTAGTTTGGGGGTGGTGGGACCTCTAAAGAGAAAAGCAGACTGTTAGGGAGATGTATCATTTTCATGCTCAATCCCCTCTCCTAGTGATACCCCCAGCACTTTTTGCTGGAACTTTTTCAGAAATCCTGAATGAGTGGGCTCTTTTTTCCCATTCATTCTTAGGTTGAACTCTTTCCTTAGCATTGTTACTGTCCTATGGAGTACACGTTTCTCCATATCACTTAAATGCATCTATGTTTTCGTGTTTGCTGCACACAGCTCCTTATGGGCAGTGTTGCTGGGGACCCTTAGGGTCCTCCTTTAAGAATCCTCTACATATATCTATAGTAAGTAAAGATAGAGAGATACTTTGTGACTCTCCCAAAACTATAAAACCTAAGAGACTGGCACACACCTCCTTCAGTGTAGTGCCAAGGGGATACCTAGTATCCTTGTCTTCATCCCTGTGACATTTTAGTCACTTAGACCAACTCCTAGTTATGGCTGGTGGCAGTGGACGTGCCATACCAACTATTATCTTTATTCGCCATTTCTAGCATGGTTGTTCTTTGTCACCCTTTCGCTACCATTCTGGGGGGACGGGCCTGTGTTTTGTGCTTTGCCTTTCGTGGAACCAGTAGGTATCTCCGCCTAGGCTCCAGAGTGTCTGGGCAGGCAGGAGGTTGGAGAGGAGTCTTCCACCCCCTTTGATTAGGGGGAACAACCAGTCCCAAGACAAACTCTGTTTTGAGCCTTCTCCCGAGGTCCTGTGAGTTTCTTTCCCGGGCCAAGAAACCCAAATACCAGGAGACCTGCTGCCCATTCCGAGAGCAACATCGAGGAACAGCCAAACTCATCCAAATCTTTGCTGAGCCCTCAAGGACACTCCAGAGATCCGATACAACTCACCCAGACCCCCTCACCAGAGTGCGGGTCTGCGTGAATCCAGCCACAATCTTTTCGCTAAACTCAAGCTACTGTGGGGAGAAAGGTATTGCTTATCTGACTCTTGTAGTCACTCCAGAGCATTGAAGTGCACCGAAAGGTATCCAGGGTACACCCTACTTACCTCCGACCCAAGCTCCTGCTTGGGTCACCTTTGCAAGTCCTTTTTAGGGTCTCCACTTTTGGTTTAGCTTTCTAACATCTTCCCTCCAAGAGAACGTCTGCTGCTTACCTTTATCCATTCTGTACCACCTTTTAGCTAGGGTTGCATTTTGGATTAAAAAAGATTTTCTGTGCGAAGAAGCTGCCGCTAGAACCTGTAGCTCTGCCAGTATAACACGAGCCAAACCCCCCCCATGTGCTAAATCAGCTCGGTTCTGCTCGAGGCGCTTTCACCTCATCTCAAGCATAACAATCACTGCTTGGATCCTGGACTGGGGAAGTGGAGCTTTCAGAAGGATTTCTGATGTCGGGGGATTTAACTTATTTTTGAACAACTGGATAGATGGTCTCAAGCCACACTAGCCCCCCAAACAAGTGAACCTTGGGAGGGAACTGCAGGTGTCTCCTGCACACTCAACCCACTTGTTTGAGGGGTAACTTTCACAGCAAGGAACAACTAATTGCACCGCTCCATCAGCCGCTGATTCCCCACCACGCCTGCTGACGCAGTCTGCTGCTTCACAGAATCCCTGATTTGTCCACCCTTCCTGCTATGTTCTGGTTCCTGCTCCCTCTGGCATCACCACCTCCACCGTAGCCACAGTGTTGCACTGAACCGCTCCTGGAGCCCTCTGCACCAGAGGAATCTGGCAAAGATCCCTGTAGGTCTCCAATGAGGATTAGGGATCGAAGAGGGTGGGCGAGTATATGTGGCTGGTAGGTTTAAAGCGATAAAAGGCGGAGCCATCAAAAAGCTTCCATAAGAACTGGGAGGTGCCAGTTGGCAGGAAGGACAGGTTGGGACGTGAGAGAATACTTTGAAGTTGTGCAGGAGGAAGAGGTGACAACAAAGGCATTGAGAGAAGATATAATTAAGAACCAAGATGGGGGAAGGTTTGGAGACAGAGAGGTAGTTGATCGGTGAGATGAGCGATTGTTAATTGTGAAACACTGCACAAGGCCCTCCCTTGCTTGTGGGAATGTCATCTGGTGAGGGGCACGTGCAGTGATTCCGTCTCCACAACATTCACCAAGAAGAGATGTTAAAAGCAAAGCCCAATCCTAATTCAGAAATGTGAATCTTCACGTTTACCATCATTGTAATCTGATAGAAAAGAATCCAGCAGCTCCTTACCTCAGTGTCTGTATTATGAAGTCTGGATCTTTCAGTCCTTCACACAGCTCTGTCACTCCAGAGTCCCCCAGGTCATTACAGCTCAGGTTGAGCTCCGTGAGAGATGGGCTTTGTTTGAGAGCAGAGGAGAGAGCTGCACAGCATGAACCAGTGATAGAGCAGCTCTCCAACCTGCAGGAGAAAGAGGGAGATAAAGCGGAGCATGAAAAGGGGCATCACAGCTGTACAGCATCTTCATCCCTCCCATCCATGATAATCCCACTCATATGCAGATCAGGGCCTCCCCACCATGACCTTTACACAGCCCGTTCCACCAGAGAGAGAAAAACAGGATGAACGATAAATAGAACATGTTGTTTGCCCTTTGTTCTTTTGTGTACAATTTACAGGGACAAAGAGGGTAGTTCAGAGAAACGGAGCGTGTCAAGGCCCCACAGGGCTGAGGTGCATTTCACTGTGTGTCCGTCCGTCCGGGGCTCTGTTGCATGTCTGGCTTTAGTCGATGCTGTGTGTTACACTATGATAAAAGCATGCTTCATGCAGAGCCTCGTGAATGCTGTTGGTTAGTGTAAATTGCATTACATTAGTGCAGGCCACTGCTGTTAGATACACTTATTCAAAGGCTTTGTGTCCGTTTTAAGTGGAAATCCATTGCTTGTATGTTACAAGTATTTTCTTCATGTACCCTCCGTGTATTTGTCATGTTTAGTCATGTTACAGGGTAAATATTCGACTGTATGGACTGCACTAATAACTTCTCATTAGGGGCATTAATGGGTGCATTGGTTGCAGATGCTAGAAGTGGTGATAGGACATAAGGTATAACTGTTTAGTGGGGTGCAGAATTGAAAGGGGAACAGGGGGTCCAATAACAGTATGTTGGGGAGCACACCAGAGCAGGGACAAGTTATGTCTATATTGTCTGGTGGGCTGTAAATGTCACTATGGGGTGGGCTTGGCTCCCTCGCATCATGAGGTGTGGGAACCCCTGGCCCTCCAAAAAAATAAAAAGCTGGCACCTACAAATATACGCACAGTAAGAGGATACATCTGAAAACGTAATAGACAAGTTGGTTTAAATATCCGTTTCACCTTAGAAGAATCCTTTATCATATTTTAACATCAAATTTGGGTTTTGGAGAATAGTGAAAAGAAACAGCAGCAAATCCTTGGGCTTATATGTAATTAAACTGTGACCCATGGGGGGGACTTTGTGTGCATGCGCAGGAACGTGTAATAAACGTTGCCCCTTGGCTATAGTGGCAACGACGTCGGGATAAAAAGACCAGGTTTCGAATCCACCCTTTCTGTCACTGCGTGTCGTGTGATCTTTGGCACATTGGTGATACTGGGCCTCATTACGACCCTGGCGTAAATGGGAAAACGATGGCGGAAATGCAATACCGCCATCGAATAGCGCTCGGTGCGACTATGACCCGTCACCGCAAAGTACGAAGCCATTAGCGACACCGTAGTGAACGCCAACGCTAACTGCACCAAATACGCGCGCGCGCGCCATGCCAAACCGTAAATACCACCATGGCGCAAGGGTACGCGAATTCCGACCCTAGCGGACATGTACCTAACGCCATCAAGCATGGCGGAAAGTACCATTCCGCCATGGTGAGAAGTACGGCATCGCGAATCAACCGTAAACGGCCCCACTGAGTGCCTGTACACCGCTCCCTGCCCACAAAGTACAACTCCCCGTAGGTGCAATGAAGTCACAATGCAACCAGTGAAAAGTACAAGTCACCCATGCATGCCAACGAACAAAAGAATCACAAGAGGGGCCAATGGGAGCTGCAGGGCACAGATGGCACGAATACAGAAGCCATTCCAATGGACATGACCACAGTCCCCCCCCCCGAAACGCACGCAAACACAGGCACCTGTGACCAGCAATATTCCGAAAATCACAACATTCCACCAGTCCACCTGGCTGACCGGCATCTGTTACACAAAACCCAATCCCCCGCCCCTGAGCATGACAACATTCAAACAGTCATATTGGCAGCCCCCATCCCTGACCTCACTGGGCTCCGTAGGCAAACGCGCCCAGCACAGTACCACGCAACTAAACTCCGAAGCTGGAACCCAATGCAGATCTCCTCACAATACATCGCTCCCCAAATAGGAATATGCCACATCACTCGCAAAGAAGAACGCTACACGGCCCATATCAGAATAGAAATTTAATGCACAACAAAATCACCAAGCCCATACAGCCATAAGTCCATGAACTCCAAAACACATATCACCATTGTGGGCTGCATCCGCAAGGAATGACCAGCTACTACTTGTGTGACGCCCTGTTCCATCATGGTACACAGAGCCACATTCACGTACGAAAAGGCAACATGGAAGCGCACAGAACCGCAGGGCCGTCCCAATGGGGAGGCACTAGTCCAGCTGAAAGGCCGAAATGTTGCTCCGAGCCACTAGTACTGCGTAAGGGCATGTGGCCCATTGGCGATCGTCCCACAAGATCGTAATGCTGCTCCACTGATTAACACGAAGCAGCAGGTGTCGGGAGTAAAAGCCATCTGCAGGAGTGGCATACAGATGGCAGTGGCAAAAGGGGAGGAGATACCTGTCAACCAAAAGAAAAGAAAAAGAACAGAATGGCCATCAGAACTACATTCGAACAACTCACTTCAATGATCACACTAAATCCACAGCCATATGCATGCTAGCCCACTCCAAAGGATCATCACCACCCCAAAACCACTTGCGACTCATAACCATCTATATCGAGGTGTAAACACCATCACAAACGAGTGTACCTGTGCATGCGTCTGTCAAAACCGATTCCATCAGATGGGAAAGTTAACGTGCATGGACACAAGTGTCTGAAGGCGCGTCGAGACAGGGAGGGCTCAACAAGGCCATATAGACGATGGTCCCACTATGGCAGCCCTGCATCACATAGCGCAGGGGAGGCGGATAGATTCCAACAAGCCCTGTACATGGCAAACCCTGTATCAAATCACCTATCCATGCATCCATTCATCATTCCCTCATCCCGGTATAAAAACGCCTGGATATTTACTCACATAACATTAGAAATTTCCATTGAGTCTGTGCGCTATGCAGCCTGCAAAATCCACAGTGCCCCAGCCCGTAATTCCAGTGTTGTGAAGTAACATGTATTTGGGAACGTCCGGCCTCATCGCCCACGTCGCTATTGCGCATCCCAAACTATTCATATCAATCATTGCTTCCTCGCCATGGCCCCTGTCTCAAGGACATTGAACAATAGAACGTTATATTTGCAGTCAGACCTGTGGGCATCTCCTCGCCGCTAGCTGAAAACCGAAAGCGCCGCCCTTCGAATTCCTCATTTGCAACATCACGTCGAAAAGGCATCTGTGGCCGTTTGAAATCACAAATTAATCCATCTAGTGCGGCTGTGTGTAAAAATGGCAACTGCCTTCACCCACTAATGGGACGCCCCGCCCGTCGTTGCAACTCGGTACAGTGATGCATGAGGGCCCACCGTTACTCGAGTACTACGTTCCACTGACCCATCACAAGTCTGTTCGCGACTGCAAAGATTGTATGTGAAACAATGGGACCATAGCCGAATGTACATATCAACAAATGTTACACGGCCATCGGGTACAAATACATGATTGCAATTGCAAGATGCCATTCCTCGAATAGCAGCGTTGTGTGCGGGACGTGCTCGCCCAAAGGGGAGAGCAGCTTGCACCGGTGGAATGAATCACCACAGGTGGAGGCCATACAGCCTGCAAACACATAAATTGCACACCCAGTCTCCTCCCACAAACACACCCACTCCGAAATGCTACCGGCAGGACTCGCGATGTTGGCCCTGGGGGACCTGATAGCACTGCAAGTACTCCAACTCCAAGAAGAAGACGAACACCAACTACAACCGGCCGCACGGAGGAGACGCAGGAGGAGGAGGAGGCCAAGGCAGGGCCAGCAAGGGCCGCCAGCACAGCCACTACCACCACGCAGGCAGCCCGCAATCCCACGCCTCCGAGCACATCCGTTCAACCTCACTGATGAGCAGATCCACACCCTCTACCGTTTGGACCGGGACACCATAGCCGCCATTGTGGACATGACACAGGCTGACCTTGTCAGCATGATAGATAGCCCAACCGCCATCCCACCCCTACTGAAGGTGGTGTCTGTACTACACTTCCTGGCCACAGGCACCTACCAGCACACAGTCGGACAGTTGCATGGCATTTCTCAGCCACTGTTCTCACGGACACTATTGCAAGTGCTCGATGCCCTCCTGCAGCATGCAGACGACTACATCTCTCTACCACGCTCGGAGCAGGAAATTACCAACACAAAAGTGGGATTCCATGCACTTGCCGGCATACCGGGTTGCATTGGTGCCATCGACTGCACCCATGTGGAATTGGTCGTCCCACATGCCATGGAGGCCCAGTACCGCAACCGAAAACAATTTCATTCCCTGAATGTACAAATGGTGTGTGACTCCAACAGGATCATTACACATTGTTGTGCCAGATTCCCTGGATCAACCCATGATTCTATGGTCTTGAGGAACTCTACTATACCACCTTACATGGAGCGACACGCAGGGAACAGATCCTGGCTACTCGGTGAGTCTCATTTCATGCATGATGATGTGGGGTATGTGATGCCGCAATGACCTGGCAGGAAGGGGGGGGGTGCGTACGTAGCAATGGCATTCCACATCATACGTTTATCGTCCACATACAGGTGATGCTGGGTATCCACTGAAGAGATGGCTCCTCACACCAGTCCGGAACCCACGGGACCAGCATGAGGAGGACTACAACCATGCCCACTCACGTACCCGTGTAGTCATTGAACAGGCATTCGGCCTACTGAAGACTCGTTTCCGCTGCCTCAGCAGGTCTGGCGGGGCACTCCTGTACCGCCATGAGAAGGTTGCAAAGATGGTCATGGCATGTGTCATGCTCCACAACATGTGCGTACGTAGAAATGTGCCCATGCCCCCTGACGCAGAACTGCAAGCACCTGATGATGGTCATGATGAGGGTGGGGATGTGGCAGCACCTCAAGGAGTCTGCGAGGCACCGGAGGCCCGTGACATTCGTCAGCATCTCATTGATGCATGCTTCTAGCACTCACGCCTGGTGGCTGATACATGGACACGGGACTCGTGGCACTGTGTGTGTCTGGTACATGCACAATATGGACAGTACGCCTATGATGGCCTAGTACACAAAGATCATTGTCCACACATCTCATTGGTTGATCGTGCACTGTTTATGGCATATGTGATATCATGTTGAACACCCTATCGACCCGCCACCCAAGTGAGCCCAACACACCCCCTCCACCCTCCTACCTCCCCCCCGAACACCAGTGTCCAAAGATGCGCATTGACAGTGGGCTGTCGCTATTGCAAGCCCCCTCTGCGGGTATCAGGGGCACCCCTGCCTGTGGAGCGCAGGTTCCTCCCAGATCTACGTTGGGGGCTGCCCTGGACGGAACTTGCAATGGATGATGTCTCTGCCTGCTCACGTCCATGCATGTCCCTAAGGGTTTGTGAGAGCTCAGTGAGCACACGGCGCACTGCGGCAAGTTCGGCACATACGTCTTTGGACGTCGCATGCAGTTCCCCCCTCAGGCTCTCGGTGCTTCTCTCCATTTGGACTCTCAGGCTCTCGGTGCTACTCTCCATTTGGACTCTCAGGCTCTCGGTGCTACTCTCCATTTGGACTCTCAGGCTCTCGGTGCCACTCTCCATTTGTGCCCTTAGTGTCTCTGTACTTCTCTCCATTTCTGCCCTGAGTGTCTCAGTTGATGTTCCTATGTCTGCCTTAGTGCGCCCACATTCATCGGCATGGTCCTTGAGGAGCGTGGCCAGTTGCTGCTGTTGCACGATTAACTGGTCGAGGGACTGTTGCCTCTGCTGGGCCATGGCCATTTGCGGGGGTGTCACTAGAGCCTGTAAGAGAGAACAGACAAGTAAGCTACCCCAGGAGAGGTAGAACGTTAATTACCAGGAAACTCAATCCAACTTAAGAAGGTGTATGTCACAGGAGTCCAAAAGGCATAGTCGCCTTGTTCAAAGGATAAGAGAGAATAAGATATCATTTGATCATTGACCAGGGAAAAGAGAGTAAACCAAAAACTCTACTGAAGGAGTTAGAAGATCGAATACAGAAGGTGACGAGTGGCTATCTAAACATATTCTATTAGAAGAACTTTGATGTGAAGAAGAAAGTCTTTGAGAAGAGACAGTCAGGAGAAGGGAGTCATTCTCCTGACTTAATTTCCTTCGGCTAGAATAGTGGTAGGGTCAGATAGAATGTGCTTTGTTGGACAGCAGAATATTTTTTAGTTTTGTTTCGAGAGTCGCGATGACGGGCGAGTACCTTAAGTATTTCTATAGGCAGGGAACACCCTCAAAGCAATAGGGATAGATGGGCATTATTCTTATAGTTCAATAAAACATTATCTGGAAAGGTCAACATCATGCCTGCGTCCTTCTGGCCCACTACAGAGAGTAAAGATTGTGTGGAATAGTGAATCATGCACGTGTCCTTCTGGCCCACCACAGAGAGTAAAGATTGTGTGGAATAGGGAAAAATGCATGCTTCCTTCTGGCCCACCACAGAGAGTAATGATTTTGTGGAATAGTGAATCATGCACGGGTCCTTCTGGCCCACCACAGAGAGTAAAGATTGTGTCGAATAGTGAATCATGCATGTGTCCTTCTGGCCCACCACAGAGATTAACGATTGTGTGGAATAGTGAATCATGCACGCATTCTTCTGGCACACCACAGAGAGTAAAGATTGTGTGGAATAACGAACCATGCACGCATCCTTCTGGCCACCACAGAGAGTAAAGATTGTGTGGAATAGTGAATCATGCATGCCTCCTTCTGGCCCACCACAGAGAATAAAGATTGTGTGGAATAGTGAATCATGCATGGCTCCTTCTGGCCCACCACAGAGAGTAAAGAGTGTGTGGAATAGTGACTCATGCATGCGTCATTCTGGCCCACCACAGAGAGTAAAGATTGTGTGGAATAGTGATGGAGCAAAAGATATTGGTAGTGGGAGTTAGTAGTAGCTGGGAGTAGAGATAGTAGTAGTTGTAACAGCCATGAAGAATAAGACTAGAGGGAAGACGGGTAGTAGAGTGATAGTGTAAATACTGCAGTAGGAATAATAGTAGAGGGAGAATAGTAAAAGCAACAGGGAGTGGGAGAATAGAAGTGACGGTAGGAGCAGAGAGAGAGAGATTATAACAGAAGAATGGCAAGAGGCAAGGAAGTAGAGTGAGAGGAAGGCAGGAAGAGAAGATAACAGCAGATGTAGACATAGCAGGGAAGTTTGAGGTAAGAGCGATAGAAGAACAGGAGTAAGAGAAATAAGATTACAAAGGTTGGAAGTGGAAAGGGGGAGTGAGAGATCAGAGGGATTTAAACATGGTGGGAGGAGGAGATTGTGACACCCAGTGTAGAAGGGCACAGGGGAGACTGTGTTTGGAGGAGAGCAAGTGGCACCGAGCAGAAGAATGCACCATGCCGGTCTCCCCAGAACACTAAACAGGATAGGCCATGGGAAGACTCGAAGGCACCATCCCAGTCTCTCCTGAACGCTAAGTAGGAAAGGTCAGGGGTAGACTCGAAGGCCCCCTAGGGAGGCAGACAGCCATCAAATTAGGGAAACCGCCATCAGCCTTAGTCAGAACATCAGACAGACAGGGACCACCTTTGGCTCTCCATGAACATCAGGCAGAGAGGGGCCACCTTTGGCCCGCCAAAGAGGGGCCACCTTTGGCCGCCATGAACATCAGGCAGAGAGGGGCCACCTTTGGCACGCCATGAACATCAGGCAGAGAGGGGCCACCTTTGGCCGCCATGAACATCAGACAGAGAGGGGCCACCTTTGGCCCGCCATGAACATCAGGCAGAGAGGGGCCACCTTTGGCCCCCATGAACATTAGACAGAGAGGGGCCACCTTTGGCCCGCCAAAGAGGGGCCACCTTTGGCCGCCATGAACATCAGACAGAGAGGGGCCACCTTTCGCTGCCATGAACATCAGGCAGAGAGGGGCCACCTTTGGCCCCCCATGAACATCAGACAGAGAGGGGCCACCTTTGGCCGCCATGAACATCAGACAGAGAGGGGCCACCTTTGGCCCCCCATGAACATCAGACAGAGAGGGGCCACCTTTGGCCCCTCATGAACATCAGACAGAGAGGGGCCACCTTTGGCCTGCCATGAACATCCATTTAAGGACACCTGGGTTAGGGATGTGGGTAGAAGCCGGGGAAGCAATAGCGAGAAAGGGAAGACCCTAGCACCAAACATACCCTAAGAACCCGGTAGACCCTAAAGACCATTTGAAGAACCCTCTACCATGTATTTGTTGTGCAAATCACCAATAAACACCATTGGACTGTCTGGCAGCGTTGTCATGGTTATTTGTGGGGAGCTGCCCCGTCACACCTACTAAATGGCAATGGAGCCATTTGCGACCAACACACACATAGATCACTACTTAATAGAATGGACGCGGCATGAAAAACATCTGTTTTTTCACCCAATAAACTCTGGATGTAATGTCCTCCTGCACACCTGGAAGAGATGCTATTTATTATTTTTATGCCATGCTTATGTAACTTTTCTTTATGTAGCATTCAATAAGTTAACTTCCTAAAGTCACAAGAGCTGATTCACAAATATGTAGTAACTGGGATTTACTCCTGGATAGACTGACCATGAAGTTACCAGGAGTGGTGATTGAGTCAAATGGGCTGCAAGGAAGCCACTGGGTCCCGAAGCTCTGTATGCGATTACCATGGGATGTAGGTAGGGAGGCGGCTGAAGGGCAGTACTGTCCCACACTCCCACACATCTCCATTCAGATCTACACGCATCAGCAGTCATATTCGCACAAGTGCATCCACTTTCAATCCAACTCTCACACACAGTCATGCATGCACACATACCTTCAATAGACTGCACAGTTGTGGTGCCCATCCTAACGCAACGTTTCAATTTGCCAGGAGCTAGTTAGCTCCTGGCTATAGCCAAGGGGAACCTGGTTAGCTTGAAACCAACAGCTACCAGGAGCTAATTTTGACTCCTGTGGCAAGAGGTACCATACAAACCTAGCAATGCTATAGTAACTGGGTATGCTTGGGAATGTATATACAAGCAGAATAAAAACACACCTAAAGGCCAGTTAGAGCATATTGGACGTATAAAACAGAAAAAAAAGTTAGGTTGCATCTGGCGCAAAGTTAGATTTGCTGCGCACTATGTACTAGCTTTTGCTTTTCCAGTGGTAGTTCCTGCCTAACTGGTTGTCCCCGATGCCCAAGAGCTGCATTTTGCTCCTAGTCAAGAAATTCCAATTTCGACCCCCTTATAAACATCTTTATCCTCACTGGCGTCTGCACCCAGCAAGACCCAGCAATACCCATTGAGGTTGGCTGACCACAGATTCAGATCTCTCCTGGGCGCTACCATGATCATTTCACTGCACATGCGCGGTGGCCCGGTTCCCGTGCATGTGCGGTGTATGCCAACCTCAGGGGTCTACTATGTAGCACTGTGCTGCCGGCCTCAGTTTCAGAGAGGAAGGGGTATTTAAAACCCTCTGTCCCTTGGCTGAGCGCGTCTTAATGTGCTCAGCCAGTTCCTTGCCTGCAGTGTCCTGACTTCTCCTTTGTGAATTCCAGCCTTATTTGTTGCCCTTCCTGTTTGCCTTGACTAGTTTCTCTTTTTCATCTATTCCCGCCTTGTCTCGTCCTATTCCCTCATCTCCTGCCACCCTGCTCACACTTGGATCTTGCCTCTTCCTTCTCCTGGATCCTTCCCTGCTGCCTGTTGGTACTAGTTCCTTTCCACATCCTTATTGTTGCATGTCTGCTGCCTCTTCAGTTGGATTCCTGCTACCCTCCCTCAGAGCCTCCACCTCCATCATCTGGCAAGAGCATTCTTCTTCCCCGGTCAGTGTTCGCACTCTCCTTGCATCACGGTAATCAGGGGAAGCAGCCACATGCTGTGGGGAGTCGGTCTGGTTGTTCGGGAGAATTTTCATTTCTGTGCTAATTCCTCCCACCTTAGAGACCCCCAGCTCTTTTGCTGGATTTAGGACTTATTAATTTTAACTCCTGAGTGAGTGGGACCCTTTTCTCACTCTCTCATGTGCTTTCCCTGATTTGGATTTTGTGTTTTCGCTGTTTTTAGCGTCTGGCAAACACCTTAGGCATCTGCTTGTTGTATCGTGACACACAGCACCTTCAGTGCAGTGTCACTGAGAAATCCTTTAGATTTCTGTTAAGGTTTAAACACCTTTTCTTGAGTGAACTACAGTTTCCAAGAATAGTAAAGTGAAATTGACTTTACTTACCTTTTCTCTTTGTAGGTCCAGCACACCCCATTTTATGTGGAGTGCTGGGGGGTTACCCAGTAGCCCCTTATCCTACTTTCTCATGTAACATTTTCATGTTACCCACACTACTTTAAATGGCTGGTGGCAGAGGTTTAATTTTCCTACCATTGTGCTTTTTTACCTCAGGCTGGACCCTCAGCTGCAGTACAGCACCCATGGGTGACCATTTTGTCAAAATGGCCCCTGTCTTCCTTTTTCGCCATTTTCTGTTTGTGAGGTCTTTAATGGCTTTTACTCTGTGCATTGAGACTAGGTTTGGGCCCTTTCTTTGTCTTGCCCTTGGCAAGCTTCAGCCCTGAAGCCCGCCCCTGGCTCCAGTGTGTCTGGAAGGACAAGATATGAGGGAGGTTTCCAGAGACTCCCCTGTGCTTTGTCTCTAGGAATGCCTGAATGAAACGAGTCCTGGTTGGCTGGCTGGCTACCCTTCCTGATGTCCTCCCTCTTGTCCCCACCACTGAGGTTTAGGAACCAGGGTCTGCATCGCTGTAGCAAGACGGAATGCAGCTGGGCCACTCTTCTTCTAACCCGAGGTACTGTTTAGACTTGGGGTACTTACCTTAATGCCTTTAGCTGCGCTCTTCTCACAGGATTAACAGCTTGTGGCCCCACAAGTGATTTTCCTGAACTCTCTAACTTTGTGCAAAACTTTGATCCAATAAGTGCATCAGATCCATAGAGTGTGTTCAATTGACTTTGGCTGTCCTGGCTCCCTGAAGGTACACTTCTAAATCCATTGACTCTGATACTGCTTGTCCCTCCATAGGCTGTAGCTTGTTAACACTGTTAATGCTGGGAAAAGCTCATCCAGACTTTATTGGAGGATTTAGTTGTCCTCACATATTCTGAGAATCTCTTCTAACCTTTTTGCTTCCTTTAACCTTTCCTTTCTACCTCTCTGAATCTGCAAAGTATGCTAGTGTAATATATAAATGCAAATACTATCCTGTTGATTGAAGTCACCGCCGGGTGTAGGAAAAGTATAAGAGGCATATCCAAAGATTATTTACTGGCTTGCTTGATTCTGAGAAATAATTTCAAAGTATATTCATATTGTTATAAACTGTTGCCTTTTTAAAGTATGCTTATTTAAAACTGACGTTAAATAACTATTTATAACTCAAACCTTGAGTGTAAGTTTTACTTGGCTACTTCTATTGACGGATTTTAATTGTACAGCTCTACAGCTCATATTTACCCCTCTTGCTCAGTCACACTACCAACTTGTGTAGTACAGACCTATACCAAAAGTTGGGTTACATAATACCAAGCAGATAAGTCTTGTGTACTCTCATCCAGTGTGACTGCACCAATTCGTACATAACACTGGTATCACCAGGTACCCATGTTCTTGTGGCTGCCGTCCCAGATTCCTGTGTCGCCTGCTCACTTCTGGAACAGCCCCAAAAAGCAACACGACGGATCAAAGACGTGAAACAGGTACGCAGTCAAAGTGAGATGCAGTTATTGACAAGTACTACGGTTGGATCAGACATTGGGGATGCGAGGTATAAGGGTGCAGAAGAAGGAGACTGACACAAAGGTCCAGGAGTGGGGTTAAAGACTTTTATTCAAGGAAAAGGAAAGATAAAACCTGACTATCCCTATCCCGAGATGGGTGGAGAGGGGGATTTTCCCAACTCAACTAAAGAGATAAGGTGACTATCAGGGTGTCTGTCAAATAAAAAGTGTCCACCATCCTGTGCCAAGAAAACCTCACTCCTATCCCTTACACTACAAACTATAAAATAAAGCGGGTGTTTTCTTGTCCCAGGAGAATGACACCCTTCTCCTGGGTTTTGGGTGCTTGTCTGTCTTGTCAAAACCAGTTTTCATAGTCTGGTGTCTCAGACGTTATCATGGGGAATGATCACCTTCCCTGATGTTAAAGTTCTCAAAACAACCTTTACTATCCTTCTGGATGATCCAGGAGAATGACTCCCTTCTCCTGTTATTTGGTTTCACACAGCCCGTGGGAATGTCTCCCTTCCCCAGGCTTGGTAAAGTTCTCAACACAACCTTTTATACTCCTCCTGGATGGATGAGGAGAATTTCTCCCTTCTCCTGATGTTCGGTTTTACGTAGTCTGGGGGAATTACTCTCTTCCCCAGACTCTTGGTATCTGTTTCAAACAGGGGGAAGGACTCCCTTCCCCATGTCTTCTTTTTCTTCAACTTCACTCTCAATCTCCAAGCTTTTGGAGGGGTCCATGACCCTTGCTACGCTCCTTCTTTGGTCTGCCTACCTTGGTAGCCTTCCCTGCCAAGAACTGCAGTGATGAAGAGGACATGTTTTGCTTTCTTATTTTGGATTCCAGAACCTGGCTTCTCTTTTTCTTTGTTCTTGTCGACTTGACTCACTCTCCTGAAAAGTACCAACATGAGGGAGATAACTCATAGTTTGGGTAGGGTGTCTAACCCGCCTTTGGTTGTCAGTGGGTTTCTCTCTACCCATGTCGTCAGGGATTCTCCTTCTCAGATTCTCTTTCTCTTGGTGAAGTTATCGAGCCCTCCTTCGGTTATCAGTTGGCTCCTCTCTGTCATTGTTGTGAGTGATTCTCCCTCCCTGGGTCTCTTTAATATGCTTGGGGTCTTGTTCCTTCTCTGGAGGTCAGCAGGATTTATCTGCCATGGTGACGAGGAAGAGGGGATTTGTATGCCTCCTGCTCTTGCCGTGCCATCCAAATGTAGTGCTTGCCCAGAGGCTGTGGGACAACTGCTTCCACCCTCTTATTGAGCCACCCAATGTCCCCTCCAGATCTCCTGTGACACCCAGGGGTGTTGCTAGGTCTGGGAAAGACCCGGGGCTAGGCTGGTGTCGGAACTGTCAGGACCCGGGGCTAGCTAGCCTTTTGGTTGTAGCTCCTGAGATTCTATCCGGGGCTACAACCAAAAGACCCGGGGCTATAGCCCCCTTAGCCCCCCCTAGCAACGCCTCTGGTGACACCCCTTACCCTGTCTGGGGTCTTGGCCCGTCACTGGGGCTTCCTGGGTCACAAGGCATTCAATTCTGCTTCTGTGACATCTTGTTTCCTCTACGGCTCCGTGATGGGGTTCCTGGTTGCTGTCCACATTCCTTCCTCCTTTCGGCAGCACAAAGCAATGGCCTTCTCCTGCAAACCCTCCAACCATAAGATGCGGCCAACTGCCAGCGTCCTTGGAGCGCTCTCCCTCCAGATCAGTAACGCAGATTTGAATATCCCATATTCTCTGATGAGCACACCTGCAACCTTGTGCGGCTCCCCGTGACCGTCTCCCTGTGCTTAGTCCATTGTTGATCTTTATACAATGTTGCCACCTGCCCCCAGGCTCATTAGTCCTTTGTTTCTTTCGCAAGTCCAATATCCATTGCTCTGCGGGGCACACTCGTCCCAGCATTTATATTACATGGAATCCTGTGTTTCTTCTTCATCCCAGTACTTTCAAGGATCTCAAGATATTCATCCGTTCATAGGTCTACTGTCAGTAAGAAGGTGAAAGAGGAAAGAGGAGCTGGAGTATGTGGGGGTGAGATGTATTCATATGGGCAATACCCTAGATGGTCGTCCTTATCCCCAGAGCGGGGAGTCCCTCTCTATGAGATCCTCCTGCATTATACCACCCCCAGGGTGACTATCGGTTAGCGGCCTCACCTCCCTAGCCTCATGGGAAGGGGCTCTCCCTCGGGGAGAAGTGACAGCGCCTAGTGCTTCATCCCACAGAGCTCTCCTATGCCAGCAATGAGAAAGTGCAAAATCAAGTGCA
Organism: Ambystoma mexicanum; assembly: GCF_040938575.1. Lineage (NCBI taxonomy): Eukaryota > Metazoa > Chordata > Amphibia > Caudata > Ambystomatidae > Ambystoma > Ambystoma mexicanum. The sequence goes on from NC_090927.1 coordinate 9,546,268, forward strand.
GTTGGTTCCTACGTATCGGGAGCCTGAGCCTTACATATCATTGTGCCAGCAGGCATCCACGCTGAGTGATGGCAGGCCACTGCATGGGGCTTAGACCAAGCATCAAAAGTGCAGAGAATGGAATAGTTTTGTTTGAGGGCCATCTATGAGCAGAGTAGAGGGAGAGAACTTAGTTGATTACCAACAATTTTTGGTTCCCCACATACAGAAGCCCCGGTCCATCTCTCTACACCCACAGCACCATCCCGCCAGACTGACTCGCCCTCTGCCCACTATCCACATGAAAGCACCATCCTTCCCTTCAGACCCACATGCAACCAACATTCCCTCTAGGCTCACATGCCCCACCTTTCCATTCACACCTACATGCCCCCATTGCTCCCTTCAGACCTGCATTCCCCATCTTGGCATTCATACCTAGATGCCCCCATTGCTCCCTCCAGACCTACATGCCCCATCCTGCCATTCACACCTAGATGCCCCCATTGCTCCATCCAGACCTGCATGCCCCACCCTTCCATTAATACCTACATGCCCCCATTGCTCCCTCCAGACCTACATGCCCCATCCTGCCATTCACACCTAGATGCCCCCATTGCTCCCTCCAGACCTGCATGCCCCACCATTCCATTAATACCTACATGCCCCCATTGCTCCCTCCAGACCTAAATGCCCCATCCTGCCATTCACACCTAGATGCCCCCATTGCTCCCTCTAGACTTGCATGCCCCATCCTGCCATTCACACCTAGATGCCCCCATTGCTCCCTCCAGACCTGCATGCCCCATCCTGCCATTCACACACAAATGCCCCCTTTGCTCCCTCCAGGCCTCCATGCCCCATCCTGCCATTTCCACCCATATGCCCCCATTGCTCCCTCCAGACCTGCATGCCCCATCCTGCCATTCACACCCAGATGCCCCCATTGCTCCCTCCAGACCTGCTGCCCCATCCTGCCATTCACACCCAGATGCCCCCATTGCTCCCTCCAGACCTGCTGCCCCATCCTGCCATTCACACCTAGATGCCCCCATTGCTCCCTCCAGTCCTACATGCCCCCGTCTCCACCCAGATGCCCAACCCCACACTGATGCCAAATCCCACATTCACACCCAGATGCCCAATCCCACATTCACACCCAGATGCCCCATCCCTCCATTCATGCAGATGCCCAATCCCACATTCACACCCAGATGCCCAATCCCTCCATTCATGCAGATGCCCAATCCCACATTCACACCCAGATGCCCAATCCCTCCATTCACGCAGATGCCACAATCCCACATTCACACCCAGATGCCCCATCCCTCCATTCACGCAGATGCCACAATCCCACATTCACACCCAGATGCCCCATACCTCCATTCACGCAGATGCCACAATCCCATATTCACACCCAGATGCCCCATCCCTCCATTCACGCAGATGCCACAATCCCACATTCACACCCAGATGCCCCATCCCTCCATTCACATGCAGATGCCACAATCCCACATTCACACCCAGATGCACCATCCCTCCATTCACGCAGATGCCACAATCCCACATTCACACCCAGATGCCCCATCCCTCCATTCACATGCAGATGCCACAATCCCGCTCTCTCTCTCCAGACCTACATGCCCCATCCCTCCATTCACACAGATGCCCCCAGTCCTACATGCCCCCGTTTCCACCCAGATGCCCAACCCCACACTGATGCCAAATCCCACATTCACACCCAGATGCCCAATCCCACATTCACACCCAGATGCCCCATCCCTCCATTCATGCAGATGCCCAATCCCACATTCACACCCAGATGCCCCATCCCTCCATTCACGCAGATGCCACAATCCCACATTCACACCCAGATGCCCCATCCCTCCATTCACGCAGATGCCACAATCCCACATTCACACCCAGATGCACTATCCCTCCATTCACGCAGATGCCACAATCCCACATTCACACCCAGATGCCCCCATCCCTTGATTCACATGCAGATGCCACAATCCCGCACTCTCTCTCTCCAGACCTACATGCCCCATCCCTCCATTCACACAGATGCCCCCAGTCCTACATGCCCCGTCTACACCCAGATGCCCAACTCATATTCAGAGTTGCATGCTGCTTTCCTCACCACCTGCCCATCCATACCCAGATGCCCATCCCGCCTTTCCCTTTAAACACATGCTGCACATGCCACCAATCATCCCACCAGGCAAAAAGTGCCAAATACATCCCTCCAAGCCCAGCAACCACCATCCCTCTCTCAGGACTCGCATGCCCCAGCCCTCCAAGCCCCCACTCACAAGGAGATACCCCAGCCCTACATGCTCCCACTCACATGCAGATACCCAAGCCCTATATGCCCTCACTCACAAGCAGATACCCCAGCCCTGCATGCCCCCACTCGCACCAGATGCCGCAGCCCTCCAAGCCCCCACTCACAAGGAGATACCCCAGCCCTACATGCTCCCACTCACATGCAGATACCCCAGCCCTACATGCCCCCACTCACAAGCAGATACCCCAGCCCTATATGCCATCATTAACACACAGATACCCCAGCCCTACATGGCCCCACTCACAAGCAGATACCCCAGCCCTACATGCCCCCACCCACACACAGATACCCCAGCCCTACATGCCCCCACTCACAAGCAGATATCCCAGCTCTACATGCCCCCAATCACACGCAGATACCCCAGCCCTACATGCCCCTACACACAAGCAGATACCACAGCCCTCCATGCCCCACTCACAAGCAGATACCCCAGCCCTACATGCCCCCACTCACACACAGATGCCGCAGCCCTGCATGCCCCCACTCACACACAGATGCCTCAGCCCTCCAAGCCCCCACTCACAAGGAGATACCCCAGCCCTACATGCTCCCACTCACATGCAGATACCCCAGCCCTATATGCCCTCATTAACACACAGATACCCCAGCCCTACATGGCCCCACTCACAAGCAGATACCCCAGCCCTACATGCCCCCACCCACACACAGATACCCCAGCCCTACATGCCCCCACTCACAAGCAGATATCCCAGCCCTATATGCCCTCATTAACACACAGATACCCCAGTCCTACATGGCCCCACTCACAAGCAAATACCCCAGCCCTACATGCCCCCACCCACACACAGATACCCCAGCCCTACATGCCCCCACTCACAAGCAGATATCCCAGCTCTACATGCCCCCACTCACACACAGATACCCCAGCCCTACATGCACCCATTCACACGCAGATACCCCAGCTCTACATGCCCCTACTCACAAGCAGATACCACAGCCCTCCATGCCCCACTCACAAGCAGATACCACAGCCCTCCATGCCCCACTCACAAGCAGATACCCCAGCCCTACATGCCCCCACTCACACACAGATGCCGCAGCCCTGCATAACCCCACGCACACACAGATGCCACAGCCCTATATGCCCCCACTCACATACAGATACCTCAGCCCTACATGCCCTCACTCACAAGCAGATACCCCAGCCCTATATGCCCTCATTAACACACAGATACCCCAGCCCTACATGGCCCCACTCACAAGCAGATAGCCCAGCCCTACATGCCCCCACTCACAAGCAGATACCCAGCCCTCCATGTCCCCACTCACAAGCAGATACTCCGGTCCTCCATGCCCCCATTCACAAGCAGATGCCCCAGCCCTACATGCCCCCACTCACGAGCAGATGCCCCAGCCCTACATGCCCCCACTCACAACGAGATACCCCAGCCCTACATGCCCCCACTCACAAGCAGACAACCTGTCCCTACATGCCCCCATTCACAAGCAGACAACCTGTCCCTACATGCCCCCACTCACAATCAGACAATCTGTCCCTACATGCCCCCATTCACAAGCAGACAACCTGTCCCTACATGCCCCCACTCACAAGCAGACAACCTGTCCCTACATGCCCCCACTCACACACAGATACCCCAGCCCTACATGCCCCCACTCACAAGCAGACAACCTGTCCCTACATGCCCCCATTCACAAGCAGACAACCTGTCCCTACATGCCCCCACTCACAAGCAGACAACCTGTCCCTACATGCCCCCACTCACAAGCAGATACCCAGCCCTACATGCCCACACTCACAAGCAGATACCCCAGCCCTACATGCCCCCACTCACACGCAGATACCCCAGCCCTCAAGGCCCCCATTCACAAGCAGATACTCCAGCCCTCAAATCCCACATTCACAAGCAGATACTCCAGCCCTCCATGCCCCCACTCACAAGTAGATGTCCCAGCCCTACATGCCCCCACTCACAAGCAGATACCCCAGCCCTACATGACCCCACTGTTAGGGAGAATTCTCTGTTTAGGCTGAATTTCCTAACCTAGTGAGTCCCCGAGCAGCTTTGCTAGATTTCTGGAGTTTGTTTTTTTCTCCTGTCAAGAGTGAGACTCTTTTTCTCCCACTCTTGGACATGATTTGTGGTGTTCTTTTGACTGTTAATGTGTTTTACGGGCTATGGGGTCCTTTACTCCATAGGGTCTCATGTATTTTTACTATGTGTGTTACACAGCACCCTCTGTGCAGTAACACAGGTGTGTCATAGTGACCCCCAAACATAGACTCCATACCCTGGGACTGACTACTGTCTCCCAGGGCATGTAGCGTCACCATTGGCTTTACTAGTCAAATCTTATGAACTTAACCAGTACAACCCATCTTACTATGGAGGTACTGGTCTGGGCAAAATTGATTTCCCCGGGGTCTATTAGTCGAGGGGGCACGTCTCCATCCCCCCTGATCGAGTTTTGGATGATGGCAGTTGATACTACTTTTTATATTCGACCGCAAATATATCCCTATGGGATTTTCCCATTGTCCGAGGCTACCAACTTTAATTATTTAATTCTCATAGCCTCGATCATACCGCCGGTTTATTTATTTAATATGAATTCGCTGGTTGGTATTTTTTGCCAGGACTCGATTTTAAAATGCCGTTTGTGTTCTCTTCTGTGACTCCAACCCAGGTCGAACCCTTTGTTCCACTTTTTGGCGGGCTTATCCACAGAAGCCTCCAAAAGTGGTGCCACTGGGTACCACAGGGGGTGTTGGAGGGGGTTTAGGCACCTTGGTAATTCAAGTCGCACTTTTGTGTGATTGGCCCAAGTGGTGAGCCGCCCGGGGGAAGGGAGGATCTCGTCGTGGAGGAAAACAGGAGTCCGTTGCACTGCCAGGGAAGAAACCAGCCACAGAGTTTCTCAGATACAAGGAGCGGTCCGTTGATTTGCAGTTCAGTGGTGAGTGGCTATCCGCCAGCCGGGGTGCTTGGCATGGGCAGTTCAACCACAAACCAGTCTAGGGTGCGAAGAAAGAAGGTAAAACTGGCTGTGCCCACCAGTCAGGGGAAGAAGCCTCTCCAGCCGGGAGATCTTCTCTGTCGTCGGGAAGTGGTGAGTCTTAGTGAGTGCGACTTGAGTTACCAAGGTAACTCAGTCCAGGATGCCTAAACCCCCTCCCACACCCCCTGTGGTACCCAGACAGAGTGGCACCACTTTTGGAGGCTTCTGTGGAGAAGCCCGCCAAAAAGTGGAACAAAGGGCTCGACTTGGGTTGGAGTCACAGAAGAGAACACAAGCGCCATTTTAGAATCGAGTCCTGGCAAAAAATACCAACCGGCAAATTAATATTAATTAAATAAACCGGCGGTATGTTCGAGGCTATGAGAATTAAAGAATTAAAGTTGGTAGCCTCTAACAATGGGAAAATCCCATAGGAAAATATTCGCGATCGAAAATAAAATGTAGTTTCCACTGCCACCTGCCAAAACTCGATCAGGGGGGACGGAGACGTGCCCCCTCGACTAACAGACCCCGGGGCAATCGAATCGCCCCGACCAGTATGTCCACAATATGATGGTTTGTACTGGTTTCTGTTAATAATTTGGGACTAGTAAAGCCAATGGTGACTTTACATGCCCTGGGAGACAGTAGTCAGTCCCAGGGTATGGAGTCTATGGTGGGGTGTCACTATGACACCCCTGTGTTACAGCACGGAGAGTGCTGTGTAACACACATAGTAAAAACACATGAGACTCTATGGAGTAAAGGACCCCATAGCCCATAAAACACATTAACAGTCAAAGGAACACCATAAATCATGTCCAAAAGTGGGAGAAAAAGACTCTCACTCTTGGCAGGAGAAAAAACAAACTCCACGAATCCAGCAAAGCCGCTGGGGGACTCACTAGGTTAGGAAATTCAGCCTAAACAGAGAATTCTCCCTAACACTCGCCCCCCCCTCCCCAGACTAAGGGACAGGAGGATTTAATCCACTCCTGGATGAATCTCATACCTCTAGTCGATGACATACATCCTAGAGAGACCATCAGCATTTTGGTGGTGACACCCTGACCTGTGCTCAATGGTGAAATCAAACCCTTGCAGGCAGATTGACTATCTCAATAGTTTTGGGTTTTCCCCTTTCATTTGCATTAACCATCTCAAGGGTTGGTGGTGAGTCTGAATGACAAAAGTAGAACCATACAGGTATGGCCTAAACTTCTTCAGAGCCCACACAATAGCAAAACACTCTCGTTCAATGGTTGCCCACTTGTTTCAGTATCCTTCAGTTTTCTACTGATGAAGCAAAGGGGGTGCTCCCTACCTTTTCCATCCAGTTGACTGAGGACTGCACCTATTCCTACATTTGAAGCATCTGTTTGCACAATGAAAGTTTGGTGGTAGTCAGGAGCTCTGAGTACTGGGGCTTGGAAAAGAGCCTTTTTCAGGGTTTCAAAGGCCTGATTGCATTCCTCATCACACCTAACCTTTTTAGGGAATTTAGGAGAGAAGATGACATTCAGTGGAGAAGCTATGGACCCATAGTTCTCAATGAAATTCCTGTAATACCCAGTGAGACCTAAGAAGGCTCTCACCTGGGTCTGAGTAGTAGGTGTTGTCCAATTTTGCACAGCTTCAATCTTTCTGGGCAAAGGCCTTATTTCTCCACCTCCTACCTCATGTCCAAGGTAGACCACTTTACTCTGTCCAATCTGGCATTCACTTGCCTTTATGGTCAGATTGGCCTTTCCAAGAGCCTGCAAAACATATCTCAGGTGGTCCACATGTTCTTCCCAGGAATTGCTGAACACTGCTATGTCATCCAGGTATGCCATGCAGAAGTCCTCCATCCCATTCAGAACCTGGTTTACCATTCTTTGAAACGTAGCAGGTACATTTTTCAATCCAAAAGGCATAACCTTAAACTGGTATAAGCCAACTGGGGTAGAAAATTCAGTTTTCTTCTTGGCATGGTCTGTCAGGGCTATTTGCCAATAGCCTGACGTCAAGTCAAATGTGCTGAGGAACTTGGCTGCACCAAGTCTATCCACCAACTCATCTGTCCTTGGCAAAGGGTGGGCATCAGTCTTAGTGACTGCATTAAGAGCTCCGTAATCCACACAGAATCTAAGTTCTTTAGATCCTGCCTTTGGTACTAACACAACTGGGCTAGATCAAGGACTAGTAGAGGGCTCTATTACCCCGAGATCAAGCATCTTGTGGACCTCACCTTTGATGTGGGTTCTTACATTTTCTGACATTCGATATCCTCTGCTTTTGACTGGCAGACAGTCACCAGTGAGTATGTCATGCTGTCCCCACGGGGTCAAGCCTGGTGAAAGTGAGAACAGAGAGGCAAACTGATTAAACATAGATTTGCACTCTTCTTGTTGCTCAGGTGTCAGAGTTAAAGAGAGATTTACTCCTTCAATCATTTCATCTAAAGGTAAGCCTCTGAGGAGATCAGGAAGAGCTTCACTCTCTTCTTCTTCCTCTGATGATGCTAGAAGCAAAGCTCCCACATCAGTTCTGGAGACATATGCTTTTAGCCTGTTGGTGTGGAAGACTGTCGGAGCCTCCTTGGGGTTGCCCAAGTCCACCAGATAGTTGACCTCTCCAAGTTTCCCCCCAACTTTGAAGGGTCCTGTTGGGTGTCTTGACCCACGTGCAAGTAATCATGCTGCAACATTTGGTGCTGTGGGCTTAGAAAATCCAACATGGCTAAAAAACCCACAATTGCGCCAAAATCCAGGAAAACCGTGCAGTTTGTGCACACACCAAAATAGTCGGCTGACCTGTCACCCAACCGTGCAAGCGTGCTGGGCCGGAAGAGCCATGGGTGAAATGGGGTGCCCAAGGAAGAACAGCAGCGCCTGTTAGCTTCAAAGCGCTTTAAAATTACCTTTGGTCTCCCTGAAGGCAAGCCAAAATGCCTATTTCAAACATTGCAACATGTGCAAAATTTTCACTGAACACCAGCAGACATTTGGCAGAATGAAGTTTGTGTGCCTACAAAATCTGGGAAATGAAGATCATAAGACAATGCCTATAACAAATACTGGCTGAGCTATGGAGTCAGCAGTTTAAATTTAACTGAACTACAGACACTAAAAATCCAAATGTTAATATAAATAAGTGACCTACTTTTGACTGTCAGATAGTTTGTAACTGTTGAAATGTCATAGTTTTGCACTTGGAATAAGCCTTCTAGCTGCATGTGTAAAATTGCAAGTTAATTTAAAAAGCAACAAAAAAACATGACAGTTAGCTGAAAGTCTGGCTTAAGGAACTTGATTCTGCCTGGCAACTACCCCCATCAGGAGTGAAACTTGAGTCACAGCTGTGTTCCCAGGCCTATCTGCCTTTTGCTGGCCACACTAAGGATATGCCATCTCTCTGATAATTGAATTAAGGGGAGCCCCCTACAGAATACAGGATCTCTGAACAATGCCCTCTCCTGACTCAGGCAAAGGTTTTATTACAGCGGTCGTAAAATGTAGCTTCCTCTTGGCAGAAGCTGGGAGGGGAACTGGATAAACCAGTATTTCCACCATGTGACCTGGGAAACCACACCCCTTTGTAGCCAGAATATTGTTTAGAAAAAGATGAATAACTCATGGTGCGGACATGTGAACATTTTATAAATGATACCATAATTCTTGTGATTTTTCTGCCCACTGTTTAAGAGGTTTTTAGAACCGGTGGTATGTTCAGGGGGGTGTTAGCGGAAAAGTGGATATTACTCTAAATGTATGCATGTTAAAAATCTGAAACTTCATCAATTAATGTCCCTACTCCCTGCGCACATGTATGTAAAGTGGGGTCAATGTCAGAAATGGCAAAATCAGTTAAAAAGTGAAATATGTGCCATTTCTGAATGCAAGCTCCTAGAAACAGCAGATTTGGGACAGAGTATACCTCATGTGATAGGTGACATGGGTATGTAATTTCAAACAACTGTGTAACTGTGAAATATGGATTTTGATCATATATAGATTTGGGTGCACAGATGACAGGGGAGTCTTTTTTCAAGAGATCATAAAATGACATCACTCTGACTCACAGTTCCTTCCCCAATCAAGTGAGGAATGGAAATTTGACCAATGATAAGTGAGAGGGGCAAGTTTAGTTATGACCAACATACACACCCACTCTCAAAACACATAAAAGCAGACAGTCAGGACAGATAGAGACCTTCAATTCCATTTGCTGCAACGCACTCTGCCGGACCATACAACATCCAGAGATCCAGACTTCAAATTCCTCAATCTCCAGAATCCAGACCAGCAGAGAGAGCTGACCCAGATCACTGTGAAGTGCAGAGACCCAGACCAGACCAGCAGAGAGAGCTGACCCAGATCCCTGTGAAGTGCAGAGACCAGACCAGACCAGAGTCCAGTTTAAAATCTGACCAGATCCGTGATGAGGCCCATTTAATTCAAGAATATAGTGTGAGTACTCAGCAAAACTCAGAACAAATCTCTTAGTTAAAATAATATAATTCAATCTATTTTAACCTAAATAGAACTGCCTGATAGCTCCAAATCTGTCACCTGTCATTCTAGTTGCAAAATCTGTCACTTGTCATTTTGAGCTTTTAAAATTTAAAATCTGAAAAACGACCTTTACTAAATCACTCATATCTCCGCAACCGTTTGTCTTAGAGACTTGCAGTAACTTTCATCTGAAAGCTTAGCTATAGTTTTACCGCAATCGCGGAACACGCATCCGCGAATTATACCGCGATTTGCAATTTCTTCACGTGTAAAAACTGCTGCTGCTTGCCTTCCATTTGCCAGAAATTTGTTTAACCTGCTAACTATCCCTGCATCATTGCTAGTGTGAGCCTGGACTAATATTAACTAGATACCACTCACCCTGAACCTCTGAAAGGGAATTAAAAGCATTTCCAGCATATTTCTCATCCATTGCTAGCACATATCAAAGCATTTGGGCCTGTGTTTTCAAAACTCCTATCTGTTTTCTGTAAGCTTGCTGGGAGTGAACTGAATCACATTGATTGCATTTCTGAGAACTGTGTGCTTTCCTCCCATTTCCTTGCATTGCATAAAGGGGGGGGAGTGAATAGCCAGAGAAAAGTGATTACATTGTTTGGTTGAAATCATATTGAGTATTTTCTGTACTGCATTCATTGAATATTGCATCCACCTGAGCTTACATAAAGCATTCTTTACCACCTTCTTCTTTTGTTCCTATTTACCAGTGTGCTATCTTATCCATTTCATGTCAACTCATTAGTGATTATAAAGAAGTGTGCTAGTGCCAGATTCTCCGTTGTTAATATTTATCATATCAGATTAAGTGTGATATTCAATTATTAATTTATTATAAAGTGTGATATATATATCTCTTGTTTAAATTATCAAATAAACCTTTTAACTTGCAAAACAGAACTATTTCTTGGCTCAGTGGGGTCAGGGCGATTCCAAGAGAGGGGTGTTATATAGGGGTAGTCATCCAGAACGCATGAACTGGACATAAATATATATCAATAAGGGTTTTCCTTCAGTATTCTAGACTAGGCGTTAACTTAGCTGTAGTGCTGAATTGAATCCTCTTACAGTCCCATCCATTTGTCTTGCAAGGCCCTCTGCCTTGTTGGAATCATAACGAGAACTAGCTGGTCCTGAGTAAACTCAACCATGTTAGCCTTTTGGTCATGCCAGTGCTTGGCCAATGCTTGTCCAGCTTTCAAGTAATCACTTGCTTCTGCCATCATTTGTGACATTCTCCTCCGGAGACCTATCACATAGTCAGTCACTCTGACTGGCTTGGGGGAAGGAGCACTCTCCAGCCCCTCTTTGATCAGGGCCAATAGACCTCTGACCGGATGACCATAAAGAAGTTCAAAGGGAGAATAACCTACTCCCTCCTGAGGGACTCCTCTATAAGCAAAGAGAAGGCATGGCAGTAGAAGATCCCACTTTCTTTTAAGGGGGTCCTCTAACGCACCTATCATGCTCTTCATGGTTCTGTTGAACCTTTCAACCAATCCATTTGTCTGAGGGTGGTATGCGGTTGAGAACTTGTAAGTAACTCCGCAGGTTTTCCACATGGCCTTCATGTAGTGGGACATAAAATGTGACTCCCTGTCAGAGATTACTTCCTTAGGAAACCCAACCCTGGTAAAAATACCAAGGAGGGCCTTAGCCACAGCCAGAGCTGTAACAGTCCTCATAGGAATTGCCTCAGGGAATCTAGTAGCATGGTCTACTACAAGTATAAACCTGTTGCCTGAGGAGGTTGGAGGATCAAGGGGACCAACAATGTCAATCCCTACTCTCTCAAATGGGAATCCCACTACAGGGAGAGGCACTAAAGGTGCCACATTCTTGGAGCCAACCTTACCAGAAGTCTGGCAGGTGTGGCAGCTCCTGCAGTATTTATCTACTTCAGCCCCCATCTTTGGCCAATAAAAGTAGAGTGAGAGCCTTTCCTTAGTCTTCTTGAAACTCAAGTGACCAGCCAAAGGAATCTTATGGGCTAACTGCAAAAACTGTGGTCTGTTCTCTTGGGGTACTACAAGTCGTTTGTTGTCCCCAGGTGCAGACTCGGTTGGTTCACTGTAGAAGAGGCCATCTTCCCAGTGTAACCTATATTTCCCAGGCTCTTGCCCTTCAGCCTGAGCATCTGCCTGGTGGCGAAGACCTTTCAGAGTTGGACATTCTCTCTGTCCCTTACTGAAGTCTGCCCTGTTGGGTCCACCTTCTGCCAGTAAAGACGGTCAACAGAATCCAGATCTCCAATTAGTTCCTGGCCTTCCACTAGCTCTTTTTCAGAGTCTAGTTCAACCACACAGGGTTGTACCTCCCTCTCAGCCTCAGCTGGAGGGGGAGTTACTGGTGTAACTTTGGACAACCTAGGGGAAGTCCTTGTTGGCTGCACTGGAGTGCTGGCTGTGAGGTTCTTTTTAGGAGTTTTAGGTTTCCCTTTTTCTTCTATTTTCTTAGAGACAGCAGCTGACATCTCCAGTGGAACAGGAGTGATCTCTTTCTTCATCATCTCCTTGGGAGTACCTCTCATGGCTCTCTGCCTTGCAGGTCTGGTGAGCTCCTGTAACCTTTTACTAGGAGGTCTGGGGGTATGTGACACTTCTCCAAGAGTTTTCAAGTCATTACCCAGCAGAACCCTTCCTGGCACCTCACTTTGTATGCTGACAGGTATCTTCACAGTCATGTCATTACACTGGATGAGAACTGGTAATTGGGGAAGCATCTGTACAGGCCCTCCAGCTAACTTGGTGAGGCGTTTGGGTGCCTTAGCAACATCCTCAGCCTGAAAAAACAATTTTTCCACCACAGTTATGCTGGCCCCAGTGTCCCTAATGGCTGGAGTCTCCTGACCATTCACCTGGACACTGTCCTTATAATACTCTTTAGTATTATCTGGGATAGAATTATAGACATCTAAGTTTTGTTGTTCCCACAGACCCAGAGACACTAAAGAAACACTGGCTGAGACTCCAATGGGTTCATCAGCCAGTAATAGAAGGTTTCCACTTGCCATTTGTACTTCCTCCTCTGGAGCGAAGGCTAAGGAGACAAGCTGGACCCCTGAAGGTTTACCCTTACATCTGGAATCTCCTTTCACATGGTCAGTAGAGCCACGAACAAAGCATTTACCAAATGCTTTCTGGAATGGTGGCTTGTTCTGACCTCCTTCTGGTTTGGCACCAGGAGGTACACTATCCTGATTTGTTTTCCCTGTTGGCTTACCCTTTTGGTTTTGTTTGGGGCCCTCTTTGGAATTGGAATTATTAAAATTCTCTTTGGGGTCCTTTTTTGGCTGTTTTCCCTCATCCTTTTTCTGAGTAGCCCCAGAATCCTTTTGAGTGGCACTGTTGGCAACCCACAAATCAGCATCCTTAGCTAACTTCCTGGGATCGAATTCCTTTGAATCAGCCAAGTGCTGTCTGAGCTCAGGAGAGCAGGCATCAAAAATTGACTCCAACATTACAAGATTCTTCATTCCTTCAAAAGTGTTAACTCTGTAACCCTTAATCCATCCCTCTAAGTTTTTCAAACTTTCACTCACCCAGGTAGCCCAAGGGGTACCATCATGCTTTTTGAGGGTCCTAAACCTCTTAAGGTACTGGGAAGATGTCTTCCCAAATCTAGCTATCAAAGCTAGTTTCACACATTCATAATCCTTCTTATCCACCTCTCCCAACTCCATTACCACATCAGTTGCAACAGGGGGAAGCCTAGAGAGCAACCAGGGATGTAACTCATTCCCTGTGATGTCCTGGAGCCCATGATTATACTCAAACATTTTCAACCAATCCAACACATCCAATCTAGGTTCATACATACCCACTAATTCTTTAGTCATCCGGGGTCTTTTGGGACTGGAGCTCCTAGAAGAACCAGAGGAGAGAGAAGCATTTTCCACAGACAACTTTTTCATTTCTAGTTCATGATTAAGCTCTATTTCTCTGAGTCTTAATTCAGCTTGCTTCTGCTCAGCCTGGGCATTCATTCTTCTGAACTCTAGCTCTTGGTTTCTTTCAGATTGAGCAATAAAACATTTGTACTCTAATTCAAGCTTCATTTTTTCAAGTGCAAAATAAGCAGGGTTACATGTAGGACCTGGTATAGGCCCAGTAGGTAAAGTAGGTAAGGCAGACAGAGGCTCAGAGTGGCTAACTTCATTAGGTTCACTTTCCTCTTCTGACTTATTATCAAGACTTTGATTCAGATCAATACCATTACTGTTTTCTACATTTGCTGGGGGGGGTGGGCGGGGGGTAAGATTCCTCTGTACCTCCCAGACTTTGGTTTTCTAACAATCTTTCTATAAGTTCCATTTTCTTTCCCTTCTCAGAGAGATTCTTATGTCTACACAATACTTTTAAGCAATCAGCAGTTTTGGCAGACAATGATTCTAGGGTACACCTCTCCATAGCAGACATAGTTAGAAAATCAGCTTTTTAGTGCTAAGCTCTGTGGTTAGTTGTCCTAAAGTGTTCAACAAGCACTCTAAAGTGTATACTCAATACAAATCCCACCGCTGTACACCAGTGTTAGGCAGAAACCTGTGCAGTTCCCTCTGGGACCACTGCAAAAGATTTAGGACTACAGGTGCTAGCAGTAAACCCACTTGCTAGCAGTCCGTACCACACAGATTCACTTGGTAGCTGTGGCTGAGCAGTCAGACTTCCCTCAAGAAGAGTTAGGCAGTATACAGAGCATACACAATAGGTCAAAAGAACACAGTAGAACAAGCAAACACTGACCAGAGCTTGGTGTAAAAGAGATATAATTATTTATTTAAAACCACATCTAATAAAACACACAGGAACTAATATTAAGCAGTTCAAAAACACGGTCACTAAAAGATAAGAATTTTAGACAAGTCTTAAGTAAAGCCCCAGGATCAGAACGAAATGTGTCCAAGGTCACACGGTTGAAAAGTGCACAAAAGTCTCAAAAAGTTTCAGAAAGAGTTGGACCAAAAGAAAGGGACCAGTTAGATGGTCAAGGCGGCCAGCCCAGTCCAGAAGGTTAAGGGATTATTATTACCTTGTAGCAATCTTTAGAAAGGGAGGCCTGGCGGACTCGGTACCTTAAAGTGGTGAGAATACTCCAGCGGGGGCAGTTGTTAATGGCAGCGGATTCAAGTCAGTGCTTCGTCCGGGGGAAGAGAGGATTTCGTCGGGGAGGAAGACAGGAGTCCGTTGCACTGCCAGGGAAGAAACCAGCCGCGGAGTTCTCAGTTAAAAGGAGCGGTCCTTTTATTCGCGGTCCTGTGGTAAGTGGATATCTGGTTGCCGGGGTGCTTGGCACGGGCAATTTGACCACAAGACGTCCTGGGATGCGAGAAAAAGAAGGTAAACTGGTTGTGCCCACCAGTCAGGGGAAGAAGACTCTCCAGCCGGGAGATCTTCTCTGTCGTCGGGAAGTGGCTAGTCGGTTCCGCAGGGCTCCACTGGTGGTGTCGTCGTAGCAGGTCGGCTCAGCTTCTCCCTCGTCGGATTCTCAGGTCCTGTGGCGACTTCTGAAGTTCCAGTTCCCAAAGCCCTGCTTTTATGCAGCACACCCCCATTCACACAGCCTAGCTGTCAAACATGCTAAGTGGTGCAATCACACAAGAGTGCGACTTGAGTTACCAAGGTAACTCAGTCCAGCGTGCCTAAACCACCTCCCACACCCCCTGTGGTACCCAGACAGAGTGGCACCACTTTTGGAGGCTTCTGTGGAGAAGCCCGCCAAAAGTTGATCAAAGGGCTCGACTTGGGTTGGAGTCACAGAAGAGAACACAAAAGCCATTTTAGAATCGAGTCCTGGCAAAAAATACCAACCGACAAATTAATATTAAATAAACCAGCGGTATGTTCGAGACTATGAGAATTAAATAATTAAAGTTGGCAGCCTCGAACAATGGGAAAATCCCATAGGGATATATTTGCGGTCGAATATAAAAAGTAGTATCCACTGCCACCAGCCAAAACTCGATCAGGGGGGACGGGGACGTGCCCCCTCGACTAACAGACCCCGGGGCAATCGAATTTCCCTGACCAGTATGTCCACAATGTGATGGTTTGTACTGGTTTCTGTTCATAATTTGGGACTAGTAAAGCCAATGGTGACTTTTCATGCCCTGGGAGACAGTAGTCATTCCCAGCGTATGGAGTCTATGGTGGGGTGTCACTATAAAACCCCTGTGTCACTGCACGGAGGGTGCTGTGTAACACACATAGTAAAAACACATGAGACCCTATGGAGTTAAGGACCCCATAGCCCATAAAACACATTACCAGTCAAAGGAAAACGATAAATCATGTCCAAGAGTGGGAGAAAAAGAGTCTCACTCTTGGCAGGAGAAAAAAACAAACTCCAGAAATCAGGCAAAGCTGCTGGGGGACTCACTAGGTTAGGAAATTCAGCACAAAGAGAGAATTCTCCCTAACACTCGAGCCCCCAGACTAAGGGACAGGAGGATTTAATCCACTCCTGGATGAATCTCATACCTCTAGTCGATGACATACATCCTAGAGAGACCATCAGCATTTTGGTAGTGACACCCTGACCTGTGCTCAATGGTGAAATCAAACCCTTGCAGGCAGATTGACCATCTCAATAGTTTTGGGTTTTCCCCTTTCATTTGCATTCTCAAGGGTTGGTGGTCAGTCTGAATGAAAAAAGTAGAACCATACAAGTGTGGCCTAAACTTCTTCAGAGCCCACACAATAGCAAAACACTCTCGTTCAATGGTTGCTCACCTTGCTTCAGGATCCTTCAGTTTTCTACTGATGAAGCAAATGGGGTGCTCCCTACCATTCCCATCCAGTTGACTGAGGACTGCACCTATTCCTACATTTGACGCATCTGTTTGCACAATGAAAGTTTGGTGGTAGTCAGGAGCTCTGAGTACTGGGGCTTGGCAAAGAGCCTTTTTCAGGGTTTCAAAGGCCTGATTGCATTCCTCATTCCACCTAACCTTCTTATGGAATTCAGGAGAGGAGATGACATTCAGTGGGGAAGCTATGGACCCATAGCCCCAACCCTAACCCTAACCCTAACCCTAACCCTAAATGAAATTCCTGTAATACCCAGTGAGACCTAAGAAGGCTCTCACCTGGGTCCGAGTAGTAGGTGTTGGCAAATGTTGCACAGATTCAATCTTACTGGGCAATGGCCTTATTTCTCCACCTCCTACCTCATGTCCAAGGTAGACCACTTTACTCTGTCCAATCTGGCATTTACTTGCCTTTATGGTCAGATTGGCCTTTCCAAGAGCCTGCAAAACATATCTCAGGTGGTCCACATGTTCTTCCCAGGAATTGCTGAACACTGCTATGTCATCCAAGTATGCCATGCAGAAGTCCTCCATCCCATTCAGAACTTGGTTTACCATCCTTTGAAATGTAGCAGGTGCATTTTTCAATCTAAAAGGCATAACCTTAAACTGGTATAAGCCAACTGGGGTAGAAAATGCATTTTCTCCTTGGCATGGTCTGTCAGGGCTATTTGCCAATAGCCTGACGTCAAGTCAAATGTGCTGAGGAACTTGGCTGCACCAAGTCTATCCACCAACTCATCTGTCCTTGGCAAAGGGTGGGTATCAGTCTTAGTGACTGCATTAAGAGCTCTGTAATCCACACAGAATCTAAGTTCCTTAGATCCTGCCTTTGGTACTAACACAACTGGGCTAGACCATGGACTAGTAGAGGGCTCTATTATCCCGAGATCAAGCATCTTGCTGACCTCACCTTTGATGTGGGTTCTTACATTTTCTGACATTCGATATCCTCTGCTTTTGACTGGCAGACAGTCACCAGTGAGTATGTCTTGCTGTCCCCAAGGGGTCAAGCCTGGTGAAAGTGAGAACAGAGAGGCAAACTGATTTAACATAGATTTGCACTCTTCTTGTTGCTCAGATGTCAGATTTGAAGAGAAATTTACTCCTTCAATCTTTATGTCTAAAGGTAAGCCTCTGAGGAGATCAGGAAGAGCTTCACTCTCTTCTTCTTCCTCTGATGATGTGAGAAGCAAAGCTCCTACATCAGGTCTGGAGACATACTCTTTTAGTCTGTTGGTGTGGAAGACTGTTGGAGCCTCCTTGGTGTTGCCCAAGTCCACCAGATAGTTGCCCTCTCCAAGTTTACCCACAACCTTGAAGGGTCCCATCGATTTGTCTAGCAAGGCCTTCTGCCTTGTTGGAATCATAATGAGAACTAGCTGGTCCTGAGTAAACTCAACCATGTTAGCCTTTTGGTCATGCCAGTGCTTGACCAGTGCTTGTCCAGCTTTCAAGTTATCACTTGCTTCTGCCATCATTTGTGACATTCTCCTTCGGAGACCTATCACATAGTCAGTCACTCTGACTGGCTTGGGGGAAGGAGCACTCTCCAACCCCTCCTTGATCAGGGCCAATGGACCTCTGACCGGATGACCATAAAGAAGTTCAAAGGGAGAATAAACTACTCCCTCCTGAGGGACCTCTCTATAAGCAAAGAGAAGGCATGGCAGTAGAAGGTCCCACTTTCTTTTAAAGGGGTCCTCTAAAGCACCTATCATGCTCTTCATAGTTCTGTTGAACCTTTCAACCTGTCCATTTGTCTGAGGGTGGTATGCGGTTGAGAAATTGTAAGTAACTCCACAGGTTTTCCACATGGCTTTCATGTAGTGGGACATAAGATTCGACACCCCTGTCAAAAATTACTTCCTTAGGAAACCCAACCCTGGTAAAGATACCAAGGAGGGCCTTGGCCACAGACGGAGCTGTAACAGTCCTCATAGGAATTGCCTCAGGGTACCTAGTAGCATGGTCTACTACAAGTATAAACTTGCTGCCTGAGGAGGTTGGAGGATCAAGGGGACCAACAATGTTGATCCCTACTCTCTCAAATGGGACTCCCACTACAGGGAGAGGCACTAAAGGTGACACATTCTTGGAGCCAACCTTACCAGAAGTCTGGCAGGTGTGGCAGCTCCTGCAGTACTTATCTACTTCAGCCCCCATCTTTGGCCAATAAAAGTAGAGTGAGAGCCTTTCCTTAGTCTTCTTGAAACTCAAGTGACCAGCCAAAGGAATCTCATGGGCTAACTGCAAGAATTGTGGTCTGTTCTCTTGGGGTACTACAAGTCGTTTGTTGTCCCCATGTGCAGACTCCGTTGGTTCACTGTAGAAGAGGCCATCTTCCCAGTGTAACCTATATTTCCCAGGCTCTTGCCCTTCAGCCTGAGCATCTGCCTGGTGGCGAAGTCCTTCCAGAGTTGGACGTTCTCTCTGTCCCTTACTGAAGTCTGCCCTGTTGGGTCTACCTTCTGCCAGTAAAGACTGCAGGTCAGGATGGTCAACAGGATCCAAATCTCCAATGAGTTCTTGACCTTCCACTAGGTCTTCTTCAGAGTCTAGTTCAACCACACATGGTTGTACCTCTTTCTCAGCCTCAGCTGGAGGAGGAGTTACTGGTGTAACTTTGGACAACCTCTGGGAAGTCCTTGTTGGCTGCACTGGAGTGCTGGCTGTGAGGTTCTTTTTAGAAGTTTTAAGTTTCCCTTTTCCTTCTAGTTTCTTAGAGACAGCAGCTGACATCTCCAGTGGAGCAGGAGTGATCTCTTTCTTCATCATCTCCTTGGGTGTACCTCTCATGCTTCTCTCCCTTGCAGGTCTGGTGAGCTCCTGTAACCTTTTACTAGGTGGTCTGGGGGTATGTGACACTACTCCAAGAGTTTTCAAGTCATTACCCAGCAGAACCCTTCCTGGCACCTCACTTTGTATGCTGACATGTATCTTCACAGTCATGTCATTACACTGGATGAGAACTGGTAAGTGGGGAAGCATCTGCACAGGCCCTCCAGCTAACTTGGTGGGGCGTTTGGATGCCTTAGCAACATCCCCAGCCTGAAAAAACGATTTGTCCACCACAGTTATGCTGGCCCCTGTTTCCCTAATGGCAGGAATCTCCTGACCATTCACCTGGACACTGTCCTTATAATATTCTTTAGTATTATCTGGGATAGAATTATAGACATCTAAAGTCTGTTGTTCCCACAAACCCAGAGACACTAAAGAAACACTGGCTGAGACACCAAGGGGTTCATCAGCCAGCCGTAGAAAGTTTCCACTTGCCATTTGTACCTCCTCCTCTGGAGCGAAGGCTAAGGGGACAAGCTCGACCCCTGAAGGTTTACCCTTACATCTGGGATCTCCTTTCACATCGTCAGTAGAGCCACAAACAAAGCATTTACCAAATGCTTTCTGGAATGGTGGCTTGTGCTGACCTCCTTCTGGTTTGGCACCAGAAGGTACACTAGCCTGATTTGGTTTCCCTTCTGGCTTACCTTTTTGGTTTTGTTTGGGGCCCTCTTTGGAATTGGAATTATTAGAATTCTCTTTGGAGTCCTTTTTTGGCTGTTTTCCCTCATCCTTTTTCTGTGTAGCCCCAGAATCCTTTTGAGTGGCCCTGTTGGCAACCCACAAGTCAGAAGCCTTAGCTAACTTCCTGGAATCCAATTCCTTTGAAGCAGCCAAGTGCTGTCTGAGCTCAGGAGAGCAGGCATCATAAATTGACTCCATCATTACAAGATTCTTCATTCCTTCATAAGTGTTAACTCTGTAACCCTTAATCTATCCCTCTAAGTATTTCAAACTTTCACTCACCCAGGTAGCCCAAGGGGTACCATCATGCTTTTTGAGGGTCCTAAACCTCTTAAGGTCTTAAGGTACTGGGAAGGAGTCTTCCCAAATCTAGCTATCAAAGCTAGCTTCACACATTCATAATCCTGCCTATCCACTTCCCCCAACTCCATTACCACATCAGTTGCAACAAGGGGAAGCCTAGAGAACAACCAGGGAAGTAACTCATTCCCTGTGATGTCCTAGAGCCCATGATTGTACTCAAACATTGTTAACCAATCCAACACATCCAATTTAGGTTCAGACATACCCACTAACTCCTTAGGCATCCGGGGTCTTTTGGGACTGGAACTCCTAGAGGAACCAGAGGAGAGAGAAGCATTTTCCACAGACAACTTCTTCATTTCTAGTTCATGATTAAGCTATATTTCCCTGTGTCTTAACTCAGCTTGCTTCTGCTCAGCCTGGGCATTCATCCTTCTGAACTCTAGCTCTTGGTTTCTTTCAGATTGAGCAATAAAACGTTTGTACTCTAATTCAAGCTTCATTTTTTCAAGTTCAAAATAAGCAGGGTTACATGTAGGGCCTGGTATAGGCCCAGTAGGTAAAGTAGGTAAGGCAGACAGAGGCTCAGAGTGGCTAACTTCATTAGGTTCACTTTCCTCTTCTGACTTATTATCAAGACTTTGATTCAGATCAATACCATTACTGTTTTCTACATTTGCTGGGGGGGGTGGGCGGGGGGTAAGATTCCTCTGTACCTCCCAGACTTTGGTTTTCTAACAATCTTTCTATAAGTTCCATTTTCTTGCCCTTCTCAGAGAGATTCTTATGTCTACACAATACTTTTAAGCAATCAGCAGTGTTGGCAGACAATGATTCTAGGGTATAACTCTCCATAGCAGATATAGTTAGAAAATCAGCTTTTTAGTGCTAAGCTTTGTGGTTAGTTGTCCTAAAGTGTTCAAAAAGCACACTAAAGTGTATACTCAATACAAAACCCACCGCTGTACACCAGTGTTAGGCGGAAAACCTGTGCAGTTCCCTCTGGGACCACTGTAAAAGATTTAAGACTACAGGTGTTTGACAGTAAACCCCCTTGGTAGCAGTCTGTACCACACAGATTCACTTGGTAGCTGTGGCTGAGCAGTCAGACTTCCCTCAAGAAGAGTTAGGCAGTATACAGAGTATTCACAATAGGTCAAAAGAACACAGTAGAACAAGCAAACACTGAACAGAGCTTGGTGTAAAAGAGCTATAATTATTTATTTAAAACCACATCTAATAAAACACACAGGCACTAATATTAAGCAGTTCAAAAACACGGTCGCTAAAAGATATATACTCCCTTAAAAGAATTTTAGACAAGTCTTAAGTAAAGCCCCACTTATTTTCAGACAGCGGTGAGCACTTAAGGCAGATGGCACTCTAATAATTCGTTTTAAAAGGGAGAGAAAGGCAGAGTATAAATTGAAACAGATTCCAACACTTTCATCAGAACACAGAAAGAGAGAAAGTCAGAGTCAAACCATGATGTTAGAGTTCAGAAAGCCGGATCCACTTTAAGAGGATCAGAACGAAATGTGTCCAAGGTCACACAGTTGAAAAGTGCACAAAAGTCTCGAAAAGTTTCAGAAAGAGTTGGACCAAAAGAAAGGGACCAGTTAGATGGTCAAGGCGGCCAGCCCAGTCCAGAAGGTTAAGGGATTATTATTTCCTTGTAGCAATCTTTAGAAAGGGAGGTCTGGCGGACCCGGTACCTTAAAGTGGTGAGAATACTCCAGCGGGGGCAGTTGTTCCTGGCAGCGGATGCAAGTCAGTGCTTCGTCCGGGGAAAGAGAGGATCTCGTCAGGGAGGAAGACAGGAGTCCGTTGCACTGCCAGGGAATAAACCAGCCACGGAGTTCTCAGTTAAAAGGAGTGGTCGTCCTGGGATGCGAGGAAAAGAAGGTAAACTGGTTGTGCCCACCAGTCAGGGGAAGAACACTCTCCAGCAGGGAGATCTTCTCTGTCATCGGGAAGTGGTGAGTCGGTTCCGCAGGGCTCCACCAGTGGTGTCGTCGTAGCAGGTCGGCTCAGCTTCTCCCTCGTCGGTTTCTCAGGTCCTGTGGCGACTTCTGAAGTTCCAGTCCCCAAAGCCCTGCTTTTATGCAGCAGACCCCCATTCACTCAGCCTAGATGTCAATCAAACATGCTAAGTGGTGAGCCGGCCGGCTCACCACTTGGGCCAATCACACAAGAGTGCGACTTGAGTTACCAAGGTAACTCAGTCCAGAGTGCCTAAACCCCCTCCAACACCCCCTGTGGTTCCCAGACAGAGTGGCACCACTTTTGGAGGCTTCTGTGGAGAAGCCTGCCAAAAAGTGGAACAAAGGGCTCGACTTGGGTTGGAGTCACAGAAGAGAACACAAGCGCCATTTTAGAATCGAGTCCTGGCAAAAAATACCAACCGGCTAATTAATATTAAATAAATAAACCGGCAGTATGTTCGAGGCTATGAGAATTAAATAATTAAAGTTAGTAGCCTCGAACAACGGGAAAATCCCATAGGGATATATTCGCGGTCGAATATAAAAAGTAGTATCCACTGTCACCAGCCAAATCTCGATCAGGGGGGACAGAGACGTGCCCCCTCGACTAACAGACCCCAGGGCAATCGAATTGCCCCGACATATGATGGTTTGTACTGGTTTCTGTTAATAATTTGGGACTAGTAAAGCCAATGGTGACTTTACATGCCCTGGGAGACAGTGGTCAGTCCCACGGTATGGAGTCTATGGTGGGGTGTCACTATGACACCCCTGTGTCACTGCACGGAGGGTGCTGTGTAACACACATAACAAAAACACATGAAGCCCTATGGAGTAAAAGCCCCATAGCCCATAAAACACATTAACAGTCAAAGGAACACCATAAATCATGTCCAAGAGTGGGAGGAAAAGAGTCTCACTCTTGGCAGGAGAAAAAAACAAAGTCCAGAAATCCAGCAAAGCTGCAGGGGGACTCACTAGGTTAGGAAATTCAGCCTAAACAGAGAATTCTCCCTAACACCAATGTCAGGAGGGAGGCTTTATTTGAAGGAACAAACATGAAAAGGGACCCTTCATTGGAGGGGGCAACCAGGCTGAGGGGGAAGCAGAGTGGGGTGATGGCAACACCAAGTATGAGAATGCGTGGCTCCATGGCAAATGAGAAGCCGGCACTTATAGTTATACCTACTTTAAGGGGCACATCGGAAAATGCACCAGACAAAACGGCACCAATACCTAAAAGCATCAACCAACACCAGAAGGATGGCCTAAGAGGGGAGAGTCTCCAGGAACTAGGCCGGCAAGGATAAATGGTGCCCACCTTTTAATCCCAATAATATTCCCGAGGGGCAAAATCCAGGAAAGCATCACGTGTTTTGTGACCCCTTTACGTGTTTTTCTGGGCAGCATTCGCTCTTGGACTATGACATCGGGGTGAAGCCCTGGCAGCTGAACACTAGGACGCACTTGCATCACTCACTGGCACCTGGTCAGGTTTAAGGTGGGGGTGGGGGGCAGAGTCACACATCATTTAGCACAACATGGAGGCAACACAATGCAGGCCTGAAAATATTCAGTCAATGCAGGACAAAAAAGGCACCATTGCCTGGTCCATGGGGACGGCAAGTTTTATAACTAATCCAAAGGACTGCGCTATAGTATTGCCCTACAATCATTTTGTTTCCCCAATAATTGTTATTCATGTTGGTCAACAATAGTGCACAAAGAAACACACAGGAATCGCAACGAGCAGTGGCAATGTTACAGTTTTGGCTTTTTATATGGGCAGTGAGATGCATTTGCCGGGCACTGCCACAGTGGTACTGTCCGGCCGTCAATGGTAGCAGCTGCTTCTGGTGCCAGTATGCCCGGGCAACTAACCTCGGTGCCTGCAAATGTCTTTTTTTAAAAAATGTTTTATTTTTTATTTGTTTAGTTGATAAAATCAACCTTTCAAATTACAAAACAATTAGCAAAATCCAATCATTTTTACATTAAAACTTATGTCTTTTAAGGAACACACATACACCAAAATAAAAGAAATATACAAAATGAATAAATACAATATAAGAAGAAAACGTGCTTCTACTAAATGCAGAATACGAGATACAGTAAGATATGAAAATGTGCCTATTTAACATACTATAGGGCAGGCCACTGCCATAACTCTTTAAAATTCATAGACAATTATGAATAACAATTTAATTGAAATATAAAATTTCTGGAAATATGGCATCCAAAAACTGTACAGTAGCTATCTTAGTGCCTAAGGTAGGGCATGAGAAAATGTGTTGCCAAATGTCTGTATTTATGGACAGATTGTGTTCCTCAAAAAAGTTTTTAAAAAAGAGCTTTCGGGTGGACATCAATTGGGGGCAATAAACTATGCAGTGCTCCAATGTCTCTTTTTGGTTTGGTGTTTTGCAAAAACGACACTGGTTTTGTTCTTTTAAAATGTGTTTCCTATGGGCCAGAACATCTAAAGTTGGCCATAAATTTTGACGGAAGTGGAGAAACTTGTGTCGAATTTTTGAAGAAGGCTTGTGACCAAATAATTTGCGATCAAAAACTTTATAAACTAGGCATCTATTTTGATTGACACACCAATCATGCTGATAAATCTTTATTTTGGCACGGCCTTAGATAGGAGTAGGTCTAAATCTATTGAAGCATCGGCCAGTGCATTCATGGGGAATTTACACCAGGTTTGTGAAAATATCTGATTTTGATTCAGCAGATGATTGGCCACTTTGCCTAGAATATTTGGACAGTTCAAAGATAAAAGACATTTACGCATGAAGGCACAATATTTCCAGATGACATATGAATACATGGATAATGAACCCAGCTCAAAGCGAATTAATGGTAAAAGAGTGCAAGCTGGAAGATGTAAAACTTGCTTCCAAAAAGACGATTCCAATTTCTCCCACCATGAGGCGTCTTTTGGTGTTAGGGCTTCAGATCCATAAGTCAAAATTGGGATTACTTTTTGATGGTAGAAAGTCAACACATGCTTTATTGTGAACTTGCCGAATTTGCATATTAAGATTTTCGCTTGGGAGACCAAAGAGTGTAATTTGCCTCTTAATTCTGGCTCATACCCTGAATTTATCAGGGTTTTAGAGATCGATATGCCCAGATATTTATACTGGGGTACTTTTTCGTAGATAACATTCTGTAACTTCCACTTAAATGATTTTACCTTAATACATGATTGCCATTTACATACCATCGTCTGAGTTTTAACTGCGTTGATTGTCAGATGATTCTCGTTTACATAAGTTTCAAGCCAATTAATACATTTTGCAAACCAATGTGAGTTTTAGAAATGAGTACGAGATCATCTGCGTAAAAGAGATAGGGGATTTTATGTAGGCCCAGACTCGGTGGGTCGCTCATGATCTGACTAAACGCCACTCCCAAATCATGTATAAAAAGGTTAAATATCATGGAGGCAAGTATGCACCCTTGTTTTAACCCTCTATACTTGCGAAATGTTGATGACATATCACCCCCTGTTGATAATCTGACCTGCATCGATGTGTTGGTGTGTAACAATACAATTAAGGCCACAAGGGATGATGGCCAATTATATTTGACCAATTTATTGTATAGAAGGAGCCGAACAATGGAGTCGAAAGCGACTCTGAAGTCGACAAATGCCAAATATAAAGTCTGCCTCCGAGATGTATGATCAGACAGAAGCATATTCAACGTAATAATATTTAGGATGGTGCCCAATCCAGGCACAAAACCCGATTGAAAGGGGTCATTATAGTGAGCCAGCGCAGACCACTTATTCAGCTCGCTAAGAATTATACGAGAGAAGATCTTTCCTGGCGCATCTAAAAGCACAATAGGTCTATAACTAGAGGGCTCTTTCCTGTCCCCCTTTTTATAAATGGGGACAATGATGGAGTGTGTCCAGGTAGGTGTTAGAGTTTGCATCTTATTGATGATAGAGAAGATGTTAAACAAGATTTGCGCCCAAATTTCAGGATGTTCTTTCAGGATCTTATTAGACAACCCATCAGGGCCGCAGGCTCATGACTGACTTGCTTTTTTAATGAATAATCTAATGTCATCCAAGTCAAAGTATAGATGAAACTTAGAGGGGGTTTTGATGGATTCTAATGTAGCTCCCCCATCTGGGACTTTGTATAGATGAGTGAAATAGTCGATCCAAGAGGATTCAGATACTTCATTTGCTTGGATCGCGGCTTGAGAACCGAAGCTAGTTTGATTGAGTAGGGACCAGATATTGGCTACATTCTTATTTTGCACAGCAGTCGGGAGCAGCTGACTGTGTGAAAGTGCTTGGCACGCCTAAACTTGAGCCAATTTTTATATTTGCTTCTGATGTTTATTAGGGTTCTGTACCTGATGTTAACTGGAAGATTCATAGCTTCCCTCTTCTGCAGTCTATACAAGCTTTTACGATTTTTTAATTCTAAATCAAACATGTGCAATTTGGGTGTTCTGTTACCAGTTTTTGAGGAAGTGGTAGACGCTGGAATCCGAAAAGCTTGCATCCTGGCAGAATAAACAACATTGTTAGTACCAATATCTGTGCATATTCTTGAGGCTTCATAATTCGAACATGTCTGAAAATGACCCAGTGCCTTTTCCGACCATCATAATCTGTTACCGGCATGATTCACGATAAGATGACCTTGAGCGAGTTTGTCTCTCTCTAAGGAAGGAACACTTTGATGCAGCCATTTGGCTGTTAGTTGTTTGTGGTTGCTCACAATTGAATCCACAATTTCAAAATCAGTGAAATCAGAGAAGAGATTAACGTTAGTATACATATAGTCGATGATGGACGAAGAAGCACCTCTCTGCCACGTCGAACCAGGGGGGATGTCAGACTTGAAGGCTCCATTTAATCTAATTAGATTATAATGTTTCACAAATTGATTCAATTTTTTTGTCCAACTTGAGTTATTTTTTTAACTACTATTAATGCAGTCAAGATTTAAATCACCTGCAATCAAAGGTTTTTCTACAGAAACATCCAATAGGATTAAATTTAGCATATCGCCTAAAGCTTTTAGGAAGCATTCGTCTGTGATCCCCACCGGGTTCCAGTATACATTTACAATGGCATACGTTGTTACATGCAGTTTCAATCGACTCATTTTAATTTATGCGTTAGGAGAAGCCCATGGGGTAATGCTGGTGTTAATATTGGCTTGAATAGCGGTTAGTAAGCTGCAGTGGGTCTTCCACGTTGGCTTTTTTCTGCTGAGATTATGAGAACATCATGGTCGTCCCAAATGGGGACAGATGTTAACCATGTCTCTTGTAACATTATTAAGTTGAATCTGCCTAAAGAGCTATTGTCGTTATTTAGCAAATGAGTGTGGCCCCTAGTATTCCAACTAATTAGAATAAATTCTCTCAGAGCGGAGGCTAGGACTAGTTAATGCTGAAGATTTGTATTGTTTGCGAATCAATTCCCTTTATGACCATAGGATAAACTTTCATAAGTGATTTTTTGGGGTACTTTGGAAGGGTTCTGTTGCAGCAGGTCCTGATTGTTGAAGTCTGCTTCCACAGATAACTCAAAGCCTAATTCAAAAAGATGTTTTTTTGAGAACCACAAAGTGTTCTGAATGACTCGGGATTGCATCCAAACTCTGCCAGCATGAGGATTGGATTTATTAAGGAACTCCACCAAGGCTAAGTCATTTGAGCTAATGTCCTCTAATTGAGGCACGTCAGCGAAGATAGACAGAATTGAATTACGGTTTAGAACATGTTGTGTATTTGGAGCAGGCCGACATTCCAGCAGTAAGGAATAGTTGGCCGGACGTTTTTCTGTGGGTCGAGTGGTGGTAACGCCTTTTCCAGAAACAGAAGGCACAGATGAATTAGAAGATACTGGTTTAGAATCTTTGTGCAATGCAGCTTGTAACAACTCAAATAATTCAGGTGCAACTTCCGCTAGGAGCGTTAGATTTTTCTCTCATGGAGTCACCTGGATCGGGTGATGTTCTGTAGCTTCAACACTTTGTTTAGTTTTATTTAAAATTATATTATCAGATTTAGCCATAGCTAGTTTAGGGGCCTGCGGAGCCTGATTTAATTGTACAGTGGCGGGCACAACCATATTGGGAGCCATCTTAGATGGTTCGCTGGATCTCTCATCAATCACACAGTGTCCTGCCATGTAGGAATCAACAGCCATCAAATTTCTTGATGGTGTAGCTCAGTTATCGAAAGCTCAGTAAGGTCATTTTTATATTTAATGCCTATCTGGGAAACATTTGATGGCAAAGAAGGGGAGAACTGGGGGGGTTCTGGATCCCGCAGCTTCTTTAATCAAAGCATCGAGTGGTGCATAAGGCAATACAGGAGTCGAGCCATGAGAGTTGTTTAACGGGGTGCAGGAAGTTGCTATTTGGTGATATTCTTTAGACACTGCAGTTCATGCAATTAGGGCACTTTTCTTCGAGATTTTGAGGTGCGGAAGGACCTTTTTCGTTTTTGAGGAATTGTCCTTCTTGGTAGCTTGTAATTTTTCTGCTTTTTGCATGGGTTCTTGGTTGAACATTGCAGGCTAGCTTTTTGAGCATTTTTAGTAAAGATTGTATACGGAATACTCAAGAGAGTGTTCGCATCAGATTGTGATTCTGAAGTCGGAGCTGTTGACACAGCAGGAATCGTAGGAACTGAATTATTTTTTAATAATTCCTTCGATGAGTGGAACTGCCGGATTTGGAGGGAACTTTTGAGGAGCAAAATAGTCATTAGGGCTGCTCTGTACAAGCTGTTAGTCAGTTAAAGTTTGGGTGCCAAGGGTCACCGTCAGGATTGGGGTCCTTTGGGAGGGATCAGTGGGGGAGGAACCGGTCAGTTTTTATTGCAATAGTGAGCTTGCATCAGCTTGCCAAGCTATGATTTTATCCAGTTGTTTTGTTTGGGCAAGGAATTTGTCATTTAAAGATTCGAAGAGTTTAAATAAAGTTTGCAATGCTACATTCATGGGAGTCAGAGTAGTATTGACTAGATTTTTTTCGGCCACCACAGCATCTCTATTGCAAGGCGAAAGAGGAAAGCTTTGAGGGCGTCGGGGGGTTGGGGCAAGATACGAAACCTCGATAGTGGAACAGTTTAATTCAATATCAGAGAACATTATTGGAGAATGTGAAAGGTTTTGGGGCAAACCATCGGAGAGTAGGTGTTGTGAGAAGCCAGATTTGCTCAAGTTCAAATCAATTATTTTAATATCTGACTGCACACAAGATTCCACACTAATCTTCACATTTACAGGAGCCGAAGCCGGTACATTATGCAACAACACACTATCCCACATAGACATGAGTTACAGAGCCAAAATAAGACGGTCTCACAGAGTTGACAGTTATTTCAACCACCATCGGGATAGTAATGACATCATTCAAAAGTAAAGGTTTCTCCTTAATAAATTCAAGAGGGACACAATTGGACTGTATTGAGCTCACAGGCAGCCCAGTTTTTGGGACAGGAGTAGCTTTAAGCGAGTTTAGAGGACAAACTTTAGAGGGCTCTTTATAAAAGTGCCAAATATCAGGCAAAGAAGGACCTTTGAAACCAACCGTAGACCCTTTGGACCCTCTACTCATTACCGGCGTAGAGCATAAAGTAAATGACGGTTTCTTCTGGGCGTTTGCCGACATGGAATTTGAGGAGAGTTTGTTACGTACTGGTAATAGGTTCATCAGCATTTCTGTTTTCAATGAAGGGAGTCGGGAACGTATCTTGGCTCCTAATAAAAAAACAAATTAAGTTAGTAATGTCCCGTAGTAAAGGGATTTGACAAGGGTGAAACACAGGTCAAGCCAAGGGGCCACGCTGCTCGCTAGAGAGCTAGACAGCGAGACAGCACCACTCAGCTGACCACTCCCCTGAATGCGCGCGCTGAACGTGCACGCGTGATGATGATATGGGAGACACTGGTGAAGGTAGGAGGAGCTGGCTCCAATTGGGGCGGGCTAAAACAAACAGAAAAACAAAAAATAAGTAAGAGTCACAAGCTGGCAAAGCGCCAAAAGTCCTCCAAGCAAAATAAGCGGCCCTAGGGAGCTCGCCTACTCAGCAAAGGGCAAAACAAATCACGGGCAGGAGATGTCTCAGCGTCACAGCACAGCAGCAACAGGCGAGCACCACAGCGAGACAGCACCACTCAGTTGACCACTCCCCTGAACGCGCACGCGTGATGATGATATGAGAGACGCTGGTGAAGGTAGGAGGGGCTGGCTCCAATTGGGGCGGGGCGGCAAAGGGCAAAACAAATCACGGGCAGGAGACTTCTCGGCGTCACAGCACAGCAGCAACAGGCGAGCACCACAGCGAGACAGCACCACTCAGCTGACCACTCCCCTGAACAAAGGTCGAATACTTATGCACAGGCGAAAACTGTTGGCTTTGCCAATCCCCTTTTAACAGGATTTCAGGGAAGGACAGCAGAGTGCTCATAAATAGGGTGATGAAGGCAGGCCGGGGTAGGTCGTTTTATTACACCTTAAAGAGCCTAACCATCACGCCTGTTATAGCTGTGCAAACAGTAGCAGATCTCTCTCAGCGATCCTTCTGCAACTATTACTACTCTAAGAAAGACTCAGCAAACCCTAAAAGAGAATCCCACACGAGGATTCGCGATCCTAAAAGGTAATCAGACAAGAGGATCCGCGATCCTAAAAGGGAATCACACACAAGGATCTGTGATCCTAAAAGGGAATCAAACACGAGGATCTGCGATCCTAAAAGGGAATCACACACGAGGATATGCGATCCTAAAAGGGAATCAAACACGAGGATCCACATTCCTAAAAGGGAATCGCACACGAGGATCTGCGATCCTAAAAGGGAATCACACACGAGGATCTGTGATCCTAAAAGGGATGCAAACACACTCATTCTGCTTCCATGAGTTCCCAGGCCCAAGTAAGTACTTGGGTTTTATATAAATTATATATATTAATTCCTATAAAACCGTGTACATGCCGTAGCGGGGTAGGGACACAGGTACATGCCATAGCGGGGTAGGGACACATGCACATACCATAGCGGGGTAGGGAAACATGTACATGCCATAGCAGTGTGGGGACACAGGTATATGGCATAGCGGGGTAGGGAAACAGGTATATGGCATAGCGGGGTAGGGACACAGGCACATGCCATAGCGGGGTAGGGATACATGTACATGCCATAGCAGGGTAGGGACACATTTACATGCCATAGCGGGGTAGGGACACAGGTACATGCCATAGCGGGGTAGGGACACATGTACATGCCATAGCGGGGTAGGGACACAGGCACATGCCATAGCGGGGTAGAGACACAGGTACATGCCATAGCGGGGTAGGCACACAGGTACATGTACATGCCATAGCGGGGTAGGGACACATGTACATGCCATAGCATGGTAGGGACACAGGTGCATGCCATAGCGGGGTAGGGACACAGGTGCATGCCATAGTGGGGTAGGGACACAGTTACATGCCATAGTGGGGTAGGCACACAGGTACATGCCATAGCGGGGTAGGGACACAGGTACATGACATAGCGGGGTGGGACACATGTACATGCCATAGCAGGGTAGGGACACATGTACATGCCATAGCAGGGTAGGGACACAGGTACATGCCATAGTCGGGTAGGGACACAGGTACATGCCGTAGCGGGGTAGGGACACAGGTACATGACATAGCGGGGTAGGGACACATGTACATGCCATAGCGGGTAGGGACACAGGTACATGTCATAGCGGGGTAGAGACACAGGTACATGCCATAGCGAGGTAGGGACACAGATATATGGCATAGCGGGGTAGGGTCACAGGTACATGCCATAGCGGTGCAGGGACACATGTACATGCCATAGCGAGGTAGGGATACAGGTACATGCCATAGCGAGGTAGAGACACAGGTAAATGGCATAGCAGGGTAGGGACACAGGTACATGCCATAGCAGGGTAGGGACACAGGTACATGCCATAGCGAGGTAGGGACACATGTACATGCCATAGCAAGGTTGGGACACATGTACATGCCATAGCGGGGCAGGGACACATGTACATACCAGAGCAAGTTAGGGACACAGGTATATCGCATTACAGGGTAGGAACACAGGTATATGCCATAGCGGGGTAGTGACACATGTATATGGCATAGCGGGGTAGGAACACAGGTATATGCCATAGCGGGGTAGTGACACAGGTATATGGCATAGCGGGGTAGGAACTCAGGTATATGCCATAGCGGGGTAGTGACACAGGTATATGGCATAGCGGGGTAGGGACACAGGTACATGCCATTGCGGGGTAGGGACACAGGTACATGCCATAGCGGGGTAGGGACACAGGTATATGGCATAGCGGGGTAGGGACACATGTACATTCCATTGCGGGGTAGGGACACAGGTACATGCCATTGCGGGGTAGGGACACAGGTACATGCCATAGCGAGGTAGGGACACATGTACATACCATAGCGGGGTAGGGACACATGTACATTCCATAGCGGGGTAGGGACACAGGTATATGGCATAGAGGGGTAGGAACACAGGTACTTGCCATAGCGGGTAGAGACACAGGTACATGCCATAGCAAGGTAGGGACACAGGTATATGGCATAGCGAGGTAGGAACACAGGTATATGCCATAGCGGAGTAGTGACACAGGTATATGGCATAGCGGGGTAGGAAATCAGGTATATGCCATAGCGGGGTAGTGACACAGGTATATGGCATAGCGGGGTAGGGACACAGGTACATGCCATTGCGGGGTAGGGACACAGGTACATGCCATAGCGGGGTAGGGACACAGGTATATGGCATAGCGGGGTAGGGACACAGGTACATGCCATAGCGGTGTAGAGACAGAGCTACATGCCATAGCGAGGTAGGGACACATGTAAATGCCCTAGTGAGGTAGGGACACAGGTATATGGCATAGCAGGGTAGGGACACAGGTACATGCCATAGCGGGGTAGGGACACAGGTACATGCCATAGCGGGGTAGGGACACAGGTATATGGCATAGCGGGGTAGGGACACAGGTAAATGCCATTGCGGGGTAGGGACACAGGTACATGCCATAGCGGGTAGGGGCACAGGTATATGCCATAGCGGGTAGGGGCACAGGTATATGAATGCTTATAGAAATGGTGCTAGTTTGGCATTATTCTTCTCATCTCGAATAGGAGACTCCAAATCCCAGAATGCCATTGAGCAGATGCTTAGCATGGCAGCTGAGTTTTGCTTACATGCATTCAAGACCTGGCCTAGTATGAGAAAAGCTACACGTTCATGTGTCAACATTTGACACATGCATGCTTTATATGGTGCAAAGTAAATGTTACAATATTACCAAAGACAAACTATCTTTGGTGCTTTATACATGTACATTTGAAAGCAGTGGGTTTTAAGTGGTCTGGAGGAGGTGGGGGTAGATTAGGGCAGGTAACATCGGCTGTGTTAATCCCCCTGCTCCTAGGGTATCAAGGAAGGTTGAAATCAGTGGGTTTTTAAGTGTCCTGGAGGGGGTGGGGTAGACTTGGGTGGGTAACATTGGCTGTGTTAATCCCCCTTGCTCCTGGAGTATCAAGGAAGGTAGAAAGCAGTGGGTTTTAAGTGGCCTGGGGGTGGGGGGGTAGATTTGGGCAGGTAACATTGGCTGTGTTAATCCCCCTGCTCCTAGGGTATCAAGGAAGGTTGAAAGCAGTGGGTTTTAAGTGGCCTGGAGAGGGTGGGGGTAGATGTGGGTAGGTAACATTGGCTGTGTAATACCCTTGCTCCTAGGGTATCAGGGAAGGTTGAAAGCAGTGGGTGTTAAGTGGCCTGGAGAGGGTGGGGGTAGATTTGGGTAGGTAACATTGGCTGTGTTAATCCCCCTGGCTCTTTGGGTATCAAGGAAGGTTGAAAGCAGTGGGTTTTAAGTGGCCTGGGGGATGGGGGTAGATTTGGGCAGGTAACATTGGCTGTGTTAATTCCCCCTTGTTCCTAGGGTATCAAGGAAGGTTGAAAGCAGTGGGTTTTAAGTGGCCTGGAGGGGGTGGGGGTAGATTTGGGTAGGTAACATCGGCTGTGTTAATTCCCCTTGCTCCTAGGTTATCAAGGAAGGTTGAAAGCAGTGGGTTTTAAGTGGCCTGGGGTGGGGGTAGATTTGGGCGGGTAACATCTGCTGTGTTAATCCCCCCTGATCCTAGGGTATCAAGGAAGGTTGAAAGCAGCTGGAGGAAGAGGTCTGCTGCTGCAACTCTTCACCAAATCCAAAGGCTGGTGTGCTGATTCAAGGACTGATCAAGAGAGGACCTGGACAGGATACCTCTTCCCGTAGCTACGAGGGGATATAGTGCAACTGCTGTTCTTCACCCTAAGTATCCTGGAAGCCAATCCTGTGTGCCTTCCATCCTGCAGAAGTATCTTCGTGGGTCCTGAAGACGAGTGACCAGACATCTTGAGCCCAAGAAGTCCACCAGCATCATCCCGGGTCTGTACAATTTCTGTGACCATTGGAAAGCCAGACTGCAGTGTATCACCGAGAAGAGGGGGTACCCTGGCATAGTGCTGCACGACAGCCAGACACTGTGGACCCAACATCTGTCCACTTTTCCACAGCTGAGGAAGACCAGTGTTGCTGCCTGCAGAGAAGTGCCCACCGATGGGTTTCTTGCCACTCTGTATTGAGGAATGAACCCTGAAGGTCCAAACTTAGTGGTGGCCCGCAGAGAAGTTCAGTGCTCGAGTCCAAGTCACCAGAAGCCACTCTGTCATCCATGTTGCAGCTGCAGCACTGAAGAACCAAACTGCGGCAAACCGCAAACGTATGAAACCTGACACTTCTGTCTACTGCACCCGCCACCGTCACCGAAGTTCCTTGACGAAAACCAAAGGACTGCTTCTGCCCCTTTCAAGCCTTGTCACAATCCACAGTGAGTTTCATCTTTGTGGGACATCCACAGCCTCCGTAGCAACCTGACCAAGAGACCACTGCGACAGACTTTAACTGCTGCCTTTCCGAAACTGCAGGGTTTCCTGCTCGACAGCAATGATTCAGTGACAACTTCTTCCAGAGGGCGGTGCAATCTCGAGGGGCACGGTCAAGTAAAGCTGAGCGACTCCACCTCTTTGCCTTCAAAGGCACCCCATGTACTGTGACGAGGAAGAGGGACTTGCACCCCCCATCAACATTGGGTACCCGGCTTGTACCTTTTTTTTTTAAATGGCTTTAACTAAAAGCGCCACCTTTGTAGCCTTAATGATCTTTCACAATCAACATTTGGACATTTTGAGCTACTCTTTAAACAAAATGTGACATTTTTCACTATTGCTCATCTTAAACCAAAATAATCAAGTTGACTTTCGCCACCCAGACCCAAACGCACAAGCTTAGTTGCTTTAATGACATTTCTAGATCAGCACTGGGCACAAACCTCTTTTTTTTAAACCAGATTTTCATGAAATCCACTTATGTGTAAACTCATGCACACCATCAACACGAAATATGCAGTATACATCTTCTGAAATGTGTCATGCCAGCATTGTAGCATGTTAGCATTGGCATTTTTCCCAACGTCCCATCTGAAAAGAAAACACGTTTGTAAAAGTGTATGCCAGTGTGGTTATTTAAATGGATATGGGGCAGGGACTGCTCATTAAATACATGCAATAAAATTAGTAGGAAATGAAATCTCATCTGAAAAGAAAAGGATGAGTAGTTTAAAAGCACAGAAAGTGCCACATCTCTTTGCAATAATGACACGCCCTTCCTCTCCAGTCAGCTGGGAACCTTGACAACAGAGCCATGGGCCTAAGCTTCTGTTTGGGAGGCCTAGTGTGGCTTCTCACCAGACCCCCCAGGCAGCACATCTAGGTCATCATTGCCTGGCAGGCAGCAGGACACAGGGAGTTCTCTGGCCTCCAACGCCCTTTGCACGGACACTGGCATCACCTCATGACAGCTGGACGTGCCACCTGCATGCCCACACCATGCCCCACAAAAGCCATCATCCAAAGAGTATTACACAGCCATGCAGTATCTCATGGTAAAGATCCTGTCGCCTTTTTTCCTTCATCATTTTCTGCTGTGGCACTTGACTCTACGTTAGTAAGGCGCTCCTCCTTTCACTGCGCTCACTTTTCATCATGTGACTGGGCGCCAAATCCAAGGTCTTTCACAGCCCTCAGTTTCCTTTCAGTTTAGCCAGTTAGGAAACATCTCAAATGCATTCAGTAGTCAACTTCAAATGCTGCTCCAGTTCTCTGTAAATATAAGCGCTCTCCTTTTTATTATGTATAGCGCTATTTACTGATAAAAGCACTACACCTTTCCTGTTTCTTTTGTTTTTTTAAATACCAGCCCTCTGCCTTTGATATCGCTTCATCATTTAATCCATAACTCCTTGCCCATTTTGAAGGCTTTACTAATCCAAGTGTCTCCACGGTAGTATTTTAATTAACAGCTTAATGGTATTCCTACAGCTCTTTACTTTCTTTTAGACATTTTCTCTGGGTGTCTCGGTTGATAACGCTCCACCCAGCTTGAAGCACTATACTTATCCCAGGTTCTTTCTACTTATAGCGCTATGCCGAGCTTGAAGCTCTATACTTATCCCCGGTTCTTTCTACTTATAGTGCTATACCGAGCTTGAAGCGCTATACTTATCCCAGGTTCTTTCTACTTATAGTGCTATGCCGAGCTTGAAGTGCTATATGTATCCCAGATTCTTTCTACTTATAGTGCTGTGCCCAGCTTGAAGCGCTATACTTTCCCAGGTTCTTTATACTTATAACGCTGTGCCCAGCTTGAAGCGCTATACTTATCCCAGGTTCTTTCTACTTATAGCGCTGTGCCCAGCTTGAAGCGCTATACTTATCCCAGGTTCTTTCTACTTATAGCGCTATGCCCAGCTTGAAGCGCTATACTTATCCCCGTTCTTTCTACTTATAGCACTATGCCCAGCTTGAAGCGCTATACTTATCCCAGGTTCTTTCTACTTATAGCGCTATGCCCATCTTGAAGCGCTATACTTATCCCAGACTCTTTCTACTTATAGCGCTATGCCCAGTTTGAAGCGCTATACTTATCCCAGGTTTTTTCTACTTATAGCGCTATGCCCAGCTTGAAGCGCTATACTTATCCCAGACTCTTTCTACTTATAGCGCTATGCCCAGTTTGAAACGCTATACTTATCCCAGGTTCTTTCTACTTATAGCGCTATGCCCAGTTTGAAGTGCTATACTTATCCCAGGTTGTTTCTACTTATAGCGCTATGCCCAGCTTGAAGCACTATACTTATCCCAGGTTCTTTTTATGTATAGCGCCATGCCCAGCTTGAAGCGCTACACTTATCCCAGGTTCTTTCTACTTATAGTGTTATGCCCAACTTGAAGCACTATACTTATCCCAGGTTCTTTCTACTTATAGCGCTATGCCCAGCTTGAAGTGCAGGGTTATCCAAGGTGCCTGGTAACTTTGATTTATAGCTCTGTGCCCATCTTAAAACGCTATACTTTTTCTTAATGTTACCCCAGGTTCTTTTTATGCATAGCGCCGTGCCCAGCTTGAAGCGCTTCACCTTTTCTTGATGTTATGCCTGAGTGGTGGGTCCTCCTTTCTGGGGTGGTGGGTCTTCTCATCTGGCTGTCCCCTTCCTCAGGTCCTTAATCGCATGGTAGATCCATCTTCATGCCCCCTCAAGGACCACTCGTCGCCAGTGTAGTAACACAAAGTCTGTAGGCTCATGTAGGTAGAAGCAGGTTCCTTTATTAGGATTTCTGATGTCGGGGGATTTAACTTATTTTTGAGAAACTGGGTAGATGGTCTCAAGCCACACTAGCCCCCAAACATGTGAACCTTCAGAAGGAACCACAGGCGTTACCTGCACACTCACCCCACTTGTTTGAGGTGTTACTTTCATAGCGGGGGACAACTAATTGCACTGCTCCATCAGCCACTGATGCCCCACCATTCCTGCCACCGCAGTCAGCTGCTTCACAGAACCCCTGATTTGCCCACCCTCCCTTCTATGTTCTGGTTCCTGCTCCCTCTGGCATCACCACCTCCACTGAGGGGGCCCCTAGGGGACCCTTGCGTATGGAAACAAGGCACAATCATCACATATGAACTGATA
The DNA here is from genome assembly GCF_040938575.1 of Ambystoma mexicanum. Lineage (NCBI taxonomy): Eukaryota > Metazoa > Chordata > Amphibia > Caudata > Ambystomatidae > Ambystoma > Ambystoma mexicanum. Next base: position 9,584,832 of record NC_090927.1, read on the forward strand.
CGCCAGACACGAGGTTCAATTCCCAAAAGCTAGGGTTTATTGCAAAGCAAATTGTCTCAGTTGGCCAACTGGGTCTCATGTCCCGCAATGTGTGTCTCCAGACCCCGAGGGACGCAAGAGAGCGAGAATTGTACAACAGTTACATATATAAAAAACGAACATCTTACTATCAGTAATGACATATTCAATACCGCCCATAATGTATTTCCTTTGAAATGGATTTGATGATTGACAATTGTGACGAATATGACACCTTCAGACATTCATTTAGCAACAGTTTGCAATCTGCGGACTTGCAGACATGATTCTTTGTTTTAGGGAACACACTGCTCCTGTTCTTACAAGCAAGCTGCGTGCAGGGGAGAGACACATTCCAGGCCTCGCTATCTTCTAGTTTCTATTTGTGTGCTAGAGGTCATCGGGGCTCTACAGGGCTCAGTGAAGGGGGGGGCATAAAAGAGAGCATAATTCAAGCCATTAATTGTTTGTTTCTACCATTTCTACAACATCAGCGAGACTGGTTGGCACCTGCGTAGTGATTAAATGCCTTGTTGCTTACTTCCAAGGACTTGAGGGGGGTGGAGACCGGGCATTGCTGTCTGGGTTGCCCGCATTGTGTTTCAACATGTATCTCGTGGCCTTGCTCTATGCATGAGCAACAACAAAATAACGGAATAGAATAAGCTTACAGCAAAGCAGTTTGAACAGAAAGCAAGAAGCGAAAATTAGACAAAATAGCAAATTCTATTCCACCAAAATGGACGCACTCTGGTCATGCTTATGAGTCTGTACTAATAATACCGAACATATGAGGCGGTTGGTTTTTGGCCAACAGAATACATTGATTATGTTATGGGAGGGTATTTTCTAGACTCACACCACCCTAGCCACAAGCTGCATAATGCAAGAGCATGTCAAACAGTGTCACACTCAGCCGCTGCTGGAGCCCTCTGCACAAGAGGCATCTGGCAAAGATCCGTCTCCACGATACCTGTAGATCTTCAATGAGGATTAGGGATTGAAGAGGCTGGGCGAGCATATGTGGCTGGTAGGTTTAAAGCGATAAAAGGCGGACCATAGTAAAGCTTCCATAAGAACTGGGAGGTGCCAGTGGGCATGAAGGAAAGGTTTTGACTTGACAGACAACTTTGAAATTGTGCAGGGGAAAGAGAAGACAACAAAGGCATTGAGAGAAGATATAAATAAGAAGCAAGATGGGGGAGGGTTTGGAGATGGAGGGGTAGTGACAGGCGAGGTGAGCAATAAGCCAGGTTAGCGCTGTCACATTATCGTTACTCTTTTCAAACTACTACAGAATTGTCCTTTGTTAATTGTGAAACACTGCACAACGCCCTCCCTTGCTTGTCGCAGTGTCATCTGGTGAGGGGTACATGCAGTGATTCTATCTCCACAACATTCACCAAGAAGAGATGTTAAAAGCACTCCCCAATCCTAGATCTGAAATGTGAATTTTCACGTTTACCGTCAACTTAATCTGATAGTGAAGAATTGAGCAGCTCCTTACCCCAGTGTCTCTATGCTGCAGCCTGGATCTTTCAGTCCCTCACACAGCTTTCTCACTCCAGAGTCCCCCAGTTCATTCTTGCTCAGGCTGAGCTCTGTGAGAGATGGTTTGTGTTTGAGAGCAGAGGAGAGAGCTGCACAGCATGAACCAGTGAGAGAGCAGCTCTCCAACCTGCAGGAGAAAGAGGGAGATAAAGCGGAGCATGAAAAGGGACATCACAGCTGTACAGCATCTTCATCCCTCCCATCCATGATAATCCCACTCATTTGCAACTCAGGGCCCTTTTGATGCTCAAACGCCTTCCCACCATTACCTTTACACAGCCCGTTCCACCAGAGACAGAAAAACAGAACGAAGGATAAATAGAACACATTCTTCACAATGTATAAGGACAGGAGGGTCAGTTTACATTGTGCAGAATGTGTGCCATTTGCCCTTCGTTCTTGTAAATAACACATCCATGTACAATTTACAAGGGCAAAGAGGGGAGTTCAGAGAAACGGAGCGTGTCAAGGCCCCACAGGGATGAGGGGCGTTTCACTGTGTGTCGGTCCGTCCGGGGCTCATATGCACGTCTGGCTTTAGTCGATGCTGTGTGTTACACTGTGGTAAAAGCATGTTTCATGCAAAGCCTCGTGAATGCTGTCGGTTAGTGTAAATTGCGTTACATTAGTGCAGGCCACTGCTTTAGACACACTTATTCAAAGGCTTTGTGTCAGTTGTAAGTGGAAATCCATTGCTTGTATGTTACTAGTATTTCCTTCATGTACCCTCCGTGTATTTGTCATGTTTAGTCATTTTACGGGGTAAATATTCGGCTGTATGGACTGCTCTGATAACTTCCCATTAGGGGCGTTAATGAGTGTGTTGGTTGCAGATGCTAGAAGTGGTGATAGGACATAAGGTATTATAACTGTTTGGGGGGTGCAGAATTGAAAGGGGGGCAGGTGGTCCAATTCGAGTATGTTGGGGACGCACCGGAGCAGGGACATGTTCTTTTTATATTGTCTGCGGGCTGTAAATGTCGACGATGGGGTGGGCACGGCTCCCTCGCATCACGGGATGTGGGAACCCTTGGCCCCCCAAAACAATGAAAAGCTGCCACTTACAAATATACGCACAGTAAGTGGACATTCCTGAAAATGCAATATACAAGTTGGTTTAAATTGACATTTCCCCTTTGGGTTTTGGAGAATAGTGAAAAGAAACAGCAGCGAATCCTTGGGCTTATATGTAATTAAACTGTGCCCCATGGAAGGGACTTTGTGTGCATGCACAGGAACGTGTAATTACCATTGCCTCTTGGCTATAATCCGAATAAAAAGACCAGGTTTCTAATCACCCATTCTGTCACTGCCGCATCATGTGATCTTTGGCGCATTGGTGATACAGTCATTAAATGAGGAACAATGTAGCTTTACGTGCTCCATTAAACTGAGACAGGGCAAGACTGGGGAACACAGGGGATGCGGTATTCCCCCTGACAGGACACATAGCTCGTTTATGTACACACCTCCTAGCAGCAGCAAAAATCGCATTAGCACGGCTCTGGAAGAATCCTACGGGCCCATCAATCCCGCTATGGTGGCCAAGATTCTGGGACCCGGTCATTGCAGAGAAGATTACAGCTCTACGAGCAGGGAATCCGAACCATTTTCAGAACACTTGGGCCCCATTTATGGACTTTTCAGCACAGTGCCCAACCCTCTCCCATAGACACCCACTCACCCGCTGGCTGGGATGATTCGAGAGACTTCGAGACACCACAGCGGCAACACTACCAACCCCTCTCCTCTCACCCCGGACCGAGTCGTCGCCCAGCCCAGAATCAACCACCCCCACTAATAAACAATCTGTAATATATGCAATGCCTGATGTACTATCATAAGTTAAAATGCCAATAAAATGTTATATTGAAAAAAAAAGACCTTGTTTCTAACCACCCATTCTGTCACTGCCGCGTCGTGTGATCTTTGGCACATTGGTGATACAGTCATTATATGAGGAACAGTGTAGCTTTACGTGTTTCATTAAAGTGAAACAGGGTGAGACATGTATGTGTGGACGCGCCACAGTTATCCTTAAGGCGTGCAGGGTGCCCTTAGTTGAGGGGACCAATAAAATGTGACGCCCAGCATATGATGTGGCACTATTAACATGTACCCAGGTACCAATGTCAGGAGGGAGGCTTTATATGAAGGAGCAGACAACATGGAGAAAGAGCAGTATGAACGACCTCCCTGAGCCTTCATTGGAGGGGGTAAGCAGGCTGAGGAGGGAACCAGAGTGTGGTGATGGCCTCACCAAGTGTGAGAACGCGTGGCTCCATGGCAAATGAGAAGCCGGCATTTACAGTTATACCTACTTTAAGGAGGCACATCGGAAAATGCACCAGACAAAAGGGCACGGACACCTAAAAGCATCAACCAACACCAGAAGGATGGCCCAAGAGGGAAAATTCTCCAGGAACTAGGCTGGCAAGCGTAAATGGTCCTAACCTTTTGATCCCAATAATATTCCAGGGGAGCAAAATCCAGGAAAGCGTCACGTGTTTTGTTGACCCCTTTACATGGTTTTTGTGGGCAGCATCCCCTCTTGAACTATGACATCTGGGCAAAGCCCTTCTAGCCGTACACTAGGATGCACTTGTATCAACTCACTGGGATCTGGTCAGGTTTTAGGCGGGTGGGGAGAGTCACACATCATTTAGCACAAAGTGGGGGGCAACACAATGCATCCCGAGAAGGACCCTCCACGAGTCGTGGTGCAGAAAATAAATTGTGTACCACACGTATTCATGATGGATTCCAAGACGCATTACTAGCTGTCGCGCAAGTCACAACAAGCTGCCTGAGGAATGCCTACAACACGCCCCCACGCACACCAAAAAGCAAGCCAAAGGACCAACATGGCGCAAGCCTTAGCGCCTGCCCTGGCCCAGCATCCAGTACCCCAGCAAAACCGTGTGCCTCACCTCGCAACCCCAGGCGGCTCTTCAGAGAAAATGCGTGCCCTCCCTCGCAAAGCCACGCCGTACCCCAGTGAAACCCCATGCCTCACCATGCAATCCCAGTCCGCACATCAGAGAAAATGCATGCCCTCACTCGGAAGGCCAGGCCGTACCCCAGCGAAATCACACACCTCACCTCACAATCCCAGGCCGCACCCCAGAGAAAATGCGTTCCCTACCTTGCAAGCCCAGACTACACCCCAGCAAAATCGCGTCCCTCACATCGCAAATCCAGGCTGCACCCCAGAGAAAACGCGTGCTCTCCCTCACAAGCCCAGGCCACACCCCAGCGAAATCGCACACCTCACATCGCAATCCGGATGAGACACCCCCTACTCGCAGCCCCCTCCAGACTGGACACTACCCACTGGCAGCCCCTTCCAGATGGGACACCACCCCCAACCACCCTCACCTGTGACACCACCCACAGGCAGCCTCCTCCAGAAGGGACACTGCCACAGGCAGCCCCCTCCAAACTGGACACCCCCCAGAGGCAGCCCCCTCCAGACGGGACACTGCCTCCAGCCCCCATTACCTGTGACACCAGCCTCCATCCCTCATCACCTGTGACACCCCCCCACAGTCAGCCCCCTCCAGAAGGGATACCCCCCAAAGGCAGCCCCCTCCAGACTGGACACCCCCACAGGCAGCAACCTCCATATGGGACACCACCCCAAAACACTCAATGGTTACACCCCCCCAGATGGGACACCACCCCCTAGCCCCCATCACCTGTGAAACCACCCACAGGTAGCCCCTCCAGAAGGGACACCCCCACAGGCAGCCCCCTCCAGATTGGACATCCCCACAGGCAGCCCACTCAGATGAGACACCATCCCTAGCCCCCTCACCTGTGACACCACCCACAGGCACCCCCCTCCAGATGGGACACCACCCCAGGCCCCCTCACCTGTGACCTGAACTTCCGTGGTATGACAGCACCATGAATCTCAACATCAACATGTATTCTACCAATTCGAACAACTGGAATTACCGGAGGTCCATCCTTGAGTGGAGCACCTGCCCACACACCCTTCCAGGCCTTAATCATACCCCAACATACACATGTGACAAGTGAGTGCAAAAACATGTTCATGCTGCCCATGGCACATTGCCAAGGCATCAAAGCACAGTGACAGAATGTGTGCCCACGACAGAAGCAAACATACCAAAAGTTGTTGCAAGATCCACAAACAAAGGCCAGGCATGTCACAGCATGAGTGAGCTGGGTGGCAAAATACCTGTCAGGGAACCATCATATGACACAGGTCATGCATGGGTGATGGTAGGGCAGTCAGTCAGAGCATGACTCACAGAGGCTGGTGAATTGTGCAGCCACTCTGGATGATCAAATATGTGCCACTACTGCATTCCAGTGGTAGAGGTTGACCAACACACGAGAGACGGCATTATGTGACTGCACATGCTGGTGAAGGTGTATGCACAACATGTGTTTTACACAGCAATAACAAAGTAATGTGCTATGAACGTGACCATTGAACACTCCCACAGTGAGCCCACCTCCCTCCACCCCAACCACACTGCTGCCAAACACAGAGTGATGCAGCAAAGGTCAATAATGCAAATCAAAATATACAGTGCTCACCCATTCGTCAGATTGACAAACCACCACATGTCAGGCACATGTGCATCCTGCCATCCGCAACCATCCCAGCAACAACAATACACAAGCATGCATGCAACAAGACATGTGACTTGCAATGGGGATATGCACTGGGTCAAAATAGAAATAGCAAACATGTCGACACACACATGAACTGCACAAAGCATGGGATTTAACAAACAGAATGTATTGAAGAAATAAATACAGAAAAAATGTTCAGATGAAGGTAGAAGTTGTCCAGGTAAAATGTGTAAAAAAATAAAATCCTTAAGCGTAAACATCGGGGAAGGAATGTCAGAAAGGTCTGGGGAAAATAATAAATAAAGAAAGGAAACCTACACCTAAATAGCTAGTTGCACAGGCAGCGGGCTAGTCCATCTCCTCCTCCCCAATCTCACTCAGGCTCTCCACCAGGGCTGAGTCCAGTGCCACGTCCTCACTCCTCAGGCAGACCTCCGTTCTTGCCTGGAGGGCTTGCAGGGTCTCCACCATCAGTGTCTCTGTCACCTCGGCGTCCCTGCATGCGGCCTTCATAATGGCAGCCCGCCACCTCGCCCAACGAAGCGCAATCCCGGCCCTGGCCAGCACAATCCTTGCTTCCTGAGCCCGCTGCCTCTTTGCTCTGATCTGCTGCCCATATCGCCGGAACACAGAAGCCATCCTGTACCTCAGGTCCATTTGTTCCTCCCGCCTCACATTGTGCACCTGTCCCCTTTGGATGTTGTGCCCTGGGAATTGTAACCTCCTCCTTAATACCTGCTGCTGCCACAGTGCCCGGTGCCTGCTTTGTGTGTGGCCTCTGGACTGATGACAAAACCCACTCCCACTTTCGCCTTCTTGAACTTGCCCCAAGCAGCATTGACTGATGGTACCAGCGTGGCCACAGCCATACCACTTCCCAAAGAAGTTCTTTCATGGGGGCGTGGCTGGGCCTATACTACACGCTTGATGAAGAAACGTGCCTGTCAGGTGAAGGCATCCTGTGACTATACTACACGCTTGATCAGGCAAATAAACACTTTTTTATCTGAATCTAATACTGCCTCCCTTGCTGTCACCCTGGTCAACACCAAACTGGACTATGGTAACAGTCTGTTGGCAGGCACTTCCAAGTACAACTTGGACATGCTCCAAGATGCTCAAACCAACGCAGTTCATGCTGTATGTGTTCTCTCCAGAAGGAATCACGTGACCGAGGCACGTATTTCCCTGTATTGGCTTCCAATGAAACATTGCATCACCTACAAGGTCTGTTTCCCACTCACAAATGCCTTAATGATAAAGCACTTATCTATTTTAAGGACCGGATTAATCATTCATGTTCCACCCGCTCACTTCACTCCAGCAATACTAATCGCCTTGAGTCTCCCAGATACAAGCTGAGGCGTTTTGGTGGCATCACCGGTGATTCCATTTCCCCTCCCCCTTAAGCACTCTCTTGTGCATCCCCTTCTTAAGAAGCCCTCGGCTGATCCTTCCTCTCCAGCTAACTATCGCCCGATCTCCATCACTCCTTTCCTGGGCAAAATCTTGGAAAAGCTGGCCATATCCCAGCTTAATCTAAATACTAAATCTGTTGGTTGCCTCCATGACCACCAGTCTGGCTTCAGAGCTGCCAGAAGCACAGAAACTGCTCTACTGAACACCTGTGAATACTTGCTCTCCAATCTTGTCTCTAATCTCCCCTCTGTCCTCATTCTCCTTGATCTATCCTCTGCCGTTGACATGGTCAATCATGCCATCCTGCTCAATCGTCTCCACGATGACCTTGGTATTACTGATCAAGCCCTAGCCTGGTTGACCCCCTTTCCACCGACCGACCCTCTCAGGTCCAACTGGGGTCTTTCCTCTCTTCTATCCCTCTCTCTACTTGTGGTGTTTCCCAGCGGTCTAACCTCTCTCCTTGGCTCTTCAGCCACTGCCTGGCACCTCTTGCCCACTGCATCGCTACTTTCTGTTCCAATTTTCAATGTTATGCGCATGACACTCAGCTTTCTTTCAGACTACCCTCAGCCATCTTGGCTTCTTCTCCCATACCAGACTGTCTGGCCGCAATTCATGAATGGTGTGCCGCCAATGATCTCTGCCTTAATGGCAGGAAGACTGAGACCCTCCTCATGGGGACACCTGCTCCCTCCTTTCCTCTCTCTCTCTGGCCACCCACTCTGGGCCCTCTTCCTGCTCCTTCCTGTGAGGCTAAGAACCTTGGTGTCATCTTTGACTCCACCCTCTCCTTCTCTCCTCACATCTCTGATGTCTCTAAGAAGTGAAACTACCAGCTGCACCTCCTCAGAGGTATGCTGATTTTTCTCACTTCCCCCAGAAGCTCACTGCCTCCAGATCTCTGGTCCTCTCTAGGTTGGACTATTGCATGGTAACAGCAGGTTTAGGTGTCTATTTCCGCTTAGGTGAATGTACAAGTCCCCGACATTCCATCCCCCGTCCCCTTGGAGTCCTGCAGCTAAGTTTTAGCACCTTTCAATGTCGGTACATTGACCCTCTTGTGAGGTGTTTCAGAGTGAGGGGAAGAGTGAAAATTACACTTATCATTAAGAGTTTTCATAGACATCCTGCTCACCTGTGATTTCAATTGTTGACTAGGGCACAGCATCGGAAAAAACCTTATCACTTTCAAAGGTGGATCCATTGAAGCAAAGAAAGGCAAAAATCTCTCGATCTCTGCGTCAGGGCAGTGCTTTTGTTTTATTATACCGAGAACAGACTCAACTACACCGATGGATGTATAGTCACGAACAACCAAAGACATTTCTCAGCGTCAACAATGCTCCGGTCAAGGACCTGCTTCACCGCATAGCCGCTCTGCCCACTCTGAATGCCTTGACTGCCACTTCTCGCCAACTCCGCGTCTGCGATTCACACCCAGAACTGCATAAATATGCTTGTATAAATTAAAGGCACATCAGCACCACAGCAGTTTTTAGTTTTCCAACTGCACACACTGGAACACAAAGGGTACTGCTGCCTTGACTCCCACTTCTCACCACTTCTCTTTACTTGAACACTGTCCTTCAACTTGGCCCCACTGGGAAGAGACAGAGGCTCCCAGAGTCTTTTGCAACTATTCAATACCACAGTCTTATGGAACTGATCAGGGAATTGGTTGACCAAATGGTTTGCTTTGTCTGGCTCTGTTACCAGTTCATAAGTTGTGCTGGCCCCCTCCCGGACTTATCACTGTTCCCTTTACCTTCTCTCAGAGAATTCTTCACCAGTTTTGCCAAAGGTCATAGGTTTGATCTTCTACTTTCTTCTTGAACTCTCCTTCGGCCGGCTAAACTCTCTTCTTCAGTCCGCTTGACTTTGAGGTCTGTCACTCTCTTCTTTGGCTCGCTCGACTTTGCGTTCTGTCATTCTCTTCTTCTACTCTTCTTCGGCCCACTTGACTTTGTGGTCCATTATGACTTGCAGTTAGGGCGCAAGTTTCAGACCAAAAAGTCCACCCATTACAGGTCTTGCACCACAGTTTCTCATACTTCTAATACAATCGCCCCCTCGGCTCTGCCACAGGCTTCTACTAATGGTCAGGGTGTCATTCTTGGATCGCACAATCCACCCACTACAGGTCAAGCCACCACTACACTGACTTTCAACTTCAGGATTGGTGGCTCTCTACGGACAGATGAGACACTTTCCTCGTATCCCTTGGTACAACTCCAGCACTTCAGACTGCAGTGGAGCTACAGCCTTAAAACGGCCCGCTTCCAAATCGCAGGCTTTTTGGCAGTGACCTGCTTGTCAGACTCTCGTCCTGGAGGTAACTCTTTCCGGAGGTGGTTCTCCTAGTCCTTCTTTACTGTTTGGCTTAAGTAGCTGGAACTGCCCTAGCGTAACATTGTCTGATTGAGAGCTGCTGGCTGAATGCTCTTCATGCTTGACTGTAGCATTCTTGGTTTCTTCTTTGTCCCAGTCCTTATCACAGGAGACCGTCTGACACATTACAATAACACATTATCTCTGATTTTATCATGTGCAAGGAAGAGTTGGGTGTCAATATCCCTTGTGGTTGGGAGTTAAAGGCATCATATTCCAAACTCTCATCCTTATCCCCAGACGGGGAGTTCCTCCCTTTGAGGTTCTCCCTCATGTTACATCCCCTCGGGGGGCTATCGGTTAGCGGCCTTACCTCCCTAGCCTCCTGGAAAGAGTCTCCCTCCCAGGGGAGAAGTGACACCATCTGAAGGATCATTACAGGACCTAAGTTATGGTCACCTGGAACCCTCTCAAAAGAACATGGGGAGCATTGGGGCCACTAGGAAGGATTACACCAGGTCACATTTCTCAAGTAAATGGAGGTGTTTTTTCCACTGGTGTTTAAGGAGTGACAAAAACCCACTGCAGGCAAGCCTGGATGATATCTCCTCCATCACATAATTAGTGGAAAGTGGTGCGTCTGTGGTCTCGTGTATAACCTATTTGGCAGCAATAGGGGCATATTAGAACAGCTAACTATGGACACTGTCATTAGCAAATCAAATAATTTGGAGACATTTTAACGGTCTACAGAGATTACCTCCCGAGGAGAATAATACACAACCAGTAGGACCTCAATGTGGGGTGTGGTTCTGTTGGCACTCATGTGAAAACTCTTTGAACTGGCAATTGTCAATGGTTGTCGTTGAAGGTGGTCTTTTTGGTTGCTGACACCCAGGCCTGCCAGATAAGTGAGCTTCAAGCACTTCGTGCAGAACAACCTTCTATTATCTTCTACAGGGTAAAGGTGGTTCTCAGAACACACCACGAAAGGTGGTGAGATGAATCTTACGGATTCCTCACTAAGCCTCCGCCTAAAGTATCCTCCCAGGTGGCCACGGAAAGGCAGACGCTTTGTGATCCTGGCCTTGGGGGTGGTGTTCACTAAACCCCGGCCTAAAGTATCCTCCTAGGTAGCTACGGAAAGGCAGGCACTTTGTGATCCTGGCCTTGGGGGTGGTGCTCTGCAAGAGGATCACCTGGAGGAGAAAGTGCAGGGGAATAAGAGGACTTTGTGGGGTGAGACGCAGTATTTATCTTCCTCTAAGGAAGACACCTCCTCTTTACCAAGTTTGTAATGGCTTGTTCTCATAACAATCGTTGAATGCCAAAAGGCAAACATCTAAATTTGGGTAAAAACAATCCCAAATCCCTAGACATTGGGAGAAATAAAATCCTTCCAAAACCCTGGAGACTTATAAAGCTAAAAACTCCCCCAACTCGCAAAGTTAAAGTGAAAGGAAGTCTGTGAATAATAACGATTTAAACTCTAAAGAACTTTATTCCTCTTTACAATCAAGTCTTGTGAATGATCCTCATGATATTTCTTTAAAGAATATTGTGAGGAATAGAAATGAGTTTAAGAAAGAAAATCAAGCTAGAAAAACTAACTTTGCCATTAGGGACTTCAAGTCCCATAATTCCCGAAGTACTGGGTCGAAGAAGAGGGCTAAAGAGGAACAATGCTGCCGGAGTGGTGAGATTGCTAATAGAAATGACCCACACCTGAGGGAGATTGGGAGGGTTAAAAGGCCCCTCAGGTGCAGGCCATTGCTGGGCAGAGTGAGCATGAAGAGTGATACGTGTATGCAGCCGATGCCGAAACTGGAGGAAAGAGAAAACGCTGGGACTACTGTTTAGCAGAAGACAGTAGCCGGGCCTGATAGGGTCTGTGCCTCCAGAAGCCTAAAGTGCAGAGGTTGTGCAGCGGGACGCATGAAAGAGGGAAGTCTACCCTCTGGAGACCTGTTTTGCAGAAACAGCCACGGTCCTCCCTCTCCTAAAAAAGCAAGGGGCTGACCCAAACCTACTGGCTAACTTTTGCCCTGTGTCCCTCCTTCCGCGCTACTCTAAAGTGCTTGCACAGGTTGTATTCAAACATCTTACCAATTTCTTAGTCATCCACAACCTACGAGCCCCCCTATATGCAGGCTTTCCCTCCTGTCCCTCCACAGAAACTGCTCTCATGGATGTGTCCAAATTCATCGCCTCTGCTAAGCCCTCAAACCATCCTCTATCCTAATTCTCCGTGGCCTGTCTGCTGCCTTTGATACTGTTGATCACTCTGATCTGATTAATACTCTTTTCTTCATGGGATTCACGATCAAGCCCTTGCCTGGATTGAATCCTACCTTGCACCTCACCAAATCTCTGTCTCCTGGAGCAAGAACTTCTTTCAACTCACTGCTCTAACTGTTTGTGTTCCACAAGGCTTTGTCATGGGTCCGCTGCTCTTTACACTCTGCACTTCTCCTCCTGGCACACTAATCTCCTTTGGGTTGTCGTACCAATCTTTCACGGATGACACCCAAATCATCTTCTCTTTTCCTGAACTCTCTGCTGATCTCTCAATCAAAATGTCCAACTGTCTCTCTGTCATTAAATATTGGAAGGCTTTGCACTCTCTGATGTTAAACTCTACCACAACAGAGGTACTCTTCTTCCCTGCCAAAAGCTCTCTCCCATCTTCAGCTAGAAACCGCTACGTCATCTATGACCCTTCTCACACCTTCACTACTTTCATCTCCAAAACTGGAACAGCAGCTTGCCTCAACCTCCAAAATATTAGGAAAATCAAGCACCTCCTTTCTTTCAAAACCGCCAAGCATATCTTAACCACTCTTGTCTTCTCTAAACTGGACTACTGTGCCATTATCCTGTATTGGGGTCATTCCTCAGACATACCCCATGTAGCCATCTATGGATAAAGATGCACATTGTGTAAGAAAGAGAAACATTAATCTTCCCCACAGCTAGCCGAGAGCTCTGTTTAATCAGCTGTAATACAGGCTGACCAAAGAAAGTCTATCTGTGTTTCCACATACAACATATATTTATAGAAATACAAGCGTCACACATCAGTTCCGTTCTAATATGAACAATACAATTGGTCATGTTTCTATGAGCAAAGTGCATTACCTTTTTTCATTGGACATAAATGCTTCCTGAAACACATGATTATTTGCTCATTCTAATGACTTGTTCTCTCTGATGAGTATAAAACTTGTTTTTCCATTATTCGCTGCATCACAGGACATATTTCGCAACTTAAAAAACTGGAAAAAAGCAGTCCTGAGATTACGTGAGCCTCCGGCAGCCTGCCAAGGACATGAAATTCACTGTTGCATCCCTATTGGTCCATTTGCTTAGCTTATCTGCTTCTGACTTACTGCCAAGTTCCATTTATAGAAAACCATCGAGCACCACAGCTGAAAACTGTATATTTTACTATTTAACACTACGAAGTCCCTGCACTTGGCTTTTCACAGGACTCGCCCTGTTCCCAATAACCTTGGCTTGCGTTGCTTATATTTCTGGGTCTTCAGCAATTTGAACTACCCTGAGGCTTAAGGCCTGCATTCAGCTTAAAGTATGCTGTGGCCTCTATTTTGGGAAAGATGGCTACTTTTAGCTATAGCATTTCTTATGTCAGGTGTATTCTGTGTTATTTCTGTTGTACTCAATATATACATTTCTTTATGTTTGCGTTTTTCTAAATGGATGTGTGTTCTTGCAAAAAGGCCTTTAATAGGCCAATGCAATAAATACATTAAAAAAATGTACCCTTTTTTTTGTACGATTTTCTTCTATCATTCTTCCCCTCCATTGCATTATAAACCCCTTGGCTATGCGTTTTTTCACTTTTCTTTTTCATCTTTCTACTTTCCTTGCTAATATCACCCACTCTCAATATCGCAATGGCCGCAGTTTTGCTTTCCCTTTTCCCAAGTTTTGCAACACAAGCCATGGTATGCTCGACCATTTTGGCTATCAACACCACTTCATCCAGATTTGGGTCATCCTTCAGCCATCTCTCCTCCCTTATTCTGTCGTTACAGCAATGGATCATAAATTGATCTCTCATATGCTCACCTAGTTACTCCCCAAACTTGCAATTGATGGCGAGTTGACACAGTGTTGTTATATATTCTTCTACAGATTCTCCCTCTCGCTGATCCCGTATAACAAAATTGTACCTCTCCAGCACCATGCTGGTCAAGTTTGAGAAGGGCCAAATCAAATTTGTTGGTTCCGCTTTCCAAATCCAAGTCAGACACATCTGGTAGAGTCTCATAAATCCGCTGACCTTCATACCCTAAAAAGTGCATGAACAGTGAGACTCTATGTTCTGCACATATGGAATGAACAAAGCCTTTCTTCCACGATGCCCATTTAACTTTCACTGCTCCTGGACTTGCCATAAATACCGGAGGACCTGGTACTCCTGCCACAGCCATGATCAAGTTCTTAGTCACGCTATTTAATTTTCAAATAAATGTTCTTTTTTTTTACCAGCGCTTAGTAAGACATAAATTGCTAACATGCTTTCCTTTGCCCTTAGTTGCTTCTCACATGTTTGTTCGAGAAGCCGTTGCTTATGGGGTATCCTTGTTGCATAGTAAGTTTTGTGCAACATTCCCGCACGTGTGCCCCTTCCTTAGGGCCTTAGGTGCGTGCGCACGCATTCCTGGTTTCAGGGTGCCGTTGCAATGACATACTGTAGCTTTTCTCCAGATGATTTGGCCTTGACAGCTGAGCCTGACGGCAATGATGCTTAGTGTACGTCGCTCAGCATGGTTGCCACGGACGCCCTGGGCTCCTCGCAAAGTCACTCAGTGCCGTTGCCAGGGGCGCTCTGGCTCCCTTTTCTCCTCACCAAATAATTCCTTTTTATGGGTGGACCACTTCAACCCACTACTTCGGCCGTGGCCAGCACCCTGCCCCACTTCGCGCTGGCATACTGATCGAGCCACTGCTCTTGAACTTCCTGTTCGCTGTCGGGCTCAGCGAGCTTCTGCAGCGCGGGCATAGCACACACTCACTGCTCCGACAGTGCTCGGTTCCTGTCCTCCCTGTTCACTATGGTGCTCTGCCATGGCCCGCTTCTTAAGTGGGGGGTAGCTTTCCCTCACTGCCCGGATGATGCTCAATGCGACTTGTTCCAACCGCTCCTTCGCCATGCAGCTCCTTCTGATAGGCCTGGCTTCCACATCTTCCTGCTGGAGCGTATGGCCACACTCGCCCTCCGTGAGTGGAATGGATGGTGGGGGTCTACTGATCCGCGTCGCCAGTGTAAAGATGATGCTCACACAAGACCGATGGATGTGTAAGTACGTTTGTTCAAACAAGCTCAATGGCATAAAACCCCAGCACATCCTAAGCAGCCTGAACACCAACTGTAATAAAATGTAAACAAAACATTCTACTGCTGTACTAACAACAATCCCCATTCCATCTTGTAGTTCTCCATTCTACAAGAAGGCACATTACAACACCAATGATTTCCATTAATTTTTACCCCTGCGAAGGACAATCAGATTGTTACATGCAATCTGATTGGCCCTCTCCAGGACTTTACCCGACACAGGAATCCCTCGCCCGGGATTCCTTTCCTTTGTTCCCAGTGGGGGGCATGGTAGCCCCTCTGCCAATGAGGAGACTCGAAAGGGGCAATCCCTGCTCCGAGCCTCCACACAGCTGGAGGCTGCCATCTTCCCCCGACAGGGATTCAGGTAAGTGTTTTGTCCCTCCTACTCCACCCTTCAAACAATCCCCTCCCTGCCCTCGCAACCCCACTTAACTGATTTTTGGTTATCTTTCAGGAGCGAACATGCTGGGAACACTTCTGCCCCAGCGTGTCTGCTCCCGATGGGTGCATTGGAAAGGGAAAACAAATCAGTTTTCTCTTCCCGATGGACATTTTTTTTAACTATTTTTTTTTGTTGAAACGCTGCAGCTTTACAGAACAGAAAAATGATATTAGTACCCAGGTCTTGCGGGCCGGGTTACTAATAGCAATAAGCCCCTGTAACTTCACTTGGGCCTGTAACTATGGGCCCCGGGGCATTGCCTGACTCGGTAATGCCCATGAGGCTCAGGGCTTATTGCTTAAATATTTGACTCTATGGATTGCAGTCCCAATTCAAATCTTATGAACGAGATTGGCACAGTATTTCGGAAGTCACAGTATCCTTTTCCAATAGAATCCTTCCATCCTCTCCCAGAATCTGGGAGCCAAAAATGTTACAGCTTCTACTGCATATCTGAGTATGGGAATCACCTTTTGCTTGTAGAAGATGATAGTTGGTGTTAGCGAGTATTTCTCATATCTTTTGTGGAAAGCATGTGCCTGTGTAGTCAATCTTTTACACTTGAGTTTTATCATCCTAAATCCAGTGTTTTCTAATTACACTGGGATTGATCGATACTCCCAGATAAGTCATTGAATCTGCACATTCTCGTCTTTCCTCACCCACACACCATCTGTACTTAGGTCTTCTTTTCTCAGCAGTATTGGGTAGAATTACTCTCTTTGTTTTCTTAACATTAATCTTGAGACCATTTTCCTCCAAATATAATAATAGCTGGTTTGGTCGACGTTGTAGGCCAGTTGGAGTTTGGTGAATCAAGACCAAGTCATCTGCATACATTATCCACGGCAGCTGGTGGCCATATTTCTTTGGGGAAAGAGCTTTAATCCCTGTTTGTTGGCAGCAAGATCTGATAGATAGATATTAAATAATACTGGGGCCAGCGGGTGTCCCTGTTTAATACCTCTAGAGGTTTGGATTTCTTCTGACAGGGTGCCTTCCATTGACAATCTCACCTGTACTGTGGTCGTAGTATATAATGCCTTGATAGATCTCGTGGGCAGTCCCCAGCTGTCAATGTAGCACGTAGACTTTCTCTGGATCGGCGGCTATCAAAGGCCTTTTCCAGGTCTATGAATGCAAGATATATTTTGGTTTTATTCTTTATTGCCCTTACTTTCAGTATGTTTAATAAAAGAAGATTCAGGTTGGTGCCCACTCATTTAATGAAGCCAGCTTGCCTATCATCAATATGGCCAGCCGTTTTAGCCCAATTATTAGGATGGCGCAGTAAAAGTGAGGTAACATTTTTTCCCAATGAGTCAAGAAGGGCGATTGGTTGATGGTTACTTGGATCACTTTGCTCGCCACTCTTGAAGATCGGCAGAATTAAGGCTTTCTTCCATGAGGCTGGAATTTCTCTGGCCGCCAGGATACAGTTAAATAAGATGTGGCAGAAATCTGCCCACTCTTCTGGATTTTGTTTCAGTATGTTGAATGTTCAGTATATTGTTATTAAGACCGTGAAACATTCAACTTTTTAATAAATATTACAATGACATCCCTGTCGAAATCAACTGACCACTTTGTGGATTCCTGTGAAGGGTTCCCATTTAAAGCTCACTCTGGTTCTGTAAATAATGAGGCAAAATGGGCTACCCATTTATCCTATGATACCATTGAGACCATACTCGCAGGTTGATATGTAGAGTTGTTCTTAAGCAGCGCCCACAGATCTCTTGTATTACTCTTGCCCGGTGTTTTAAGCAGCTGTTCAGCCAATTTGTATATTGTTGTCTCCTTTTTTTCATGAGGGGTGGTTTATCTTTTCACGGTAGGTGATTGAGTTTTCTTTGGTCTGCTCGATAGGCTCTTCATGTCTCTCAATTCTTTGTCATAACCATGCAGTCTTTTTGTCACTTGTCTATGGGCCCCAGTTGGTTGGTCCTGGAATCTCATTAGTAGCCCACAATACTCCATAGCCGCATTGTCAGTTTATAAATCTTGTTTGAGGAGGTTCACTAACTTAACTACCAAACTGGGGATAATTCTTAAGTGGGCAACCACTTGATTTACCTCTACATTTTGTTTCATAGTGTTCTCTATTCGGGCAACCTTCTCTAGCCAGGACAGGGTCAAAAGATGATGATCACTATTTGCCATAGGGTGGGGGTTACCATCAAGTGGGTATATAATATAGGAATATTCTCTGACATAAAGAAATAGTCCAGTCCCACTTTCTGCTCCCCTCTTTCCCGAGTTGTAGTGGCTGGGAGATCCCCCTCAACCTGGCCATTCAGCATATTCATACCCCAGTAATGCAGTAATGCAGTTCTGTCACCCAATGCTTTCTTAGCTAAGGCATCATGCATTAGTGTCACTCCTTCCTTATCTAAACACTTGATGTTAAGGTCCCCACATATGATCATTCTTGGATCTTTTCTTTCAATATAAACATCATCAACTAGCTTCAGAAACATATTTATAAATTGTTTATCTCCAATCTTAGAAGGGTTCCAATAAACATTCAGCACTACCGTTGTGCCCGGGAGGGGAACACTCGTCACAGTCCCCTCCAGGACAGTCATCTGTATAAATGAGTTTGGTTTTTCCGACCTAAATACTTTTAGCCCTTGCCTCATTTTTATCAGGGTTAATAAGCCTGCAGAAGTTCTTCCGAGTTTTAATTTAATAGTGTGATTACTACTGACCTCGTATCCATCACATATCGGGTCAGTGGTAAGCCAAGCCTATAGGAAGTGCATGTTATATTGCGTAAGTGGCAGTAAGTTTTGATTAAAAAGGGGCAAAAACCTCTTGAATTGCATGATCCAATCGGAAAGGACTGGTCCTCAGCTTTATTTGGCTGTTACTTTATATAAGCATGAGCCAGAGATCCTGGCAGCCCAGACCAATCCTGCTTTGAGTTTGTTAGAGCCTTATTTCCCTCTTCATTGCTAATGTTTCTCGGGATATCACCCGTTTGCTTAACTGTGATTTTCAGTAATGGAAATTGAACTCCCTTAGTAGTGGCCACTTCTGAGTCCCTAATACGGATAGACCGCTATTCCGTTTTACCTGATGATACATTGTGTGCTTCTTGTAGCATTTGCTCACTCCATGCCTGTTTGTTTTGCTATGTATTATAATCCCTCATTGATTGATTTTGAGGGGATCAAGGTTGTCTAAGATCTCAAACCCCGGCGGCAAGAGGCCCAATGATACATCCATGAGAGTGTTTTTGATCAATGATGAGAATAAATGGAGGATTTCCCAATCCATTCTAGTTTCTAGTTCATGTCCTCAAAAGCGATATTGCGCAATTTTGGAGCGCAGTGCAGGAGCTTTAGGATGTTCTTCCGATTTAGGATTAGACCGTCCTTGGAGGTGAGTATTTGCTCATTTATCACTGAGGCCTTGTACATGGGTTTCAGGTCTTGGGTAACGGCAGTGGATGATCGTCATTTTAAGACTTTCTTTGGGGCTAAAGGTCGAACATCTTCCTTCCCATCTCTACTTTCTGAATTACTGTTGGGATGCTGGCGTTTATGAGCTACAATATGTCTCTTTTCTTCCATTGTTTGGAAGGCACTTGTCTTTTCAGCTGGACCTGTATCCCCCATAGGGGTCCATGACACCACCGTCCGGGGGTTATGATCATCCGAACATAACAGTAGAGACAAGTTATCCTCCTCTATTTGTGGATTGATTTGATTTTCCAGATCAGGGATCATTTCTTCAAAGCCCTCAGAGTAGGTTGAAAGATCCAATACTTGGAGTAAATCTTTATATTCCATTTCCTGTTGCTGCTGGCCATCTTGTACAGCTGGCGAGAGGTTCATTGGAATCCTAGTCATTGTTGAAGCACCCCCTTGGTTTTTCTTAACCTGGGGTAGTGCCTTTATATTGGGCTGGGGCATTGTTAGATTACAGAGAAATGCTCTGGACCCATTAGATTTGGCTTTCGATGCTACCGACAGGTTTTTGGATTTTTATACCTGGTTTCCCCTCCTTTCTGGATTAGCAGATTTCCCAAAAATCGGGAAAGATTTCCCATGCAAGAATTTCAGGAGAGGGATAGATTCCTTTGTGAGGTCGACCGTAGTCGAATTGGAGTGGAGAGATGCGTTTAGTACTACTGTTGAAGCATTAGGTTCCAGATTTAACTTCACTTACTCAGACTTCTAGCAATCCTTTGTCTGCTTATTAGTTATAGCAGGCAAAATAGCCCCATCATGTCCTGTTATTTGGTCTGTCCTCAGAGGGGGGACTTTCGTTGAATTGTGTGTAAATCCAATGCCATCTTTGAAAGGTTGATCATTCAGCAAAGACTCTCTTTGATGGTGAAACCTGGTCCATTTCAATGCTTTGATAGCTGAGGACATCAGAATGGATTTATCTGCATCCTCACCTCAACCTCGGTCATACAGCCGATTTTGCCATTGTAGTGTTAGTTCCACCTCCCTATTGATTCTTGTTTGTGTTATTTCTGAAAACGACTCCAGGTGTATTAATTTGGATTGGATCGTTGCAAGAAGTGTTGTTTGATCCTTTAATGTGTCGTTCATTGTCTCACACAGTTTGATGTATGGGTGCAGAGCTACAGCAAGACCTGCCATTATGGCGTTTTCTATTTGAGGTCGAGTAGGCAGTAGCATTTGGGGGTCCTTCAGTTCCCTCTCGGAGGAGGATGACGATCTTCTTTGTAGAAAAGAGGACGACTCCGATGTTGATGAGTGAGAAGCGTGTGCATTGTTGGAGTTTCTTCCTTGTTGATCATGATCAGCATTCAACAAGCCCTCCTGTGACCCATTAAGATGTAGGCATTGTTGATTTATTGGTCTTTTCTACCTGTTGAGTTATTTCCACTGAGTTTGGCAAGAGCCCGGGGGAGATGGGGGGTTCTTTAACCATGAACCACTCATGTCCACAATATCACGAGATAGTCGAGCCACCATGGCGGAATGTTGATCTTCCAGGATATCGAATGTAGATGGTTGGTCAAGCACTGGATGGAAGCTTCATGGGATTTAGATAGTCCGAGGCGATCTTGTTGTAAGGACATTGTGGAATGAGGCGAGCCCGGTCTAGGAAAGATATTTTCCAAATAAGTGGAATCTATTCCTGGGGAAAAAAGGTCATTTGTGGGGACGTGTTCTTTATAGCCATCCAGAAACTCGGAATAGTAGGGAATCTCTGACTGAAATTGTCTTGATAGTTCCAGGATCTTTACTTTTTCCATAGTTGGGGGAAGTTGGTTTATTTTTGTTTCTGATGAGGTCCCTGTTTTCTTAGGGTTGCTGGATATTGAAACATTAGAGTTATTATCTGAGATCTCCTCAGGCGTCATTGTCTGCTTAGTATTGTCACTCATCTGTTTTGGAGTGTTGATATCTTTTGCATCCACCATGGATTGCTGGTATGGAGCTCATATCGCTCCTATCTTCCCTAGGCTTCTTTTGCCCTTGAAGTTCCTCTGTCAAGAGAGTGGGTATTATATTAGGCTCTGAAGATAACTTGTCCTTTGGCAGAGATCGTTCCTTGGAGTCCTGCCGGTCTAATAGCGGCATAATCTGTGTAACTCACTCCACGTTGTTTGGCGTCTGTGCTGTCGATGCCTCCTCGCATTTTCTAATTTGTCACTGTGTGGAGCAGCCGTTTATCATTGTCCCGCTGATAAAATGTTAAGTTCAGGAAAAACAAGTAGCGCAGGGATGTGTTCGAAGAAATGAGATGGGGGCAGTTAATTATATAGGCGGGCCTTACCTCCTTTTAAGATGTTAAATCAGGGTTTCCAAGACTCTCCTCTGCCCCTCTGACCTGTGCGGACCGCAATGACTTTTCTGACTCTGCAGTGACTGCACTCCACGCACTATCAGGGGTTTAAGAGCATAGAACACTCTTCCTCAACACCAGTAACAAGTTTAGCAATTGAAGGCTGCTCCGGATTCAGCTGCAATGACTGCTCTGACTCTGAAGTGACTCTGATGTGCGCTCTGCGCACCATCAGGGGTTTAAGAGGATAGAAGACTCCTTCTCAACACCAGTAACAAGTGTAGCAATTGAAGGCAGACTCAGGATTCAGCTGCAATGACTGCTCTGACTCTGCAGTGACATTTGTACAGCACTCAGGAAAGGATGGGGAAAGATCAAGGGTGCAATCCACAAATGCAAGGACATTTTCCAGGCGTTTCCAGGGGAATAGTGGGGTTTGTCGTGAGCTTTCAGGGTTATCCACCAATAGAACTCAGGAAGAGAGTAATAGTGCATAAGGGTCACTTATGGAGCAGCCAATGAGAAGATGCCTACAGAGGAAATACTGGTGTCAGCGATGCAAACGGAAGCTCAGGAAAGCACTGGGATCTACGGGGATGGAGATGCAACTGTATTTATTACAAGCTCAGTGACAACTCTATACAGCCCAGTTGACAACCGTTGATGCTCATTCTGATCCCTGGCAAAGTTTGGCAGAGTTTATCAATAGATATTTTCAGGACTTTCAAAGTACAAGGCATCCCCAAAGTGTACATCCTGCTCTGAATGATTATAATAAATGGGGGAGTAGACGGCGATCAATGGGGGAGTCACAGCTGGAGATGTGATCACATTCTTGAATAGGATTTTTGGAAGGGAAGGCATCACCTATGAGATCATCAATGAGAACTGTCTCTGTTAGGGACACCTCATCTCTTTCACTGGGACCCCACAATACCCACAGGCTGTTTTGGTGACACTCGGCTGGTTTTTGGGATTGAGGTCTTTTTCAACCTCACTTTACAGCTTTAAAGTATTTATTTTGTGGCCTCTGGTCAATCCTTACGGCCACCAGTGGTGATGGGCCCGGTTGCTGTTTAAGTCTATGGTATGCTATTATCCCCCTAAAGGAGAGCCGAGCAGGTAAACCATGTTTTTCCTTTCTTTTAGGAGTCTGGGTGTGTGATGCTGTCAAGATCATGCTTTACATTGTCACTTGCGGATGATGTTTTGAGCTGAGAGAGGCATCCGGTCCCCTGTCACCCACCGCGACCCAGGAGGTGAAACTGGTTCTTGGCTCTGCCGAGGGGATACAGAGCCAAGAACGCGGGACAAACCCTATTCAAAGAAAAAAAACCTGCAGTGTTTGCAGCAGGTTTCAGCTGACTGGAGGTGGAGAACACCAGGTGGTAGAATGGCGGTCAGAACAAGTCCAGACAATGTATCCAGAAAGGGAGCTACCAGCATGGAAGGACAGTTAAGGACCAAACAGAAAACAAGGTGAAACCAGGAAGAACGGGAGACAAGGACAAGAGAAAGAGCCAGAAGTGAAGCAGGGAATGGGGAACACAGCGTCCTGCAACGGGGAAATATTGATGGCAGATGCTGGAAATGCTTTCGAGAGACACAGCCTCCTCGTCCTTGTCCCACTACTCTCCCAGTCTATGTTTTCTGTGTGTTTTCTGCACAAGAGTCCAGTTTGAACCTCTGGCAGTGCAGGTCTTCATTATTTTAATGTTGGTGAACTAAACCCATGGGATACCCCTCTCTTGGCTCTGGGTTAGAGGCTTGGGGTTTTCCTCCAGGGGTATCAAAAATCCAGCTGGAGGAAGAAGTCTGCTGCTGCAACTCTTCACCAAATCCAAAGGCTGGTGTTCTGATTCAAGGACTGATCAAGAGAGGACCTGGACAGGATACCTCTTCCCGTAGCCATGAGGGGACATCGTGCAACTGCTGTTTTTCACCCTTAGTATCCTGGAAGCCAATCCTGTGTGCCTGCCATCCTGCAGAGGTATCCTCGTGGGTCCTGAAGAAGAGTGACCGGACATCTTGAGCCCAAGAAGTCAAACAGCATCATCCTGGGTCCGGACGATGGCTGTGACCATTGGAAAGCCAGACTGCATTGTATCGCCCAGAAGAGGGGGTACCCTGGCATAGTGCTGCATGACAGCCAGACACTGCAGACCCGACATCTGTCCACTTTTCCACAGCTGAGGAAGTCCAGTGTCGCTGCCTACAGGGAAGTGCCCACCGGTGGGTTTCTTGCCACTCTGTATCGAGGAATGAACCCTGAAGGTCCAAACTTAGTGGTGCCCCACAGAGAAGTCCAGTGCTCGGGTCCAAGTCACCAGAAGCCACTCTGTCATCTATGTTGCAGCTGCAGCACCAAAGAATCAAACCACAGCAAACTGCAAACTTACAAAACCCGACACCTACTTCTATCACTGTACCAGCCACCGCCACCTAAGGTCATCGAGGAAAACCAAAGGACTCCTCCTGACCTTTTAAGCCTTGTCCCAATCCACAGTGAGTTTCATCTTTGTGGGACATCCACAGCCGGCATAACAACCCGACCAAAGCGACCACCGGGACAGACCTTCACTGCTGCCTCTCCAGCACTGCTTGGTTTCCTTCTCCTGCTCAACAGCAACGACCCAGTGACAACTTCTTCCAGACAGGGGTCCATCCTCGAGGGGCACGGTCAAGTAAAAAGCTGAGCGACTCCACCTCTTTGCCTACAAAGGCACGCCAGGTACTGTGACGAGGAAGAGGGAATTCCACCCCCAGGGACCATCCTGGGGTCTCAGATTTGTCTTGGGCTAGGGTCCCTTGTTGCTTCCCAGGTACTGTGACAAGGAAGAGGGGCTTACACCCCCAGGCATCACCCTGGAGACTCAGATTTGTCTTGGGCCAGGGTCCCCTGTTGCTTCCCAGGTACTGTGACAAGGAAGAGGGACTTCCACCCCCAGGCACCATCCTGGAGACTCAGATTCGCCTTGGCCCAGGCTCCCATGTTGCTTCCCAGGTAGTTTGGGGGTGGTGGGACCTCTAAAGAGAAAAGCAGACTGTTAGGGAGATGTATCATTTTCATGCTCAATCCCCTCTCCTAGTGATACCCCCAGCACTTTTTGCTGGAACTTTTTCAGAAATCCTGAATGAGTGGGCTCTTTTTTCCCATTCATTCTTAGGTTGAACTCTTTCCTTAGCATTGTTACTGTCCTATGGAGTACACGTTTCTCCATATCACTTAAATGCATCTATGTTTTCGTGTTTGCTGCACACAGCTCCTTATGGGCAGTGTTGCTGGGGACCCTTAGGGTCCTCCTTTAAGAATCCTCTACATATATCTATAGTAAGTAAAGATAGAGAGATACTTTGTGACTCTCCCAAAACTATAAAACCTAAGAGACTGGCACACACCTCCTTCAGTGTAGTGCCAAGGGGATACCTAGTATCCTTGTCTTCATCCCTGTGACATTTTAGTCACTTAGACCAACTCCTAGTTATGGCTGGTGGCAGTGGACGTGCCATACCAACTATTATCTTTATTCGCCATTTCTAGCATGGTTGTTCTTTGTCACCCTTTCGCTACCATTCTGGGGGGACGGGCCTGTGTTTTGTGCTTTGCCTTTCGTGGAACCAGTAGGTATCTCCGCCTAGGCTCCAGAGTGTCTGGGCAGGCAGGAGGTTGGAGAGGAGTCTTCCACCCCCTTTGATTAGGGGGAACAACCAGTCCCAAGACAAACTCTGTTTTGAGCCTTCTCCCGAGGTCCTGTGAGTTTCTTTCCCGGGCCAAGAAACCCAAATACCAGGAGACCTGCTGCCCATTCCGAGAGCAACATCGAGGAACAGCCAAACTCATCCAAATCTTTGCTGAGCCCTCAAGGACACTCCAGAGATCCGATACAACTCACCCAGACCCCCTCACCAGAGTGCGGGTCTGCGTGAATCCAGCCACAATCTTTTCGCTAAACTCAAGCTACTGTGGGGAGAAAGGTATTGCTTATCTGACTCTTGTAGTCACTCCAGAGCATTGAAGTGCACCGAAAGGTATCCAGGGTACACCCTACTTACCTCCGACCCAAGCTCCTGCTTGGGTCACCTTTGCAAGTCCTTTTTAGGGTCTCCACTTTTGGTTTAGCTTTCTAACATCTTCCCTCCAAGAGAACGTCTGCTGCTTACCTTTATCCATTCTGTACCACCTTTTAGCTAGGGTTGCATTTTGGATTAAAAAAGATTTTCTGTGCGAAGAAGCTGCCGCTAGAGCCTGTAGCTCTGCCAGTATAACACGAGCCAAACCCCCCCCCATGTGCTAAATCAGCTCGGTTCTGCTCGAGGCGCTTTCACCTCATCTCAAGCATAACAATCACTGCTTGGATCCTGGACTGGGGAAGTGGAGCTTTCAGAAGGATTTCTGATGTCGGGGGATTTAACTTATTTTTGAACAACTGGATAGATGGTCTCAAGCCACACTAGCCCCCCAAACAAGTGAACCTTGGGAGGGAACTGCAGGTGTCTCCTGCACACTCAACCCACTTGTTTGAGGGGTAACTTTCACAGCAAGGAACAACTAATTGCACCGCTCCATCAGCCGCTGATTCCCCACCACGCCTGCTGACGCAGTCTGCTGCTTCACAGAATCCCTGATTTGTCCACCCTTCCTGCTATGTTCTGGTTCCTGCTCCCTCTGGCATCACCACCTCCACCGTAGCCACAGTGTTGCACTGAACCGCTCCTGGAGCCCTCTGCACCAGAGGAATCTGGCAAAGATCCCTGTAGGTCTCCAATGAGGATTAGGGATCGAAGAGGGTGGGCGAGTATATGTGGCTGGTAGGTTTAAAGCGATAAAAGGCGGAGCCATCAAAAAGCTTCCATAAGAACTGGGAGGTGCCAGTTGGCAGGAAGGACAGGTTGGGACGTGAGAGAATACTTTGAAGTTGTGCAGGAGGAAGAGGTGACAACAAAGGCATTGAGAGAAGATATAATTAAGAACCAAGATGGGGGAAGGTTTGGAGACAGAGAGGTAGTTGATCGGTGAGATGAGCGATTGTTAATTGTGAAACACTGCACAAGGCCCTCCCTTGCTTGTGGGAATGTCATCTGGTGAGGGGCACGTGCAGTGATTCCGTCTCCACAACATTCACCAAGAAGAGATGTTAAAAGCAAAGCCCAATCCTAATTCAGAAATGTGAGTCTTCACGTTTACCATCATTGTAATCTGATAGAAAAGAATCCAGCAGCTCCTTACCTCAGTGTCTGTATTATGAAGTCTGGATCTTTCAGTCCTTCACACAGCTCTGTCACTCCAGAGTCCCCCAGGTCATTACAGCTCAGGTTGAGCTCCGTGAGAGATGGGCTTTGTTTGAGAGCAGAGGAGAGAGCTGCACAGCATGAACCAGTGATAGAGCAGCTCTCCAACCTGCAGGAGAAAGAGGGAGATAAAGCGGAGCATGAAAAGGGGCATCACAGCTGTACAGCATCTTCATCCCTCCCATCCATGATAATCCCACTCATATGCAGATCAGGGCCTCCCCACCATGACCTTTACACAGCCCGTTCCACCAGAGAGAGAAAAACAGGATGAACGATAAATAGAACATGTTGTTTGCCCTTTGTTCTTTTGTGTACAATTTACAGGGACAAAGAGGGTAGTTCAGAGAAACGGAGCGTGTCAAGGCCCCACAGGGCTGAGGTGCATTTCACTGTGTGTCCGTCCGTCCGGGGCTCTGTTGCATGTCTGGCTTTAGTCGATGCTGTGTGTTACACTATGATAAAAGCATGCTTCATGCAGAGCCTCGTGAATGCTGTTGGTTAGTGTAAATTGCATTACATTAGTGCAGGCCACTGCTGTTAGATACACTTATTCAAAGGCTTTGTGTCCGTTTTAAGTGGAAATCCATTGCTTGTATGTTACAAGTATTTTCTTCATGTACCCTCCGTGTATTTGTCATGTTTAGTCATGTTACAGGGTAAATATTCGACTGTATGGACTGCACTAATAACTTCTCATTAGGGGCATTAATGGGTGCATTGGTTGCAGATGCTAGAAGTGGTGATAGGACATAAGGTATAACTGTTTAGTGGGGTGCAGAATTGAAAGGGGAACAGGGGGTCCAATAACAGTATGTTGGGGAGCACACCAGAGCAGGGACAAGTTATGTCTATATTGTCTGGTGGGCTGTAAATGTCACTATGGGGTGGGCTTGGCTCCCTCGCATCATGAGGTGTGGGAACCCCTGGCCCTCCAAAAAAATAAAAAGCTGGCACCTACAAATATACGCACAGTAAGAGGATACATCTGAAAACGTAATAGACAAGTTGGTTTAAATATCCGTTTCACCTTAGAAGAATCCTTTATCATATTTTAACATCAAATTTGGGTTTTGGAGAATAGTGAAAAGAAACAGCAGCAAATCCTTGGGCTTATATGTAATTAAACTGTGACCCATGGGGGGGACTTTGTGTGCATGCGCAGGAACGTGTAATAAACGTTGCCCCTTGGCTATAGTGGCAACGACGTCGGGATAAAAAGACCAGGTTTCGAATCCACCCTTTCTGTCACTGCGTGTCGTGTGATCTTTGGCACATTGGTGATACTGGGCCTCATTACGACCCTGGCGGAAATGGGAAAACGATGGCGGAAATGCAATACCGCCATCGAATAGCGCTCGGTGCGACTATGACCCGTCACCGCAAAGTACGAAGCCATTAGCGACACCGTAGTGAACGCCAACGCTAACTGCACCAAATACGCGCGCGCGCGCCATGCCAAACCGTAAATACCACCATGGCGCAAGGGTACGCGAATTCCGACCCTAGCGGACATGTACCTAACGCCATCAAGCATGGCGGAAAGTACCATTCCGCCATGGTGAGAAGTACGGCATCGCGAATCAACCGTAAACGGCCCCACTGAGTGCCTGTACACCGCTCCCTGCCCACAAAGTACAACTCCCCGTAGGTGCAATGAAGTCACAATGCAACCAGTGAAAAGTACAAGTCACCCATGCATGCCAACGAACAAAAGAATCACAAGAGGGGCCAATGGGAGCTGCAGGGCACAGATGGCACGAATACAGAAGCCATTCCAATGGACATGACCACAGTCCCCCCCCCCGAAACGCACGCAAACACAGGCACCTGTGACCAGCAATATTCCGAAAATCACAACATTCCACCAGTCCACCTGGCTGACCGGCATCTGTTACACAAAACCCAATCCCCCGCCCCTGAGCATGACAACATTCAAACAGTCATATTGGCAGCCCCCATCCCTGACCTCACTGGGCTCCGTAGGCAAACGCGCCCAGCACAGTACCACGCAACTAAACTCCGAAGCTGGAACCCAATGCAGATCTCCTCACAATACATCGCTCCCCAAATAGGAATATGCCACATCACTCGCAAAGAAGAACGCTACACGGCCCATATCAGAATAGAAATTTAATGCACAACAAAATCACCAAGCCCATACAGCCATAAGTCCATGAACTCCAAAACACATATCACCATTGTGGGCTGCATCCGCAAGGAATGACCAGCTACTACTTGTGTGACGCCCTGTTCCATCATGGTACACAGAGCCACATTCACGTACGAAAAGGCAACATGGAAGCGCACAGAACCGCAGGGCCGTCCCAATGGGGAGGCACTAGTCCAGCTGAAAGGCCGAAATGTTGCTCCGAGCCACTAGTACTGCGTAAGGGCATGTGGCCCATTGGCGATCGTCCCACAAGATCGTAATGCTGCTCCACTGATTAACACGAAGCAGCAGGTGTCGGGAGTAAAAGCCATCTGCAGGAGTGGCATACAGATGGCAGTGGCAAAAGGGGAGGAGATACCTGTCAACCAAAAGAAAAGAAAAAGAACAGAATGGCCATCAGAACTACATTCGAACAACTCACTTCAATGATCACACTAAATCCACAGCCATATGCATGCTAGCCCACTCCAAAGGATCATCACCACCCCAAAACCACTTGCGACTCATAACCATCTATATCGAGGTGTAAACACCATCACAAACGAGTGTACCTGTGCATGCGTCTGTCAAAACCGATTCCATCAGATGGGAAAGTTAACGTGCATGGACACAAGTGTCTGAAGGCGCGTCGAGACAGGGAGGGCTCAACAAGGCCATATAGACGATGGTCCCACTATGGCAGCCCTGCATCACATAGCGCAGGGGAGGCGGATAGATTCCAACAAGCCCTGTACATGGCAAACCCTGTATCAAATCACCTATCCATGCATCCATTCATCATTCCCTCATCCCGGTATAAAAACGCCTGGATATTTACTCACATAACATTAGAAATTTCCATTGAGTCTGTGCGCTATGCAGCCTGCAAAATCCACAGTGCCCCAGCCCGTAATTCCAGTGTTGTGAAGTAACATGTATTTGGGAACG
The DNA here is from genome assembly GCF_040938575.1 of Ambystoma mexicanum. Taxonomy (NCBI): domain Eukaryota; kingdom Metazoa; phylum Chordata; class Amphibia; order Caudata; family Ambystomatidae; genus Ambystoma; species Ambystoma mexicanum. The sequence continues at coordinate 9,614,736 of NC_090927.1, forward strand.
TCCGGCCTCATCGCCCACGTCGCTATTGCGCATCCCAAACTATTCATATCAATCATTGCTTCCTCGCCATGGCCCCTGTCTCAAGGACATTGAACAATAGAACGTTATATTTGCAGTCAGACCTGTGGGCATCTCCTCGCCGCTAGCTGAAAACCGAAAGCGCCGCCCTTCGAATTCCTCATTTGCAACATCACGTCGAAAAGGCATCTGTGGCCGTTTGAAATCACAAATTAATCCATCTAGTGCGGCTGTGTGTAAAAATGGCAACTGCCTTCACCCACTAATGGGACGCCCCGCCCGTCGTTGCAACTCGGTACAGTGATGCATGAGGGCCCACCGTTACTCGAGTACTACGTTCCACTGACCCATCACAAGTCTGTTCGCGACTGCAAAGATTGTATGTGAAACAATGGGACCATAGCCGAATGTACATATCAACAAATGTTACACGGCCATCGGGTACAAATACATGATTGCAATTGCAAGATGCCATTCCTCGAATAGCAGCGTTGTGTGCGGGACGTGCTCGCCCAAAGGGGAGAGCAGCTTGCACCGGTGGAATGAATCACCACAGGTGGAGGCCATACAGCCTGCAAACACATAAATTGCACACCCAGTCTCCTCCCACAAACACACCCACTCCGAAATGCTACCGGCAGGACTCGCGATGTTGGCCCTGGGGGACCTGATAGCACTGCAAGTACTCCAACTCCAAGAAGAAGACGAACACCAACTACAACCGGCCGCACGGAGGAGACGCAGGAGGAGGAGGAGGCCAAGGCAGGGCCAGCAAGGGCCGCCAGCACAGCCACTACCACCACGCAGGCAGCCCGCAATCCCACGCCTCCGAGCACATCCGTTCAACCTCACTGATGAGCAGATCCACACCCTCTACCGTTTGGACCGGGACACCATAGCCGCCATTGTGGACATGACACAGGCTGACCTTGTCAGCATGATAGATAGCCCAACCTCCATCCCACCCCTACTGAAGGTGGTGTCTGTACTACACTTCCTGGCCACAGGCACCTACCAGCACACAGTCGGACAGTTGCATGGCATTTCTCAGCCACTGTTCTCACGGACACTATTGCAAGTGCTCGATGCCCTCCTGCAGCATGCAGACGACTACATCTCTCTACCACGCTCGGAGCAGGAAATTACCAACACAAAAGTGGGATTCCATGCACTTGCCGGCATACCGGGTTGCATTGGTGCCATCGACTGCACCCATGTGGAATTGGTCGTCCCACATGCCATGGAGGCCCAGTACCGCAACCGAAAACAATTTCATTCCCTGAATGTACAAATGGTGTGTGACTCCAACAGGATCATTACACATTGTTGTGCCAGATTCCCTGGATCAACCCATGATTCTATGGTCTTGAGGAACTCTACTATACCACCTTACATGGAGCGACACGCAGGGAACAGATCCTGGCTACTCGGTGAGTCTCATTTCATGCATGATGATGTGGGGTATGTGATGCCGCAATGACCTGGCAGGAAGGGGGGGGGTGCGTACGTAGCAATGGCATTCCACATCATACGTTTATCGTCCACATACAGGTGATGCTGGGTATCCACTGAAGAGATGGCTCCTCACACCAGTCCGGAACCCACGGGACCAGCATGAGGAGGACTACAACCATGCCCACTCACGTACCCGTGTAGTCATTGAACAGGCATTCGGCCTACTGAAGACTCGTTTCCGCTGCCTCAGCAGGTCTGGCGGGGCACTCCTGTACCGCCATGAGAAGGTTGCAAAGATGGTCATGGCATGTGTCATGCTCCACAACATGTGCGTACGTAGAAATGTGCCCATGCCCCCTGACGCAGAACTGCAAGCACCTGATGATGGTCATGATGAGGGTGGGGATGTGGCAGCACCTCAAGGAGTCTGCGAGGCACCGGAGGCCCGTGACATTCGTCAGCATCTCATTGATGCATGCTTCTAGCACTCACGCCTGGTGGCTGATACATGGACACGGGACTCGTGGCACTGTGTGTGTCTGGTACATGCACAATATGGACAGTACGCCTATGATGGCCTAGTACACAAAGATCATTGTCCACACATCTCATTGGTTGATCGTGCACTGTTTATGGCATATGTGATATCATGTTGAACACCCTATCGACCCGCCACCCAAGTGAGCCCAACACACCCCCTCCACCCTCCTACCTCCCCCCCGAACACCAGTGTCCAAAGATGCGCATTGACAGTGGGCTGTCGCTATTGCAAGCCCCCTCTGCGGGTATCAGGGGCACCCCTGCCTGTGGAGCGCAGGTTCCTCCCAGATCTACGTTGGGGGCTGCCCTGGACGGAACTTGCAATGGATGATGTCTCTGCCTGCTCACGTCCATGCATGTCCCTAAGGGTTTGTGAGAGCTCAGTGAGCACACGGCGCACTGCGGCAAGTTCGGCACATACGTCTTTGGACGTCGCATGCAGTTCCCCCCTCAGGCTCTCGGTGCTTCTCTCCATTTGGACTCTCAGGCTCTCGGTGCTACTCTCCATTTGGACTCTCAGGCTCTCGGTGCTACTCTCCATTTGGACTCTCAGGCTCTCGGTGCCACTCTCCATTTGTGCCCTTAGTGTCTCTGTACTTCTCTCCATTTCTGCCCTGAGTGTCTCAGTTGATGTTCCTATGTCTGCCTTAGTGCGCCCACATTCATCGGCATGGTCCTTGAGGAGCGTGGCCAGTTGCTGCTGTTGCACGATTAACTGGTCGAGGGACTGTTGCCTCTGCTGGGCCATGGCCATTTGCGGGGGTGTCACAGAGGGGCTGTTGACCTCATGTTGCCTTGCCACAGGGCTTGTGGGGGATGGCCAGTCATCGTCTTGTGGGTGCCCCTGCATGGTATCCTCATGTTGTACTGGATGGGACAGACAGGGGGAATGGGACAGGTCATGGATGGATCTGACTTCGACATCCCCGTCTTCTGTGTCGGAGCATGCTGCCATCGATGGGGTGTCACCTATGGTGCTGCTGCCACCAGAGGCAGTGCCTTCTGTGGCATCCGTTGGGGGGACCTGTGGTGGTGGTGGTGTGGGCATGCTGGCTGCTGGGGTGCCTGTTGATGTTCCCTCCTCTGTGCTGCCACCTGATGTGTGCTGCTGCCGTGTCTTGATGCGTGCAGCTGAGGTGGAGGGTCTTTGGCCGTTGGTCTTGGCCCTCTTTGCAGGTGTGCTGGTAGGGGTGTCCTGATGCTCGTCGTTTGGATCGGACCCTGTGGTGGAGTAAAGGAGGGCGAGGGTTATTAATGGGTCTGTGGGTATTGGAATGGCATTGTATCACATGCATTGGGGTGGTACCTGAGGGTGATTTGGGTCGGGGCCTTGGAGGTGCTTTCATTTGTGTGTGGAGTGAGGGTGCAGTTGTTTGGCAGCCTGCAGTTAGGGTGTGCCTGCTGCACGTGTAGTGGGTGTTTTAGGGGTTTTTAATTATTTATGTATTTATTGTGAGTTTTAGAGTGCGCTATCAGGCCGATGTGTGTGGACGTTCTCCTGGACATGTGTTTCTGTTGCACTATGTGGACACATGGTACTTCACATGATTGGACATTGTGGATTTAGCATTGTTTTATCAGGCCCACCTACCTGAATCTTCGGATGTCTGCACTCCTTTCTCCATCCCTCCGACTCCCTCTATAGTCTCCATTCCGATGGTGGAGGCACAGATTTCTTCCTAGGGGGTCAACTTGATGGGTGATTCAGGACCTCCCCCGGTGGCTGTGGCAATGTTGCGGTTGGCAGAGAGTATGCTGCGGACGCGTATCCGCAGGTCGTCCCATCGCTTTCTGCATTGCTGTGGGTTGCGGGGTGCGGTCCCCACCGCGCTTACCCGCTGTGCCACCAGAGCCCATATGGCCTTCTTGTTCGCAAGTGCCGTCCTGGTCATTTGCGTGGAGAAGACGACGGCAGCATTCTCCTGGAGGGTCTCTGTTAGCACGGTGAGTTCCTCACGGGAGAAGTGGACCTGCCGCTTGCGGTCGCACGCTTTCTTCGCTACTTTTCCCATTTTTCTTGGTTTCGCTAGGGTGGATGACGGGTTGGGGTGTGTCTCGGGGTAGTGTTTTTAGTGGTTGTGTGGTTTTTGTGGTTTTATAGGTGTACGGCGGGATGTTTCCCGTTCCGGGCCCATGTTTTTACTTCCGTTTCCGTATATTTCCGGTCACCGTACTTTCCGGTAGGCGCACACTGCGGTGTCCGCTGTGATGGGTGGCGGTATTGCACCTAGGGCGCCGTACGGCGGCGGTGTGGGCCGTTTTGGGGTCATTTCCGCCATCGCGGACTTTGCACTTCCGCCATGCCGTGGTGCTCGTGCCCGATGGGTCGGAATGGGCCGCACTTTGCTCCTTCGTGCAATGGCGGAAACGCTATTTACGCTGTGGCAGTCCGGTCAGTCACTTTCTGCCAGGGTCGTAATGAGGGCCACTGTCATTATATGAGTGTAGAGGAGGAGCCAAGTACCCCCATCCAAAGCTCCGCCCCCACCTTGCCTATATGTTAGGAACCAGAGATGGTGACACGTGCAGTTCCAGTGAGAATGCCTATACCACAAAAAACCTTGAGACAATGTACCCATTGAGAAAACCCAACATACATGCACGAAGACATAGTGTTCTTTTGGATGAAGTTCCAGAGGAAGTGTGCATTTGAACAAGGAAGAAGATTGGTGATGTCATATGCAGCAGAGCTGACGTATTCAGAAAGAATGCACAAGGTAAAAGAACATAAACATTCTATAAGGATCTGAAGAGGAGGAGGTAAACATGAGCAACATTTCAGGCTTGAGATGATATGATATGATATGATATGGCATTTGTAACGCGCCTATACACAAGTGTTTCAAGGCGTGACGAGGCAGGGAGGGGGAATAAGGGGAAGACAGACAACGATCCTAATAGGCCAAGTGTCATTCAGATCGCGCAAGTGCAGGGGTAGGGGGAAGGGAGAAAGTGCATGGGGAAGGGGAGGGGGGAAGTGCAGTGCAAGGTAAGTAGAATAAGATAAAATAAATAAATAAAGAGGGCCAGCTGGTGGCAAGTGCAAGGTAAGTGCAGACAAGTGCTGAGAAGGGGGGCTGTAGGGATACAGAGACAGTCCCGCAGTGCAGGGGTTGCCAGGGAGGCAGTGCAAGTAGAGAGTGGCTGGGCCCAGGACCGAGGTCGGCGAGAGTGGCCCAGTTGCAGATTCGGTGCAGATTCAGTGAAGAATTAGCAGGGGAGAGGGAGAGAGAAAGCAGAAGCAAAGAGGAAGGTTTTGAGGTGCTTCCGGAACCGTAGATGGTTCTCCTCAAGTTTCAGGGAGGCAGGAAGGCTGTTCCAGAGCGAGGCCCCTGCCGCAGAGAGAGATCTACCCCCAGCTCGTTGCTTCGAGAAGCGGCAGACCCTGAGGGAGTTGGAGACGGATGAGCGAAGGGCTCGGGAAGGAAGATATTTAGGAAGAGAGAGTTGAAGGTATTTAGGCCCCAGGCCCCAGAAGGCCTTGTGGACAATGCAGAGGGTTTTGAACTTTATCCTCGCAGCCACTGGGAGCCAGTGTAGAGACTTCAGTCCTGGAGAGATACGGTCCCTGGGCTTGAGGCCAAGGACAAGTCTTGCAGTTCTGTTCTGGATGAGTTGCAGAGGACGGAGAGTCGAGACAGGCAGAGCAGACCAAAGGCTGAGGTGGACAGTTAAGGAGAGGATCCCGAGGGTCAGGAGCGGAATAAATGAATGGTGAGTAGATTGAGAAATGTGGCAAAAAAGAATATTGTATGAGGAAAACAATGATGGGGATTGGGTATAGGAGAGTTGGTTGGGTATTAAGGTGGAAGTATTTAGTTATGGACGAGGAGCGATCCATAAGATAAGGCCAGAATCCTACGTTAAGGGATGTCTAGAAGGAATTTGTCTTAAAACCCAAGTGGGTAGAAACTAGACTACACACAAAAAGATTTGTGAGAGAAGACAATTCACACTCCAATCAAGGAGCGTTTGCAGGAGATATATGTTGGGCCGGCCAGTTGGTCTGTGTGTATGTTAGGTATTTTGTGTGAAAAGGAAAAAGTGAGATGTTGGAAAACGATGAGTAGTAGATTGTGTTTAAAAAGTGAGAGTAGAAATTAATTATTTATTTAGTCATTGAGAGTATTGACTGAGTAGGTAGATTGAAGTAAATTGAGACATAGAGGTTTGGAGCAGACGATGATTGGTGCTTGTTCATATTGTGTTGTTTTTCTGAAATGTATTTTTCTGTGTAAAGAACAGTAAGTATTGACAGTCGATTCAGACTTGTCACAATGGAGGATGTTACTCCACTAATAAAGTGCAGAATGGGTTAAGGGCACGGCAGATAAAATGTTCATATTGTGGCCGCAAGGGGGACCATTGTCAAAAGCAGTTTTGCAACACATGACTACATACCTGCACGCAGCGTACATGGGGAGGAATTTAGAAAAAAGGCTAACTAGCTTAGAGCTTTGGAAGATGTACCAGGAGGAATGGGAAGATCCGCCTCCTGAATACTGAATGCTTAACCAGTGTAAAGAGGGGGGGTTGAGCCTTCTGCTCCCACTACCATGCCTGAAGTAAATGGCGATAGTGCAAAATATGAAAGATTGTATCCGCTTAGGGAGCTTAAAGCAGCGGCAGGATATAGTAATCCAACATATGAACCGCCTGCTTATAGCAGTGACGTAAGCACAGAGGTCTCTAAAGTCCCAGGGGACAAAGAAAGAGAAATTAAGAAATGGAAAGGAGAAAATGACAAAACTGATGAGATGGCGCTCATACAAAATGAGTGGATGGGACGTCAGATATTGCTCAAACTTGAAGGAAAGAGTATTGAGGAAGTAAGGCAAAAAGAAGATCAGGATGAACAAGATAAAAAAGACAGGGAACTAGAGAAGCGATTGAAAGAAGATGAGTTCAAATGAAAGAGTAGATTAAGTTGAGAAGAAATATATCAGGAAGAACCGTTGAGGAAGGAAGAAAAGGCAGAGGAGCAAAGAAAATATGACAATAGGCAGAGAGCAATCAAAGAACAAGACAGATTAAAGAACAAAAGAGAAAAAGAGAAGAACAGAAATTAAGAGAAAAGAATGCAAAGAGGCAAAGACAAAGAGGTGCGTAGGGCAAACGAGAGGAGAGAAGCAAAGAGACAAGAGGAAGAAAGGGTAAAAGAAGAAGCAAAAAACCAAAGGGCATTTGACAAGGAAATGGAACGAAAGAGAAGACAGAGAGCACACAACTTTAATCGCATTGAAAAAGAGTTAATGGAACCAAATCCAGTAGTAGCATGGGAGGACATAGAAGAGTTCTTGCCATCACAAGAACTGATGCCAGGGCCCTCCAGACTAAATCTAGAGGAGGACTTTGAGATAGGAGACATTGGAAATAGAATCAAAAAGGCTTACCAAGAGAGGAGGACAAAAAGTGAATTGAAAAATAAAGGGAAAAATTATCGATTTGAGATTTCCCAGTCACGGGGTAAGAGGGGAAGTCCATTTAGTCTAGAGCATCGAGCGTTGTCTTTGGGCAAGCTGACTCTGAACAGAGATGAGAAAGAGGACAGTCAAACGAGTTCGGGACAAGATATGTCAGACGAAGACAGAGAAACCTTCTGTGGGGAGGAGGGAACTGGTATATGCGGTTCGGAGGGATGTTTTCAGACATACAAGGAAGTTAGGTGGTCGGCTCTAGACTTGCCTAACGAAAGGATGCCAGAGCTTTTGGCACGCACAAAAAGATCAAAAGGGCAATCCCATAGTGAGATGGGGGAATAGCCACCATACATAAGCAGGTTAAGGTAATTGCCAGGAAGGAGGCGATCAGGAACCATTGTCCCTACTATGGATAGGCAGACGATGGAAGCAGATTGTGATTTTGCGATTTTGCAATTCTTTTACTAGAGAAAGGAGGGGTCAGATCACAGTATATACCATGTCCCCACATGGATACGGATAATTTAAGGTGTACGCTCCCGAGTTTAAATTTGGGTGCTGAAAAATGGATCTATGAATTAGAAAAAATGACAGGAGGAAACACGTTAGCCATAGGGGACATAAAGCGTCTCCTAGCCGCTATCCTTGGGGAAAGAGCCGACAATATTTGGACAAGAGCGGGACATTTGAATGATACCGCACAAAACAAAACGCACAATGGCGCAGCATTTAACAACTGTAGAGCGGAAGTCTGGAAAGCGCTTAGAGTATTGTACTCTGATACATCGGATATGATATAATGGCAAGTAAGATGCAGGAAGGGGAATATCCACTTGCTTACATTCAGAATTTTCAAGAGCAATGGTCTTTGTAAACTCGCGAGCCCTGGGAAAAATCCCTACCAGTATTCTATCATATATTATGTCTGGGGTTGCCAGACCAAGTACAGAGATAGCTCAAAAAGCTGGTGGGTATGGAAGCAAAGGCATGGCTGAGATACAGCTGACCATTGCTGATTGTTGCAAGAGAAAAATCAGAAGAAAGAGGCTACTAGGAAGATCGAGGAAGCTAAGTTAGTGCAGAAGAAATTGTCAACGTGAGCTATAGAAGGGGTGATGCTGACTATTGTAGAAGGGCCAGGATCACAGCAAGCGACAGGCATGCTACTTGTGAATAACCAATGGCAGTCTGATCAAGGAGGAAATGGGTTTGTCCCGAGAGGCAGAGGTACAGGCTTCCGCAGGAGAGGAGGCTTTCAGAATAATCAGGGAGGCTTCCTTAATAACCAAGGAGGTTTTCAAAATGTACAGAATGATAACCAAGGCATGCAGGGAGGACATGTTAGGAGATTCCCTCCTGTATGTTGGACATGTGGAATGGCAAGGCACATCTGGCAAACATGTGGTAGTCAAGGGTACGTACAGAATGGGCAATGCTCAAGAGGGGGAGAAACAGCTTATCCTCCAGCATATAGCCCACAAAATACTTATGGGTTTGGCCAAGATCAGACAGTGTATCAGAGGCAAGCACAAAGAACACAGCAAGCTTTGCAATCACAGCAAGCACCATTGAATCCGCTGTAAGGGCCATCACAGCACATACCCATGCAGATACAGCAGAGAGCAAACACAGCGCAGTTATTAAACCCGAGATTTGGAGGAGTCACCATTGAAGGTAGAAATCCTTTTACAGGTATGGCAATAAGTATGTGCCCACAATAGGACAGCTCACAGGGTGACTTGATGTGTTCAGTACTATCAGTAACGCCTAAACCTCAAGAGGAACCGAGGGTTGACATCACCATAGGAGGCAAATCCTCTTATTTTCTTGTAGACATAGGGGCAACTCGCTCATGTATGCGAGAGGGACAATGTTCGTTATCAGGTAATGCCATGCATGCTCAAGGGTTCTCTGGAGCTTCAAGTAGAGTTCCTTTTATTGAAGAATTGCCAGTCTCTATAGGAGAATGCGATATGTATGTCCCATTATTATATTCGAGGCAGACTCCAGTTAACATACTGAGTAGGGATTTAATGGCGAAGTTAAATATGACGATTTGTTTCACTGATGAAGGCATAGTGTGTTCAACACCAGGAATACACTATTTAAATGTAAGTGAATTCATCATGGCATTTACAGGACAAGTGGCTTTTCGAGGGATGCCATTGGAACCTGAGGGTTTTCATTATGGTTTGCGCATTTTGTTAACACGGCTCCTGGGTTTAGCGGGTAAGATTATGAGAATACCTGATGAATTTCTGTTCATGCCACAGATACCCACAGATGAAGAGGGCAGACGGGTGTTTCCCCTGGAATTACAAACAGCTGTCGTGGAGGAGAGTTAGCCATGCTCAAAGCTTGGGATCAAGGCAGGCAAGGGAGAACAGTGATTGCTATTGGGGATGGTTATAGATTGACTGATGTCACTGATGAGTATATGCTTAGAGATGACCCGTCAGATGACGAAGCAGTGTTTGAAATTAGCATTACATATTGGATCAGGACAGAAAGCGAGAGGTCCCACAGAGAATGGTGATAGTGTGGAAACGTCCCTCATTTTTTGATGAAGACATGGAAAAAATACCAATCTCCTTATGAACTACAGGCCCTTATGACGTAAGCCTGTTGAAGGGGGTGGAAGAAATTAAGATTAAATTGAAGAAAGGAGCAATTTTGCCTCAAGCAAGGCAATATCCCATGTCCAGAGAAGCAGACGACAGGATTTTTACGACTATAGCGGCTATGATGTACCAAGGCATTTTAGTGACATCCGAGTCAACATGCAATACTGCGGTGTACCCTATCAAAATATAAAAGGGGGGGTGGTGTCATTTAATTCAGGACTAGAGGCTGAGTAACCAGATTGTAGAAGCAGAGTTTCTTCTAGTTCCTAATCAGGCAATGATATTATGTAGCATTCATGTTGAGACGCGATATTTCACGGTGATTGACTTGTTAAATGTGTTTTTCTCCATCCCTTTGCACAAGGCCTCTCAAGATCTCACGTCATTTATGTTTCACCAGACAAAGCTAAAAAATACACATTTACCTCAGGGGTACTGTGAGTCACCAGCGATCTTTAATAGGGTCCTGCAGGTGGACCTGAGCAATATTGATTTGACAAGCATTGTGCTGCAATGCGTACTTGACATTTTTGTTTACAGCACAACAGAGGAAGAGTGCAGATGAGACTCAATTCAGTTAATGATTATCCTAGTAGACAAAGGATATAAATTGGATACGGAGAAATTGCAGTATTGCTAAGAAGAGTTGTTGTATATAGGTCCGTTAACTTTGCACAAAGGAAAGAAAGTGACACCTGAAAGAGCTGAGACAATTATGAAAACGTCAAAACCACACAAGATAAAGCAAATGCAACAGTTCCTGGGACTGTGTAATTATGTGAGAGCATGGGTATTTCATTATATTTCAAACACAAGACCTTGATTGCAGGCCCTAAAAAAGACACAGGTGAATCAGGAAAAAAATGAATGGACTAAGGAAACGGAGGAAGGGTTTGATGAGCTAAAGAAGGCAATATGCACCGCTCCAGGTTCAGGAATTCCCAATTATTCTGAGTTCTGTTTTCGTACACAAATGGAACAGTCATGACAGCAGTGCTCACACAGAGAACCATATTGGGGTACAAACCCTTAGCATATTACAGTGGGATTCTGGACCCAGTAATGAGAGGCCACTTCTCTTGCGAAGAATCTTTTGCAGCTGCCGCGTTCGTGGTCGATAAATCTGCAAGCATAGTGATGGGGTGTTCCATGTCTTTATTTGTCGAGCATGCCTTGTTTGCTGTTCTAGAGAAACCAAAGGGTACACTGACATCTCAAAGAGCTTCTGCGTATGAGGTAGTCATATCAAGTCCGGCGATGGAAATAGTCAGGTGTAAAACAGTCATTCCTGCCATGTTTGTAGCTGAACCACTGGCAGAGGATGAACACGTGCATGATTGTTCAAATTGTGAGGAATTCTATGATGACATCCCGGAGGTGAAGGAGAATGCTTTAGCAGCAGGGGAGATTCTCTTTATTGATGATTCTTTCCGGATCCACCAAACTAATGGAGAAAGGCATTCAGGTGCTGCTGTGATAAAACACAAGGCTAGTGGGGAATTTGAAGTAATGACGAGTGCAAGACTACCGTCTCACTTTTCAGCACAAGCTGCCGAATTAGTGGCGCTTATTGTCATGCTCGAGAATCACGCAGACCAGGAAGTAACTGTGTACAGTGACTCCGCCTACATGACGTCAACCTCAGAGCTAGCACATTGGAAAAGGAGGGGCTACATCTGAACGGATTGCACTCCAGTGCAACACGCTGCATTATTGGATAGGCTTATTAAAGCACAACTCCCAGTAGCCATTGCAATAGTTAATTGCGCAGCGCACACTAAGAGGACAGACTTTATTTCACGCGGAAACCAATCCAACTCCTTTTATGATGTGTGTTATGTGTTATTCTATGCACAGGAGTTCATGTGGGACTCCTGGCGGTGCAGCTCTTTCTCTTTTTGGCTTGGTTAACAGACCCTCGGGATACCCTTATGGCACCCATGGATGGGAGTACAACCCTGTACTCCTAGTGTATGTTTTTGGGCACCTGTGTGTGGTCCACAGAGCAGGGTATGGGCTGGTGGCAGCTCCATGCTGACTTTGATAGGTGCCCTGAGCATCCTCCATTTTGGGGATACCCAGGCCCTGTCATTGGAATCAGTTTATTCCTGATAGGAGACAAGATGGCCCCTGTGGCTTCTTGCTTTCTATTGCCTGTTATCTTGTTTCCCAAAGTCCTGGGAAGTCCTGACTCTGTCCCTTATCCCTGACTGGCTGTTGGGTGAAAGTTCCATATATGGTATTGTGGGGAAGTCCAAGCCACACTGGCTGGAGCCTTCCCAATGACTGTATGTTGTGGGTACACCCGTGGGGTGGGACCTGGGTGAATGGAGTGTGTGACGAATACACATTCTGTGTTGTGGATGTCTAGTTTCTGGTGCATGACGCAAAGACTGAGAAGCCCTGCTCGAAACTGGTATGAATGCACTGTGGAGTGCTGAATGGCTGGGTGCTTGTCCACCTTTTGTGTTGTGAGTGGATGGAGAAGAAGGGCCTGAATGCACTGTGAGCCTGGTTGGCTGCCTGCCTGCCTGAATGCCCTACTGAATGATTGGTTGCCTGAGTGTGACCCAGCACATTGAATGAGAGACCAACAGTATATCTGGGGGCCTCTCACTGATGGAAATCATTCAGAAGCTAAAGTCAAAACTGAGGCTTAACTTTGAGGCCTGCTGGAAGAAAAGGAATTGCTGCTGCTGTCCTTCGCTAATCTGAAAGCTGCGTGACCATCAAGGAACTGATCTAAGAGAGTACCTGGCTAGGAGACCTCTTCCCGAGCTACGAGGGACCATTGTGCACCAGCTGATCTTTGCCAAGGCTCCCTGAAATCAGACCATCGAAAGGCTGCCAACTGGAGAAGGGGATCACCGAGGAGACTGAAGTGCAGCACCCTAACATTGAAGACCACCGTCGAACGAGGTACCACTGTGATCTCATTGACCAGAGCCACAACTCTCCATTGCCTAAGAACACCCTGAATCAAGGAATTCCTTGCTCAGCACCGTTGACCGCTTTCGTCCTGCCGGAGAAAGTCAAGGTCGCTGACAACTGAAGAATATCCGCTGGTGAGTTTCCCGCCACCCAAAGACCTCAAAGATGTCAAGGTGTACCGCATGCCTCATATGTTGCAGGATGTTTTCGACAGATCGTCAACGAGCCCAGCAAGGACAGAAGCTGCTGCCTCAATGACAGTGTTCACCTTTTCTTCACAAAATCCCGCTGATCCGTGGCTCCTGCCTTAAAGGGAGTCACTCAAGAAGGATCCATCGACGACTCATCAAAGAACTCTGCTGAGCCAGGTACATTGGGGTAGTAGAACATTTAGAAGGGAACAAGACCCTGCTAAACAATATATGGATTGGCCTTGTCAGTATACCTTATTTACAGGTTGCCCAGGTGGGGGGATCCTCACACAGAACTGTGGCTTGGGTAGGGACCCAGTATTCTGCCAGTTGTTTAACTACTTGTTTCTCTCCTATGTCTGGTGTTGGTTCGCATTACTATTAGACTTGTATTTCATTGCAACTGTCGCATTGTTGACATTTTAAAGGAGTCAAGAGTGAATTGTTGTACCACAGAGATATTGTATATATTTATCATCATAGAATTGCTTGAGCACAAAGTGTGTTACTGTATGTGTATATAACGTGAACCTTATTTATATAAAGAGCTGTGTTTTCACTACCATAGTGTGTGGACATTCCTTTGTGGGTGCTTGGGGACTACACTGTACTTAAGAACCAGCCTGCATCACCTCCTGAGAGTTTAAGCCTTAATTGCTCGTCCGTTGCTACCACAGAGAGAATCTTGGCTGGGGTGCTCTGTGCTTCAACTCTGCCATATAGAGAGCAGGAGTACAGGAGCACAGTTATACCCAATTTAAGGGGGCACATCCGAAAATGCACAAGACAAAAGGGCACAGACACCTAAAAGCATCAACCAACACCAGAAGGATCGCCTAAGAGGGGAGATTCTCCAGGAACTAGGCCGGCAAGCATAAATGGTGGCCACCTTTTAATCCCAATAATATTCCCGAGGGGCAAAATCCAGGAAAGCATCACGTGTTTTGTGACCCCTTTATGTGGTTTTTGTGGGCAGCATCCGCTCTTGGACTATGACACCGGGGCGAAGCCCTGGTAGCCGAACACTAGGACGCACTTGCATCACCCACTGGGACCTGGTCAGGTTTTAGGTGGGGGGAGGAGGGAGAGTCACACATCATTTAGCACAACATGGAGGCAACACAATGCAGGCCTGAAAATATTCAGTTAATGGAGGACAAAAAAGGCACCATTGCCCGGTTCATGGGGACGGCAAGTTTTATAACTAATCCAAAGGACTGCGTTACAGTATTGCCCTACGATAAATTTATTTGCCCAATAATTATTTTTAATGTTGGTCAACAATAATGCATAAAGACACATACAGGAATCGCAACGAGCATTGGCAAGGATGCAGTTTCGGCTTTTTACATGGGCACGGGAGATGCATTTGCCGGGCACTGCCACAGTGGTACTGCCCGGCCCTCATTGTAGCAGCTGATTCTGGTGCCAGTATGCCTGGGCAACTAACCTCGGTGCCTTCAAAGGTCGAATACTTATGCACAGGCTAAAACTGTTGGCTTTGCCAATGCCCTTTTAACAGGACTTCAGGGATGGACAGCATAGTGCCCATTAAATAGGGTGAATGAAGGCAGGCCAGGTTAGGACGCTTTATTACACCTTAACTCGTTTACAGCTCCAAGGAAGTCATTAACTCTCAGAAGACTGCTTTGCAGAACACTGGCAGACACTTTGAGCACAAGGCTTGGTGGTAAGGCTGGTGAAAGTCACCCAAAGAGATCCCAGGTTGATGTGTTTGGGTGAGGGGGGGTAGTCAGCCCAAAGAGATCCCAGATGGATGTGTTTGGGCGAGGGGGAGTCAGGAAGCGGCTGGGCAGACATAGGGATTACCATGGCCAAGGAACGTCAATGGCTGCCTAAATACCCAATAAACACCTGCGAGCTGTGTGACCCTCTGCATATGCCATTTCTCATTTTCCCCTGGCTACACTCCAATGCAATAGTTTTGGCTTATAGGTGGCGCTCAATAGGAGCAACACAAACATGTGCCAGGTTCTGTAACCATCACTACTCCAAGAAAGACTTAGCAAATCCTAAAAGGGAATCACTGACGAGGATCCATGATCCTAAAAGGGAATCACACCCAAGGATCCACGATCCTAAAAGGAAGGCTAACACACTCACTCTGCCTCCATGAGTTCCCAGGGCCAAGCAAGTACTTGGGTTTTACATACATGATATATATAAATTCCTATAAAACCAGGTACATGCCATAGCGGGGTAGAGACACAGGTACATGCCATAGTGGGGTAGAGACACAGGTACATACTATAGTGGGGTAGGGACACATGCACATGCCATAGCGGGGTAGGGACACATGCACATGCCATAGTGGGGTAGGGACACAGGTACATGCCAAAGTGGGGTAGGGACACAGGTACATGCCATAGTGGGGTAGGGACACATGCACATGCCATAGTGGGGTAGGGACACGGGTACATGCCATAGTGGGGTAGGGACACAGGTACATGCCATAGCGGGGTAGGGACACGGGTACATGCCATAGCGGGGTAGGGACACAGGTACATGCCATAGCGGGGTAGGGACACAGGTACATGCCATAGTGGGGTAGGGACACATGCACATGCCATAGTGGGGTAGGGACACAGGTACATGCCATAGTGGGGTAGGGACACAGGTACATGCCATAGCAGGGTAGGGACACATGTACATGCCATAGTGGGGTAGGGACACATGCACATGCCGTAGTGGGGTAGGGGCACATGCACATGCCATAGCGAGGTAAGGACACAGGTACATACTATAGCGGGGTAGGGACACAGGTACATGCCATAGTGGGGTAGGAACACAGGTACATGCCATAGTGGGGTAGGGACACAGGTACATGCCATAGTGGGGTAGGGACACAGGTACATGCCTTAGCGGGGTAGGGACACGGGTACATGCCATAGCGGGGTAGGGACACATGTACATGCCATAGTGGGGTAGGGACACATGCACATGCCATAGCGAGGTAGGGACACATGTACATGCCATAGCAAGGTAGGGACACAGGTGCATGCCATAGCGAGGTAGGGACACAGGTGCATGCCATAGCGGGTAGGGACACATGCACATGCCATAGTGGGGTAGGGACACATGCACATGCCATAGCGAGGTAGGGACACAGGTGCATGCCATAGCGGGTAGGGACACATGCACATGCCATAGTGGGGTAGGGACACATGCACATGCCATAGCGAGGTAGGGACACCTGTACATGCCATAGCGAGGTAGGGACACAGATACATACTATAGCGGGGTAGGGACACAGGTACATGCCATAGCGGGGTAGGGACACGGGTACATGCCATAGCGGGGTAGGGACACATGTACATGCCATAGTGGGGTAGGGACACATGCACATGCCATAGTGGGGTAGTGACACATGCCATAGTGGGGTAGGGACACATGCACATGCCATAGCGAGGTGGGGACACAGGTATATACTATAGCGGGGTAGGGACACAGGTACATGCCATAGTGGGGTAGGAACACAGGTACATGCCATAGCAGGGTAGGAACACAGTTACATGCCATAGCGAGGTAGGAACACAGGTACATGCCATAGCGGGGTAGGGACACATGCACATGCCATAGCGAGGTAGGGACACATGTACATGCCATAGCACGGTAGGGACACATGCACATGCCATAGTGGGGTAGGGACACAGGTACATGCCATAGTGGGGTAGGGACACAGGTACATGCCATAGTGGGGTAGGGACACATGCCATAGTGGGGTAGGGACACGGGTACATGCCATAGTGGGGTAGGGACACAGGTACATGCCATAGCGGGGTAGGGACACAGGTACATGCCATAGCGGGGTAGGGACACAGGTACATGCCATAGTGGGGTAGGGACACATGCACATGCCATAGTGGGGTAGGGACACAGGTACATGCCATAGTGGGGTAGGGACACAGGTACATGCCATAGCAGGGTAGGGACACATGTACATGCCATGGTGGGGTAGGGACACATGCACATGCCGTAGTGGGGTAGGGACACATGCACATGCCATAGCGAGGTAGGGACACAGGTACATACTATAGCGGGGTAGGGACACAGGTACATGCCATAGTGGGGTAGGAACACAGGTACATGCCATAGTGGGGTAGGGACACAGGTACATGCCATAGTGGGGTAGGGACACAGGTACATGCCTTAGCAGGGTAGGGACACGGGTACATGCCATAGCGGGGTAGGGACACATGTACATGCCATAGTGGGGTAGGGACACATGCACATGCCATAGCGAGGTAGGGACACATGTACATGCCATAGCAAGGTAGGGACACAGGTGCATGCCATAGCGAGGTAGGGACACAGGTGCATGCCATAGCGGGGTAGGGACACATGCACATGCCATAGTGGGGTAGGGACACATGCACATGCCATAGCGAGGTAGGGACACCTGTACATGCCATAGCGAGGTAGGGACACAGGTACATACTATAGCGGGGTAGGGACACAGGTACATGCCATAGCGGGGTAGGGACACGGGTACATGCCATAGCGGGGTAGGGACACATGTACATGCCATAGCGAGGTAGGGACACAGGTATATACTATAGCGGGGTAGGGACACAGGTACATCCCATAGTGGGGTAGGAACACAGGTACATGCCATAGCGGGGTAGGAACACAGTTACATGCCATAGCGAGGTAGGAACACAGGTACATGCCATAGCTGGGTAGGGACACATGCACATGCCATAGCGAGGTAGGGACACATGTACATGCCATAGCGAGGTAGGGACACAGGTACATACTATAGTGGGGTAAGGACACATGCACATGCCATAGCAAGGTAGGGACACAGGTGCATGCCATAACGAGGTAGGGACACAGGTGCATGCCATAGCGGGGTAAGGACACATGCACATGCCATAGTGGGGTAGGGACACATGCACATGCCATAGCGAGGTAGGGACACATGCACATGCCATAGCAAGGTAGGGACACAGGTGCATGCCATAGCGAGGTAGGGACACAGGTGCATGCCATAGCGGGGTAGGGACACATGCACATGCCATAGTGGGGTAGGGACACATGCACATGCCATAGCGAGGTAGGGACACATGTACATGCCATAGCGAGGTAGGGACACAGGTGCATGCCATAGCGAGGTAGGGACAAAGGTGCATGCCATAGCGGGGTAGGGACACATGCACATGCCATAGTGGGGTAGGGACACATGCACATGCCATAGCGAGGTAGGGACACATGTACATGCCATAGCGAGGTAGGGACACAGGTGCATGCCATAGCGAGGTAGGGACACAGGTACATGCCATAGCGGGGTAGGGACACATGTACATGCCATAGCAAGGTAGGGACACAGGTGCATGCCATAGCGAGGTAGGGACACAGGTACATGCCATAGCGGGGTAGGGACACAGGTACATGCCATAGCGGGGTAGGGACACAGGTGCATGCCATAGCGGGGTAGAGACACAGGTACATGCCATAGCGGGGTAGGGACACATGCACATGCCATAGCGAGGTAGGGACACATGCACATGCCATAGTGGGGTAGGGACACATGCACATGCCATAGCGAGGTAGGGACACATGTACATGCCATAGCGAGGTAGGGACACAGGTACATACTATAGTGGGGTAGGGACACATGCACATGCCATAGCGGGGTAGGGACACAGGTGCATGCCATAGCGAGGTAGGGACACAGGTGCATGCCATAGTGGGGTAGGGACACATGCACATGCCATAGTGGGGTAGGGACACATGCACATGCCATAGCGAGGTAGGGACACATGTACATGCCATAGCGGGGTAGGGACACATGTACATGCCATAGCGAGGTAGGGACACAGGTACATGCCATAGCAAGGTAGGGACACAGGTGCATGCCATAGCGAGGTAGGGACACAGGTGCATGCCATAGCGGGGTAGGGACACATGCACATGCCATAGTGGCGTAGGGACACATGCACATGCCATAGTGGGGTAGGGACACATGCACATGCCATAGCGAGGTAGGGACACAGGTACATACTATAGTGGGGTAGGGACACATGCACATGCCATAGCGGGGTAGGGACACATGCACATGCCATAGCGAGGTAGGGACACAGGTACATGCCATAGCGAGGTAGGGACACAGGTACATACTATAGTGGGGTGGGGACACATGCACATGCCATAGCGGGGTAGGGACACATGCACATGCCATAGTGGGGTAGGGACACATGCACATGCCATAGTGGGGTAGGGACACAGGTACATACTATAGTGGGGTAGGGACACATGCACATGCCATAGCGGGGTAGGGACACATGCACATGCCATAGTGGGGTAGGGACACATGCACATGCCATAGTGGGGTAGGGACACAGGTACATACTATAGTGGGGTAGGGACACATGCACATGCCATAGCGGGGTAGGGACACAGGTACATGCCATAGCGGGGTAGGGACACGGGTACATGCCATAGCGGGGTAGGGACACATGTACATGCCATAGCGAGGTAGGGACACAGGTATATACTATAGCGGGGTAGGGACACAGGTACATCCCATAGTGGGGTAGGAACACAGGTACATGCCATAGCGGGGTAGGAACACAGTTACATGCCATAGCGAGGTAGGAACACAGGTACATGCCATAGCTGGGTAGGGACACATGCACATGCCATAGCGAGGTAGGGACACATGTACATGCCATAGCGAGGTAGGGACACAGGTACATACTATAGTGGGGTAAGGACACATGCACATGCCATAGCAAGGTAGGGACACAGGTGCATGCCATAACGAGGTAGGGACACAGGTGCATGCCATAGCGGGGTAAGGACACATGCACATGCCATAGTGGGGTAGGGACACATGCACATGCCATAGCGAGGTAGGGACACATGCACATGCCATAGCAAGGTAGGGACACAGGTGCATGCCATAGCGAGGTAGGGACACAGGTGCATGCCATAGCGGGGTAGGGACACATGCACATGCCATAGTGGGGTAGGGACACATGCACATGCCATAGCGAGGTAGGGACACATGTACATGCCATAGCGAGGTAGGGACACAGGTGCATGCCATAGCGAGGTAGGGACAAAGGTGCATGCCATAGCGGGGTAGGGACACATGCACATGCCATAGTGGGGTAGGGACACATGCACATGCCATAGCGAGGTAGGGACACATGTACATGCCATAGCGAGGTAGGGACACAGGTGCATGCCATAGCGAGGTAGGGACACAGGTACATGCCATAGCGGGGTAGGGACACATGTACATGCCATAGCAAGGTAGGGACACAGGTGCATGCCATAGCGAGGTAGGGACACAGGTACATGCCATAGCGGGGTAGGGACACAGGTACATGCCATAGCGGGGTAGGGACACAGGTGCATGCCATAGCGGGGTAGAGACACAGGTACATGCCATAGCGGGGTAGGGACACATGCACATGCCATAGCGAGGTAGGGACACATGCACATGCCATAGTGGGGTAGGGACACATGCACATGCCATAGCGAGGTAGGGACACATGTACATGCCATAGCGAGGTAGGGACACAGGTACATACTATAGTGGGGTAGGGACACATGCACATGCCATAGCGGGGTAGGGACACAGGTGCATGCCATAGCGAGGTAGGGACACAGGTGCATGCCATAGTGGGGTAGGGACACATGCACATGCCATAGTGGGGTAGGGACACATGCACATGCCATAGCGAGGTAGGGACACATGTACATGCCATAGCGGGGTAGGGACACATGTACATGCCATAGCGAGGTAGGGACACAGGTACATGCCATAGCAAGGTAGGGACACAGGTGCATGCCATAGCGAGGTAGGGACACAGGTGCATGCCATAGCGGGGTAGGGACACATGCACATGCCATAGTGGCGTAGGGACACATGCACATGCCATAGTGGGGTAGGGACACATGCACATGCCATAGCGAGGTAGGGACACAGGTACATACTATAGTGGGGTAGGGACACATGCACATGCCATAGCGGGGTAGGGACACATGCACATGCCATAGCGAGGTAGGGACACAGGTACATGCCATAGCGAGGTAGGGACACAGGTACATACTATAGTGGGGTGGGGACACATGCACATGCCATAGCGGGGTAGGGACACATGCACATGCCATAGTGGGGTAGGGACACATGCACATGCCATAGTGGGGTAGGGACACAGGTACATACTATAGTGGGGTAGGGACACATGCACATGCCATAGCGGGGTAGGGACACATGCACATGCCATAGTTGGGTAGGGACACATGCACATGCCATAGCGAGGTAGGGACACATGTACATGCCATAGCGAGGTAGGGACACAGGTGCATGCCATAGCGAGGTAGGGACACAGGTGCATGCCATAGCGGGGTAGGGACACAGGTACATGCCATAGCAAGGTAGGGACACAGGTGCATGCCATAGCGAGGTAGGGACACAGGTGCATGCCATAGCGGGGTAGGGACACATGCACATGCCATAGTGGGGTAGGGACACATGCACATGCCATAGCGAGGTAGGGACACAGGTACATGCCATAGCAAGGTAGGGACACAGGTACATGCCATAGCAAGGTAGGGACACAGGTGCATGCCATAGCGAGGTAGGGACACAGGTGCATGCCATAGCGGGGTAGGGACACATGCACATGCCATAGTGGGGTAGGGACACATGCACATGCCATAGCGAGGTAGGGACACATGTACATGCCATAGCGAGGTAGGGACACAGGTACATACTATAGTGGGGTAGGGACACATGCACATGCCATAGCGGGGTAGGGACACATGCACATGCCATAGTGGGGTGGGGACACATGCACATGCCATAGCGAGGTAGGGACACATGTACATGCCATAGCGAGGTAGGGACACAGGTGCATGCCATAGCGAGGTAGGGACACAGGTGCATGCCATAGCGGGGTAGGGACACATGCACATGCCATAGTGGGGTAGGGACACATGCACATGCCATAGCGAGGTAGGGACACATGTACATGCCATAGCGAGGTAGGGACACAGGTGCATGCCATAGCGAGGTAGGGACACAGGTGCATGCCATAGCGAGGTAGGGACACAGGTACATGCCATAGCGGGGTAGGGACACATGTACATGCCATAGCGAGGTAGGGACACAGCTGCATGCCATAGCGAGGTAGGGATACAGGTACATGGCATAGCGGGGTAGGGACACATGTACATGCCATAGCGAGGTAGGGACACAGGTACATGCCATAGCGGGGTAGGGACACATGCACATGCCATAGTGGGGTAGGGACACATGCACATGCCATAGCGAGGTAGGGACACATGTACATGCCATAGCGAGGTAGGGACACAGGTACATACTATAGTGGGGTAGGGACACATGCACATGCCATAGCGGGGTAGGGACACATGCACATGCCATAGAGGGGTAGGGACACATGCACATGCCATAGCGAGGTAGGGACACATGTACATGCCATAGCGAGGTAGGGACACAGGTGCATGCCATAGCGAGGTAGGGACACAGGTGCATGCCATAGCGGGGTAGGGACACATGCACATGCCATAGTGGGGTAGGGACACATGCGCATGCCATAGCGAGGTAGGGTATGGACACATGCACATGCCATAGCGAGGTAGGGACACATGTACATGCCATAGCGAGGTAGGGACACAGGTGCATGCCATAGCGAGGTAGGGACACAGGTGCATGCCATAGCGAGGTAGGGACACAGGTACATGCCATAGCGGGGTAGGGACACATGTACATGCCATAGCGAGGTAGGGACACAGGTGCATGCCATAGCGAGGTAGGGACACAGGTACATGCCATAGCGGGGTAGGGACACATGTACATGCCATAGCAAGGTAGGGACACAGGTACATGCCATAACGGGGTAGGGACACATGCACATGCCATAGTGGGGTAGGGACACATGCACATGCCATAGCGAGGTAGGGACACATGTACATGCCATAGCGAGGTAGGGACACAGGTACATGCTATAGCGGGGTAGGGACACATGTACATACTATAGCGGGGTAGGGACACATGTACATGCCATAGAGAGGAAGGGACACAGGTACATGCCATAGCGGGGTAGGGACACATGTACATACTATAGCGGGGTAGGGACACAGGTACATGCCATAGTGGGGTAGGGACACATGCACATGCCATAGTGGGGTAGGGACACATGCACATGCCATAGCGAGGTAGCGACACAGGTACATGCCATAGCGAGGTAGGGACACAGGTACATGCCATAGCGAGGTAGGGACACAGGTGCATGCCATAGCGAGGTTGGGACACATGCACATGCCATAGCGGGGTAGGGACACATGTACATGCCATAGTGGGGTAGGGACACATGCACATGCCATAGTGGGGTAGGGACACATGCACATGCCATAGCGAGGTAGGGACACAGGTACATGCTATAGCGGGGTAGGGACACAGGTACATGCCATAGTGAGGTAGGGACACAGGTACATGCCATAGCGGGGTAGGGACACAGGTACATGCCATAGCAGGGTAGGGACACAGGTACATGCCATAGCAGGGTAGGGACACAGGTGCATGCCATAGCGGGGTAGAGACACAGGTACATGCCATAGCGGGGTAGGGACACATTCACATGCCATAGTGGGGTAGGGACACATGCACATGCCATAGCGGGGTAGAGACACAGGTACATGCCATAGCGGGGTAGGGACACAGGTACATGCCATAGCGGGGTAGGGACACAGGTACATGCCATAGCGAGGTAGGGACACAGGTGCATGCCATAGCGGGGTAGAGACACAGGTACATGCCATAGCAGGGTAGGGACACAGGTACATGCCATAGCGAGGTAGGGACACAGGTGCATGCCATAGCGGGGTAGAGACTCAGGTACATGCCATAGCGAGGTAGGGACACAGGTGCATGCCATAGCGGGGTAGAGACACAGGTACATGCCATAGCGAGGTAGGGACACAGGTACATGCCATAGCGAGGTAGGGACACAGGTACATGCCATAGCGGGGTAGGGACACATGTACAGGCCATAGCGGGGTAGGGACACAGGTACATGCCATAGCGGGGTAGGGACACAGGTACATGCCATAGCGGGGTAGAGACACAGGTACATGCCATAGCGAGGTAGGGACACAGGTACATGCCATAGCGGGGTAGGGACACAGGTACATGCCATAGCGAGGTAGGGACACAGGTGCATGCCATAGCGGGGTAGAGACACATGTACATGCCATAGCGAGGTAGGGACACAGGTGCATGCCATAGCGGGGTAGAGACACAGGTACATGCCATAGCGAGGTAGGGACACAGGTACATGCCATAGCGAGGTAGGGACACAGGTACATGCCATAGCGGGGTAGGGACACATGTACAGGCCATAGCGGGGTAGGGACACATGTACATGCCATAGCGTGGTAGGGACACAGGTACATGCCATAGCGGGGTAGGGACACAGGTGCATGAAATACAAATTGTGCTAGTTTGGCATTATTCTTCTCATCTCAAATAGGAGACTCCAAATCCCAGAATGCCACTGAGAAGAAGGCTAAACATGGCAGTTGAGGTTTGGTTACATGCTTTCAAGACCTGGATTAGTATGAGAAAAGCTACACGTTCATGTGTCAACATTTGACACATGCATGCTTTATACGGTGCAACGTAAATGTTACAATTTAACCAAAGACAAACTATATTTCGTGCTTTATACATGTACATTTGAAAGCAGTGGGTTTTAAGTGGCCTGGAGGGGGTGAGGGTAGCTTTGGGCGGGTAACATCGGCTGTGTTAATCTCCCTTGCTCCTAGGGTATCAAGGAAGGCTGAAAGCAGTGGGTTGTAAGTGACCTGGGGATGCGGGGGGTAGATTTGGGAAGGTCACATCAGCTGTGTTAATCCCACTTGCTCCTAGGGTATCAAGGAAGGTTGAAAGCAGTGGGTTTTAAGTGCCCTGGAGGGGGTGGGGGTAGATTTGCGCAGGTAACATCGGCTTTGTTAATCCCCCTTGCTCCCTGGGTATCAAGGAAGGTTGAAAGCAGTGGCTTGTAAGTGGCCTGGAGGAGGTGGGGGTATATTTGGGCAGGTAACATCGGCTGTGTTAATCCCCTTTGCCCCTAGGGTATCAAGGAAGGTTGAAAGCAGTGGGATTTAGGTGGCCTGGAGGGGGTGGGGTAGATTTGGGCAGGTCACATCGGCTGTGTTAATCCCCCTTGCTCCCTGGGTATCAAGGAAGGTTGAAAGCAGTGGGTTGTAAGTGGCCTGGAGGAGGTGGGGGTATATTTGGGCAGGTAACATCGGCTGTGTTAATCCCCCTTGCTCCTAGGGTATCAAAGAAGGTTGAAAGCAGTGGGTTTAAGTGGCCTGCAGGGGGTGGGGGTAGATTTGGGTGAGGAACTTCAGCTGTGTTAATCCCCCTTGCTCCTAGGGTATCAAGGAAGGTTGAAGGCAGTGGGTTTTACGTGGCCTGGGGGGTGGGGTAGATTTGACGGGTAACATTGGCTGTGTTAATCCCCCTTGCTCCTAAAGTATCAAGGAAGGTTGAAAGCAGTGGGTTGTAAGTGGCCTGGAGGAGGTGGGGGTAGATTTGGGTGGGTAACATCGGCTGTGTTAATCACCCCTGCTCCTAGCGTATCAAGGACGGTTGAAAGCAGTCTTCTTTAAGTGGCCCGGGGGGCTGAGGGTAGATCTGGGCGGGTAACATTGGCTGTGTTAATCCCCCTTGCTCCTGGGGTATCAAGGAAGGTTGAAAGCAGTGGGTTTTACGTGGCCTGGGGATGGGGTAGATTTGACGGGTAACATTGGCTGTGTTAATCCCCCTTGCTCCTAAAGTATCAAGGAAGGTTGAAAGCAGTGGGTTGTAAGTGGCCTGGAGGAGGTGGGGGTAGATTTGGGTGGGTAACATCGGCTGTGTTAATCACCCCTGCTCCTAGGGTATCAGGGAAGGGTTACTGGGTTAGAAAGTTACAAGCCTGAAATTTTAGAGGCGCACTCAAGATGAGATTGCCCAGCTAACAAGGCAGGGGCGTAGATGCCTTGGGCTGCAGAGTTGCGTCACTTCCATTAGCCCCTTATGGTAAATATGTGTTTCACGCAAATTTTAGCAGTCTAGAGGAAGAGTGATCTCCCAATGAGAACATTGGAGGCCATTATTGTAGAGCAACTAATACTCAATGTTGCCATCTAACTCCATTCTTTCATTACATTTTCCAATACAAAGACACACAAATGTTGTGGATCGCGAAAGCAGGATTGTTATGGGGATAATTGTGGGGGGTCTTGGACACGAGTAAACAGCACCACGCACCACTGGATGTTCTAGTTATCCATTCGGGGAGTAACGACTTGGTGTCGCTGGGGAAGAGGGAGCTCTTGAGCAGAATGCAGGGAACCCTGACACAGGTGGGCAATAGGTTTTGGGGTTCAAAGTTACTATGGTCCAAAACAACACCCATGCAAGCATGGCAGGGAGCGCACTGTCACAAAGGAATTGAGGCATCCAGGAAGAATTTGAACAGTAAAATGGGAAAATCTTTAAGCAGCATTCACATTGATCAAGCATCCTCTAATCATTCTGGAAATGCTGGGTTATTTGGGGGGGAAAGGATACACCCCTTGGACATATAGGTTATCTTAATGATCATGGAGCTAAGGGGAATTCAAAATTGGGGTAGGAAACAACTGGGGAATGAGAACTAGGGAAGAGAAATGGAAAGAATTGTGGAATGGAACGACTTGGGTTAATGGAAGGAAGTGGGTTTGAAAAGAAGTGAGGTATGGACAGATTTGAGGACTAGAAAGATTTGGGGGACTGGAAATAATTTAGCATTGGAAAGAATTGGGGAAAGGTTTTGGGGAATGGAAAGAATTGGGGATGGAAGAAATCGGGGGTTTGAATCACTCAGCCGTTGCCTCTACCCGGTCTGGCTACCAGCTGTTCTGTACAGATCGGGGCATTGGCCGGGTTGGAGGCATGGCTGTTATTGTTAAAACACTCTTACCTTCTATAGAGGTATTTCCTTGCCTATAGATGAATGCCAACATACTGTGATTAAAATTACTTTTGATTCTAATGCTACTATCTGCATCCTTACTATCCATCATCCTCCCATGGCTATGTCACTGCTTGCGGAACTGCTTCTCGTGCTACTTGGTGACCTTATTAAAACTACTTCTTATGCCATTGTTCTGGGTGATTTTAACCTTTGGGCCTATCACTCGGATGATCACCAAGCCTTCAATCTTGTTCACTCCCTTGAGGCCATCAGTCTTCAAATACTTATAAAGATCCCCACCCATTAAGATGGGCATATTCTGCACTGGGCACTCTCCCATCGCCTAATCCTGAATAATTTTGTCATCTTGACTTGCCCCTGGTCCGATCATAGTTTTTATCTTCTTATTTTTGGACTTTCCCGGTAAACCTGCTAGATTTAACCTTAAACCCCTGTGTTGAAATGTCTGTAAGGAACTATTGTGACATTAGATCTCTTGTTGTCTCTGAAGTAGCTTCTCCCATGCTAGATAACCTCTCATATTCTAATTGCACTTCTACTCTTGTCGATTAATATAATGAGGTTATTTCCTCTGTTATGAACACACTTGCCCCTCCCTCTGTTTTGAACACACCTGCCCTTCCCTCTGTTATGAACACTTGCCCCTCACTCTGTTATGAACACACTTGCCCCTCCCTCTGTTATGAACACACCTGCCGCTCCCCCTGTTATGAACACACTTGCCCCTCCCTCTGTAACGAACACACCTGCCCCTCTCTCTGTTATGAACACACTTGCCCCTCCCTCTGTTATGAAGACACTTGCCCCTCCCTCTGTTATGAGCACACCCGCCCCTCCCTATGTTATGAACACACTTGCCCCTCCCGCGGTTATGAACAAACTTTCCCCTCCCGTAGTTTTGAACACACCTGCCCCTCTCTCTGTTATGAACACACCTGCCCCTCCCTCTGTTATGAACAAACTTGCCCCTCCCGCTGCTATGAACACACCTGCCCCTATCTCTGTTATGAACACACTGACCCCTTCCTCTTTTAAAATTGTCAAAACTGAAACCCTGGGTAAATCTTGCCTCTCTGAGGAAATCCTGACTCTTAGAACACTCAAGAGACAAAAAGAACAGGCTTGGTGGCAAACTACTATGGCCTACACTCTTTCATTGTACTGTAAGGCTGTTGCCGACTACAAGACTGCTATTACGGCTTCCAAACGAGACTTTTATGAAGAACGCATTAAAACTGCTAATTCATCCCATAAAGAACTTTTTACTATTCTCAGGGAGTTTGAAGCGAAGGATAATCTTTACCCTTCCTTGGTTAAGAGCGACCAATGGTGTTCCGACATACAGCAGGGAATTAGTGATGCATTGAATTCTCATCGCGATAAGATTGTGATGCTGCTTTCTGCCCCTTCTTTGCCAATTAGTATCATACCCAGTTCTGCTCTCCACGTCCAGCCTCCTGCCTCCACTTCTCCTGTCTTTTACTTTAGAGAGATCAGTGAGGCTAATCTTGCTGATTTTGTCTCACATCTTAAGCTTTCTTCTTGCTCTCATGATATTTGCCCTCCTTCCAAAATGAAAGAATCCTTTGACTGCCTGGCTCCTCTGGTTACGCGCCTGGTTACCTCCTCCTTTGCTACCTCCATTGTTCCCAACTCACTAAAAAAGGGGTGGATCTCCCCTGTGATTAAAAAGGCCTCCCTTGACCCATCTTCTGTAGGCAACTATCGTCCTGTTACTAATGTTCCCTTTTTAGTGAAGATTCTGGATAGAGTTGCATACTCTCAGATCCAGCAACACATTGTTACTAACAATCTACTTGGCCCACTGCAATCTGGCTTTTGGGCTCTTCATGGCACTGAGACTGCTTGGCCCTCTTCAGTCTGGCGTTCGGGCTCTTCATGGCACTGAGACTGCTTGGCCCTCTTCAGTCTGGCGTTCGGGCTCTTCATGGCACTGAGACTGCTTGGCCCTCTTCAGTCTGGCTTTCGGGCTCTTCATGGCACTGAGACTGCTTGGCCCTCTTCAGTCTGGCGTTCGGGCTCTTCATGGCACTGAGAGTACTTGGCCCTCTTCAGTCTGGCTTTCAGCTCTTCATCCCAATGAGACTGTTTGGTCCTCTTCAGTCTGGCTTTTGGGCTCTTCATGGCAATGAAACTGCTTGGCCCTCTTCAGTCTGGCTTTCGGTCTCTTCATGGCACTGAGACTGCTTGGCCCTCTTCAGTCTGGCTTTCGGTCTCTTCGTGGCACTGAGACTGCTTGGCCCTCTTCAGTCTGGCTTTCTGGCTCTTCATGGCACTGAGACTGCTTGGCCCTCTTCAGTCTGGCGTTCGGGCTCTTCATGGCACTGAGACTGCTTGGCCCTCTTCAGTCTGGCTTTCGGGCTCTTCATGGCACTGAGACTGCTTGGCCCTCTTCAATCTGGCTTTCGGGCTCTTCATGGCACAGAGATTGCTTGGCCCTCTTCACTCTGGCTTTCGGGCTCTTCATGGCACTGAGACTGCTTGGCCCTCCTCAGTCTGGCTTCCGGGCTCTTCATGTCACTGAGACTGCTTGGCCCTCTTCAGTCTGGCTTTCTGGCTCTTCATGGCACCGAGACTGCTTGGCCCTCTTCAGTCTGGCGTTCGGGCTCTTCATGGCACTGAGACTGCTTGGCCTTCTTCAGTCTGGCTTTCGGGCTCTTCATGGCATTGAGACTGCTTGGCCCTCTTCAGTCTGGCTTTCGGGCTCTTCATGGCACAGAGACTGCTTGGCCCTCTGCACTCTGGCTTTTGGGCTTTTCGTGGCACTGAGACTGCTTGGCCCTCTTCAGTCTGGCTTTCTGGCTCTTCATGGCACTGAGACTGCTTGGCCCTCTTCAGTCTGGCGTTCGGGCTCTTCATGGCACTGAGACTGCTTGGCCCTCCTCAGTCTGGCTTCCGGGCTCTTCATGTCACTGAGACTGCTTGGCCCTCTTCAGTCTGGCTTTCTGGCTCTTCATGGCACTGAGACTGCTTGGCCCTCTTCAGTCTGGCGTTCGGGCTCTTCATGGCACTGAGACTGCTTGGCCCTCTTCAGTCTGGCTTTCGGGCTCTTCATGGCACTGAGACTGCTTGGCCCTCTTCAGTCTGGCTTTCGGTCTCTTCGTGGCACTGAGACTTCTTGGCCCTCTTCAGTCTGGCTTTTGGGCTTTTCGTGGCACTGAGACTGCTTGGCCCTCTTCAGTCTGGCTTTCTGGCTCTTCATGGCACTGAGACTGCTTGGCCCTCTTCAGTCTGGCATTCAGGCTCTTCATGGCACTAAGTCTGCTTGGCCCTCTTCAGTCTGGCTTTCGGGCTCTTCATGGCACTGAGACTGCTTGGCCCTATTCAGTCTGGCTTTCGGGCTCTTCATGGCACAGAGACTGCTTGGCCCTCCTCAGTCTGGCTTCTGGGCTCTTCATGTCACTGAGACTGCTTGGCCCTCTTCAGTCTGGCTTTCTGGCTCTTCATGGCACTGAGACTGCTTGGCCCTCTTCAGTCTGGTGTTCGGGCTCTTCATGGCACTGAGACTGCTTGGCCCTCTTCAGTCTGGCTTTCGGGCTCTTCATGGCACTGAGACTGCTTGGCCCTCTTCAGTCTGGCTTTCGGCTCTTCATGGCACAGAGACTGCTTGGCCCTCTGCACTCTGGATTTCGGGCTCTTCATGGCACTGAGACTGCTTGGCCCTCTTCAGTCTGGCTTTCGGGCTCTTCATGGCACTGAGACTGCTTGGCCCTCTTCAGTCTGGCGTTCGGGCTGTTCATGGCACTGAGACTGCTTGGCCCTCTTCAGTCTGGCTTTCGGGCTCTTCATGGCACTGAGCCCGCTTGGCCCTCTTCAGTCTGGCGTTCGGGCTCTTCATGGCACTGAGACTGCTTTGCCCTCTTCAGTCTGGCTTTCGGGCTCTTCATGGCACTGAGACTGCTTGGCCCTCTTCAGTCTGGCGTTCGGGCTCTTCATGGCACTGAGACTGCTTGGCCCTCTTCAGTCTGGCTTCCGGGCTCTTCATGGCACTGAGACTGCTTGGCCCTCTTCAGTCTGGCTTTTGGGCTCTTCATGGCACTGAAACTGCTTGGCCCTCTTTAGTCTGGCTTTCTGGCTCTTCATGTCACTGAGACTGCTTGGCCCTCTTCAGTCTGGCTTTCTGGCTCTTCATGGCACTGAGACTGCTTGGCCCTCTTCAGTCTGGCGTCCGGGCTCTTCATGGCACTGAGACTGCTTGGCCCTCTTCAGTCTGGCTTTCGGGCTCTTCATGGCACTGAGACTGCTTGGCCCTCTTCAGTCTGGCTTTCGGGCTCTTCATGGCATTGAGACTGCTTGGCCCTCTGCACTCTGGCTTTCGGGCTCTTCATGGCACTGAGACTGCTTGGCCCTCTTCAGTCTGGCTTCCGGGCTCTTCATGGCACTGAGACTGCTTGGCCCTCTTCAGTATGGCGTTCGGGCTCTTCATGGCATTGAGACTGATTGGCCCTCTTCAGTCTGGCTTTCGGGCTCTTGATGGCACTGAGACTGCTTGGCTCTCTTCAGTCTGGCTTTCGGGCTCTTCATGGCACTGAGACTGCTTGGCCCTCTTCAGTCTGGCTTTCGGGCTCTTCATGGCACTGAGACTGCTTGGCCCTCTTCAGTCTGGCTTTCGGGCTCTTCATGGCACTGAGACTGCTTGGCCCTCTTCAGTCTGGCTTTCGGGCTCTTCATGGCACGGAGACCGCTTGGCCCTCTTCAGTCTGGCTTTCGGGTTCTTCATGGCACGGAGACTGCTTGGCTTTCTTCAGTCTGGCTTTCGGGTTCTTCATGGCACTGAAACTGCTCTGGTTGTTTTGAAGGCTAACCTATGCCACATTGTATACTCGGGTCAGGTTGCACTACTGATGCTTCTGGACTTCTCAGCGGCCTTCGATCTTGTGGGCCACTCCCTGCTGCTTGAGAGGTTGGGGGACACTGCTAACTGCTCCAGTAGCGCCTACAATGGTTGGCCTTTTTTCTTGGCCCTAGACCTGCCCGGCTTACTTCTAATGGCTTTAAATCCCCCCTGAACTTCTCACCTGCGGTGTCCCACAGGGTGCTTTCCTTTCCCCTACCCTCCTTAACTTGTACACACGTCCTTTCTTCCAACTTCTTGACAGTCACTGTGTAGATTATACAAATTACGCTGATGAGACGCAAGTCTTAATTAAACTTACCTGTGACTACGAGAAGGACCACAAGAAAAACACCTTCATCCATGCTAAATTTGAAAATTGGATGATAAACAATTCCTTGGCTGTTGATGGAAATAAAACCGAGCTTAAGGTCGTAGGTGCTACTCACCGCCTTCAGAAGCTGAATCCTAGATTTGCTGCATTTGATATTGCTGGTTCCTCCATCAAAACTAGTGCTTGGGTTCACACCCTTGGAGTCTACTTCGACTCCTCACTCAATATGAAGAAACATGCCAGTCAAGTGACGGCATCCTGTGCCTATACTACACACCTGATGAAGAAAAATGCCAGTCAGCAGAAGGCATCCTGTGCATATACTACATGCCTGATCAGGAAAATAAAACCTTTTTTATCTGAATCTAATACTGCCTCCCTTGCTGTCGCCCTGGTCAATTCCAAACTTGACTATGGCAACAGCCTGTTGGCAGGCACTTCTAAGTACAACTTGGACATGCTCCAAGTTGCTCAAAACAAAATGAAGTTTGAGCTGTATGTGTTCTCTCCAGAAGGAATCACGTGACTGAGGCGCGTATTTCCCTGCATTGGCTTCCAATCAAACATTGCATCGCCTACAAGGTTATGCTTCTCACTCACAGATGCCTTAATGATAAAGTGCCCGTCCATCTTAAGGACCGGATTAATCATTCATGTTCCACCCGATCACTTCACTCCATCAATACTCATAGACTTGAGTCTCCCAGACACAAGCTGAAGCGTTTTGGTGGCATTAGCTTTGATTCTATTTCCCCTCCCCCTTAAGAACTCTCTCAAGCACCTCCTTTTTATGAAGCCCTCGGCTGATCATTCTTCTCCGGCTAACTATCGCCTGATCTCCATCACTCCTTTCCTGGGCAAACTCTTGGAAAAGATGCCCATCTCCTAGCTTAATCTATATACTGAATCTGATGGTTGCCTCCATGACCACCAGTCTGGCTTCAGAGGGTTCCATGTGATAATATCCCCGCAAAAATATCGCCATACAAAATTGTTGCCATATTTTTGCGGCAATATTACCCCATGGAACCTGCGGGGGACACCGCTGCAACACCCATATATTTTGAAAGGGAGCGGGGGACACCCCCGCAAACCCACTACCCATTTACCCCATAAATTACCTCCACCTAAAGTATCACCTATGGCCGTTCCCGACGACCATATGTACGGCGATATTTTAGGTGGGGATAATATTACCTGATACCCTTCAGAGCTGCCATAAGCACAGAAACTGCTCTCCTGAACACCCGTGAAGACTTGCTCTCCAATCTTGATTCTAATCTCCCTTCTGTCCTCATTCTCCTTGGTCTACCCTCTGCTTTTGACATGGTCAACCATGCCATCCTGCTCAATCGTCTCTGCGACAACCTTGGTATTACTGATCAGGCCCTGGACTGATTGACCTTCTTTCTCACCGACCGACCGTCTCAAGTACAACTGGGGTCTTTCCTCTTTTCTATCTCTCTCTCTACTTGTGGTGCTCGCCAGGGGCCTAACCTCTCTCCCTGGCTCTTCAACCACTACCTGGCACCTCTTGCCCACTGCATCGCTACTTGCTGCTCCAATTTTCAATGTTATTCGGATGACACTCTGCTTTCTTTGAGGCTTCCCTCAGCCATCTCGGCTCCTTCTCTCATACCAGACTGTCTAGCCGCAATTCAGGAATGGTGTGCCGCCAATGATCTCTGCCTTAATGCCAGTAAGACTGAGACCCTCCTCATTGGGACACCTGCTCCCTCCTTTCCTCTCTCTCTCTCTTCCTGCTCCTTACTGTGAGGCTAAGAACCTTGGTGTCATCATCGACTCCACCCTCTTCTTCTCTCCTCACATCTCTGAGATCTCTAAGAAGTCACACTACCAGCTGCACCTCCTCAGAGGTATTCTCCCTTTCCTCTCCTTCCCCCAGAAGCTCACTGTCTCCAGAGCTCTGGTCCTCTCTAGGCTGGACTACTGCAGTCTTTGCAATTTATCAAGAACAGGACTAGGAGAATGATCAAGCCCAGGGATTACATCTCTCCAGCTCGGAAATCTCTTCACTGGCTCCCCGCGGCTGCAAGGATCAACTTCAAGACCCTCTGCATTGTCCACAAGGCTTTCTGGGGCCTGGGACCCCTCTACCTCCAACGTTCTCTTCCAAAACATCTTCCTTCTCAAGCTCTCTGCTCTTCCACCTCCAACTCTCTGAGGGTCAGACGCTTCTTCAAGCAGAGGTTTGGGGGTAGATCTATCTCCTTGGATGGGGCCTCTCTCTGGAACAGCCTCTCTGCCTCTCTCAAACTTGAGCAGAACCACCTCCAGTTCCAGGAGCAACTCAAGACCTTCCATTTCACTTCCGCTTTCTCTCTTCCTCTCCCCTGCTGATGCACCCGACTGCTCTGCGCACTGGTCACCTGGTCACCCTCTGAACTCGGGCCCAGGCTCCTGCATGTCCAGTTGCCCTTGCACTGCCTCCGGGCTCCTCAGCACTTAAGGGTCAGTATCTGCAACCCTACAGTCCCTTCTCTGCACTTATGAACCACCTGCTGGCTGCACTTGTGAGATCACTGCACTTCCCTCCCTCCCCTACCCCCTGGCACTTCTACCCTTCCCCGCACTTGCACAATCTGAATGACACAAGGCCTAGTAAGATCGTTATTTTGTCCTCCCTTGTTTCCCCTCCTTGTCTTGTCGCGCCTAGAAAACCTATGTACAGGCAGGCTATATATGCCACCTCATATCATATCATATGAAATCGTCTCCCCACCTCTCTACGTCTCTGTTCTGGACTACCCTTATTTAAAAGATCTCTTAAAACTTTTCTCTTCAATTCGAACAATTAGATATTTCTTTTCTTACTGATGTCCCTCTGGTCTGACTCTGACTATCCTCTGTCTAGCAGCACACTGAGGCCTTTGGGAGAGTTGCGCATTATAAAAGTTATATAACAATAAAAATGAAAGAAATTGGGAAAATTAAAAAGAAAGAAGGAAGGAAGGAAGGAAAGAAGGAATATAGGAAGGAAGGAAGAAGAAGGAAGGTAGGAACGAACTAGAGAGGGAATGGCTAGGGAGGGGCTTAGGAAGCCAAACCCAACGCAGAATCCTGAAGTGTGGTGGAGAAACAGAACAACTGTAAGATAACTCCTGGCTCGATGTTCAATAAAACTTGCTGCGGCAATTTTAACTTCCACCCTGAAACTGGACTTGCCTCTTTATTCAGGGGAACTGTAAGGGGGCCTTTAGGGAAGGGGTGGGATAAGGGGAGTTTCGTTTGGGGTGGCAGGTATGACTGGAGGGGGACAGGTATGTGTGTGATGGGGCGCAAGTGGGGGCTGTCAGCGCTAAGCGTTGAACGTCATCTTGTCCCTCACGGGAACCAGGAATGCTCAGGTTCTGGCTGCCAGGCTGCAAGAGCAGCAGGAATCTGCGTGGTCCCGATACCAGGAAAGTTCCTGCAAGACACCAGATGGAGACGGGAAGCAGAAAATAACATTTACTTTAAAAATAATTTTCATCTATTCAACATGGAAGGTATGGAGGGATAAGAACAGGGACAGTGGATGGTGGTATTTAACTGATCAAAGGGGGCTAGTAGGGAGGGGCCCAACCTCTGCTATATTCGATAACATTCACATGGCATAGAGGCCCCACCTCTACTATATTAGACTACATTCACATGGTGTAGATGCCTCATCTCTACTATATTAGATATTCACAGGTCATAGAGGCTTTAGATCTACTATATCGGACTACATTCACATGGCATAGAGGCCCCACCTCTTCTATATAAGAGGACATTCACATGTCATAGAGGACTCACCTCTGCTATATTAGATGACATTCACATGTCATAAAGGTTTTAGCTGTGCTATATTAGACCACATTCACATGGCATAGGGGCCCCATCTCTACTGTATTAGACAACATTTACATGGCATAGAGGCACTATCTCTTCTATGTAAGAGGATATTAACATGTCATAGAGGCTTCACCTCTGCTATATTAGACTACATTCACATGGCATAGGGGCCCCACCTCTACTATATTAGACGACATTCACATGTCATAGGGGCATCACCTCTACTATAGTAGACACAATTCACATGGCATGGAGGCCCCACCACCAATATATTAGAAGACATTCACATGGCATAGAGGCCCCACCTCTTCTATATTAGACTACATTCACCTGGTATAGATGCCCCACTTCTACTATATTAGATGAAATTCACATGTCATAGAGGCTTTACCTATACTATATTAGACTACATTCACATGACATAGAGGCCCCACCTCTACTGTATTAGACATTCACATGGCATAGATGCACCACCGCTACGATATTAGATGAAATTCACATGTCATAGAGGCTTTACCTATACTATATTAGACTACATTCACATGGCCTAGGGGCCCCATCTCTACTGTATTAGATGACATTCACATGGCATATGGGCTGCACCTCTACTATATTAGACTATGTTCACATGGCATAGAGACCCCACCTCTACTGTATTAGATGACATTCACATGGCATAGAGGCTCCACCTCTACTATATTATAAGATATTCACATGGCATAGAGGCCCCATTTCTACTATATTAGACTACATTCTCATGTCATAGAGACCCCAGCTCTACTATATGAGATTACATTCACATGGCATACAGGCCCCACCTCTACTATATGAGATCACATTCAATGACATAGAGGACCCACCTCTACTATATTAGGTGACATTCACATGGCATAGATGCCCCCACCTCTACCATATTACATGGCATTCACATGGCATACAGGCTCCATCTCTACTCTATGAGATTACATTCATATGGCATAGAGGCCCCACCTCTACTACATTACATGACATTCACATGGCATAGAAGTCTGACCTCTACTATATTAGACTATGGCATAGAGGCCCCATCCCTACTATATTACATGACATTCACATGGCATAGAGGTCTGCCACTACTATGTAAGAGGATATTCACATTTCACAGAGGCTTCATGTCTCCTATATTGGACGCCATTCACATGGCAAAGGGGCACCACCGCAACTATATTAGATGGCATTTACATGGCATGGAGGCTCCTCCACTACTATATTAGACAACATTCACATGGCATAGGGGCCCCACCTCTACTATATTAGAAGACATACACAGGGCATAGAGTCTCCACCTCTACTCTATTAGATGGCATTCACATGGCATAGAGGCCCCACCTCTACTATATTATACTACATTCAGATGGCATAGAGGCACCACCTCTATTATATCAGATGACATTCACATAGTATAGAGGCCCCACATCTACTATATTAGACTATGTTCACATGACGTAGAGGCCCCACTTCTACTACATTAGACAACATTCACATGGCATAAAGCCCCCACCTCTATTATATGAGTTTACATTCAATGACATAGAGGCCTCACCTCTACTATATTAGAAGACATTCACATGGCATAGAGAGCCCACCTCCAATATATGAGTTTACATTCAATGACATAGAGGCCTCACCTCTACTATATTAGACTACATTCATATTTTGAAGAGGCCCCACCTCTACTATTTTAGACATTGACATGGCATAGAGGCCCCAGCTCTATTATACTAGATGGCATTCACATGGCATAGAGGCTCCACCTCTACAATATTAGAAGACATTTGCATGGCATAGAGGCCCCACCTCTACTATATTGCAAAACATTCACATGGCATAGAGGCTCCTCCTCTACTACATGAAATTACATTCATGTGGAAAATAGGCCCCACCTCTACTATATGAGATTACATGCACATGGCATAGAGGCCTCATCTCTACTATATTATACTACACTCAAATGACATAGAGGCACCACCTCAAATATTTAAGAGGATATTCACATATCATCAAGGCTTCACCTCTACTATATTAGACAACATCCACATGGCATGAAGGCACCACTTCTGCTATATTAGAAAACATTCACATGGCATAGAGGCCCACATCTACTATATTAGCTGACATTCACATGGCCTACAGGCTTCACCTCTACTATATTAGAAGACATTCACATGGCATAGAGGCCCCACCTCTAGTATACGAGATTGCATTCACATGGCATAGAGGCACCGCTTCTACTATATTAGATGATATTCACATGACATAGAGGTCCCACCTCTAATAAATTACAAGACATTCACATGGCATAGAGGTTTCACCTCTACTAAATTAGACTACATTCACATGGCATAGAGGCCCCACCTATACTGTATTAGATGACATTCACATGGCATAGAGCATCCACCTCGACTATATGAGACTAAGTTCACATGGCATAGATGCCCCACCTCTACTATAATACACAACATTCACATGGCAAACAGGAGCCTCCTCTACTATATGAGATTACATTCACATTGCATAGAGGCCGGCCCCACCTCTACTATATGAGATTACATTCACATGGCATAGAGGCCCCACCTCCAGTGTATTACATGACATTCACATGGCATAGTGGCCCCACCACTACTTTATTAGAAGACATTCACATGGCATAGAGACCCCACCTCTACTATCTAAGAGGATATTAACATGTCATAGAAGCTTCACCTCTACTATATTAGACAACATTCACAGGGCATAGAGGGTCCATCTCTACTATATTAGACGACATTCACAAGGCAAAGGGGCCCCATCTCTACTATATAAAATGACATTCACATGGCATGGAGGCTCCACCTCTACTATATTAGATGTCATTAACATGGCATAGGGGCCTCACCTCTACTATATTAGAAGACATACACAGGGCATAGAGGCCCCTCCTCTACTATATTAGACTATGTTCACATGGCATAGAGGCCCTACCTCTACTATACTACATGGCATTCACATGGCATATAGGCTCCACCTCTACTCTAGGAGATCACATTCAATGACAGAGGACCAACCTCTACTATGTTAGGCGACATTCACATGGCATAGAGGTCTGCCACTACTATGTAAGAGGATCTTCACATTTCACAGAGGCTTTACGTCTTCTATATTGGACACCATGCACATGGCAAAGGGTCCCCACTGCAACTATATTATATGGCATTTACATGGCATAGAGGCTCCTCCACTACTATATTAGACAACATTCACATGGCATAGAGGCCCCACCTCTACTATATTAGACTATGTTCACATGGGGTAGAGACCATATTAGACATTCACTTGGCATAAAGACCCCACCTCTAATATATGAGTTTACATTCAATGACATAGAGGCCTCACCTCTACTATATTAGACTACGTTCATATTTCGAAGAGGCTCCACCTCTACTATTTTAGACATTCACATGGCATAGATACCCCCCTCTTATATATGAGTTTACATTCAATAACATAGAGGCCTCACCTCTACTATATTAGAATACATTCACATCGTATCGAGGCCCCACCACTACTATATTAGACAACATTCACATGGCATAGGGGCTCCTCCTCTAGTACATGAAATTACATTCACGTGGCATAGATGCCCCCCTCTACTATATAGATTACATTCAAATGACATAGAGGCACCACCTCAACTATATTAGACGACAAACATAGGGCATAGAGTCTCCACCTCTACTCTATTAGACGGCATTCACATGGCATAGAGGCCCCACCTCTACTCTATTAGACGGCATTCACATGGCATAGAGGCCCCACCTCTACTATATTATACTACATTCACATGGCATAGAGTCACCACCTCCATTATATCAGATGACATTCACATAGTATAGAGGCCCCACATCTACTATATTAGACTATGTTCATATTTCGAAGAGGCCCCACTTCTACTATTTTAAACATTCACATGGCATAGAGGCCCCAGCTCTACTATATTAGACTACGTTCATATTTCGAAGAGGCCCCACCTCTACTATTTTAAACATTCACATGGCATAGAGGCCCCAGCTCTATTATACTAGATGGCATTCACATGGCAGAGGCTCCACCACTACAATATTAGAAGACATTCGCATGGCATAGAGACCCCACCTCTAATATATGAGTTTACTTTCAATGACATAGAGGCCTCACCTCTACTATATTGGACTACATTCACATGGTATCAAGGCCCCACCTCTACTATATTATAAAACATTCACATGGGATAGAGGCTCCTCTACTACATGAAATTACATTTATGTTGCATAGAGGCCCCACCTCTACTATATGAGATTACATTCACATGGCATTGAGGCCTCGTCTCTACTATATTATACTACATTCAAATGACATAGAGGCACCACCTCAACTATATTGGAAGACATTCACATGGCATAGAGGCCCCACCTCTACTATATAAGAGGATATTCACATATCATCAAGGCTTCACCTCTACTATATTAGACAACATCCACATGGCACGAAGGCATCACTTCTGCTATATTAGAAAACATTCACATGGCATAGAGGCCCACCTCTACTATATTAGATGACATTCACATGGCATACAGGCTTCACCTCTACTATATTAGAAGACATTCACATGGCATAGAGGCCCCACCTCTACTATATGAGATTACATTCACATGACATAGAGGCACTGCCTCTACTATATTAGATGACATTCACATGACATAGAGGTCCCACCTCTAATAAATTACACGACATTCACATGTCATAGAGGTTTCACCTCTACTAAATTAGACTACATTCACATGGCATAGAGGCCCCACCTATACTGTATTAGATGACATTCACATAGGATTTCTTCTCAGGATGGCCGCTGCGACGCCGGGAACTCGGCGGAGCGGCCAATCCGTGTCACGGAGGGGCACGTTAAAAGCAGCTTCTTTCCTTTGTCGGCCGCTACCACGCTTGAGAGAGAAGCAGAGCGGCATAGAGGCAATGACTCGCTGCCAGGGGTCCTCAAATCACTAAAGCCATCCCATCCTCGTCGCCATTGTTGCAGAGACACTCGGGACAGCAGGTAAGACTTCAAGTGATATATATTTATTGAGTTAACTAATGAGAAAACCCCTAGCAACCTGCAGAGGCTCCCTTGCTCTTAGAGAAACAATTTCAACTGCCACAGGCTGGAACACTAAGAACAAAAACAAACACACGCTCATACTATGACCTCACCAGGGCTTGAGGTAATGAACATTCCATTTTCATTAGCACCTGTAGAACAGGGACAGTCCCTTACTATTCAACATCATAACACCACCTCTACTATATTAAATGACATTTACATGGCATAGAGACTCCTCCTCTACTATGAGATTACATTCACATGTCATAGAGGCCCCACCCCTACTATATGGGATTACATTTACATGGCATAGAAACCCCACCTCTACTATATTACATGACTTTCACATGGCATACCGGCCTCACCTCTACTATATTAGATGATATTCACATGGCATAGATGCCCCACCTCTACTATATTAGATGACATTCACATGGCATAGAGGCCCCACCTCTACTATATTAGATGACATTTACATGGCATAGAGGATCCTCCTCTACTATATTAGAGTACATTCACATGGCATAGAAGCCCTACTTCTACTATATTGAACTCCATTCACATGTCATAGAGGCTTCACCTCTGCTATATGAGACTATGTTCACATGACATAGATGCCCCACCTCTACTATAATACACGACATTCACATGGCACACAGGATCCTCCTCTACTATATGAGATTACATTCACATGGCAGAGAGGCCCCACCTCTACTATATGAGATTACATTCACATGGCATATAGAGGCCCCACCTCTACTATATGAGATTACATTCACATGGCATAGAGGCCCCACCTCCACTATATTACATGCCATTCACATGACATAGAGGTCCCACCTCTACTAAATTAAATGACAGTCACATGGCATAGAGGCTCCACTCTACCATATTATAAGATATTCACATGGCATAGAGGCCCCATCTCTAGTATATTAGACTACATTCTCATGGCATAGAGACCCTATCTCTACTATATGAGATTACA
The DNA here is from genome assembly GCF_040938575.1 of Ambystoma mexicanum. Lineage (NCBI taxonomy): Eukaryota > Metazoa > Chordata > Amphibia > Caudata > Ambystomatidae > Ambystoma > Ambystoma mexicanum. Next base: position 9,657,108 of record NC_090927.1, read on the forward strand.
GTCAAATGGCATATGGGCCCAACCTCTACTGTATCAGAAAACATTCACATGGCATAGATGCCCCACCTGTACTATATTAGATGACATTCACATGACATAGATGCCCCACCACTACTATGTAAGAGGATATTCACATGGCATAGAGGCTCCTCCTCCACCATATTAGCCAACATTCACATGGCAAAGGGGCCCCACCTCAACTAAATTAGACAACATTTACATGGCATAGAGGCTCCTCCTCTACTATATAAGACAACACTCACATGGCATATGGGCCCCACTTCTACTATATTAGACAACATTCACATGGCATATGGGCCCCACCTCTCCTATATTAGAAGACATTCACATGGCATAGAGGCCCCACTTTTACTATATTACACGACATTCACATGGCATAGAGGCTCAATCTCTACTCTATGAGATTACATTCACATGGCATAGAGGCTCCATCTCTTCTATATTAGACTACATTCACATGTCATAGAGGCCCCATCTCTCCTATATTAGATGACATTCACATGGCAAAAGGACTCCACCTCAACTATATTAGACAACATTTACATGGCATAGAGGCTCCTCCTCTAGTATTTTAGACAACATTCACATGGCATATGGGCCCCACCTCTATTATGTTAGAAGACATTCACATGGCATAGGGCCTCACCCCTACTATATTAAATGACATATACATGGCATAGAGGCTCCTCCACTACTATATTAGATGACATTCACATGGCATAGGGCCCCACCTCTACTATATTAGAAGACATACACAGGTCATAGAGGCTCTACCTCTACTATATGAGATGACATTCACATGGTATGATACCCCACCTCTACTATATTAGACTACAATCACTTGGCATAGCGGCCCCACCTCTATTATATCAGATGACATTCACATATTATAGAGACCCCACCTTTACTATATTATATGACATTCACATGGCATAGAGGCCTCATCACTACTATATTAGATGACATTTACACGGCATAGAGATTCCTCCTCTACTATGAGATTACATTCACATGGTATAGAGGCCCCACCCCTACTATAAGGGATTACATTCTCATGGCATAGAGACCCCACCTCTACTATATTACATGACATTCGCATGGCATAGATGCCCCACCACTACTATATTAGAAGACATTCACATGGCATAGAGGCCCCACCTCTACTATATTAGATTACATTTACATGGCATAGAGGCCCCACCTCTACTATGTAAGAGGATATTAACATGTCATAGTGCTTCACCTCTGCTATATTAGGTGACATTCATATGGCAAATGGGGCCCCACCTCTACTATATTAGATGACATTTACATGGCATAGAGGATCCTCCTCTACTATATAAGATTACATTCACATGGAAAAGGTCCCAACCTCTACTATATTAAAAGACATACACAGCGCACAGAGGCTCCACCTCTACTATATTGAACTACATTCACATGGCATAGAGGCCTCACCTCTACTAAATGGGACTACATTCACATGGCATAGATGCCCCACCTCTACTATATTACATGCCATTCACATGACATAGAGGCCTCACCACTACCATTTTAGAAGACATTTGCATGGCATAGAGGCCCCAACTCTACTATTTAAGAGGATAATCACATGTCCTAGAGGCTTCACCTCTGCTATATTAGACGACATTCACAAGGCAAAGGGACCCCACCTCTACTATATTAGATGACATATACATGCATAGAAAATCCTCCTCTACTATGTTAGACGACACCCACATGGTATAGGGGCCCCACCTCTACTATATTAGAAGACATTCACATGGCAAAGGGGCCTCACCCTACTATATCAGATGACATTTACATGGCATAGAGACTCCTCCTCTACTATGAGATTATATTCACATGGCATAGAGGCCCCACCCCTACTATATGGGATTATATTCACATGGCAAAGATGTCTCACCTCTGCTATATTAGATGACATTCACATGGCATAGAGGCTTCACCTCTGCTATATTAGACAACATTCAAATGGCAAAGGGGCCCCACCTCTACTATATAAGATGACATTTACATGGCATAGAGGATCCTCCTCTGCTGTATAAAATGACATTCACATGGCATAGAGGTCTGTACTGTACTATATTAAAAGACATACACAGGGCATAGAGGCTCCACCTCTACTATATTAGACTACATTTACATGGCATAGAGGCCCTACTTCTACTATAGTGGACTACATTCACATGGCATATGGGCTCCACCTCTACTATATTAGAAGACATTCACATGGCATAGGGGCCCCACCTCTACTATATTAGATGGCATTTATAGGGCATAGAGGATCCTCCTCTACTATATAAGACAACATTCATATGGCATAGGGCCCCCACCTCTACTATATTAGATGGCATTTATAGGGCATAGAGGATCCTCCTCTACTATATAAGACAACATTCATATGGCATAGGGCCCCCACCTCTACTATATTAGATGGCATTTATAGGGCATAGAGGATCCTCCTCTACTATATAAGACAACATTCATATGGCATAGGGCCCCCACCTCTACTATATTAGAAGACATACACATGGCATAGGGGCCCCATATCTACTATATTAGAAGACATACACATGGCATAGGGGCCCCACCTCTACTATATTAGAAGACATACACATGGCATAGGGGCCCCACCTCTACTATATTAGAAGACATACACAGGGCATAGAGGTTCCACCTCTACTATATTAGACAACATTCACATCTGTGAAGTTGGTATAGATTACACCCATGGCATCCAAAGCCAAAAAAAGAAGCTTAGTGTACGCATTGTATAGGGTAGGTGAGATACATGACCCTTGGCGTACCCCAATGGGGATGGGGATGGGGCCTGCTGCCTCTTTACCAATGGATACTCTAGACGTGCATGCAGCTAGAAAAGATTTCACCCAGAGGGTGTCATCTTTAGAGAAATTAAAGTCCTTTGCTAGTGTAGCACATAGTTTATTGTGATCCACTAGATTGAATGCTGCAGATACATCTAGCAACAGTAGTATGCAGAGTTTACCGGCCTCCCTAATGGTGTCCATCTGATTTCCAAATCAAGGAGTGCCGTTTCGGTGCTATGGTTAGGCCTAAATCCTGATTGTCTAGCTCTTAGGAGCTGGTTTTGTTCAAGATGGGCTTGAATTTGGGTTTAAACTATTTTATCTATGATATTGAGCAAAAACGGGACCGTGGTTATTGGTCAGTAATTCGTAGGTACTGTCAAGACCAGGATTGTTTTTTTCAGAAGCGGGTTCACCCATGCTTCTTTTATACTGGCCGGGACCGTATTCATGTTGAAAAAGGTATTCACAATCAAATCCTAGAAATCCAGCAAAGTTGCTGGGGGTCTCTAAATGTAAGGGAAATTAGCACATTCTTCAGAGTTCTCCCTAACACATAGTCTAATATTACCCTGAATAGGATAGGAAGCAAAGGCATCCATATTAGTAGACACATGTTCTAGAGCCATCATGGGGTGATGGTAATGGGGTCTAACTTCTTAATGATCCTTGCAGTGCTTTGAGTATTAATGTAGTCCTGGATGGGCGGGAACGGTGGGGTGGAGGGTAGGAATGGGGTAGGACAAGGTATAGGATGATGCCGGTAGCAACCAAGTCTGGAAAGGCCATTTCCCTGGGTGATAAAGGAGCTTCCTGTACAGGGTAAGCAATCTTTTATAATGCAAAATGGAAACATAGTGGCATGTAGCAAGCCTAGCATGGTTATGTACTAGGTGGGAGTGGAGATGTATCAAAGCTACAACACACAAGTCAAAGGGGGCACCTAGATGAGGGATACATTACACTTTGATGAGAATAAAAACTAAAATGAATATAGCACAATGCATGCCATATTAGCAAATAGGATAATGAAATCACTGCGCATTACGCATTCATTGAGGGAAACAGTACATCTTGATAATGAAATCAGACTGGCATTATGCATTCCATATAGAGGTATAAGATGAGAGTTAGCACAACACAGTCAACTTGAAGGTAAGGTTAATCTGACACAATGCATTCTGTATTAGCGAGTATGATGAAGAAATCACAGCTCAATTCAAGTTAATTAAAGCATACAGTGTGCATTGTTAATGAGATCAGACCAACATTATACATTCTGTATTGAAGTATAGAAAGGAGCTGGCATAGCACAATATATATGATATATGAAATATGATATATGATAGGTTATTTATAATGTGCTTAATACCCAGAGGTTTCTAAGTGCGGACCTGGGGATCGAACCTGTGTTGCTCTGTGTCGTCTTGCTTCCAAGGCAAGCACATTGCCCCTCAGCTATCCTCCCGAGACTCACGAGTCGTGGGGGCAAGAGTAGCATTGCTGGTACCTATGAGTAGGTGAAGAGAGACTGGGCACATATGTATGTTTGTTGCACAGAGTACACGTCACCAATGTGCAGTACAGTTGTGCTTGTCTGTGATGCAAAAAATGGCTAAATGCAATTTATTATGCGGCAGTGGGCGGCATAATCAGATGGCTAACTCAATGTGCAGGAGACAATTTGATATGCACCAGTAAGCATCCTAAATACATTAGGATATGCAGCAATGGGAAGCACAAAGGACAGTTTGATGTGCAATAATGGGCGGCACAATCCTGGACTTACACAATGGTCAGAGTAACAGCTTGGTGTGTGGCGACGGTTAGCCCAAGCCTGCTGATAATCCAGTGGTTAAGATACAATTTAAAATGCAAGAATGGGCAGACCAAACCTAATGGCTGAAACCGTTGGTCGAAAAACAATTTGGCATTAGGCAGAGGTAAAGCGTATAAATCATGGCCTCATTGTAGGTTATATAAATATGCATGGTTTAGAACAGTATGGTAGCTAGAAGTATAGATATGCTAGATGGTAATGCAAAAAGGATTCATGTGGTTTAACACAGAATTTAGACCTAGCCATAGCGAGGTAGTGGCTGATTGGAGCCAGTGTCTGAAAGTACGTTCATGAAGGTAGTCAACCTCAGTGAAGAGACAGCTGATGGGACCGGCCCATAATCATGAGCAAGCTGGTTGAAAGTACAAAGTCAGAATAGTAATCATGGGCCTACCGTTCATCTGTAAAGGGTGATGACAGACTGCTACAGAATGCAAACAGTATGCAAATAGGGCCTTATTCTGTGGCTTCGTCGTGGGATGGCAATCGCCAGCCGGTAAATCGGATTGGTGGATAAAGACGCCTGGTTGCCTAGCATCCAGTAAACAACCTTGATCTCGAACTCAGATGAGGGTGGCCATTTCAAAATCAGGCATCACGGTAAAGAACAATTTCAGGTCATAATGCACTTGATTTTACAAATGCACAACAAAATGAGGGGTGCTCATCAGGAATCAAGTAGGCCTTCACGCACAGATGGCTCACCATGCAAATGAAGAATGTGTTGTAGGGACTCTCGGGACTTCAGCAGTATCATCAACACGGATCGGTTGTGCCTTACTGAAGAGAAAGAATGAAGGAGGGAGATGGGCATTTGGCACCCAGTTTGGAACCCATGAAGAACAGAGAGGAAAACCAGGCTGAATCGTCAGTCTCATCTACTTCATCCACCATCTTTGTATGCAGGGTGGACAGCATAGTTATTGCCTCTGTCAGGGTTACATTTTCTTCATTGTGGGCAGGTGGGTATGTACAGCAAGAAGGCCTGATCTTTGCACACATGCCTCCTTCTATTGCTGTAATTAAGCCCAGGACATAGCTGTTCTGGAGGGTCATGAGCCTGATGGACCTCAAATCTTCTCTAATTGCATTACATCCTTTTATTGTTGTGTTACTTGTTTGTAACAACTCCCACCGAGTGATTTGTAACCACCTGGCGTTTGCTGTGGCTAGAAGTCCTGGCAGGAATATATCTGTGAATATCACTGCTGTCCTCATTTATGCTCTTCTGGGATTTCATGGTAAGCTTCAATCGATTTTGCAGAAAAGTAATTCTCCCTCTTCAGTGGAAAGAGATTGTGCAACCTCTTCTTTATTTGCTGTACATCCATAGTTTGAAAGCCTTCTATGTGAAGGTAACTTTGAGGGATCACCTATACAGGAACATGTATCATCACTAAAGAGCATACTCCTTTCCAGCTGTTAGGTAGCGTCATTTAAGCTTTGGATCCTCAGGCCCAATATTTATATATAAATGCAGCAGTTCCTCCTGTCATTCCTGGAGCTTCAACTATTTTCTGGCATCCCTTATTTTCTCATAATTTAGTTAGGCCCTTGTTTCTGAAACACGGTGTTGCATTCTTCATTGGTAATATAGTTACAGGTCCTGCTTCATGTTCGACCCATGTTAGCAGTCTTGCAAACTTGACCCATTCTTTAAGACATCCATCATTCACTTTTGCACTATATTCACCAGTGAGCTCATCAATAAGTGTGCACTGCATGCTAGCATTCCTAGTTATAAAGACTGGAGGGGGGTACCTGTACTCCTGCCCTCTATATGGCAGACTAGAAACACAGAGCACCCCAGCCAAGGTCCTCTATTTGATAGTTCGGATGAGCAACCAAGGCTTAAGCTCTCAGGAGGTGATGCCAGCTGGTTCTGAAGTACAGTGTAGTCCCCAAGCACCCCACAAAGGAATGTATGCACACTATATGCTAACACAGTTCTTTATATATAAATAATGTTCAAGATATATGCATAATTAATAACACACTTTTTACTTTGGCAAATCTAATATGGCAGATATATACAATGTCTATGTGGTACCACACTTAACTCTTAACTCCTTTAAAATGCACCAACTACTGACAGTTCTAATGGCATACAAATCAAACAGTAATGTGAATCAACATAGGACATAGGAAGGAAGACAAGTTGGGTTAAACATTGGCAGAATATTACTTTAGCTTCTAAGACAGAGTTCTGTGTAAGGATCCCCCCACTTTGGCAACCTGTAATAAAAGCATTGACAAGCCCAGTCCATATATGTTTAAGTAGTCTTGTTTCCTGGTAAAAAATGTCCCACTACCCCAATGTACCAGAGTTTCTTCGGCAGGACTCCCTTTAAAGCAGGAGCCACGGGGCATTGATAGTCCTGGAAGAATGTGAACCCTGGCATCGAGTGTTCACGATGAAAAGAGTTTGGTACCGCAAACATGACTCGATGAAGAACGTAGCCCGGCAGTGGGTGTCGGGAGTTGGCATTGGCATCGATGATTGGGACTCGACCACAGCTAGCTTTGTGGACTTCAGGTGGCAGTAAACCCACCGCAGGATTCTCCTCGGTTCATTGACGACTTTGACTTTCTCTGTCTGGACAAATCGTTCAACGATGATGGCAAGGGAGCCCTCCTTTCAATGTTCTTAGGCAAAAGGTGGAGTGGCACGGCTCCGGTCGTTGAGCAGCACAGCGTCAAGCTGTCCCAGCTTCTGGGACACACGACTGATCGGGCTTCCAGCAGTTATGGAAATCCTCCGAATCCCAGTCAACAACAATGGACTTCGACAGCCTCGATGTGCGGGTGCTTCACTTCGTGATTCGTCAGCGGACCCCGTCTCCGGTGGACAGCCTTTTGGGACTGGCTTCCAGGGTGCCTCGGTGAAGATCATCTTTCTGCATAATGTTCCCTCGTAGCTCAGGGAGAGGTCTCCTAGCCAGGTCTTCTCTCAGAGCAGTCCAGGACAGACTCAACAGCTTTTGGATCGAGTCGAAGGAAAACAGCAATAAACCTACTTCTTCCAGCTAGGCTTCAAGGATAAGCAGCTTCAAGTTTCAACTTCAGCTTCTGAACAATTCTGGTAAGTGAGTGGTCCCCAGATATACAGTTCTGTCTTGCATTCACACTGCTGAGCCAAGCTCAGTCAGCCAATCAGTCAGAATGGCATTCATGCAGGCAGGCAGCCAATCATGCTCACAGGCATTCATTTCACACAGACACGCATAACAAAGAATGTGGATTGGAGCAAGCACCCAGCCTTTCAGAACACCACTCAGCATTCATGTCAGTTTCAGGCAGGGCTGTCTCATTCTTTGTGTCACACACAAACAAACCAGACACCCATAACATGAAGTGCATATTGGTCACACACTCCATTCACACAGGTCCCACCCCAAGGGTGTACCCACAACATACAGTCACTGGGAAGGCTCCAGCCAGTCTGGCCTGGAATTCCCCACAATACCATATATGGTTCTTCCACCCAACCGCCAGTCAGGGGAAGGGACAGAGTCAGGGCTTCCAAGGATATTGGGAAACCAAGGTAACAGGCAATAGAAACCAAGAGGCCACAGGGGCCACCTTGTCACCTATCAGGAATCCATTGATTCCAATGGCAGCTCCTGGGTATGCCAAAATGGAAGATAATCAGAGCACCTGTCAAATCCAGCATGGAGCTGCCACCAGCCCATAACCTGCTCTGTGAGTAACACACAGGTGTCCAAAAACAACATACACTAGTATATACATGGGTGCATAAGGGTATCCCCATGGTCCTTGTTCACCATAACCAAAAAGAGGAAGAACTGCACTGCTGCCGTCCCACATGGACTCATGTGCAGAAAACAACACAGAACACACATGATGAGGGAGTACAGGACAAGGACATGGAGGCCCTGTCCATCCAATGCATTTCCAGCATCACACTGATTCCCATCCTTCACTGGTGGCTACTTGTCCATATAACAATAGCTGAGGTCTCTCCTCAGCTATTGGTATATGAGAAAGGATAGCTCAGGGACAATGTGTTTGTCTTGGAAGCAAGACAACGCAGCACAACACAGGTTTGAATCCCGATCCCACCCTTTGAAACCACTCTTGGGTATTAAGCGTGTTATAAAAGAACAATTATAATAATCTTGTCAATCCTGGTCTTTCCCATCCATCTGCACAATTCAGCCTCTTTTGTTCTATGACTGTCATCTGTCCCCTAGTCAGACCACTAAATGGATACAGGAGCACCCTGTTCTTCCACTTTGGATCTTTTTCCATCTTTTGTGTCTTTATATAAGCAACTTCATATGGAAATGTTTTCTTTGACATCCATCGTAGGGTTGCCCATTTCCCCTTGAATTGTGCTCTGGTCAAGCATGTTGTTAGATGGACAAGACACATTGCATCATGGCCAGGTATTTCCCTTGCTAAAAATGTTCTGGCTATGTTCATGGCATAAGGGATGAGAGAACATGCATAACAGTTCTCATCTAACGTTGTTCTCCCCACCTCACTCGTGTGCTGATACCACACGTTGTTCTTTAAATGAGCTGCATTATCAAAATGATCCTGATTATCTTCTCATCCATCCCTCCTAACTCGGTCAATTTGTTTAAAAAATATCAGATTTAATATCACTGGTGCTTTTGTTAGGGATAAAAAGAGATGTCTCATTGCTGGATAGTTCAGGTGAATTGTAAACCAACATATCATGACATTTTATAAGCATAAGAAAGGAAAGGCAGCACATGAAGCAAAATGTAGCTCTGAGAAGCATTGCCACAGTATTCAGGTGCCACAGTCTCTCTTTTGGAGTGAAGGGTCTCCTTGTTAGCAATTTGTATCTTATATAATGGAACATTCCCATTTTTCTTTACTTTCATTGTTCACCTTCAATCACCTTTATAAGTCACATTTTGATAACAAGAATTGAATTATGATTGTAATAATTACTCTGCGGCTAATAGGACTGTTTTTAGGATTTCCCAAAAATGCAACCATGTTCACGTTTTGCCACAATAGAGCTGGACATGATTTGAGTGGGTATACAAATCAGCATGCAGAAATGTGTGCAACATTTCAGGAAACATTAAAGTGTCATGTGTAATCCTGTTTTATTTGTAAAATATAGTCCCTTTGTAGCTCAACTGAAATAGTTTTGGAAACGCAGCAAGTCCCTTTTTTTCCTATTAATTGTTAGGAAAAGTTAATAGTTCCAAAAATGTTTTTAGTTCTTTAATTCTTTGATTTGGCTCTTGGTACTGGTTCTGGTCTGCATTCCTGGAGCTTCTTCTCTTGCTTCTCTGTCGGTGGGTGCAGGAGTGGTGAGGTTTCTCCTTTGAAGCGTTTCAAGTCACTCAAGTGCAGCCAGGCTCTCCTCTCTTCTAGTTTCACTGTAGTGGGAGTGAACCCCTCTACGAGGCACAGTCCCTCAAACCGTGGCTTATTCCAAGTTCTTACAAAGCTATTCATGAACACCTGGAACCCTGGAAACAAGCTAGGTTGTTTTAGCAAGTCATTAAGATCAACTGTTTGGCTGTCTTCATCAATCTTCCTCAACCCTTTCATCCGATTTTTGATCTGTTGGGCAATAAATGAAACACTAGCAGTCATATTTGTTAAATACTCATGCAGAGTCAGGTGGTGAGCTGAACCTGGCTGGTTTCTCAGGGCAAACAAAACAAGGGGTAGGCAATGTAGCCATCCCTTCTTCAGACTCATTTCGATTTTGGCTATCCTTTCTTTGAGAAGTCTGCTTAGCCTCTCACAGACACCATTCACCTGTGGGAGATAGGCGGTGAAAACCTGTGCTTTATACCTAATAGAAGAACTAACTGTTCAAATAATTGATTTACAAAATGTGTCTCATTATCACTGCAAACATTTGCACAAACCCCATCTAGGAAACACATCACGCAAGAGAATCTTGGCAGCACATGTGGCATTGTTGTGCATGCATGGACCGGCCTCGATCCATTGGGGAAAAGGACATACTACCACTAACATGTATCTATAGCCATTGCATACTTGTAACATATCCAAAAATCTATATGTAGATGCTGAAAAGGATCACAAGGGCTGGGGATTGCTCCTCTCACTGTTTGCAAGGTGTGCCCTGTTGCACATTTCTGGCACACAATGCAGTTCACAATAAACTGTGCAATATGTTCTAACAAATCTGGTGTGAACCAGTCTGCTGCGATCATGGCAGCAAGACACTCTCTTGTAGTGTGGGCTGGATAGTGAAATTGATCCAGCGCCACCTTCAATAATGCTAGAGGCATAACTGGATTTCCATTCCTGTCCAGTCTACATATAGCCCTGGTGGGGGATAAAGAACACCCCTCTTTCTTCCATAAGTCCTGCTCTTCCTGTGGAGCTGTAGCTTGTAGCTCAATTAACTATACAATGGATACCATGTTAAAACCACCTGTCAAAAACATAAAACATTCTGACATTTGCTTAACATCTTTTACTTCAAAATCAGAAATCTTTGGAAAATCTGCTGCTCATTTGGCCTCAATGTCTGTGGCTTCGTTACAGAAAGAAATCATGTCTGCCGTCTTAATATGGGCTGCACATTTCACCACAGCGATAGCCAATGGGAGACTCAGTACCTTAATAAGCTCGTCCAATAAGGACGCATGTTGTACTGGTGTGACGTCTGCATGGAGGAAACCCCTCCTTTTCCAATGTGATAATCCTGCATATACAGTTGACGTTGTATAGGCGGAGTAAGAGTACACTATCACTTCCTCATCCTCATATCTCTGGAGTGCAGCGATAAGCGCCACTAATTCTGCAGCCTGTGATAAATAATGTGAAGGCAGTCTTGCAATCATCACTACTTCAAATTCACCATCACCAGGGAGAAACCAAGAGACACTATAAGACAGGAGAAGTACACTGTCCCACTTGACAAAGAAGGGTCAGCCCCAGAAGAGAGATACCCAGGGGTGAGTAGTTATCAACCTGATCAAATGAACCCAATAAAAGGAGGTTCACAGCAAACTATTGAACAGACTTTTGTGAGATCCATAGTAGGAAGACGTGTTGAAAGCCATAAGGAACCCGGCAGAGGGAGGCCAACAGTTGAGATGGTTCAGAGCCCAACGGAGAGAGATCCAGGGGTGAACTCATTACCCAAATCCCATTAAAAAAGGAACAGTTTTTGAAGGGTCAGCCCCAGAAGAGGGGGGCCCAAGGGTGAAACCTGCACCCAATGTGAACTGCAAGAAAAGTTTTTGTGTTTGTTTGTTTGTTTTGTAAATAACTCAGGCCCTCGAAGGCAAGAGACTTTCAAGAAGAAACGAGACTCGAGCATCGAAGTTCCTGATTGCTGCCATTGGAACTCGTCTGGGAAAGCTGGAGAGTCTGCTGTGCTCCAAGCTCCCATCTTACCTGTGCTTCAAACATGGGGAAGGGATTTCCAAGCATCCACATCCTGACATATTATTTACAAACACTTCTTTCTTTTCTTATAAATTTTCCCACAACCTTTTTTATTAGTTGTGAGGTTTGGCAATAGGTTTCTTAGTATAGGCCTTTATTATTTGACATGACACCACAAGGTCTGCCTTATTTTTCATTTGATGGTCAACGCTTGTTCCCATCGTAGATTTAGGTTTAGGTTTAGTAGTTTTTTCCACCATGCATACAGTTAAATAAACACCCTTGAACTGTGATCACTTGTGCCTGTCTTACTGTTGTCATAAGGAGTTCCTCACACTCTACACATGGGATACTGTTTTGCTCACAGCAAGATTGCTCCTTGTTAAAGCTTTATTTTACCTGCTCCTGCACCACTCAACAAAGTCAAGTCATACAGGCTGTTGGTCCATAAGATGCTTGTCACCTTTTCCAAATCTTTCTGGAGGAATGGTGGTTTCTTTTTGACCAATGCCATTCTCTGCGGTATCTCTCTATTCTCATTTTTAAACCAGTAAGTGAGACTTATGAAAAATACTAATTCATCATTTTAATATTCATCTCTAAATAAATCTTTGTCTGTCAAATCGGTTAGTATGCATCCTTCCTTAAGGGCTATTACTGTTCTCCAAGCTCTTCCCTCGTCAGTTCTCCCATGAACAACCACTGTTTCCTTGTGTACTGCAGCTGCCTCTAGTTCTGTAGGGATAACCTGTCCTTCCTCGTCATCCGTAGATATTTCTGGACTGAACACAAATTTGTTGGGTATTCTTAATACGTTATCTGTCAATCCAGGAAGCCATGTCTATAAAATATTTATTCCATACACAAATTCCTCTGTGTCCACAGAGACCCCATCAGAAACCTTCTGATCTGTAAATACTAGTATACATTCTCTTACATTTATGTTGTGTATCCCTGGAGTTGACCACACTATCCCTTTGTCAGTCAAAGATATTGTCATGTTTAATCATCATCATCTCAGGTCCTAATATATTAACTGGTGTCTGCAGAGAATACAGTAGTGACATAGACATGTCATAATCACCTATAGAAAGTGGTAATTCATCATTAAAAGGAACCAAACTTGTGGCCCAGAGAATCCCTGTGCATTCACGGCGGTCCCAGACATTGGGTACTTTCCCTCACGAACACAGGAACGTGTTGCTCCTGTGTCTACTAGGGCTGAAAATGTCCTGCCTCCTATCGTTACCCTGACCCTTGGTTTCTCTTGCGGGTCTGGTGTCACTGATAGTACTGAAAACATCAAGTCGCTCTCTGGCCTTTCCTATTGTGGATATAAATTCATCCTTGTACCTCTAAAAGGATTCCTTCCCACCACTGTCACACTCCCTATCCTGGGAGTGGGTGCTTCTGCGGCTCCTGTACTTACCTTCCATTGCGGTATGTCTGCCTGTTGTACTGGAACATACTGTTGTGTTTGTGTGCACTTTTTGTGTTTGCCTAGGCGCTTGCTGTGGTTGCCCTTGTGGTGGTTGCGATTGCTACAGAATCTGCTGTGTTTGCTCCGTTTGTGGCACACATGTCTTTCACTGCGTGTGAACTTGGGCATATAACAGATTGCAGTTTACACACTCTCAGATAGATTTTGATTACACAAAAGCTTTATACCTCAATGTGTGTCATCTATGGTGTCATCCGACCTATCGGGTGGAGGGATTGGTTAGGGGAGCATACATACCTACAGCTTATTAAGTGTTAGTAACATCAATGGCTGCCATTTGTCTGGTAGGCATGCCTTAAACTTCCCTCTAACTATGCACAATACAGATTATGGCAGAATAACAGCAGCGATTTGGACCTTGCAACAATGTATGTTCACCATTGCATAGGCCCTTATGATTGGTTGGCATTCTCTCCCAACCTTGGACATTTGGCTCATTAGCAGCACATAAGAAAAACAAAACCGAGGTGCGAGGGACAATGTCAGACCACTGCCCACTTGGCCAAATAGCCTACCATCTCTCATCAGTTAGGCCCTCAGCCACAGCTTCTTCTTTGTAGTTGACCTGGCTGGATGTTCTCTTCTCCAGAACTTTTAGGAGTTAGAGCACATTGCTATCTTCATCTGCAAATTCAGAATAGGCCTTGTCTGGTCTTGCACCACATTTAAGGAGACCATGATTTTGTCAATTTTGTCCTTTTATTTAGTGCTATTTGATTCAAATATATTGGGTGTCATTACTCTCTTCGACCTCTGGAGACTTGGTTGCTCTGTCTTGCATGTGCTTTCTGCATTTTTTATTGCAAAATGCTTGACATTCGCAAAAGCTCACTCCTTTACTTAATCTTAGAGAAATATGGGGATATCTGGGAAAAAAGTTCAGATTGGGAGGTGGAGTGATACTTCTCTCCTGAGGGCAGTTTCCCGGGACAGTGCTTACCTGATTAGTTCCCCCCCTTGGACGGGGGAGTGTATACATATCCCAGGATTGGTTTAATACATTTGTACCTAGGACTTATATAGGTGGCAGGGTCAGGGGGATCATTGTTCTTGGCTCCCGCCTGACTACCATTCGATTGGCCTGGGTTGGGGTGGTCCCTTCTGCTTTCTATTTTGGTTGTTGGCAGGAGGGTTACTTTTAGGCCCCCCCATCTCCAGATCCAGTGGAGGGATAGTTTTTACCTCCACCACCTTTGCAGCAGCAGGGGTGTTAAATGTTTTTTTTTTTGTGTTTTTTTTTTTAATTTGTTTTTTCTATTGGTTTTTAGTTTAATTTACAAACTTTTACAAACAATAATAGTTTAGAAAGCATTATTCACGATTATTAAATATCAAAAAACAAGACAATTATGGTATTTGTCAGCACTGAACAAGTTAACAATTATTTGCTGTACATCATTACGTGCAATATTTGCAAAAACCAATCATATTATAATGTCATATATGAAAAGAAATATATTATCAGTACACATAAGAAAAAACCTAAAATCAATTTTCCAGTACAAATGCTATTCATAAAGCACATAATTCAACTAATAACAATATAAAACGTAAAAGCGTTCATGTAGGTCAGTAATCGCTAGCATTGTACAGGGTTAAGATCTCTTCAATTTTAAGCAAAAGACTGTACAAGGCTAAAAGTACTTGCATGTTATTTCCTACCATGCATCTATTCCAGAAAGATTCACAAGAGAATTCCATTTCTAAAGATGTAAATTTACCTAACATGCTCCTTCTATCATCCTCTAAAAATGGGCAATATACCACTAAGTGTTTTAGAGTTTCTTTCTGGAGTGAATTCTTGCAGTATGAGATATGTACGGCAAAATATATCAGAAGGACTCTTCATTAAATATAAAGACCGCAATTCTTTATTTTGTGCAAAATGGGAATATTCAAGGTATGTTTTATAAGTTTTGACTGCATCAATAGTCTGAATCCAATCGTATTCATATAATGTTTTCTTAACGTTTGGTAGACCTAGTATGAGGTCCTTAATGGTTGAATTTATATTATACAGGATGTCATTAATTTTGTTTAAAAGGTTTCTCATAGATGAAACCTTATTTCCTAACATCATCATATGTAGATCTTGAAAGAGTGAATAGCGTATCGGTTTCAGTATTTTGGAGTAAATGATAAGTCTGCGCCATATCCACCTGGAGGCCTAGGATGATAGGCCAGCTCATGTCGGATGATTACATTAGGCACAGAGGCCGCCAATCCCATAACTCCTTTCCATGGTTGTCCTTGAATATGATTAAGCAGATGCTCAATTTCTAGCAGACAGGTGTCAAGTCCAAATAACAATATTGGCTCAACTTTTAGTACGTAAAAATCTATCAAAGGTAGCAGGGAATATTTACAATATTTCCGCAGGATAATCTTCATCATGGAAACCAAGGGTCGAACTTTGTTGTTAAGTGGGACAGTCCATGATGCAATAGAATTAACCTCGGAAAGCGTGTAACCAAGATATTGCATGGCTAAGGCCCGATCAATTTTGGCTTGTCCAATTACCTAGGTATATGAAATGAAATATTTTATTTATATCGCGCTCGTACACAAGTGTTTCAGAGCACAACTAGGCAAAAAGGGAGGGGAACAGGGAGAGAAAAAACAGAAAAAAACCAGCGATCTTACTAGGCCCAGTGACATTTAAGAAAAGCACAAGTGCATGGGAAAGGAAAATGGGGGAAAAGTGCAAGGAAGGGGGTGGGGGAGTGGAGAGTGCGAAGCAGAGGAGAGAAAACATAAACAAATATTCAATAGAGTAAATAAGGGCTTTAAAGATTTTAATATGATTTAATCTTTTTTCTGTTTGTAATTATAATGATTTTTGATTTTTCAGAGTTTACCTGAAGATTATGTTTACTCGCATATTTTTCAAATTGATTTAACTTGCATTGCAACCCAGATGGAGTACGGTCTATGAGCAAGATATCATCTGCAAAACTTATCCAGTCGATTTTCATATCCCCCAGCCTTATAGGATACATATATGGATGTTGCCAAAGATGGTCCATATCACTAATATACAAGTTAAAGATAGTTGCTGCCAAGTTACATCCTTGCTTGACACCGGTCTTGGTCACTATGGGCGGTGTCAAAGCACCTGAATTTGTATTTCTTATTTGGAACGTGGTGTCTGAATGTAACACAGCTATGAGTTGAATTAGTCTAGGTGAAAAGCCCATGGCCAAGAGTTTTACCCACATGAACTCTCTCATAATAGTATCAAAAAAACTTGAGATATCAAGGGCTGCCATGTAAATTGGACCAGAATTACTTTCTTTAGCTTTAGCTGAAATATGTGTGATAATGGTAGCGTTCAGCGAGGTTCCAATTTCCTTACAGAAACCCTCCTGATATTTTGAGTAGATATCATGATCGGTAATAAAAGTTTGCAGATGAGACAATAATAATATCACAAAGACTTTGGCTGCTGCGTCCATCAGAGCGATTGGACAGAAATTTGCAGGATTTTTGGGATCACCCTTTTTAAATATAGGGATGATAACTGCATTACACCAGGATTTGGGGATATGATTGGCAGATAAGATATTGTCAAATGTATTGAATAAAACAATAGACCAAAACAAAGGATCTGATTTAAATAAACATGATGGTATCCCGTCCGGACCAGGAGCCTTTGTGGGTTTTAATTATTCAATGGCCAACAGTATCTCATCCTTAGTGAATCTTGACAATTATATTCACTGATTCCGGAGTCATACCCTTAAAAAATCTCAGGTAATTTAAATTTATCAGCAATAGAGCTTTGCCAAATATCAGCTGATATTTTCCTTTTGTTTATCATTCAAGATTGACCACAATTTCTGTGAATCACATTTACAAAGCAATGCCAAAATAGACTGGTTATGTTTATTGTGAAAAAAATGTTTGGTGACTTTAATCTGGGTACAGTATTTTGACTGAGTCCTATTTGTTTCGTGCCTATATGAACAAGAATCTGAAAAGCTTTGCTTTAACTCTCTCAAGTCAGTGTTAAGTGAATGTTTTATTCCTACTATCTTCTGGGTTAAAAGATCAAAAGTTGGATTACTTGACATTTTTGCACGAGACGATAAGGCAATTAGGGTATCTTGAATAAGTGTGTGGTTCCAATTCCCTCGAATTGACGTGTTTAAACTAGAATTAGATTGTGCTTTCCTTAGATCCTTATTAATTAAGTTAATTCTCTGCATGTACATGCATTCCATCTAAAAGAGTTTTGTGCCTGGTCATTCTCTATCAGACATAAGTTTAATTTTCTTTCCAGCATTTCACTTCTCAGAGTTATTGAAATCACCAAGGGTACATGGTCACTTAAAGTACATTTTCCACATTTTACTTTGTCTATCATAGATCAGCTGATACAAAATAATAATCAATGTAGGAGGCTTGATTTCCCCTAGACCAAGTACCGGGGATACATCAACATCAAAGAGAACAGTGTGAATGTTTGCATTTGTATTTATTGGTTTATATAGCGCTCTACACCAAAGCGCTGCACAATTGAACAACTTGATACATAAAAAACATAAAACAATGTAACGGTAGATGCAAATTACTGTTACGCTCACCTGGTATCCACGGGGACGCCACAAAGCCCTGGTTGGATGATTTGCACTCACGAACCCTCTCCCGGTCCCTTTGTAAGGCCTCTGGTTAAAGATGGGTCTGCAATATAGGAGAGCTGGATTCAATACCAGATTGTCTTTATGTTTTCCCACCTCCCTTGGCCTCAACTCATTCCTCCGCCTTGGGCCCTCTCCTCACCTTAATATTGTAAAAGGTGGATTCTCCATCCTGCTCCTCGTGGCAGGGGTGCGTAGATGTGGGGGGGCCAGCAGCGACCAAGTTATTTCACTGCAGCAGGCCCCCCTGTGGGAATCCAGGCCTACTGCGACTCTGTAGGTTTGCTGCTTTACAGTCTTTATATGCATTTCTTATGTTCCTCTTAGTTCGAATAATAATGACTTGCTTCTTTTCTTTTAGGTATGGAAAGGTATTTTGGTGTTGTCATGCAGTTTGAAGATTAGCATAGGCCGGTAGGCGAAAACGCGGTGTGCGCGATGCTGTCCGGTGAGTAATGCGCAATGCGCAGCGCTGTTTCGCCTTTTATATTGCTAACCTGTGTCTTTTCTCTCCTTGCAGGTCGCGATGTTCCTCGCCGAGCGCCGTAATGTTCCAGCAATGATACTGACCAGGAGATGACTAACCAGGTAAGAATTGTGAGGCTTTCTTCATTTGGGAGGAAACGTGAGGAAACGCTTACTAATGCTGTCTTTCTTTCTCCTCTTTCCAGGTTATGGTATTCCAGGATGCATGCGGTGCCGGATGATGGAGTTCGTATCTTCAGGTGAGTGGAACTGAAGTCGGCGATGGATTGAAGACAGGATACTGTTCCAGGTAAGTTTCGTAGTGTTCTGGTGTATTTTGACTCTAGGATATCCTTTACTTCAAACTCTGGTTCTCCGTCAACTAATACTGGTTTTGGTGGTGTTGTAACCCGAGTACCGGGTTGTACCGGGTTGTGCCGGTTTCAGGAGTGATACATGAAACACAGGATGAATCTGCATAGTGGGTGGTAGGGCTAATTTAACTGCCACTGGATTTATTATGGATTCAATAGAATAAGGTCCCAGATATCGGGGACGAAAGGTCCGAGTCCCTTTTAATGGCACATATTTTCATGCTAACCAGACCTTGTCTCCAATTTGATAGTCAGGGGCTTTACTACGATGTTGGTCAGCGAATTTCTTTTGTCTGTTCTTGGCTTGGAGTAAATGTTCTGCTGCTTCTTTGAAGGCCTGGGAAATAGTCTTATGTAGGGTTTTAACCGCTGGCATTTCCAAAGTGGTTGGGAGATCCATTTCTGAAGTACGTGGATATCTACCATATATAGTGTAGAAAGGGGTTTGTCCAGTGCTGGTGTGTAATGAATTATTATAGGCATATTCATCTATCCATAACAAGTCCTTCCAATTTCATTCCACTTGATGTAACATGCAATGTAAGTATTGCTCCAGCGTTTGGTTTGTTCTTTCTGTTTGGCCATCTGTTTGAGGATGGTGACTTGTGGATAGTCGAATGTCAATTTGGGCCATTGAACAGCATTTCCTCCAGAAGTTGGATACAAACTGACTACCTCGATCTGAGATCAAGACCGATGGAAAGCCATGTAGCCGTACAATTTCATCCAGGAATACTTTTGCTAAATTGGATGCATTTGGAAGACCCTTAAAAGGAATAAAGTGTGCCATTTTAGAGAACAAGTCTACAACTACTAAGATGGTATTGAATCCTTGACTGGGAGGTAGTTCTGTAATGAAATAAAGGGATCGTGTGTGCTATGGTGCGGGAGGAATTTCCAATGGTTGGAGAAGACCAGCTGGTTTCTGCTTTTGAGACTTGTTTTGTGCACACACATCGCAAGATTGGATAAATTGTATGATATCTTTACGCCATGTGGGCCACCAATAATTTTGTTTTACTTTAGCTAGAGTTTTGTCAATTCCAGGATGACCTTCAATCAGGGACTCGTGATAACCCGAAATAACCTGCTCTTGTAAATCTTTACTTGGCAAATATAGACGGTTCCTAAAATATGGTAACTGGTCTTTAATGGTGTAATGTTCCCCTTGAGTACACCACTCTTGTGAGAAATTGGGGTCCATTAAGAGTTGGTTCTTGTTTTGGAGTTCACCCTGTGTCAATGTTGTCGTAAGACCCAGGAGTTTGTCTTCTGGAATGATGGCTACTGGATCTGGAGTTATGTATACCTTTTCATCAACACCCATGCGGGACAAGGCGTCAGCCTTTCCGTTTCGGACTCCTGGCCGGTAGGTGATCACATAGTCATATTCAGTGAAGAAAAGAGCCCACCGCAGTTGACGGGATGATTGAGCCTTTGCTGTTTTTAGGTATTGCAGGTTTCGATGATCAGTTATGACCGTGACAGTATGTCTAGCACCAAGGAGATAGTGCCGCCATGCCTTGAACGCTGATTTTATAGCCAAGAGTTATTTGTCTGTAATAGCATAGTTGAGTTCGGGAGGTGAGAAGTTTCATGACCAGAAGGCCACAGGGTGTAACTGGCCAGTTCCTGGGTCCCTTTGTGAGAGAACAGCACCCATAGCCATGCTAGAGGCATCTGTTTCAATTATATAAGGGAGGTCTGGGAGAGGATGCCGTAGAACTGGAGCAGAAGTGAATTTTTTCTTAAGTTCTTGAAAGGCCTTCTCTGCTTCTTCGGTCCAATGGAACTTTTTATTATTTTTTCTCAATAGTGATGTAATTGGATGCACTATTTGGGAAAAATCTGGGATGAATCAGCGGTAAAAGTTTGCAAAGCCCAACATACTCTGGATTCCTTTAAATGAAGTTGGTGACGGCCAGTTAAGAATGCCATCTACCTTGTGCCTATCCATTCTGATACCTTTTGGTTTGAGGATAAAACCGAGGAACTCCTCTTCGGTGACATGAAAAGAGCATTTTTCAAGTTTTGCATACAGTTTATATTGGCAGAGTTTAGAGAGGACGGAGCGGACATGCCTGACATGGTCTTCTTTTGTAGCAGAATACACTAAAATGTCATCAATGTAAACCAGGGCGCAAACGTCGATTAACTCCCTTAAAACATCATTCATAAAGTACTGGAATGCAGCAGGAGCATTGCAAAGTCCAAAAGGCATTACCTGGTATTCATACAAGCCGTATTTGGTACGAAAGGCAGTTTTCCATTCGTCTCCTTTCTTCACTCGAACAAGATGGTATGCCCCCCTAAGGTCCAGTTTGGTATAGATTTGGGCATCTTTGACTTGATCCAATAATTCAGGAATAAGGGGCAGTGGATAACGTTTTTTTACTGTGATCTGGTTTAATGCGCGATAGTCGATGCAAGTCCTCAAATCTCCTTCCTTCTTTGGTACAAAGAATAAGAGACTGGCTGCCGGTGATTTAGACGGGTGGATAAATCCATTTGCCAGGTACTGATCAAGATAAGATTTAAAATGGAGGTTTTCTGGTTCAGTAAGTGCATAGATTCGACCACAAGGAATTTGCGGACCAGGTATGAGATCGATTTGACAATCATAGGGCCTGTGCGGTGGTAGACTATTTGCCTGTTCTTTCTGGAACACATCTTGAAAATCTTGGTATTCATTAGGTAGAGTACTAGTCACACCTAGTACAATCGCCGCCGTACTGGGAGTAGCAGATGTACATAAGTCTGTTTTCCCCTTTTCAAGGTAATAACAGGTGCTAGCACAGTCATCAGAAAAGCCCAACTTCTTGGCACGCCAATCTATTAGAGGGTTGTGAGCTACCAACCATGGCATCCCTAAGATTAGTCGAAACTGAGGAGCTTTGATGAGATCGAATGTAATAGATTCTCAGTGTCCATCCTGGCACAGTAGGGTTAGTGCTGCTGTGCATTGGGTTACTGGTCCGGAAGCTATTTCTGTCCCATCAACAGTAGTAACTTTTTCAGTAGTCGACTTAGAGCATAAGGGAAGCCCCATCTCTGCTGCCAGATCTTTATCTACATAATTCTCAACTGCTCTGCTGTCTATATATGCTTCGACAGCTTGCATCCAAGACGTTGGTGATTGAGCAGAATTACTGGTAATGCAAAGTGTGAGGTCAAGCGGACCTCTATGCTTGCTGGGCTTGGTAGTTTTCTGACTCCTTATTATAATCTTCCTTCTCTGTGGCTCCAACAGTTCTCCTTGGTGGTTTCACTGGACATTCTTTGAGGAAGTGGCCTGATTTTCTGCAATATAAGCATAATTGCTGTTGCCTTCTCTTGTCTCTTTCAGTTTTAGTTAAAGGGGGCCATACACCTCCGATTTGGATGGGTTCTACCGTGTTTTCCAATGTATGTGGAACATTATCCTTTGACCGGACATAAACAGCTCGAGTGTCTATCCTTATCTGGTCTGCTTTTCGGTCTTGCAATCTGTGATCCAATTGCACCACAAGGTTGATGAATTCTGCACAGTCTTTAGGTGGGTTAACCACTTGAGCAAGGACATCCTTTAGTTCCTCTCGCAGACCCCGATGAAATAGTGTGGACCTTTTTTCCTCAGGCCACCCAGCTTCAACGACTAGTCTGTTAAATGTTGCTATATATGTAAGCAAGTCTTGACTTCCTTGACAGAGTGACAAAGGTTTGTTGTTTAATGCTTGGCCTTGGGTATGACAAGCAAAGAGTTTTTCCATTTCCATCTGGAAACCCCCAAAGTCATGTAACAACGGGTTACCCTGACTTACCAATGGTACCGACCAATCTGCAGCACTGCCACTCAGATATGACAAGACAAAAGCAACCCGCGCTTGGTCGTTAGGAAAAGCCCCAGGTCTGCAAGGTAAATGAAGACGACACTGGGTCATGAATGTTGCGTACTTCTTGGGGTCCCCTGTAAATCGTTCAGATGGAGCTAAAGGAACTGCCCCAGGAAGGGTTATTTGTACTGGATTGGTGGAAGAAGTTGGTACTGGTGCTGGCAGAATGTTACCAGGCAATGTGGTCTGTCCTGCCTTTGATTGGAGCAATTGTCTACTTATTTCGTCGGTACGATCCTTAGTAACAATCAAATCCCTCCTAAGAGAGTTGGTTTCTTGCCTGGCTGAATGTACTTCAGCGCGTAATTGTCCCAACAACTGAACTAACTGGTCAGTCTCTAAAGTCTCTATGACGCCCAGGTGGATAATATTATTGAGGCTTTGCGTTCTGTTACGCTCACCTGGTATCCACGGGGACGCCAGCCAGCCCTGGTTGGATGATTTACACTCTCAAACCCTCTCCCGGTCCCTTGGTAAGGCCTCTGGTTAAAGATGGGTCTGCAATATAGGAGAGCTGGATTCAATACCAGATTGCCTTAATGTTTTCCCACCTCCCTTGGCCTCAACTCCTTCCTCCCCCTTGGGCCCTCTCCTCACCTTAATGTTGTAAAAGGTGGATTCTCCGTCCTGCTCATCGTGGCTGAGGCGCGTATATGTGGGGGGCGAGCAGCGACCAAGTTACTTCACTGGTGCAAGCCCCCCCTGTGGGAATCCAGGTCTAGTGCGACTCCGTAGGTTTGCTGCTTTACAGTCTTTATATGCAGTTCTTATGTTCCTCTTAGTTCGAATAATAATGTCTTGCTTCTTTCCTTTTAGGTATGGAAAGGTATTTTGGTGTTGTCATGCAGTTTGGAGATGAGCATGGGCCGGTAGGCAAAAACGCGGTGTGCGCGATGCTGTCCGGTGAGTAATGCGCGTTGCGCAGCGCTGTTTCGTCTTTTATATTGCTAACCTGTGTCTTTTCTCTCCTTGCAGGTTGCAACGTTCCTCGCCGAGCGCTGTAATGTTCCAGCAATGATACTGACCAGGAGACGACTAACCAGGTAAGAATTGTGTGGCTTTCTTCATTTGGGAGGAAACATGAGTAAACGCTTACTAATGCTGTCTTTCTTTTTCCTCTTTCCAGGTTATGGTATTCCAGGATGCATGCGGTGCCGGATGATGGAGTTCGTATCTTCAGGTGAGTGGAACTGAAGTCGGCGATGGATTGAAGACAGGATACTGTTCCAGGTAAGTTTCGTAGTATTCTTTCTCTCCCTGCAGGTCCTTGGTTTCAGGTAAGCTGGCATCAAAGAACTGGACACAGTGAGCGTTACGCTGCCCACAGCAGAATAACGCAAAGCATGTTCTGCTGTTTGGGTGCGGTTTAAATAGTCTCAGGTAAAGTAGTCCAGGTAAAATAGTCCCAGGCCTGCCACACCCAAAGAAGTCCAGGTAAAGTAGTCCCAGGCCTGCCACACCCAAAAGACTAGACCGCATAGCTCTGTTCCTTGTAACTGAGCTATGTGTGTGCCTCCATGTTGGCTGAACCCCCCCAAGTTAAATAATCCCAAGTAAATAGTCCCATTCTAATGTTGGTCTTCATGATGGTTATGAGCCTGCTGCCAAAGGCGCCAGGACTGACTCCAAGCGAGTCTTGGATGAGGTTTTAAGGCCTTTGACATGGCCCTAACTGGAAGGCTGACTTGCTAGTGAGGGCCAGGGGCAAGGGTCATGACATTACAGTAATGAATCAGTCAACAAAACAGTAAGAAGAGCAATTAATATGAAGGGAATAGGGAGAGTAGCGCAGTGGGACTGGGAGGGAGGGGGAGAGTTGGGGAGGAGAAGATGGAGAGAAGGGGAATGATGAGAGTGGGGTGGGCGGGGAGTGGAGGGAGATGATCGAGGGGGGAGATAAAGGAAGGAGGGGGAGTAAGAAGGGGGAGAGGATTCAAGGCGGGGTTGGAGAAGGAGAGATTTAAGGGAGAAGCGGGATGAGGAGGAGGTAGGAATAGAACGGTTTGAGAGAGGTAGGGTGTTCCAGTCCAGGGGAGCTAGGAGCTGGAAGGAGCAGAAACGGGAGGGGTCACAAGGGGACGGAGATACAGTGAGAAGGAAGTGGTCAGCTGAATGAAGGGAGCGGGAAGGAGTGTAGAAAGAGAGGAGGGAGGAGAGGTAAGGAGGAGCAAGATCATGGAGAGATTTGAAGACAAGGCAGATAAAGTGAAATTTAAATTGAGAGTGAAATGGAAGCCAGCCAAGGGAGGAGAGAGAAGACGAGATGGAGTCACGGGAGGAAAGGCGACAGAGGGTACGAACAGCAGAATGGTAGATAGATTTTAGGGGGGTGAGATGAGAAGTAGGTAGTCCAAAGAGTAAGGAGGAGCAGTAGAAGAGGTGAGAGAAGATAAGGGAGGAGTGTCAAAGTTTAGTGGCACGAAAGGTGAGAGAGGGGCAGACTTTGCAAATATTGAAGAGGTGGTAGCGACAGGCGCGAGAAGTAAGAGAGATATGGTGGGAGAAAGAAAGAGAGGAGTCGAAGTGAATGCCTAAGTTACGAGCATGGAGAGAGAAATAGGGTGATTAGTGGGAGGGAAGTGAATGAAAGGAGTAGGAGAGGGAGGGTGAAAAGAGTTGGAGGGGAAAAAGATGACTTCAGTCTTATCAGTGTTGAGGGAGAGAAAGCGGGAAGACATCCAGTTCTTTATGGCAGTAAGACAGGAGGAGAGTTTGAGGTGGAGGTCAGATGAGAAAGAAGAGAAAGAAAGGAAGAGTTGAGTGTCGTCGACATAGAAATGGTGGGAAATGCCAAACGAAGAGATAACAGGGGCAAGGAGGGAGGTGTAAAGTGAGAAAAGGAAAGATCCAAGCACTGATCCTTGAGGTACGCCGTATTCAAGAGGCTGGGTTGGAGAGGACCGGCCACCCCAGGAGACAGTGAACGAGCGGGAGGAGAGGTAAGAGGTAATGTTCCACTCAATGAAATGCTGCTCCCATACACAGCCCCTTTCTTGTAAACGCAGCTGTCTCAGTGAGAACCTGCCAGTCTCAGTGGGAGGTATTGCTGCAGTACAAATAAAATTGAAATCACTCCATAGAATAATCTTAAAATCTGGATTTTTAAGTAAGCACATTATAGCACCAAGTCGGTTTCATCAAGTAGGGCATCACAACTTTGTTTTGCTGGATTGAAATAAATGCAGATTATAAGAAACTCGCATGAAAATTCACATAACAATTTGTATTCAAGTGCCAACACAAAGCATGAGAAAAACACAGTCGCTTTATATTTGTAAACATTGTTCAATAAAATCGCTATACCCCCACTCGGACGACCAAGAAATGCCTTTATCACTGGGACCGAGTAACAGTTGAACCCATCAATATCAATGTCTTGAGAGCACATAGTTTCTTGCAAAAGAAATACAGGCGGATACGTTTCGCAAGGCAATTCTGCCAACCATGCCTCAACATTGTTTTTCCCGCAGCAGTTCCATGACACCAACTGGAATATATCACAGCTACGGTTGTTTAGAGTTTTCATTATCTCAATAATTGTCGCTAATAGAGCAGCAAGCCAAGTGAGATTAGTAGCAGATCCTACCAAAGTTGAAATCTGAGTGATCAACTCTGCTTCCTGTTTAGGTCAATTTAAATTAAGATCACCTTGTCTATTTGAGTGGGTAGGATTTTCAATTTGTTCCTCTAGAAACTGTTGCTTCTTCCTCAGACCGAAGGAGGTGTATAGAAAGTTCTTGCAATTCAAAAGCCTCTCTATGATCCCACAACAACTTTTGTATGATTGGCGAGAAAGGGGCACATATCATCCTATAGTTATTATGGTTTGCCAATCAAAGCCATTTTATGTCATCTGATATATGCGTTCGAAGTTGGGGAAAGCCTCTAAAGTTGTTGAAAAGAAAAGATCTGTTTAAACGCTTGCGTCCGTTGATTTTAGGATCACTGGACCATTCCATTATATACATAAAGTTTTTGTCAAATTGTTCCTCAACAATTTAATCGAAGTCTGAGTTCGAAGATTCTTTTATAAAAGTATGTTGCATCGCAGAGACCGGCTTATCCTGTAGCAGCAGGACCTTAGGGTGCACCATAACACACTCGTCTGAGCTCTGTGGTTTAGTAGGTGTGTGATTTGGATGGGCAGTGGGAGTAACTTTTTCAGCTGATACTGCAGCACCCACCTGTGTGTTAACAACAGTAGAAGACACACTCTGTGAATTTTGAGTACTATTTAGCATAATGGGCCCCTTTCTCGCTATTGAGCAACCCTTTGAGGTGTTAAAGTATTTATTTTTTTTGTAATCACAGGATAGTACTTGAATAGTTGACCATTTCAATTACTTGGTTTCACAGCAGAAGCTTAGTTAAGCTGCGTAATTAACTCGATTGGGATTGAACACTTCAGTTGAGTCATTATGATCGCTTTTACCTCACTGTTGTCCAAATTGAGATCTGTCTTTGACTCTCTATTTAGCTGAGAGAGATCAATTAGCGGTTCAGCGTTAGTTAGTTTTGTGATTTGAGCGGTATCATCAGACACATTCATTCCTTTAGTTGTTTTTGTTTTTTGTTGTTTTTAGTGACCAGAACATTTTTAACTACAGCATTTTTTAATTTAAATTTAAGTTGAATGCCCTTTGATGTGCTTGCCACATTTTGCGAGAAAAGAGAAACTGATTGCTATCATCATCAGTAACATCAATATGCAGGACGAGTTCAGATTCTACTAGTCCCCCTTCCAACTCAGATCCTATCACACGTAAGTGTTCTACATTACAAGCAGTTTGCTCAATGATGATAACCAATGGAGAGGGACTATCTGGCGTACCTAGTGACTTTTCAGGTTTTGCCTCTGATTTTTCATCAATGTAAAGATGAGAGTTTTTCCCTGCCACATTTCTGTGTTGGGTTTTCATACAGAGAAGCCACTTTATATGTTTCATCTTTTTGATATGGGCTAGTTTCAGTTTCTTTCACGTAATCGCCAAATGCAGGAGTTCCTTATTCACAGTGAGATGTATCTGTGCAGGTAGATTCCTTATGAGTATTCAAAATGTTTGGAACAGTGCTATCATGAGGCTCAATTGCCAGTGACTGTTGACTATAGGGGAGAGTATATGGGTCTACGTCAGAGATGAGAGGAAAATCTGCATTTAGTGGCAACATTTTGAAATTATCAGACGAATCATGGGATAAAATAGAAACAGTAGTGATTAGAGTAAGACCTATATTTGTCTCATGTAAAGACTTTCCGCTCCTCAAACTTCCCACCATTTTGTGTTCTTGCATTCACGCTAAATGCGAATTCAAGGAACAAGTTTCAACACACTTTTCCAACACGTGCAACACTTGATTAATACGAGTAGTATGATGAATACCTCTTTTTTAGTGTGGAATGGAAACTTTTATAAAATTGGATTGTTTACCACCACCCACCAGCCAAACAGCCCAACAGCCGGATCACTTGTAATCACTTGCAATGCGCGTGCAATGCGCATGCACCCTGTAGTTAAAGGAAACCAATCACTGCGAGGCTGTAAGGTGGGCTTGGGGTGGGTGGATTAGAGGGAGGATCATTGTCACGAGGACAGTGGAGAATGAAAAGCAAAGAAAACGCGATATGAGTTCACTGTGAGTTCCTTTGTGCTCCGCACAGTCACAAGATAGAAACACTCCTGGCACAAACACAATAAAGAAACAAAGTCCAAAGATTTACTTTTGTGCTCCAATAACAGAGTGTCCTGGACCAAGTTACGGACTTGCCCGCTTCCTCTTGGTGACTAGTGCAGTGAGGCAAAGTCAGGCGAGGTAGACAGATGAACCGCGTAGCATAGTAGCAGCCCAACAGCTGGATCACTTGCGGCATGCGATGCGCGTGCACCCTGCAGTTAAAGGAAACCAATCACTACGAGGCTGTAAGGATGGCATGGCGGTGGGTGGATCAACATCACAAGGATTTTGTGCTCCAATAACTTAGTGTCCTAGACCAAGTTACGGACTTGCCCGCTTCCTCTTGGCCACTAGTGCAGTGAGGCAAAGTCAGGCGAGGCAGACAGATGAACCGTGCAGCATAGTAGCAGCCCAACAGCTGGATCACTTGTAATCACTTACTTCGGTGGTTTGTTTACTCTCAGCAGGCTTTTGGACCTCATAAATCCTGGTGGCCTGTTCAATCAACCAATCCAGAGTCCTATGCTTATGAAAGTCGCGCACCAATTGAGCCATTATGTATTTGGGGAGAGCATGTAAATATGTAGTTATTCATTCCCTACTATTGATGTTCACCCGCCGGGAAGTCTGAGCAAATGCTTGCTTTAACTCCTGTACAAACTCCCTAGACGCCTGATCTTCCCCACACTATAAGTTATATGCAGCGTTTGGGGCCTCTTGTGGGTTCCTATGGGTGTAAAAAAGTAATATGGCGCCTTATAAGTGGACCATGTATGATGATCCTGGTTGTCCAGTCCTACAAAGAAACTGGAGTACTCAGGTGAGAATGTGCATTTAGCAAATGCTATACAATTCACATCATTCCTGATCTGGAATGATGCCACCATCTGCTCATAAAGTTCCATGTTCTCCAATGATGAATACTTGGCATTCTTGTGGTATGGGGTCAGGAAGCTCTTCATGGCTTTTATTTGTCTTATTGTGTCTTTCAACAAACCCCTGCTCTGCCGTCTTTTTCTTCCTTTGCCCCCGAGTCCATTCGTTTTCTGACTCAGAACTGATATGTGTATCTATTCCCTGTCCTCAGGGCACTCTCTATCTCCATATGATTGTGAATATTTCCCACACTCATAGGATTGATATTGATATTGATATTTTATTTCTATCAAGGTCCTACACAAGTGTTTCAGAGAGCGACAAGGCAAGGGAGGGGTACAGGGGAGAACAAAACAGCGATCTTACTAGGCCCAGTGACATTGAGAACGTGCAAGTGCATGGGAGAGTGGAGGGGAAAAGTGCATAGAAAGGGGAAGAAGTGGAAAGTGCAAAGCAGAGGAGAAACAGATAAATAACAATAAATAAATAATAAAGGCAACAAACAGTGGTAGTGCAGCCAGCAATTTAAGTGTTAAGTTTAAGGCAGCAGACAGGGTAGGTCTGATAAGTGCAGGAAGAAAAAGGGGGGCTGTGTGGGTACAGATACAGACCCCAGTGCAAGGGGTGGCCCAGAAGCAGTGCGGGAGGGTGACAGGGTGAGCAGGTACCTGGGCCCGGAGGACAGAGGGCGACCAGGTGCACAGTGCCAAGAGAGAACAGATCAGCAGGAGAGAGGGGGAGTGAAGGCAGAAGAAAAGAGGAAGGTCTTGAGGTGCTTCCTGAACTGGAGATGGTTCTCCTCAAGTTTTAGAGTGGCAGGGAGGGTGTTCCAGAGGGAGGCCCCAGCCGAAGACAGAGATCTACCCCCAGCTTGTTTCTTTGAAAACCGACTGAACCTGAGGGAGTTGGAAGTAGAGGAGCGAAGAGCTTGAGAGGGGAGGTATTTGCGGAGGAATAGCTGAAGGTATTTTGGACCCAGGCCCCAGAAAGCCTTGTGGACAATGCAGAGGGTTTTGAATTTAATCCTTGCATCCACTGGGAGCCAGTGAAGAGATTTCAGAGCTGGAGAGATACGATCCCAGGGCTTGAGGCCAAGGACAAGTCTCGCAGTCCTGTTCTGGATTAGTTGCAGAGGGCGAAGATTAGAGGCAGGTAGATTTAGAAAGAGGCTGTTACAATAGTCTAACCTAGAGAGAACCAGAGCTTGGGATACCATGAGCTTCTGGGGGAAGGAGAGGAAAGGCAGAGTACCTCTGAGAAGGTGATGTGGGTGGAGTAGGAAAGGGTAGAGTCAAAGATGACCCCGAGGTTCTTAGCCTCACTGGTGGGGGTAGGAGGAGGGCCAAGAGAGGCTAACCAGAGTGTGAGGGGAAAGGATGGTGAAGGTGTGCCGATGAGGTTCTGGACTCCTCTCGCCTGGACCACAGTGAACTCTCAGAATCACTTACCCTGTAGTTACTTTTAGGTCCAGGATACAACACAGTTTCATCATCTCTCCTTCCAGGGATTCTGGGGAAATACCCCTTCCCCTGAATGTATGGAGGTTTTTAAAATGCCTTTCCTTGGCTCAAGCTCTAGCTTTTCTCCTTGAGCGAAGCAGGCGAGGTGGTCTCTTTGCAGTCTCATCTTCAGCCCATCTAACTCCCTGAATTTCTCATCATAGGAGTTTTCATGTTCTGAAGTATTCATAGTATTCTTTTTAGTCTCCCAGGACATGCTGGTCCGGCCTCCTTCCCTTCTGTATAGTCGAGAGGAACACTCATCAGGATCAGACAAGGACTGGCCATCTGGATCAGTTTGGCTAAACCTGGGTAAGTTCAACTGCCTCATGTTCCCTTGTTCTTTATCGGTGGCATGCACAAGGTCAGTTCCCATTTGTACCTGGGAGGCTGTAAATGACTGGCCTGAGGCCCCTGAGTGGGCTTTGTCCCGTATCCTGATTGGTCAGGGGGTCTCAGAGCCTGTTTTTCAAATTCGTTTGTCAAACTCTCACAAATGTGTCTCTCTTTCCTAATTTCCTGTTGGTGCGAAGACCTGATTTTTTTAATTCTGATACCAAGGCCTGATTGGTTTCTTGTACCCTGCTCTGAGCTACCAACCGATCTTTTATTTGCTGCACCTCATACTGAAGTAATTCATTCTCCCTCTGTGAGCCTCGTATGCTGCATGCAAATTCAAGGCGCTTTTCCTTCAGGAGACTAATCTCTTTCTCTTGGGCATACCTACAATTCACTGCCTCTAATAGTTTAGCTTCTATTTGTCTTACCTGCTCTGCTCTACAAGTTCATTCTTTTCTTCTCTAATTCTGGTCAGTTCTTGAGAACCTGAATGTTCATTTTCTGCATCCACTTTCAAACTGAATGCATCTTGGTCTTTGACCAGATGTAAATTCTGTTGTTTCAGAATATTTAAATTCTGCTGCATTTCACGTTTTGTAACTTCATCTCTTTGATGATGAACTGATTATTTTCCCTTTCCAATGTCATGATTTGATGCTTGAGGGCCACAATGTCATCTAACAACCCTACATTATGACCAGTCTGGTAATTCATTTGGGAATGCAAACGACTTAGTGTCTGCACCCTTGGTGCATTCATTATGCACATCTCTCTCTCTGCACTGGCTGCTGGTGTGTTTTCAGCTCATCCTGCAGTTGCTCAATGACTCTTTCTTGTTGTAATTTAAAACTTTCGCTCTGCTGCGCTTTATCTCCAAGCTGTGCAAGTTCTTTCTGAGGATGTCTCCAGGCCCTGGTCTGCTTCATCACACCAGCCTCTTTATTCTGCAATCTTTCTTCAAGTAATTGCACATGAAAATATAAGTGAGCGGTGAGTTGAGCCATTTCGATCAGTTCTTCACAATCATTCTGGGTCATGTAAAATGCCTCTAATGCTTTGCGCAAAATCACATTTTCAAGCCAAATGTCAGTGCTCACTGAGGTCACCTCCTGCACCATTCTGGTTTTCCAGCTCCTGGCTTCGCTTTCTCTCCATTCTCCTTGAATGAATAGCTTAGCCAGGAGTGTGGCATCACACACTTCTATGGTAGTCATTTTACATTGGCTTTTTGAAACCTTTGAAAAATGTCTTTGCACAGGGGTAAAATCACCCTATTACTGCTTGATTTCTACACACAATGCCAAATCAAAATCAGTTCTAATCAATCTGCTTTGTGCCGTAATACTCAACACAGTATTTTATTTCTACATCTATACACCTCCCTGGAAATCAGGTGTCAATTTACAGTGGTCCTTTAAAAAGGCATGGAGACCTTTTAGCTACTTGAATGCAGTTACACCAAAATGAATATCCTATCACCAATGCACTTGTCATGAGTCAAAAATTAATAAGCCAGATCCCGGCACACAAGCCCCAATTTGTAGCATTGTATTGAGAGACCACCCTTAATGTGGGAGTTCCTTCCCCCCAATCAAGGAGCCCCACAACAATTTGCTTAAGCACTGGCCCTACTGACGACTCATATAGAGCTGCATAAATCCCCACCACCCCCCATGCCAGCAGTGATCCAAGAACCAGGCCGGGGTATAGAAAGAATATATATTTATTTAAATGATAAGCTCAGTGAATAATATGTTTATTTAATCACACACGCCACCTTCTTTGTGGCAGAAAACAAAGCTTTACTTACAAAACACACTTTTTAGGACGTTACCTATAAAGGCACTTCTTCTGCAGTTAATTTTGTCTCACAAACATGGAACACAAGCTAAATAACTGGTTCAACCCTCTTTTCCCACAAACCTCTATTGTCACATTAAAGAATACTTAACACCATGACTAGAGGGTAAACATCAGCACTTCTTGATAAGGGTTTACTTTAAATCACATACACATTTCGATTTTCAAGCAATCTTACAACAACATTTATTAGGTTAATGTCCTTGTCCGCTTGAAATTGCTTGCAGTTTTGGAAACATAGATTAGAACAAGACCATGTGGCAAATAGCACCCTGTGTCCTTGTCACCCAAAAGCAGTGCAACATCCTTCTGCTATCAGGGTCACTTACTCTCACGGGAGAGTGTATATTGTTCACTGGAAATTACACTAGTTTGACTTTGCAAAATACTTCTCCCCCCAGCACCAAAACCTGTGCAGCAGTGATATGCAACACCCCTCTGTTTAAAGGCCAGGTCTAGGGAGTGAGGACAGTTTAGGAGTTTCCCCCCAGCACCAAACCCTGTGCAGCAGTGATACGCAACACCCCTCTGTTTAAAGGCCAGGTCTAGGGAGTGGGGACAGTTTAGGAGTTTTGTTTGGGGCCAAGGGCACCCATTTTGTTTTATACAATGTTGAACAATGGGTGACCTTGTGGAATTACGTTTTAAGATAAGTATACCTTTCATTTCAAAGCAAGTTTTGGGAAGAGGTTTCAGTTGGGAATTTTGTTTTAGGGACAAGTACCTTTCTTTGTTTGAAAGGCAGGGTTTGGGAAGGCTGTCAGTTATCAATGCCATTTCTGTTACAAATATATCCTTTGTTTAATAACATGTTTTGGGAAGGGGTATCAGTTCTATATTCTGTTTTAGGGAAGGACACTCCTTTTCATTAGAGAAGTCAGGGGTGAACAGGAAAAATCAAGGCACCCAAATTACTTTATGTGACTATAACATTATTCCCACTAAGAGAGAGGGTGAACGTGTTGAATCCTTCCCAAGCTCCCACATGTGTAAATCTATTTGGGAGTTAATTAAATTAATATAAGGCCAAATATGTGAAGGGTCTACACAATTTTCCCCCTACCCACTCATAGAAGAGAACCCACTAATGAAAGGGAAGAGATTAATTAAATAGATTCCCACGCTGACATTCTGTTGGACAATCTACTTACTTGTGGAAATCTCAGGGCTTGGGACTCATGCAGACTGAGCAGGGCTTTGCTTTAAGAAAAAAAATAAACAGGATCCTGACCAACCCTTCACTCAATGGGATCCCACAGCAATCCTCCCTCTATGGCTCCAGGTACGTGTCAGAGCCTCTGTTTTCGGATGTCCCCAGCAATGGGAATCTCCAGCCCTCTTCCAATATTTCCACCTGGATGTTTTAGCAGATCTCCATTCATGATTTTATAGGCAGCAGTATCCTCTTCCATAGGGCAAGACTTTTATATTCTCTAATTCCTGCTGACGGAAAATGAGCATTAGGAGGAACAGGATTGGACATTTACATTTCTCTCCACCCTCCACGTCCAGCCCATATCTAAGGATTGGTTCAGGAGTCTTGAACAAAAATATTGCAATTCCCATGTGAGATTCCCATTTTTTTCCATGTCTAATTTTACCCCAAAAGTTACTACATGGCAACATTTGTAATTTACCAATAAATGCCATAATATATAGATATTAATATTCCCCTCCTCACGACAGATCAGTGAGCTTGTTGCACGGGTGCCCTTTTCATAAAAAGTATAATAGTTATGAATATGAAATTTACTATCCAGATATCTAATTTTATAACCCATCACCTCACCAACTTTCCAGTTTGCAACTTTCTCTGGGCAGCTAGAAACACATTTTAGATTACTATTGCAATTCATATGTCACATGTGGATACATTTTATTTCAACAAAATCACCTTGGAATTAGCTTTAAAATGACATATGAATGGATGCAGTGTGATTTATCATTGCTGAGAAAGTCAGCAGTTATGATAGTCCATTTAAACTAATGCGAAATCTGCAGCATGTATGCAAATCACAACTCCCATTTCCTCATATAGGTTTCATTTCTCTTGAACTTCTGCAGCCTCTTGGGCTGAATGTTGGTTTAAGGCCGGGTTAAAAGCTGTTAGCCTTTGTTCTTTGAGAGCTGATGGGCTGAGGAGATACTTATCAGGCAGCAGACAGTTCACCTCTACCATGTGATGACATAAGGCCATGCTGGCATCTGACATTTTGTCCTGCAATCTTAAGTTGACTCCAGTCTAACCTTTGCCAAACAGGTTAGTTCCATGGTCTCAGACACGGCCTATATTTGTAAATTGATTAGAGCGGGCAGACAGTTCCTGTCAAATAACAGCTGCACCACATTAGCCACAGCGCTAATATTATCTAAACTGGATTATTGCAACGCCTTATATCTAGGCGCTAACAAAAATATTGTCCGAAGATTCCGATTCTTCAGAACAACGCTCTCAGAGCTGCACTAGGTATGTCAAAGAAAGAGCACATCTCTGAAGTAAGGAGGCAAAACAACTGGCTCTCCACCAACAATAAAATAATTCTAAAAACTGCTTCACTCACGCACAAATGTCTAAATAATGCAGCACCCCATTACCTCATAGACAGAATCAATAGGAAATCATCCAAACACCCTACTAGGACCGCAAATACTAACTGCTGATACCGAGGTTTCAACTGTCAAAAGCTGGCGGCAGCAGCTTCACTGTCAAAGCTGCTTGGCTTTGGAACCCCCTACCACCCTCCCTGAGGGCTGCCCAACCTTACCATATCTTCAGACTTAACTTCATTAACTGGCTTAAAGAAAATGCCCATTAAAAAGCCAAACAAGCCTTTGATGTCTTTAATACCTGCACTTTCCACGCCATGCTATTAACCAAACTGTATCATATCCTTGTATCATATCTCTGTACAAATGTAAATATGTAACCTTTAAGTTGTAAATATCCTGTCTTGTATCACTGTATCATACCTGTGTACCATTGCAAACCTGTAACCTTAAGCTGAAAAAGTTCTTGTACCCTGCGCCCTGATACCTTCGGGTCTGGCACGCATTATGAATAAATAAACAAACAAACAAACAATTTGGTTCTAAAACCTTATATTTCCAAGCATTTTCCCCATCCAGGGCTGGGTCTGTGTTGATCTGGCCCTGCTGTAAATACATTGGTGTGCATCAGCCTCAAAGAGATTTCCCTTCCAGATAAGGAGCCAGGCCGGCCTTGAGAATCTTTCCAACAACAAGAAACAGGTCCTGCCTTGGGCCTAAATGAGATTTACATGAGACCTGTGAAAATAAAATAGCCTTTTCAATTGTTTCCAGTATTTTGCATGTGAAGCATATTATACATTTGAATGCATTGCATCTCACCAACACAAACCAAGTGTTTTCCCTGATTATATTTATTTTAGCAGGGGATCATTGTTTTTCATGGCTCAAGGCCATTTTAGTTTCAGTATTTGAAAATCCTGCTTTTCATGTAGAAGGGGTCTTTGATATTCCCTTGCAAACACAATTTAAAGGCTCCTTTTTTAGTTTGACCTTTCCCTTTGTAATGAAAGACAGGCCTTTTGATTTCCAGAACTTGGCCATTCACATAGCATTTCCATTGTATTGCAACTGTTCCTTGTGTTATTTGCAGAAACACACAGTCTGCATTACTAGGCCCATTTTCAGTGTGGATGCTTTTGAAGGCTGGCAGCTAATTTTTCCAGTGGGCCTTTCGGTTATATTTGTTTGGGCTGTGATTAAACCCCACGAAGTACCCTGGGCTGTTTGCTTATTAAACCATTATTATGGTAACGGCACCGGAATCACAGCCACCGCCATGATCCCGATAAATGAAGCGTTGTGAGATATGGTGCCCCCAGGGCCATCAGACGAGGCCACCCTCACAGGGGATTGAATATTGCGGACGTTGTAAATGTTGACACGTCTGTCCCCCCAAGGAAACATACACAGACAATAAAGCAGACACTCTTTAAGCACCATGGAAATAAAAAGCAAGAAATTACCAGCTTTGGGAGAGAATTGTGTAGACTTGAGCACTCTGAGGGAACTCCGAAATTTGAGACACTGAGAGGAAGTGCTGGTGCTCAACTCCCTAATTTCTTTCAATAAAATGGGGACCACTTACTAAAAAACACCTAAGGAATGTGGACACACTGAACAACGTTTTGTTCACCGTAGTGAAACATTTTTGCATAGGAGCACCGCCATTTCCACCAAGAGAAAAGGAAGCCCTGATACCATGTAATTCCTGGCACACTCCGACAATGGACGTGAATGTCGATCACTTTAATCGCAACCCAGCACCCAAAGCCACAGCTAACTGATCGCCCTTTACCTCCACACTTCTCCCCAAACCCTAGATGTCAGTTAGTCACGGACATTCAGAATGTTGAGGTCCTATTGCCCACATGCAGGAAAACCAGCGGCACATGCCCAGAGCTGACCGAAAACCCACAGAGCAAAATCGGAGGCACTCAATTATATTAGCCACACAAAACTGCAGATGAGGGACAAACAGCAGCAGAAGCGCAGGCCAAAGCATCACCTGCAGCATGGGGGGGGGCTGAAGAGGAGAAAGAGTGTGTCCGTGTCTGTCTCCTTCTCGCAAAGCGATCACTCCATGGCTCACATAGATATGTGACATGTGACAGTACTCCTGATAGGGAGAATAAAACATTAAACAAGCCACTATTGGAGTACATCCATGTAGTACAACCGGAATTAACACTTTGTGCTTTGGGAATCCTACTCCACAGCTTTTCCAGTTGGCATGCTAACCATAAAGTCTGCTTCTTGGAATCCCTTAGCCATCTTAGTTCATAGGGACAGTGAGAATATGTTAAAACTGTTAGTGAAAAGGAAATCAAAAACATTATGGGGTTTGATAAATGGAAATGGTGTAACTCAGACCTCAATTCAATTAACGGACGTATCTGAAACAACCTGGATATCAAACCATACAAAATTGTTTCCCTCCCTAGGACTCCACCCATAGCATTCGACTCAGTGAAGAACCTGGGATGTACCTTATACTCAGATTGAACACTCTCTCCGCACACACATCAACTCCATGTCCAGAACTTGTCATTTCCACCTTCACATACTCAGATGACTCTTTCTTTATCTCTCTTACCCTCACAGAGTCTCAGCAATCCTTGCAATCATGCTTTCCCGCTTAGACTACACCAATTCCCTCTATCTGGGCACTCCTGCCAATCAGCTCAGAAAACTCCAGCAAATCCCAAACTCTGCAACCAGACTCCTCTCTGCACTCTCACCCAGAGAACACATAACTCCTGCCCTTAGAATGCTCCATTGGCTTCCAGACTAGACTTCTCTGAGCTGCTATTCATTTTATTGTTCTGATTTTTAACAATAATTAATTGAACTTTGCAGACAATTTGTTAGGTAAATGTAATGTTTTGGTTTTTCTTTTTTCTCTTTTATATTTTACACATTATAAACAAAAATGGAATGAAATGTTAAACATCTGTAAATTGTGTAAGGTGTGATTTATTTTAAAACACTCAACAATTAAATAACTTAAATTGCTTGCAATAGTGCAAACGGGCAAGTGAGCAGCTAAGCTGGCCACCGCTGCTTGAACCAGCCTCTAATAGGCTCTGAAGGGCGTTGTGTCAGCACAAAGCACTGGTGCAAGTCTTTCAAGTCTAAACTGTGGAATGTGATATAATGCATCTCATGATCAGTGCAGTGCTGGAAGGTGAAGTTAAGGTGGTCAGCAACTAAGATATAAAATAAAATAAACCCTCAAACAGTAAAGAGGCAACTGACGCATTATACCATCAGGGGCTTAAAGGTAATGATCCCCGGATTACCCACAGGGCCCTGCATGAACGGGCCAAAAATAGAACATTGAACTATATTTTCCATCTCCGTCAGATAGCACGTGTAACATGCCCGTGTAGTGGTAGAGGGTGGAACTAAGACACGGTTTTAAGCCTTTCCTGGCACATACATGCCAAGCGAGGGGTGTACAAACAGGAGGTTGGTTAGGGCCAGTTGACCAATCCTCAGCAAGGGAGATATATATATATATATATATATATATGGCACAGGAAGCAGGAAGTGTGGGTGAACCACGGAGGGGGGGGGGCGGTGACCAAAAGACCAGCAAGAGGAAGGAGGGAGCAGCAGATAGTATAGAAGAGTTTTGGAGCAGGTAAGGCATTGGTTTAGGAGTGTAAGTGGTTCTGTAGTGTGAGTAAAACCTGCATGAAGAAAGAGCACTGTAAGGTGTCAGTGTGAGAAGAGTGGTACTGAGTGGAAGAAGGGTGAATGTCTAGTAGAGTAGGAGGAGTGATGAGTGGGAGGTGTAGACGTAGTGGGAGGAGGCGTGTAGTAGTGGGAGGAGGAGTGCAGTATTGGGAGGAGGAGTGTAGTAGTGGGAGGAGGAGTGTAGCAGTGGGAGGAGCGTAGTAATGAACAGAGGAGTGTAGTAGAAGGAGAAAGTGTAGTAGTGGGCAAAGGAGTGTTGAAGTGGGAGGAGGAGTGTAGTAGTGGGAGGAGGAGTGTAATATTGGTAGTTGAGTAGTGAGAGTGAAGGTAGTAGTAGAGTGGGAGGAGGAAGGGGAGTCGTACAGTGGGAAGAGGAGGTGCCGGAGGAGTTTTAATAACAAATGGTGGCAGCAGAAGGCAAGCGGAGCGAACACCAAAGGGACAGAAGACGGGTGGGAGGAGTTAAGGGAGATATGATAGAAAGGGTAAGGTAACCAAAGGGACAGAAGACGGTGGGAGGAGAGTTAAGGGAGATATGGTAGAAAGGGTAAGGTAACCAAAGGGACAGAAGACGGGTAGGAGGAGTTAAGGGAGATATGGTAGAAAGGGTAAGGTAACCAAAGGGACAGAAGACGGTGGGAGGAGAGTTAAGGGAGATATGGTAGAAAGGGTAAGGTAACCAAAGGGACAGAAGACGGGTGGAAGGAGTTAAGGGAGATATGGTAGAAAGGGTAAGGTAACCAAAGGGACAGAAGACGAGTGGGAGGAGTTAAGGGAGATATGGTAGAAAGGGTAAGGTAACCAAATGGACAGAAGATGGGTGGGAGGAGTTAAGGGAGATATGATAGAAAGGGTTAGGTAACCAAAGGGACAGAAGATGGGTGGGAGGAGTTAAGGGAGATATGCTAGAAAGGGTAAGGTAACCAAAGGGACAGAAGACGGGTGGAAGGAGTTAATGGAGTTATGTTAGAAAGGGTAAGGTAACCAAAGGGACAGAAGACGGGTGGGAGGAGTTCAGGGAGATATGGTAGAAAGGGTAAGGTAACCAAAGGGACAGAAGATGGGTGGGAGGAGTTAAGGGAGATATGGTAGGAAGGGTAATGTAACCAAAGGGACAGAAGACGATGGGAGGAGTTAAGGGAGATATGGTAGGAAGGGTAATGTAACCAAAGGGACAGAAGACGGGTGGGAGGAGTTAAGGGAGATATGGTAGAAAGGGTAAGGTAACCAAAGGGACAGAAGACGGGTGGGAGGAGTTAAGGGAGATATGGTAGAAAGGGTAAGGTAACCAAAGGGACAGAAGATGGGTGGGAGGAGTTAAGGGAGATATGGTAGAAAGAGTTAGGTAACCAAAGGGACAGAAGACGGGTGAGAGGAGTTAAGGGAGATATGGTAGAAAGGGTAAGGTAACCGTGAGCATGACAGGACTAGGCAAAGCCAACAGAGTAGGTGCACGTCACTCTCCTCACCTCATTAGAACACTATGCTTGATTAGTGTAGGGATTTAGGAAATCTCCACGAGAGTCTTAGACAAAGAAGGCCACCAGTCTTCAGGTCACCACCGCAGCTCAGTTTAAGTAAGCACCCACTCACTCTCTCACTCACTTTTACAACCTCCTTCCTAGCCCTGGTGTCCTTAACCCCAAGTTACAGCCTCAGTATGAGCCCGAATAAATGGAGAATTGACTTCTCTGAAATGTGTCTGTGTTATGATATGTGACATGTTGAAAACATTCTTAATAAGCATGTGAAATGCAAATGTCTTAGGGGCTCATTCAAGTTCTGCGGTGCGGTATAAAAGTGGCAGTAATTCCGTTACCGCCACTTTCTTTGGCAGTAACGGAATTGCCTCCATTTTTCCTGCACCAACAAATTACAAGATTTGACGGAATCACCACCAGCACAATTACCAAGTGGTAATTCCACGGATTTCTGGAGGAAAGTGGTGGATTTACCTCCAGGATGATGCTGGAGGATTCCTCCACTTTTTCAACGGTGGAATTACCACTCAGTAATTTTGCAGATTTTGGCAGAATTACCACAGAATTATTGCCAAACTCAGAAATAGCCCCTTCGTTTCTTGTAGGGAAATGTTTCTCTTGGCAAACATAATTTCTAATGATCATGGCAGCGCAAATGCAGTCAGAAATACGAACCAACTTTCAATTAAGTTAATTCTCATTAGCGGTTAGAAGCCAGCTGTCTAAATGGTCTCGCTCCTATGGCCTATTTTAGATACATGTTGCATTTTTGTGAGCTGACATTTGTGTTTATTGTGTTATATAATGATGAGACATTAGGTCATGTGAGGCATTTAGAATTCCTCTGAGCGCGTGATTCTTGAGGTGAAACATTGTACAGGACGGTGCTCATCCTATCACATGTTTACTGGATCCATGCCATTTCTATGTGTTCATGTTCCTGTGAATCCATGTTGGGAAAAGCAGCGCTATTGATTACCACGGGCCTGGGAGCAAAGCCCTGGCTGATAGTGCTGTGTTCACATAAGGCGCTATGGCTGGATGGGTATGGGGGATGCTGAGAGTGAGGGAGCACTGCTCGGGTGCTGTTTGTTGCGCCCTGACTTTGAGGCTGGGTGAGCAGCTGGATGGGTATGGGGAGATGCTGAGAGTCATGGAGCACTGCTCAGTCGCTGTCTAGTTCCCTGATTTTGGGGCTGGGTGAGAAGCTGGATGGATATGGGTAATGCTGAGAGTCAGGGTGCACTGCTCGGTCGCTGTCTGATGCCCTGATTTTGGGGCTGGGTGAGCGGCTGGATGGGTATGGGGAGATGCAGAGAGTCAGGTAGCACTGCTCAGTCGCTGTCTAGTTCCCTGATTTTGGGGCTGTGTGAGCAGCTGGATGGAAATGGGTAATGCTGAGGGTCAGGGTGCACTGCTCGGTCGCTGTCTGATGCCCTGATTTTGGGGCTGGGTGAGTGGCTGGATGGGTATGGGCGATGCTGAGAGTCAGGGGGCGCTGCTCTCTAGCTGTCTGTCTGGCACCCTGATTTTGGGGTTGGGTGAGCGGCTGGGTGGATATGGGTAATGCTGAGAGTCAGGATGCTATGCTCTGTTGCTGTCTGGTGCCCTGATTTTGGGGATGGTTGAGCGGCTGGATGGGTATGGGGGATGCTGAGAGTCAGGGAGCACTGCTCGGTCGCTGTCTGGCGACTTGATTTGGGGTTGGCTGAGCGGCAGGATGGATATGGGTGATGCTGAGAGTCAGGGAGCACTGCTCAGTCACTGTCTGGTGCCCCCTGACTTTGGGGCTGGGTGACTGGCTGGATGGGTACGGGAGAAGCTGATAGTCAGGGAGCACTGCTCAGTCACTGTCTGGCATCCCCTGATTTTGGGACTGGGTGAGCGGCTGGATGGGTATGGGGGATGCTAAGAGTCAGGGAGCATTGCTTGGTCGCTGTCTAGTGCCATGATTTTGGGGCTGGGTGAGCGGTTGGATGGGTATGGGGGATGCTGAGAGTCAGGGAGCACTGCTCGGTCGCTGTATAGTGCCCTGATTTTGGGGCTGGGTGAGCGGCTGGAGGAGTATGGGCGATGGTGAGAGACAGTGAGCACTGCTCGGTCGCTGTCTGTTGCGCCCTGATTTTGGGGCTGGGTGAGCGGCTAGATGGGTATGGGGGATGCTGAGAGTGAGGGAGCACTACTCGGTCGCTGTCTGTTGTGCCCTGATTTTGGGGCTGGGTGAGCAGCTGGATGGGTATGGGCGATGCTGAGAGTCAGGGAGCACTGCTCGGTCGCTGGCTTTTGCAGCCTGCCTTTGGGGCTGGGTGAGCAGTTGGATGGGTATGGGTGATGCTGAGAGTCAGGGAGCACTGCTCGGTCGCTGGCTTTTGCAGCTTGACTTTGGGGCTGGGTGAGAAGCTGGATGGATATCGGTGATGCTGAGAGTCAGGGAGCACTGCTCGGTCGCTGGCTTTTGCAGCCTGACTTTGGGGCTGGGTGAGCGGCTGGATGGATATGGGTGATGCTGAGAGTCAGAGAGCATTGCTCGGCCGCTGTCTGTTGTGCCCTGATTTTGGGACTGGGTGAGAAGCTGGATGGATATGGGCGATGCTGAGAGTCAGGGAGCACTGCTCAGTCGCTGTCTGGTGTGCCCTGATTTTGGGGCTGGGTGACTGGCTGGATGGGTATGGGGGATGCTGAGAGTCAGGGAGCACTGCTCGGTCGCTGTCTGTTGCACCCTGATTTTGGGGCTGGGTGACTGGCTGGATGGGTATGGGAGAAGCTTAGAGTCAAGGAGCACTGCTCAGTTACTGTCTGTCGTGCCCTGATTTTGGGGCTGGGTGAGTGGCTGGATGGGTATGGGGGAAGCTGAGAGTCAGGGAGCACTGTCAGTCGCTGTCTGGCATCCCCTGATTTTGGGCCTGGGTGAGCGGCTGGATGGGTATGGGGGATGCTAAGAGTCAGGGAGCACTGCTCGGTCGCTGTCTAGTGCCCTGATTTTGGGGCTGGGTGAGCGGCTGGATGGGTATGGGGGATGCTGAAAGTGAGGGAGCACTGCTCGGTCGCTGTCTAGTGCCCTGATTTTGGGGCTGGGTGAGCGGCATGATGGGTATGGGGGATTCTGAGAGTCAGGGAGCACTGATTGGTCGCTGTCTGTTGCACCCTTATTTTGTGGCTGGGTGAGCAGCTGGATGTGTATGGGTGATGCTGACAGTCAGGGAGCAATGCTCGGTCACTGTCTGGCAACCCCTGATTTTGGGGCTGGGTGAGCGGCTCGGTGGATATGGGTGATGCTAAGAGTCAGGGTGCACTGATCGGATGCTGTCTGGTGCGCTGATTTTGTAAATGGGTGAGCGCCTCGATGGGTATGGGGGATGCTGAGAGTCAGGGAGCACTGCTCGGTCGCCGTCTGTTGCACCCTGATTTTGGGGCTGGGTGACTGGCTGGATGGGTACGGGAGAAGCTGAGAGTCAGGGAGCACTGCTCAGTCACTTTCTGGCATCCCCTGATTTTGGGACTGGGTGAGCGGCTGGATGGGTATGGGGGATGCTGAGAGTCAGGGAGCACTGATTTGTCGCTGTCCATTGCACCCTTATTTTGTGGCTGGGTGAGCAGCTGGATGGGTATGGGTGATGCTGAGAGTCAGGGAGCACTGCTCGGTTGCTGTCTGGTGCCCTGATTTTGGAAATGGATGAGCGGCTGGGTGGATATGGGTGATGCTGAGAGTCAGGGAGCACTACTCGGTTGCTGTCTGTCGTGCCCTGATTTTGGGGCTGGGTGAGCGGCTGGATGGGTATGGTGGATGCAGA
The DNA here is from genome assembly GCF_040938575.1 of Ambystoma mexicanum. Classification (NCBI taxonomy): domain Eukaryota; kingdom Metazoa; phylum Chordata; class Amphibia; order Caudata; family Ambystomatidae; genus Ambystoma; species Ambystoma mexicanum. The sequence goes on from NC_090927.1 coordinate 9,701,827, forward strand.
GAGTCAGGGAGCACTGATGAGTCAATGTCTGGCATCCCCTGACTTTGGGGCTGTGAGAGTGGCTGGATGCGTATGGGTGATGCTGAGAGTCAGGGTGCGCTGCTCTGTCTCTGTCTGTCACCCTGATTTTGGGGCTGGGTGAGCGGCTGGATGGGTATGGGAGATGCTGAGAGTCAGGATGCAATGCTCGGTTGCTGTCTGGTGCCCTGATTTTGGGGATGGGTGAGCGGCTGGATGGGTATGGGGGATGCTGAGAGTCAGGGAGCACTGCTCGGTCGCTGTCTGTTGTGCCCTGATTTTGGGGCTGGGTGAGCAGCTGGATGGGTATGGGCGATGCTGAGAGTCAGGGAGCACTGCTCGGTCGCTGGCTTTTGCAGCCTGAATTTGGGGCTGGGTGAGCGGCTGGATGGGTATGGGTGATGCTGAGAGTCAGGGAGCACTGCTCGGTCGCTGGCTTTTGCAGCCTGACTTTGGGGCTGGGTGAGCGGCTGGATGGATATGGGTGATGCTGAGAGTCAGGGAGCACTGCTCGGTCGCTGGCTTTTGCAGCCTGACTTTGGGGCTGGGTGAGCGGCTGGATGGATATGGGTGAGGCTGAGAGTCAGAGAGCATTGCTCGGCCGCTGTCTGTTGTGCCCTGATTTTGGGACTGGGTGAGAAGCTGGATGGATATGGGCGATGCTGAGAGTCAGGGAGCACTGCTCGGTCGCTGTCTGATGCCCTGATTTTGGGGCTGGGTGAGCGGCTGGATGGGTATGGGGAGATGCAGAGAGTCAGGTAGCACTGCTCAGTCGCTGTCTAGTTCCCTGATTTTGGGGCTGTGTGAGCAGCTGGATGGAAATGGGTAATGCTGAGGGTCAGGGTGCACTGCTCGGTCGCTGTCTGATGCCCTGATTTTGGGGCTGGGTGAGTGGCTGGATGGGTATGGGCGATGCTGAGAGTCAGGGGGCGCTGCTCTGTCTCTGTCTGTCACCCTGATTTTGGGGCTGGGTGAGCGGCTGGATGGGTATGGGGGATGCTAAGAGTCAGGGAGCACTGCTCTCTAGCTGTCTGTCTGGCACCCTGATTTTGGGGTTGGGTGAGCGGCTGGGTGGATATGGGTAATGCTGAGAGTCATGATGCTATGCTCTGTTGCTGTCTGGTGCCCTGATTTTGGGGATGGGTGAGCGGCTGGATGGGCATGGGGGATGCTGAGAGTCAGGGAGCACTGCTCGGTCGCTGTCTGGTGCCTTGATTTGGGGTTGGCTGAGCGGCAGGATGGATATGGGTGATGCTGAGAGTCAGGGAGCACTGCTCAGTCACTGTCTGGTGCCCCCTGACTTTGGGGCTGGGTGAGTGGCTGGATGGATATGGGGGATGCTGAAAGTCAGGGAGCACTGCTCGGTCGCTGTCTGTTGCACCCTGATTTTGGGGCTGGGTGACTGGCTGGATGGGTACGGGAGAAGCTGAGAGTCAGGGAGCACTGCTCAGTCACTGTCTGGCATCCCCTGATTTTGGGACTGGGTGAGCGGCTGGATGGGCATGGGGGATGCTAAGAGTCAGGGAGCACTGCTTGGTCGCTGTCTAGTGCCATGATTTTGGGGCTGGGTGAGTGGTTGGATGGGTATGGGGGATGCTGAGAGTCAGGGAGCACTGCTCGGTCGCTGTATAGTGCCCTGATTTTGGGGCTGGGTGAGCGGCTGGATGGATATGGATGATGCTGAGAGTCAGGGAGCACTGCTCAGTCGCTGGCTTTTGCAGCCTGACTTTGGGGCTGGGTGAGCGGCTGGATGGATATGGGTGATGCTGAGAGTCAGGGAGTACTGCTCGGTCGCTGGCTTTTGCAGCCTGACTTTGGGGCTGGGTGAGCGGCTGGATGGATATGGGTGATGCTGAGAGTCAGAGAGCATTGCTCGGCCGCTGTCTGTTGTGCCCTGATTTTGGGACTGGGTGAGAAGCTGGATGGATATGGGCGATGCTGAGAGTCAGGGAGCACTGCTCAGTCGCTGTCTGGTGTGCCCTGATTTTGGGGCTGGGTGACTGGCTGGATGGGTATGGGGGATGCTGAGAGTCAGGGAGCACTGCTCGGTCGCTTTCTGTTGCACCCTGATTTTGGGGCTGGGTGACTGGCTGGAGGGGTATGGGAGAAGCTTAGAGTCAGGGAGCACTGCTCAGTTACTGTCTGTCGTGCCCTGATTTTGGGGCTGGGTGAGTGGCTGGATGAGTATGGGGGAAGCTGAGAGTCAGGGAGCACTGTCAGTCGCTGTCTGGCATCCCCTGATTTTGGACCTGGGTGAGCGGCTGGATGGGTATGGGGGATGCTAAGAGTCAGGGAGCACTGCTCGGTCGCTGTCTAGTGCCCTGATTTTGGGGCTGGGTGAGCGGCTGGATGGGTATGGGGGATGCTGAAAGTGAGGGAGCACTGCTCAGTCGCTGTCTAGTGCCCTGATTTTGGGGCTGGGTGAGCGGCTTGATGGGTATGGGGGATTCTGAGAGTCAGGGAGCACTGATTGGTCGCTGTCTGTTGCACCCTTATTTTGTGGCTGGGTGAGCAGCTGGATGTGTATGGGTGATGCTGACAGTCAGGGAGCAATGCTCGGTCACTGTCTGGCATCCCCTGATTTTGGGACTGGGTGAGCGGCTGGATGGGTATGGGTGATGCTAAGAGTCAGGGTGCACTGATCGGATGCTGTCTGGTGCACTGATTTTGTAAATGGGTGAGCACCTCGATGGGTATGGGGGATGCTGAGAGTCAGGGAGCACTGCTCGGTCGCCGTCTGTTGCACCCTGATTTTGGGGCTGGGTGACTGGCTGGATGGGTACGGGAGAAGCTGAGAGTCAGGGAGCACTGCTCAGTCACTGTCTGGCATCCCCTGATTTTGGGACTGGGTGAGCGGCTGGATGGGTATGGGGGATGCTGAGAGTCAGGGAGCACTGATTTGTCGCTGTCCGTTGCACCCTTATTTTGTGGCTGGGTGAGCAGCTGGATGGGTATGGGTGATGCTGAGAGTCAGGGAGCACTGCTCGGTTGCTGTCTGGTGCCCTGATTTTGGAAATGGATGAGCGGCTGGGTGGATATGGGTGATGCTGAGAGTCAGGGAGCACTACTCGGTTGCTGTCTGTCGTGCCCTGATTTTGGGGCTGGGTGAGCGGCTGGATGGGTATGGTGGATGCAGAGAGTCAGGGAGCACTGATGAGTCAATGTCTGGCATCCCCTGACTTTGGGGCTGTGAGAGTGGCTGGATGCGTATGGGTGATGCTGAGAGTCAGGGTGCGCTGCTCTGTCTCTGTCTGTCACCCTGATTTTGGGGCTGGGTGAGCAGCTGGATGGGTATGGGAGATGTTGAGAGTCAGGATGCAATGCTCGGTTGCTGTCTGGTGCCCTGATTTTGAGGATGGGTGAGCTGCTGGATGGGTATGGGGGATGCTGAGAGTCAGGGAGCACTGCTCGGTCGCTGTCTGTTGTGCCCTGATTTTGGGGCTGGGTGAGCAGCTGGGTGGGTATGGGCGATGCTGAGAGTCAGGGAGCACTGCTCGGTCGCTGGCTTTTGCAGCCTGACTTTGGGGCTGGGTGAGCGGCTGGATGGGTATGGGTGATGCTGAGAGTCAGGGAGCACTGCTCGGTCGCTGGCTTTTGCAGCCTGACTTTGGGGCTGGGTGAGGGGCTGGATGGATATGGGTGATGCTGAGAGTCAGGGAGCACTGCTCGGTCGCTGGCTTTTGCAGCCTGACTTTGGGGCTGGGTGAGCGGCTGGATGGATATGGGTGAGGCTGAGAGTCAGAGAGCATTGCTCGGCCGCTGTCTGTTGTGCCCTGATTTTGGGACTGGGTGAGAAGCTGGATGGATATGGGTGATGCTGAGAGTCAGGGAGCACTGCTCAGTCGCTGTCTGGTGCGCCCTGATTTTGGGGCTGGGTGACTGGCTGGATGGGTATGGGGGATGCTGAGAGTCAGGGAGCACTGCTCGGTCGCTGTCTGTTGCACCCTGATTTTGGGGCTGGGTGAATGGCTGGATGGGTATGGGAGAAGCTTAGAGTCAGGGAGCTCTGCTCAGTTACTGTCTGTCGTGCCCTGATTTTGGGGCTGGGTGAGTGGCTGGATGGGTATGGGGAAGCTGAGAGTCAGGGAGCACTGTCAGTCGCTGTCTGGCATCCCCTGATTTTGGGCCTGGGTGAGCGGCTGGATGGGTATGGGGGATGCTAAGAGTCAGGGAGCACTGCTCGGTCGCTGTCTAGTGCCCTGATTTTGGGGCTGGGTGAGCAGCTGGATGGTTATGGGGGATGCTGAAAGTGAGGGAGCACTGCTCGGTCGCTGTCTAGTGCCCTGATTTTGGGGCTGGGTGAGCGGCTTTATGGGTATGGGGGATTCTGAGAGTCAGGGAGCACTGATTGGTCGCTGTCTGTTGCACCCTTATTTTGTGGCTGGGTGAGCAGCTGGATGTGTATGGGTGATGCTGACAGTCAGGGAGCAATGCTCGGTCACTGTCTGGCATCCCCTGATTTTGGGGCTGGGTGAGCAGCTCGGTGGATATGGGTGATGCTAAGAGTCAGGGTGCACTGATCGGATGCTGTCTGGTGCCCTGATTTTGTAAATGGGTGAGCGCCTCGATGGGTATGGGGGATGCTGAGAGTCAGGGAGCACTGCTCGGTCGCCGTCTGTTGCACCCTGATTTTGGGGCTGGGTGACTGGCTGGATGGGTACGGGAGAAGCTGAGAGTCAGGGAGCACTGCTCAGTCACTGTCTGGCATCCCCTGATTTTGGGACTGGGTGAGCGGCTGGATGGGTATGGGGGATGCTGAGAGTCAGGGAGCACTGATTTGTCGCTGTCCGTTGCACCCTTATTTTGTGGCTGGGTGAGCAGCTGGATGGATATGGGTGATGCTGAGAGTCAGGGAGCACTGCTCGGTTGCTCTCTGGTGCCCTGATTTTGGAAATGGATGAGCGGCTGGGTGGATATGGGTGATGCTGAGAGTCAGGGAGCACTGCTCGGTTCCTGTCTGTCGTGCCCTGATTTTGGGGCTGGGTGAGCGGCTGGATGGGTATGGTGGATGCAGAGAGTCAGGGAGCACTGATGAGTCAATGTCTGGCATCCCCTGACTTTGGGGCTGTGAGAGTGGCTGGATGCGTATGGGTGATGCTGAGAGTCAGGGTGCGCTGCTCTGTCTCTGTCTGTCACCCTGATTTTGGGGCTGGGTGAGCGGCTGGATGGGTATGGGAGATGCTGAGAGTCAGGATGCAATGCTCGGTTGCTGTCTGGTGCCCTGATTTTGGGGATGGGTGAGCGGCTGGATGGGTATGGTGTCATGCCTGCGCCATGGGCACATCCATTTATGCTCCATTTGGACTTTGCTGCTTAATGATTATTGTCAACTAACTACGCATACCATAATGCACCTGGCCGCAAGCATTGTTTCCTGGCCGTTCCTATTGGTTTTCTATGGAACTACACCCCCCAGAAGCCTTAGAGTCTGGTCCTGCTTCCACCAGCCCAGGAACAGAAAGGGAGGTGGCCGATTGCCTGCAGGTGTGATTCGCCAGGTGAAACCAATTAGCCTGCCTCTGTGCTGGGCTAGGCAGTATAAAGGCTGCTGCCTGCAGTGGCTCAGCCTCTTGCATCTGAGAGTCCTCCCTCCACCTTTCGCTCCTGACTTCGGTTCCTTGTATGCTGTTAATCATCACTCCTGCTTGGACCCTGCCTTGCAGCTTGCTACACCCTGCTGCCTACAGCCCTAGCCTTTTGGGCTCCCTGCCTTGTTGCTTGCTACACCCTGCTGCCTACAGCCCTAGCCTTTTGGGCTCCCTGCCTTGTTGCTTGCTCCACCCTGCTGCCTCCAGCCATAGCCTTCCAGGCTCCCTTCCTCACAGTCTTGCCCTGCCGGGCTCTCCACATTGCAGCGGATCACGCTCTGCTGCCTTCCAGTCTCCGCCCTTGCCCTGCCGGGCTCTCCACATTGCAGCGGATCACGCTCTGCTGCCTTCCAGTCTCCGCCCTTGCCCCGCCGGGCTCTCCACATTGCAGCGGATCACGCTCTGCTGCCTTCCAGTCTCCGCCCTTGCCCTGCCGGGCTCTCCACATTGCAGCGGATCACGCTCTGCTGCCTTCCAGTCTCCGCCCTTGCCCTGCGGGCTCTCCACATTGCAGCGGATCTCGCTCTGCTGCCTTCCAGCCTCCGCCCTTGCCCTGCGGGCTCTCCACATTGCAGCTGATCTCGCTCTGCTGCTTTCCAGCCTTAGCCCTTGTTCTCTGGGCTTCCTGCTCTGCAGCCTGCCTCACTCCGGCTGCCTTAGCCCTTATCCTCTGGGCTTCCTGCTCTACAGCCTGCCTCACTCCGGCTGCCTTAGCCCTTGTCCTCTGGGCTCCCTACTCTACAGCCTGCCTCACTCCGGCTGCCTTAGCCCTTGTCCTCTGGGCTCCCTGCTCTACAGCCTTCCTCACTCCGGCTGCCTTAGCCCTTGTCCTCTGGGCTCCCTGCTCTACAGCCTGCCTCACTCCGGCTGCCTTAGCCCTTGTCCTCTGGGCTCCCTGCTCTACAGCCTGCCTCACTCCGGCTGCCTTAGCCCTTGTACTCTGGGCTCCCTGCTCTACAGCCTACCTCACTCCGGCTGCCTTAGCCCTTGTCCTCTGGGCTCCCTGCTCTACAGCCTACCTCTTTCCGGCTGCCCTAAACCCTTTTCCTCTGGCTTTCGACCCTACCGTCCTACTCCTGTAGGTTTACTCACTACTTTCCTGCTCCTCTGAGCTCTCTACCTTGTACCTTACTGTCCTCTGCTATCCTATCCTGTTACTCGACTTTCCCTTCTATTCCTTCTGCTAGTTTGCTATCACCTCCTTTCCTGGATTTGTCTGTTGTAACATCTCTTGTACCGTTTGTCGACCCTTTTGTTCAGAGCTTGTCTGTTGGTTCCCCATCAGTCAACCTCTGCCCCTTCCTTTGTCTTGTTTCTACATTACAGACACCCATAGCTGCTGTTCCAAGTCATGAGCAAACAGCGTGGGCCTCTGTTATAGCAAACTGTGCAGAAGGCTAGAGTATTTCCAAGGTTCGTGGAATACTCTTTTCCTATTCTGCATACACCCCAAGAGGGTATTCATTCTGTACCTTTTCCCTTGCTACTCTTTCCTACTCTTCGTTCTATTTCCGTTCTGCTGTGTGTGTACTTGTCTGTCCACTTATTTTCAGCACCCAAACTCTTCTGGGTGTCCTGTGTCACTCTTAATAGAGTGCCATCCGTGACATATGGGGGATGCTGAGAGTCAGGGAGCACTGCTTGGTCGCTGTCTGTTGTGCCCTGATTTTGGGGCTGGGTGAGCAGCTGGATGGGTATGGATGATGCTGAGAGTCAGGGAGCACTGCTCGGTCGCTGGCTTTTGCAGCCTGACTTTGGGGCTGGGTGAGCGGCTGGATGGGTATGGGTGATGCTGAGAGTCAGGGAGCACTGCTCGGTCGCTGGCTTTTGCAGCCTGACTTTGGGGCTGGGTGAGCGGCTGGATGGGTATAGATGATGCTGAGAGTCAGGGAGCACTGCTCGGTCGCTGGCTTTTGCAGCCTGACTTTGGGGCTGGGTGAGCGGCTGGATGGATATTGATGATGCTGAGAGTCAGGGAGCACTGCTCGGTCGCTGGCTTTTGCAGCCTGACTTTGGGGCTGGGTGAGCGGCTGGATGGGTATGGGTGATGCTGAGAGTCAGGGAGCACTGCTCGGTCGCTGTCTGGTGCCCGGATTTTGGGGCTGGCTGAGCGGCTGGATGGATATGGGTGATGCCGAGAGTCAGGGAGCACTGCTCGGTCGCTGCCTGTTGGCCCCTGATTCTAGGGCTGGGTGAGCGGCTGGATGGATATGGGTGATGCTGAGAGTCAGAGAGCACTGCTCAGTCACTGTCTGGTGCCCCCTGACTTTGGGGCTGGGTGAGTGGCTGGATGGATATGGGTGATGCTGAGAGTCAGAGAGCATTGCTCGGCCGCTGTCTGTTGTGCCCTGATTTTGGGACTGGGTGAGAAGCTGGATGGATATGGGTGATGCTGAGAGTCAGGGAGCACTGCTCGGTCGCTGTCTGTTGCACCCTGATTTTGGGGCTGAGTGAGTGGCTGGATGGGTATGGGGAAGCTGAGAGTCAGGGAGCACTGTCAGTCACTGTCTGGCATCCCCTGATTTTGGGCCTGGGTGAGCGGCTGGATGGGTATGGGGGATGCTAAGAGTCAGGGAGCACTGCTCGGTCGCTGTCTAGTGCCCTGATTTTGGGGCTGGGTGAGCAGCTGGATGGGTATGGGGGATGCTGAAAGTGAGGGAGCACTGCTCGGTCGCTGTCTAGTGCCCTGATTTTGGGGCTGGGTGAGCAGCTGCATGGATATGGGTGATGCTGAGAGTTAGGGTGCACTGCTCGGTCACAGTCTGGTGCCCTGATTTTGATGCTGGGTGAGCGGCTTGATGGGTATGGGGGATTCTGAGAGTCAGGGAGCACTGATTGGTCGCTGTCTGTTGCACCCTTATTTTGTGGCTGGGTGAGCGGCTCAGTGGATATGGGTGATGCTGAGAGTCAGGGTGCACTGATCGGATGCTGTCTGGTGCCCTGATTTTGTAAATGGGTGAGCGCCTCGATGGGTATGGGGGATGCTGAGAGTCAGGGAGCACTGCTCGGTCGCTGTCTGTTGTGCCCTGATTTTGGGGCTGGGTGAGCGGCTGGATGGGTATGGGGGATGCTGAGAGTCAGGGACCACTGCTCGGTCACTGTCTGGCACCTTGATTTGGGGCTGGCTGAGCGGCAGGATGGATATGGGTGATGCTGAGAGTCAGGGGGCACTGCTCGGTCGCTGTCTGTTGCATGCCAATTTTGGGGCTGGGTGAGTGGCGGATGGGTATAGGGGATGATGAGAGTCAGGAGCACTGCTCGGTCGCTGTGTGGCACCCTGATTTTGGGGCTAGGTGAGCATCTGGATGGGTATGGGTGATGCTGAGAGTCAGGGAGCACTGCTTGGTCGCTGGCTTTTGCAGCCTGACTTTGGGGCTGGGTGAGCGGCTGGATGGGTATGGGTGATGCTGAGAGTCAGGGAGCACTGCTCGGTCGCTAGCTTTTGAAGCCTGACTTTGGGGCTGGGTGAGCGGCTGGATGGGTATGGGTGATGCTGAGAGTCAGGGAGCACTGCTCGGTCGCTGGCTTTTGCAGCCTGACTTTGGGGCTGGGTGAGCGGCTGGATGGGTATGGGTGATGCTGAGAGTCAGGGAGCACTGCTCGGTCGCTGGCTTTTGCAGCCTGACTTTGGGGCTGGGTGAGCGGCTGGATGGGTATGGGTGATGCTGAGACTCAGGGAGCACTGCTCGGTCGCTGGCTTTTGCAGCCTGACTTTGGGGCTGGGTGAGCGGCTGGATGGCTATGGGTGATGCTGAGAGTCAGGGAGCACTGCTCGGTCGCTGGCTTTTGCAGCCTGACTTTGGGGCTGGGTGAGCGGCTGGATGGGTATGGATGATGCTGAGAGTCAGGGAGCACTGCTCGGTCGCTGGCTTTTGCAGCCTGACTTTGGGGCTGGGTGAGCGGCTGGATGGGTATGAGTGATGCTGAGAGTCAGGGAACACTGCTCGGTCGCTGGCTTTTGCAGCCTGACTTTGGGGCTGGGTGAGCGACTGGATGGGTATGGGTGATGCTGAGAGTCAGGGAGCACTGCTCGGTCGCTGGCTTTTGCAGCCTGACTTTGGGGCTGGGTGAGCGGCTGGATGGGTATGGATGATGCTGAGAGTCAGGGAGCACTGCTCGGTCGCAGGCTTTTGCAGCCTGACTTTGGGGCTGGGTGAGCGGCTGGATGGATATGGGTGATGCTGAGAGTCAGGGAGCACTGCTCGGTCGCTGGCTTTTGCAGCCTGATTTTGGGGCTAGGTGAGCGGCTGGATGGATATGGGCGATGTAGAGAGTCAGGGAGCACTGCTCGGTCGCTGCCTGCCACGCCCTGATTTTGGGGCTAGGTGAGCGGCTGGATGGATATGGGCGATGCAGAGAGTCAGGGAGCATTGCTCAGTCGCTGTCTGTTGCACCCTGATTTTGGGGCTGGGTGAGCGGATGGATGGGTATGGGTGATGCTGAGAGTCAGGGAGCACTGCTCGGTCATTGTCTGGACCCTGATTTTGGGGCTTGGTGAGCGGCTGGAGGAGTATGGGCGATGCTGAGAGATAGTGAGCACTGCTCGGTCGCTGTCTGTTGCGCCCTGATTTTGGGGCTGGGTTAGCGGCTGGATGGGTATGAGGGATGCTGAGATCAGGGAGCACTGCTCGGTCACTGTCTGGTGCCTTGATTTTGAGGCAGGGTGAGCGTCTGGATGGATATGGAGGATTCTGAGTGTCAAGGAGCACTGCTCAGTCACTGTCTGGTGCCCTGATTTTGGGGCTGGGTGAGCGGCTGGGTAGGTTTGGGGGATGCTGAGAGTCAGGGAACACTGCTCGGTTGCTGTCTGGTGCCCTGATTTTGGGGCTGGGTGAGCGGCTGGATGGGTATGGGGGATGCTGAGAGTCAGGGAGCACTGCTCGGTCACTGTCTGGTGCCTTGATTTTGGGGCTGGCTGAGCGGCAGGATGGATTTTGATGATGCTGAGAGTCAGGGAGCCCTGCTCAGTCGCTCTCTGTTGCACCCTGATTTTGGGTCTGGGTGAGCAGCTGGATGGATATGGGCGATGCTGAAAGTCAGGGAGCACTGCTCGGTCGCTGTCTGTTGTGCCCTGATTTTGGGGCTGGGTGACTGGCTGGATGGGTATTGGCGATGCTGAGAGTCAGGGAGCATTGCTCGGTCGCTCTCAGTCATGCCCTGATTTTGGGGCTGGGTGAGCGGCTGGATGGGTATGGGTGATGCTGAGTGTCAGGGAGCACTGCTCGGTCGCTGTCTGTTGCGCCCTGATTTTGGGGCTGGGTTAGCGGCTGGATGGGTATGAGGGATGCTGAGATCAGGGAGCACTGCTCGGTCGCTGTCTGGTGCCTTGATTTTGAGGCAGGGTGAGCGTCTGGATGGATATGGAGGATTCTGAGTGTCAAGGAGCACTGCTCAGTCACTGTCTGGTGCCCTGATTTTGGGGCTGGGTGAGCAGCTGGGTAGGTATGGGGGATGCTGAGAGTAATGGGAACACTGCTTGGTTGCTGTCTGGTGCCTTGATTTTGGGGCTGGGTGAGCGGCTGGATGGGTATGGGGGATGCTGAGAGTCAGGGAGCACTGTTCGGTCGCTGTCTGTTGTACCCCGATTATGGGGCTGGGTGAGCGGCTGGATGGATATGGGGGATGCTGAGAGTCAGGGAGCACTGCTCGGTCACTGTCTGGTGCCTTGATTTTGGGGCTGGCTGAGCGGCAGGATGGATTTTGATGATGCTGAGAGTCAGGGAGCACTGTTCGGTCGCTGTCTGTTGTACCCCGATTTTGGGGCTGGGTGAGCGGCTGGATGGATATGGGGGATGCTGAGAGTCAGGGAGCACTGCTCGGTCACTGTCTGGTGCCTTGATTTTGGGGCTGGCTGAGCGGCAGGATGGATTTTGATGATGCTGAGAGTCAGGGAGCGCTGCTCAGTCGCTGTCTGTTGCACCCTGATTTTGGTTCTGGGTGAGCAGCTGGATGGATATGGGCAATGCTGAGAGTCAGGGAGCACTGCTCGGTCGCTGTCTGTTGTGCCCTGATTTTGGTCTGGGTGAGCGGCTGGATGGGTATTGGCGATGCTGAGAGTCAGGGAGCATTGCTCGGTCGCTCTCAGTCATGCTCTGATTTTGGGGCTGGGTGAGCGGCTGGATGGGTATGGGTGATGCTGAGCATCAGGGAGCACTGCTCGGTCGCTGTCTTTTGTGGCCTGATTTTGGGGCTGGGTGAGCGGCTGATGGATATTGGCGATGCTGAGAGTCAGGGAGCACTGCTCGTTCATTGTCTGGCACCATGATTTCGGGGCTGTGTGAGCGGCTGGATGTATATGGATGATGCTGAGAGTCAGGGAGCACTGCTCGGTCGCTGTCTGCCACGCCCTGATTTTGGGGCTGGGTGAGCGGCTGGATGGATATGGGCGATGCAGAAAGTCAGGGAGCATTGCTCAGTCGCTGTCTGTTGAACCCTGATTTTGGGGTGGGTGAGCGGCTGGATAGGTATGGGTGATGCTGAGAGTCAGGGAGCACTGCTCAGTCATTGTCTGGACCCTGATTTTGGTGCTGGGTGAGCGGCTGGATGGATATGGGCGATGCTGGGAGACAGTGAGCACTGCTCGGTCGCAGTCTGTTGCGCCCTGATTTTGGGGCTGGGTGAGCGGCTGGATGGATATGGGCGATGCAGAAAGTCAGGGAGCATTGCTCAGTCGCTGTCTGTTGAACCCTGATTTTGGGGTGGGTGAGCGGCTGGATAGGTATGGGGGATGCTGAGAGTCAGGGAGCACTGCTCGTTCATTGTCTGGCACCATGATTTTGGGGCTGTGTGAGCGGCTGGATGTATATGGATGATGCTGAGAGTCAGGGAGCACTGCTCGGTCGCTGTCTGCCACGCCCTGATTTTGGGGCTGGGTGAGCGGCTGGATGGATATGGGCGATGCAGAAAGTCAGGGAGCATTGCTCAGTCGCTGTCTGTTGAACCCTGATTTTGGGGTGGGTGAGCGGCTGGATAGGTATGGGTGATGCTGAGAGTCAGGGAGCACTGCTCAGTCATTGTCTGGACCCTGATTTTGGTGCTGGGTGAGCGGCTGGATGGGTATGGGCGATGCTGGGAGACAGTGAGCACTGCTCGTTCATTGTCTGGCACCATGATTTTGGGGCTGTGTGAGCGGCTGGATGAATATGGATGATGCTGAGAGTCAGGGAGCACTGCTCGGTCGCTGTCTGCCACGCCCTGATTTTGGGGCTGGGTGAGCGGCTGGATGGATATGGGCGGTGCTGAGAGTCAGGGAGCACTGCTCGTTCATTGTCTGGCACCATGATTTTGGGGCTGTGTGAGCGGCTGGATGTATATGGATGATGCTGAGAGTGAGGGAGCACTGCTCGGTCGCTGTCTGCCACGCCCTGATTTTTGGGCTGGGTGAGCGGCTGGATGGATATGGGCGATGCAGAAAGTCAGGGAGCATTGCTCAGTCGCTGTCTGTTGCACCCTGATTTTGGGGTGGGTGAGCGGCTGGATAGGTATGGGTGATGCTGAGAGTCAGGGAGCACTGCTCAGTCATTGTCTGGACCCTGATTTTGGTGCTGGGTGAGCGGCTGGATGGATATGAGCGATGATGGGAGACAGTGAGCACTGCTCGGTCGCAGTCTGTTGCGCCCTGATTTTGGGGCTGGGTGAGCAGCTGGATGGGTATGGGGGATGCTGAGAGTCAGGGAGCACTGCTCAGTCACTGTCTGGTGCCCTGATTTTGGGGCTGGATGGATATGGGCGATGCAGAGAGTCAGGGAGCACTGCTGAGTCACTGTCTGTCACGCCCTGATTTTGGGGCTGGGTGAGCAGCTGGATGGATATGGGCGATGCGAGAGAGTCAGGGAGCACTGCTCGGTCGCTGTCAGTCATGCCCTGATTTTGGGGCTGGGTGAGCGGCTGGATGGGTATGGATGATGCTGAGAGTCAGGGTGCACTGCTCGGTCGCTGTCTGGTGCCCGGATTTTGGGGCTGGCTGAGCGGCTGGATGGATATGGGTGATGCCGAGAGTCAGGGAGCACTGCTCGGTCGCTGTCTGCCACGCCCTGATTTTGGGGCTGGGTGAGCGGCTGGATGGATATGGGCGATGCAGAAAGTCAGGGAGCATTGCTCAGTCGCTGTCTGTTGAACCCTGATTTTGGGGTGGGTGAGCGGCTGGATAGGTATGGGTGATGCTGAGAGTCAGGGAGCACTGCTCAGTCATTGTCTGGACCCTGATTTTGGTGCTGGGTGAGCGGCTGGATGGGTATGGGCGATGCTGGGAGACAGTGAGCACTGCTCGTTCATTGTCTGGCACCATGATTTTGGGGCTGTGTGAGCGGCTGGATGAATATGGATGATGCTGAGAGTCAGGGAGCACTGCTCGGTCGCTGTCTGCCACGCCCTGATTTTGGGGCTGGGTGAGCGGCTGGATGGATATGGGCGGTGCTGAGAGTCAGGGAGCACTGCTCGTTCATTGTCTGGCACCATGATTTTGGGGCTGTGTGAGCGGCTGGATGTATATGGATGATGCTGAGAGTGAGGGAGCACTGCTCGGTCGCTGTCTGCCACGCCCTGATTTTTGGGCTGGGTGAGCGGCTGGATGGATATGGGCGATGCAGAAAGTCAGGGAGCATTGCTCAGTCGCTGTCTGTTGCACCCTGATTTTGGGGTGGGTGAGCGGCTGGATAGGTATGGGTGATGCTGAGAGTCAGGGAGCACTGCTCAGTCATTGTCTGGACCCTGATTTTGGTGCTGGGTGAGCGGCTGGATGGATATGAGCGATGATGGGAGACAGTGAGCACTGCTCGGTCGCAGTCTGTTGCGCCCTGATTTTGGGGCTGGGTGAGCAGCTGGATGGGTATGGGGGATGCTGAGAGTCAGGGAGCACTGCTCAGTCACTGTCTGGTGCCCTGATTTTGGGGCTGGATGGATATGGGCGATGCAGAGAGTCAGGGAGCACTGCTGAGTCGCTGTCTGTCACGCCCTGATTTTGGGGCTGGGTGAGCAGCTGGATGGATATGGGCGATGCGAGAGAGTCAGGGAGCACTGCTCGGTCGCTGTCAGTCATGCCCTGATTTTGGGGCTGGGTGAGCGGCTGGATGGGTATGGATGATGCTGAGAGTCAGGGTGCACTGCTCGGTCGCTGTCTGGTGCCCGGATTTTGGGGCTGGCTGAGCGGCTGGATGGATATGGGTGATGCCGAGAGTCAGGGAGCACTGCTCGGTCGCTGCCTGTTGCCCCTGATTTTAGGGCTCGCTGAAGGGCTGGATGGATATGGGTGATGCTGAGAGTCAGGGAGCACTGCTCGGTCGCTGCCTGTTGCCCCTGATTTTAGGGCTCGCTGAAGGGCTGGATGGATATGGGCGATGCTGAGAATAAGGGGGAACTGCTCGGTCGCTGTCTGTTGCGTGCCAATTTTGGGGCTGGGTGAGTGACTGGATTGGTATGGGAGATGATGAGAGTCATGGATCACTGCTCGTCGCTGTCTGGCACCCTGATTTTGGGGCTGGGTGAGCAGCTGGATAGATATGGGGGATCCTGAGAGTCAGGGAGCACTGCTCGGTCGCTGTCTGGTGCCCTGATTTTGGGGCTGGGTGAGCAGCTGAATGGATATGGGTGATGCTGAGAGTCAGGGAAAACTGCTCGGTCACTGTCTGCCGCACCCTGATTTTGGGTCTGGGTGAGGGACGGATTGGTATGGGGGATGCTGAGAGTCAGGTAGCACTGCTCAGTCGCTGTCTGGCACCCTGATTTTGGGGCTGGGTGAGTGGCTGAATGGGTATAGGGATGCTGAGAGTCAGGGAGCAGTGCTCGGTTGCAGTCTGGTGCCCTGATTTTGAGGCTGGGTGAGTGTCTGGATGGATATGGGTGATGCTGAGAGTCAGGGAGCACTGCTCGGTCGCTGTCTGGCACCCTGATTTTGGAGCTGGGGAAGCGGTTGGATGGATATGGGTTATGCTGAGAGTCAGCGTGCACTGCTCGGTCGCTGTCTGGTGCCCTGATTTTGGGTCTGGATGAATATGGGGGATGCTGAGAGTCAGGGAGCACTGCTCGGTCGCTGTCTGGTGCCCTGATTTTGGGGCTGAATGGATATGGGTTATGCTGAGAGTCAGAGAGCACTGCTCGGTCGCTGGCTTTTGCAGCCTGACTTTGGGGCTGGGTGAGCGGCTGGATGGGTATGGATGATGCTGAGAGTCAGGGAGCACTGCTCGGCCGCTGTCTGTGCACCCTGAATTTGGGCTAGGTGAGCAGCTGGATGGATATGGGGGATGCTGAGAGTCAGGGAGCACTGCTTGGTCGCTGTCTGGTGCCCTGATTTTGGGGATGGGTGAGCGGCTGGATGGGTATGGGGGATGATGAGAGTCAGGGAGCACTGCTCGGTCGCTATCTGGTGCCCTGATTTTGGGGCTGGGTGAGCAGCTGGATGGATATGGGTGACGCTGAGAGTCAGGGTGCACTGCTTGGTTGCTGTCTGGTGCCCTGGTTTTGGGGCTGGGTGAGTGGCTGGATGGATATGGGCGATGCAGAGAGTCAGGGAGCACTGCTCGGTCGCTGTCTGCCGCGCCCTGATTTTGGGGCTAGGTGAGCGGCTTGATGGATATGGGCGATGCAGAGAGTCAGGGAGCATTGCTCAGTCGCTGTCTGTTGCACCCTGATTTTGGGGCTGGGTGAGTGGCTGGATGGGTATGGGTGATGCTGAGAGTCAGGGAGCACTGCTCGGTCATTGTCTGGATCCTGATTTTGGGGCTTGGTGAGCAGCTGGAGGAGTATGGGCGATGCTGAGAGATAGTGAGCACTGCTCGGTCGCTGTCTGGTGCCCTGATTTTGGGGCTGGGTGAGCGGCTGGATGGGTATGGGGGATGCTGAGAGTCAGGGAGCACTGTTCGGTCGCTGTCTGTTGTACCCCGATTATGGGGCTGGGTGAGCGGCTGGATGGGTATGGGGGATGCTGAGAGTCAGGGAGCACTGCTCGGTCACTGTCTGGTGCCTTGATTTTGGGGCTGGCTGAGCGGCAGGATGGATTTTGATGATGCTGAGAGTCAGGGAGCACTGTTCGGTCGCTGTCTGTTGTACCCCGATTTTGGGGCTGGGTGAGCGGCTGGATGGATATGGGGGATGCTGAGAGTCAGGGAGCACTGCTCGGTCACTGTCTGGTGCCTTGATTTTGGGGCTGGCTGAGCGGCAGGATGGATTTTGATGATGCTGAGAGTCAGGGAGCGCTGCTCAGTCGCTGTCTGTTGCACCCTGATTTTGGTTCTGGGTGAGCAGCTGGATGGATATGGGCAATGCTGAGAGTCAGGGAGCACTGCTCGGTCGCTGTCTGTTGTGCCCTGATTTTGGTCTGGGTGACTGGCTGGATGGGTATTGGCGATGCTGAGAGTCAGGGAGCATTGCTCGGTCGCTGTCAGTCATGCCCTGATTTTGGGGCTGGGTGAGCGGCTGGATGGGTATGGGTGATGCTGAGCATCAGGGAGCACTGCTCGGTCGCTGTCTTTTGTGGCCTGATTTTGGGGCTGGGTGAGCGGCTGATGGATATTGGCGATGCTGAGAGTCAGGGAGCACTGCTCGTTCATTGTCTGGCACCATGATTTCGGGGCTGTGTGAGCGGCTGGATGGATATGGATGATGCTGAGAGTCAGGGAGCACTGCTCGGTCGCTGTCTGCCACGCCCTGATTTTGGGGCTGGGTGAGCGGCTGGATGGATATGGGCGATGCAGAAAGTCAGGGAGCATTGCTCAGTCGCTGTCTGTTGAACCCTGATTTTGGGGTGGGTGAGCGGCTGGATAGGTATGGGTGATGCTGAGAGTCAGGGAGCACTGCTCAGTCATTGTCTGGACCCTGATTTTGGTGCTGGGTGAGCGGCTGGATGGATATGGGCGATGCTGGGAGACAGTGAGCACTGCTCGTTCATTGTCTGGCACCATGATTTTGGGGCTGTGTGAGCGGCTGGATGAATATGGATGATGCTGAGAGTCAGGGAGCACTGCTCGGTCGCTGTCTGCCACGCCCTGATTTTGGGGCTGGGTGAGCGGCTGGATGGATATGGGCGGTGCTGAGAGTCAGGGAGCACTGCTCGTTCATTGTCTGGCACCATGATTTTGGGGCTGTGTGAGCGGCTGGATGTATATGGATGATGCTGAGAGTGAGGCAGCACTGCTCGGTCGCTGTCTGCCACGCCCTGATTTTTGGGCTGGGTGAGCGGCTGGATGGATATGGGCGATGCAGAAAGTCAGGGAGCATTGCTCAGTCGCTGTCTGTTGCATCCTGATTTTGGGGTGGGTGAGCGGCTGGATAGGTATGGGTGATGCTGAGAGTCAGGGAGCACTGCTCAGTCATTGTCTGGACCCTGATTTTAGTGCTGGGTGAGCGGCTGGATGGATATGAGCGATGATGGGAGACAGTGAGCACTGCTCGGTCGCAGTCTGTTGCGCCCTGATTTTGGGGCTGGGTGAGCAGCTGGATGGGTATGGGGGATGCTGAGAGTCAGGGAGCACTGCTCAGTCACTGTCTGGTGCCCTGATTTTGGGGCTGGATGGATATGGGCGATGCAGAGAGTCAGGGAGCACTGCTGAGTCGCTGTCTGTCACGCCCTGATTTTGGGGCTGGGTGAGCAGCTGGATGGATATGGGCGATGCGAGAGAGTCAGGGAGCACTGCTCGGTCGCTGTCAGTCATGCCCTGATTTTGGGGCTGGGTGAGCGGCTGGATGGGTATGGATGATGCTGAGAGTCAGGGTGCACTGCTCGGTCGCTGTCTGGTGCCCGGATTTTGGGGCTGGCTGAGCGGCTGGATGGATATGGGTGATGCCGAGAGTCAGGGAGCACTGCTCGGTCGCTGCCTGTTGCCCCTGATTTTAGGGCTCGCTGAAGGGCTGGATGGATATGGGTGATGCTGAGAGTCAGGGAGCACTGCTCGGTCGCTGCCTGTTGCCCCTGATTTTAGGGCTCGCTGAAGGGCTGGATGGATATGGGTGATGCTGAGAGTCAGGGAGCACTGCTCGGTCGCTGCCTGTTGCCCCTGATTTTAGGGCTCGCTGAAGGGCTGGATGGATATGGGCGATGCTGAGAATAAGGGGGAACTGCTCGGTCGCTGTCTGTTGCGTGCCAATTTTGGGGCTGGGTGAGTGACTGGATTGGTATGGGAGATGATGAGAGTCATGGATCACTGCTCGTCGCTGTCTGGCACCCTGATTTTGGGGTTGGGTGAGCAGCTGGATAGATATGGGGGATCCTGAGTCAGGGAGCACTGCTCGGTCGCTGTCTGGTGCCCTGATTTTGGGGCTGGGTGAGCAGCTGAATGGATATGGGTGATGCTGAGAGTCAGGGAAAACTGCTCGGTCACTGTCTGCCGCACCCTGATTTTGGGTCTGGGTGAGGGACGGATTGGTATGGGGGATGCTGAGAGTCAGGGAACACTGCTCGGTTGCTGTCTGGTGCCCTGATTTTGGGGCTGGGTGAGTGGCTGGATGGGTATGAGGGATGATGAGAGTCAGGGATCACTGCTCGGTCGCTGTCTGGCACCCTGATTTAGGGGCTAGGTGAGCAGCTGGATGGATATGGGGGATGCTGAGAGTCAGGGAGCACTGCTTGGTAGCTGTCTGGCACCCTGATTTTGGGGCTGGGTGAGTGGCTGAATGGGTATGGGGATGCTGAGAGTCAGGGAGCAGTGCTCGGTTGCAGTCTGGTGCCCTGATTTTGAGGCTGGGTGAGTGTCTGGATGGATATGGGTGATGCTGAGAGTCAGCGTGCACTGCTCGGTCGCTGTCTGGTGCCCTGATTTTGGGGCTGAATGGATATGGGTTATGCTGAGAGTCAGAGAGCACTGCTCGGTCGCTGGCTTTTGCAGCCTGACTTTGGGGCTGGGTGAGCGGCTGGATGGGTATGGATGATGCTGAGAGTCAGGGAGCACTGCTCGGCCGCTGTCTGTGCACCCTGAATTTGGGGCTGGGTGAGCAGCAGGATGGATATGGGTGATTCTGAGAGTCAGGGAACACTGCTTGGTTGCTGTCTGGTGCCCTGATTTTGGGGCTGGGTGAGTGGCTGGATGGGTATGAGGGATGATGAGAGTCAGGGATCACTGCTCGGTCGCTGTGTGGCACCCTGATTTTGGGGCTAGGCGAGTGGCTGGATGGATATGGGCGATGCAGAGAGTCAGGGAGCACTGCTCGGTCGCTGTCTGCCGCGCCCTGATTTTGGGGCTAGGTGAGCGGCTTGATGGATATGGGCGATGCAGAGAGTCAGGGAGCATTGCTCAGTCGCTGTCTGTTGCACCCTGATTTTGGGGCTGGGTGAGTGGCTGGATGGGTATGGGTGATGCTGAGAGTCAGGGAGCACTGCTCGGTCATTGTCTGGATCCTGATTTTGGGGCTTGGTGAGCAGCTGGAGGAGTATGGGCGATGCTGAGAGATAGTGAGCACTGCTCGGTCGCTGTCTGTTGCGCCCTGATTTTGGGGCTGGGTTAGCGGCTGGATGGGTATGAGGGATGCTGAGATCAGGGAGAACTGCTCGGTCGCTGTCTGGTGCCTTGATTTTGATGCAGGGTGAGCGTCTGGATGGATATGGAGGATTCTGAGTGTCAGGGAGCACTGCTCAGTGACTGTCTGGTGCCCTGATTTTGGGGCTGGGTGAACGGCTGGGTAGGTATGGGGGATGCTGAGAGTCAGGGAACACTGCTCGGTTGCTGTCTGGTGCCCTGATTTTGGGGCTGGGTGACCGGCTGGATGGGTATGGGGGATGCTGCGAGTCAGGGAGCACTGCTCGGTCACTGTCTGGCGCCTTGATTTTGGGGCTGGCTGAGCGGCAGGATGGATATTGATGATGCTGTGAGTCAGGGAGCACTGCTCAGTCGCTGTCTGTTGCACCCTGATTTTGGGTCTGGGTGACTGGCTGGATGGGTATGGGAGATGGTGAGAGTCAGGGAGCACTGCTCGGTTGCTGTCTATTGTGCCCTGATTTTGGGGCTGGTTGAGCGGCTGGATGGGTATTGGGGATGCTGTGAGTCAGGAAGCACTGATCAGTCACTGTCTGGCATCCCCTGTAGTTGGGGCGGTGTGAGTGGCTTGATGGGTATGGGTGATGCTGAGAATCAGGGGACGCTGTTCAGTCTCTTTCTGGCACCCTGATTTTGGGGCTGGGTGAGCGGCTGGATGGGTTTGGGCGATGCTGAGAGTCAGGGAGCGCTGCTCGGTCGCTGTCTGGTGCCCTGATTTTGGCGCTGGATGAGCGGCTGGATGGGTATGGGGGATGCTGAGAGTCAGGGTGCACTGCTCGGTTGCTGTCTGTTGCCCTGATTTTGAGGCTGGGTGAGTGTCTGGATGGATATGGGGAATTCTGAGTGTCAAGGAGCACTGCTCGGTCGCTGTCTGGCACCCTGATTTTGGGGCTGGGGTAGCGGCTGTATGGATATGGGTGATGCTGAGAGTCAGGGTGCACTGCTTGGTCGCTGTCTGGTGCCCTGATTTTGGGGCTGGTTGAATATGGGGGATGCTGGGAGTCAGGGAGCACTGCTCGGTTGCTGTCTGGCACCCTGATTTTGGGGCTGGGTGAGCAGCTGGATGGATATGCGTGATGCTGAGAGTCAGGGAGCACTGCTCAGTCGCTCTCTGCCACACCCTGATTTTGGGGCTGGGTGAGCGGCTGGATGGGTATGGGTGATGCTGAGAGTCAGGGAGCACTGCTCAGTCATTGTCTGGACCCTGATTTTGGGGCTGGGTAAGCAGCTGGAGGAGTATGGGCGATGCTGAGAGACAGTGAGCACTGCTCGGTCGCTGTCTGTTGCGCCCTGATTTTGGGGCTGGGTGAGCGGCTGGATGGGTATGGGGGATGCTGAGAGTCAGGGAGCACTGCTTGGTCGCTGTCTGGTGCCCTGATTTTGGGGCTGGATAGATATGGGCGATGCAGAGAGTCAGTGAGCACTGCTGAGTCGCTGTCTGTCACGCCCTGATTTTGGGGGAGGGTGAGTGGCCGGATGGGTATGGACGAATATGAGAGTCAGGGAGCAGTGCTCTGTCTCTGTGGCGCCCTGGTTTTAGGGCTGGGTGAGTGGCTGGATGGGTATGGGGGATGCTGAGAGTCAGGGAACACTGCTTGGTTGCTGTCTGGTGCCCTGATTTTGGGGCTGGGTGAGCAGCTGGGTGGGGATGGGGGATGCTGAGAGTCAGGGAACACTGCTCGGTTGCTGTCTGGTGCCCTGATTTTGGGGCTGGGTGGGTGACTGGATGGGTATGGGGGATTCTGAGAGTCAGGGAGCACTGCTCGGTCACTGTCTGGTGCCTTGATTTTGAGGCAGGGTGAGCGTCTGGATGGATATGGGGGATTTTGAGTGTCAAGGAGCACTGCTCAGTCACTGTCTGGTGCCCTGATTTTGGGGCTGGGTGAGCGGCTGGGTAGGTATGGGGGATGCTGAGAGTCAGGGAACACTGCTCGGTTGCTGTTTGGTGCCCTGATTTTGGGGCTGGGTGAGCAGCTGGATGGGTATGGGGGATGCTGAGAGTCAGGGAGCACTGCTCGGTTGCTGTCTGGTGCCCTGATTTTGAGGCTGGGTGAGTGTCTGGATGGATATGGGGGATTCTGAGTGTCAAGGAGCACTGCTCGGTCACTGTCTGGCACCTTGATTTTGGGGCTGGGGTAGCTGCTCTATGGATATGGGTGATGCTGAGAGTCAGGGTGCACTGCTTGGTTGCTGTCTGCCGCGCCCTGATTTTGGGGCTGGTGAGCAGCTGAATGGATATGGGCGATGCAGAAAGTCAGGGAGCATTGCTCAGTCGCTGTCTGTTGCACCCTGATTTTGGGGCTGGGTGAGCGGCTGGATGGGTATGGGGGATGCTGAGAGTCAGCGAGCACTGCTCGGTCGCTGTCTGGTGCCTTGATTTTGAGGCAGGGTGAGCGTCTGGATGGATATGGGGGATTCTGAGTGTCAAGGATCCCTGCTCAGTCACTGCTGGTGCCCTGATTTTGGGGCTGGGTGAGCAGCTGGGTGGGTATGGGGGATGCTGAGAGTCAGGGAACACTGCTCGGTTGCTGTCTGGTGCCCTGATTTTGGGGCTGGGTGAGTGACTGGATGGGTATGGGGGATTCTGAGAGTCAGGGAGCACTGCTCGGTCACTGTCTGGTGCCTTGATTTTGAGGCAGGGTGAGCGTCTGGATGGATATGGGGGATGCTGAGAGTCAGGGAGCACTGCTCGGTAGCTGTCTGGCACCCTGATTTTGGGGCTAGGTGAGCAGCTGGATGGATATGGGGGATGCTGAGAGTCAGGGAACACTGCTCGGTTGCTGTCTGGTGCCCTGATTTTGGGGCTGGGTGAGCGGCTGGATGGGTATGGGGGATGCTGAGAGTCAGGGAGCACTGCTCGGTAGCTGTCTGGCACCCTGATTTTGGGGCTGGGTGAGCAGCTGGATGGATATGGGGGAATCTGAGAGTTAGGGCGCACTACTCGGTCGCTTTCTGGTGCTCTGATTTTGGGGCTGAGTGAGCGGCTGAATGGGTATGGGGGATGCTGAGAGTCAGGGAGCACTGCTCGGTTGCTGTCTGGTGCCCTGATTTTGAGGCTGGGTGAGTGTCTGGATGGATATGGGGGATTCTGAGTGTCAAGGAGCACTGCTCGGTCACTGTCTGGCACCTTGATTTTGGGGCTGGGGTAGCTGCTCTATGGATATGGGTGATGCTGAGAGTCAGGGAGCACTGCTCGGTCGCTGTCTGTTGCACCCTGATTTTGGGGCTGGGTGAGCGGCTGGATGGGTATGGGTGATGCTGAGAGTCAGGGAGCACTGCTCGGTCGCTGTCTGCCGCGCTCTGATTTTGGGGCTGGGTGAGCGGCTGGATGGGTATGGGCGATGCAGAGAGTCGGGGAGCATTGCTCAGTCGCTGTCTGTTGCAACCTGATTTTGGGGCTGGGTGAGCGGCTGGATAGGTATGGGTGATGCTGAGAGTCAGGGAGCACTGCTCGGTCATTGTCTGGACCCTGATTTTGGGGCTGGGTAAGCAGCTGGAGGAGTATGGGCGAGGCTGAGAGACAGTGAGCATTGCTCGGTCGCTGTCTATCGCACCCTGATTTTGGGGCTGGATGAGTGGCTGGATGGGTATGGGGGATGCTGAGAGTCAGGGAACAATGCTCGGTTGCTGTCTGGTGCCCTGATTTTGGGGCTGGGTGAGCGACTGGATGGGTATGGGGGATTTTGAGAGTCAGGGCGCATTGCTCGGTCACTTTCTGGTGCCTTGATTTTGAGGCAGGGTGAGAGTCTGGATGGATATGGGGGATTCTGAGTGTCAAGGAGCACTGCTCAGTCTCTGTCTGGTGCCCTGATTTTGGGGCTGGGTGAGTGGCTGGGTAGGTATGGGGGATGCTGAGAGTCAGGGAACACTGCTCGGTTGCTGTCTGGTGCCCTGATTTTGGGGCTGGGTGAGCAGCTGGATGGGTATGGGGGATGCTGAGAGTCAGGGAGCACTGCTCGGTAGCTGTCTTGCACCCTGATTTTGGGGCTGGGTGAGCAGCTGGATGGATATGGGGGAATCTGAGAGTCAGGGAACACTGCTCGGTTGCTGTCTGGTGCCCTGATTTTGAGGCTGGGTGAGTGTCTGGATGGATATGGGTGATGCTGAGAGTCAGGGAGCACTGCTAGGTCGCTGTCTGGCACCCTGATTTTGGAGCTGGGGAAGCGGCTGGATGGATATGGGTTATGCTGAGAGTCAGGGTGCACTGCTCGGTCGCTGTCTGGTGCACTGATTTTGGGGCTGGATGAATATGGGGGATGCTGAGAGTCAGGGAGCACTGCTCGGTCGCTGTCTGGTGCCCTGATTTTGGGGCTGGATGGATATGGGTTATGCTGAGAGTCAGAGAGCACTGCTCGGTCGCTGGCTTTTGCAGCCTGACTTTGGGGCTGGGTGAGCGGCTGGATGGGTATGGATGATGCTGAGAGTCAGGGAGCACTGCTCGGCCGCTGTCTGTGCACCCTGAATTTGGGGCTGGGTGAGCAGCAGGATGGATATGGGTGATGCTGAGAGTCAGGGGGCACTGTTCGGTCGCTGTCTGTTGCGTGCCAATTTTGGGGCTGGGTGAGTGGCGGATGGGTATAGGGGATGATGAGAGTCAGGGATCACTGCTCGGTCGCTGTGTGGC